>NC_059372.1:21227930-21857930 GCF_019703515.2 Myxocyprinus asiaticus | reverse complement strand
AGTCAGAAATAATAATAAAAATAATTGTAAACAATAAATAAATCATGCTCTTTACTTGTACCTGTGAATGGCTTTGATGTGCATTTGTAGGCCATTGCGGCTGGAGGCCCGGTGACCACACTCCTCACACACAAACAGCTTCTCACCACGATGTTTGGCTGCCTCATGCAGACGCAACTCAGTGCGGGACAAGAAACACTTGGGACACAATGAGCACTAGACATAACAGATAATACATTAACTTTTATTATTTAACATTTTATTAGTAATACCCAAAATGTTTGTTTAGTTTTCAATAGGATATTACAGTTCCAAATACACTTAATGAGATATTGTAATAATAATCTATATAATCATTCTTTTTCACTCCAGGGCATAATGTTATTGCAGGCCAATTCTCTCTTCTTAGCATTAAGGCCATGAACAACTTACTGCATGGGGTTTAGGAGCTCCGTGAACTTTAATCATGTGGATCCTGAGGTCCTTCTTCTGTATGAACTGTTCTGGACATGACGTGCACTAACGCAGGACAACATAACATCGGCACAATGCCCAGTTACAGCCAGGCCAATGAGGGAAAATTTAGTTGACTAAAGGTCATTTCCACAATGGAAGACATACCTTATTGGGCATCTCTCCTGTGTGTGTGACTGTATGGAGACGCAGCTCATGTCGCTTCTTAAAGGTCATGCGACATTTGAAGCAGGAATAAACCTGGCACAAACAAAAATATCAGTACCAAAAAGTTTTTTAAAGTAAGCATTACTAATATAGTGTGAAACTATATATTAATGCAACAGCAGCCACCAAAAATCTCTCATGGCTATTTCAATTACATGTACAATACCAGATAAAAGTTTGGACACACTTGGCTGAATTAATGATTATTATGATCTTAAAAAGCTTTTGATCTAAAGGTAGCATAAGCTTAAATGCTTGAAATTAGTTTAGAAGGCAATTATAAATTGTACCTATGTATGAATTTCTTTACAAAACAAATACATTTTCCTTCAGTACTGTTCAAAAAAGCTTCCCTTGTGGATATCTCATTAATTTGGTCGAAAAAATGCAAAGTGTGCGCATTCCCTTACTTCCATGATGTTGTATTATTTCATAGTTTTGAAGACTTTACTATTATTCTGAAATGCGGAAAATAGTAAGATTAAAGGGATACTTCACCCAAAACTAAAAATTCTCATAACTCACCCTCATGCCATCCCAGATGCATGACTTTCTTTCTTACGCAGAACACAAACAAAGATTTTTAGAAGAAAATCTTAGCTCTGTATGTTCTTACAATGCACATAAATGGTGTTCTTTCAAGCTTCAAAAATCACATAAAGGAAACAGAAAAGTAATCCATATGACTCCAGTGGTTAAATCCATGTCTTCAGAAGCAATATGATAGGTGTGGGTAAGAAACAGTTTAAAATGTAAGTCTTTTTTTACTTTAAATCTCCACTTTCACTTTTAGATGTGAATGTGAAACTAAACAGGCACCACATGTGGCTTTCAGATGTAAAAGTGAAAGTGGAGACTTGTGTTCTGCAGAAGAAAGAAAGTCATACACATCTGGGATGGCATGAGGGTAAGTTATGAGAATTTCATTTTTGGCTGAACTAGCCCTTTAACCCTTCCGTACAGTTGGCAATCAACTAACACTAGTTATTGGCTGGTAGTGCATATTTATTTTGCCATTTAAAAATGTTTGGTTACATTCCATGCAAATTGCTCCCTTCTATCAAAATTACCACCTCTGTTCTGCTTAGGCAGTTCCTGGCTTCATGCTCTAGTAGGTTTTCCTTCCTGTAGTAGCACTTCCCGCATTTAGCACATTCAAAGGGCTTCTCTCCTGTATGTCTCCTAGTAAGCAGAACAAGCAGAGAAGAACATATTCAGACAGAGTATGGGGTTAATGTTATTTAAAAAATGTTCCATCATAAAAAAAAAAAAAACAGCCTCTTGACATTCAAGGGGTAAACTAACATTGATTCTTCAGAGAAATGCACAGTCTAAAGTTTACGTAGTGCACCATATAATAAAAGGCCTTGTCCATCCCTGCTCTGCATAACAAAGAGGAACATACCTGTTGTGTACTTTGAGATAGTACTTGCTGAGGAATGTTTTGTGGCATGTTGGGCATTGAACTGAGCCTTTCTTGGTGTCTTTTGATGTTCCTTCCCCGTTCTCTTTATAGGTGTTTTTTTCTTGCCATTTGCGCTTTCCCCGTGGACCCTTTGAGGTCGAGCAAGGTGAATCATGAGGCATGTACTCTTCATCAGTGCCCTCAATGAGAATTTCCATACTATCACCTCCATTATTGTCATCATCAACATCATAGTCATGGTCAACATCATCATCATTTGGATTCTCAACAGATCCATCCACCTGCTTAAAGAGGAATAAAAGTACATGTAGCACAGATCACAGATAAAATCATTCTAAATGTTTTAATGCAGTAGTAGAAGGTTAAGGTTTGCTCTGAACTTGATTTGAAACTTTTATATTTTATTTATTAAATGGATAATACATTCTACATAATACACAACTGTCTATCTACCTATCTATCGTATTGACTCTACTGAACTGAATTGAATAGAAATTTTTATATATTTTATTCTCCTTCAAATCATTATATGAATAAATAAGGGCATCATAAAATATAAAAAATGACTAAACTAGGCATATGAAATTAACCATAAATGACAATTGGTTGAATGGATGTATGAATACCTCAGTCTCACTTAAGTCTTGATGAATGAGCAGATGTCCTTCCTCAGTGGCAGCAGTCTCCTCCTCTTTGTACTCCAGAGATGATGCTTTTCTCCTTCCAGCTCCTTGTCTTGTGACAGTAGACAAGTGGCTCTCGCCAACTAGTCTACTGGGCCCTTTCACTCTCCTTCCAGAACGAGTGGTGGTCGTAGATGTTGAGGCAAGGTGGTCATCATCACTAGCTGTGACTGCTGCATCTGATTTATTTTTCGTTCCTTGCCTAGATCCAGCCTTTCCTTTTGCTGTCTGGTCAGGCAGAGAGTCTGCAGATGTCAGGGGAAAGAGTGGTATGTTTTTAGAATCTTCATTCAAGTCAGGAGACTGTAAAGCCGCCACACTTGGCGAACCCTGGCAATGTATCAAAGAATCCGGCACTGATAGTCCACTAGCTGCATTTTTAACCTTTTCTAAATTACTATCATCTAAGTGGAGTTCACCAGTGTAAAAGTAGTTAAGCAACAGCTCAAGTCCATCATCAGGGCATGCTAACGGGAGGGTAATCTGTACACATGGTGTGTTTGAAATGGGATCCTGAAACAGCTGGCTGAAGCAGGCGAGAACATTGCGATGGGCCAGATGCACCTGCCCACTCGCTGTGTTCAGCATTGCATCACAAAACTGGCCAAAACCCCTCTGCTGGTTGAGCAAAGACAGCACCCGCTGAGCATGAGGGATCCCCTGGGCACGTATTTCCATCTAGACAAAAAGGAGACATCAATCAAATCTTAACAATGATTTGAATATTAAAAAAAAATAGCACACATACACAAAACATTGTCGCTCTCCTTCAAATTATTATATAATTAAAGGGCACTATAAAGGCACTGATTAAGGGAACGTTCCAAGTTCAGTACAATTAACAGCATCTGTGGGACAATTTTGATTACCACAGAAAATTATTTTGACACTGGTTGATTAAATATTTAAAAAAAAAAATACTGGTTACGGTAAGTCAGTTGCAATGGAAGTGATCAAATGTGTGTCAAATGTATCACCATGAGATGTAAACATTATACATTTTTAAATTAATTTAGTGTAATAAAATCTCTGTTCTACAGGATTTTATTGTGATAAAAGCCCTTATGGGGGTTTGCAGGGTTTACTGGCATAATGTCATCATGATGAAAAGTTATAACTGTTCACATGTAAGGTTAGAAAGTGATTTTATCACACTAAAATCATGGTAACATATGCAATGTTTATGTCCTGTGGCTATACTTTTGAAACAGTGTATATTTTAATGTCTATGCACTGGCCCCATTCACTTCCATTGAAAGTGCCTTACTGTAACTGTGATATATATATATATATATATAAACAAGGGGCAAGTCAAAATGATTTTGTGTGGTAATGAACATTATGCGACAAATGCGGTTAACTGAGCTTAACTTGTGCTGAACCTGGATCACTCATTTAATAAAAACAATGTAAAACACTGCACAATACAAAAAGAAAATAAAAATTACAAAATGATTTGCAGATAAAGAAACTACAGACAACGAAAAAAAGTAGCATTTGAATAAATTAGTATAATAAATCTGTCTAGCTTGTGCATCCCATCATTAATATCAAGTATTTTCAGCTGCATAGTACTTCACGAAGATACAGGCTAATGTTTGTGCTTTAGGAAATTTTAAATAACCCTTTAACTTGCAATTATTGCATTTTAAACGGCCATTTAAGAAGAGGCATTGAGTGCCTTTTCATCTGTTCGTGCTCAAACATATTTTCGTGCATTATCCTATTAACTTTTGCTATACTGACTATTGATTGACTAATGTGTTACCTAAACTTATTGATAACGGTTATTGATAGGCTGAACTTTACCTAAACGTTAACTACAATGTCCGCATTTTAAAGACGCTCCCTAAACTACATGCCGCACAATTTAGCGCGTATGACTCACCTTTCGCGGATACTAGATCAATACTCTCATATCTCTTTTCATATACTGAAACGGAACATATATATGTAATTTAATTTATATTAATGACTAACTGATATGTTTTACTCCATGAATTGCTTATTTTCAGCAAAACAACGAGAAGCCATGTTGAAACATTAACAGGAAGTGACGTTAGCACTCGGCTGGAACTCTATGGTAGTTGGCCATGCAATGCATTGCGCTGGGTGAGATTTTGTTTTTTTTTTTTTTTTTTTTTTTCTTCAAATATTACCTATTTAACGTTTCATCTCCAGTAGCGACTTTGCACACTAATTATTATATTTTATGACTTTTTTTTAATTATATAACGAGAATAAGAATTTATAAACAATGGTATTATAAAATCAACCTCTATTGAAAGTCCGGGAAATATTTGATTGTCCATCACATTGCTGTGAGCGCTGCACAAAATTGCTTCTGTTAGCCACCGAGTCGCGTTGTCGACATGTTTTACGTTTCGCTCCCTATTCTGATGTTTTTATACATTCAGTCGCATGGTTGCATTAATTAAACACTTTCAATGCGGTTGTAAAGAAGATCAAATGAGGGGAATGAACACCTTCATCTCGTCTAGTGAAGTGGAACCACAGTAGCATCGTGCAGCGTGATTTTAGTGTTCACATGGAGCCACTGCCAGTTTCATAGTAATACAGTGAACAGGCAGATCTTCATATGTGTTTCACATTTCTGACTTGAATCATATCTTAATGCACAGGACAGTTTACAGCACATTACAACGGCTTCTCGCTTTAAACAGGTAAGTAAACTGTGCCATTGCAGTTATGTATAAGAGCTGTATCAAAAGGCAGCTAAAAGCATTTCTCTTTATCTTTCTCCTTGACAGGTACTTTTTAGTGACTCCAGGTGTGCTGACTCCGACATTTTTGTTCCCTCTTCCTTTATAGGTGCCCCCTTGCTCTGGGTTTATGTTGTTTTTAGTTTCGTTGGCGTTCATCTGATGACAATGAAAGTTCAGAAAGTTTCTTCTCGATCTCAACATGAGCAAAGAAACGTCACTAAACGTCACGGCAAGAATAAGTGGTGCAAAAAAGTACGCAAACTGGACTCGGCTCTCTCAAGTTCTGGGACTGCTAAATTGGAGCAACAGATAGCCAAAAGGGAGAAACCCAGGTTAAAACGGTTGAAGAAGTTGTATGCAAAACCTGTGACTTTGATCCCTATAAACAGTTATACTGAGGAGGAAAAGAAGACTTTTGCTCATGTCCACACAAATGGAGGCACAGGACTGGAGGCCAGCAGCAATTCAGAGGACTCTAAAGAATGGAGTGCATATGCCAAGAGTGTTCTTCAGAGTTCAACGTTACCTGACAAAGAACAGTTGGAGAAGGACAGTCTTCAGTACCATGCACAGTTTGACCATGACGACAATCGTGCTGTTTTAGTCATGCAACAAGGCCAGGTAATCTCATATAGACATCCCCAGCTCTACTGTTATTATGCTTTAAAGGAAAAGTTCACCCAAAAATGAACATTTTGTTATTCGTTACTCACCGTCATGCTGTTCGAAACCTGTATTGCTTTCCTCGTGGAACACAACATTTTTTGAAGAATGTCTTAGCTACTCTTTTCTGTATAATGAAAATAAATGAGGACTGGAGCTGTCAAGCTCTGAAACAACAAAAAGCACTTGTGGTCCACAAAGTTGTGCATATAACAGCTTACATTTTGGTCTGTTCCTCAAACAAATGGCTTAAAAATACTTTAAATATATATGTGTGATTTTTCTTTTGCCATTTTGAAGTTTGGCAGCCTCCAGCCGCTTTTAGTATCATTACATGGAAAAGTGTGTCGATATGGCAGCCTACGGGTGCACACGCAACCAATTGGCAAAGCAAATAAAAGCTGAAAACACAACGGAAATACCACAGCACAACGAAAATAAGCTACAACACAATGGAATTAAGCCACAACATGACAAAATTAATAAGATGGAACAAAATTGTCACCAAAAAAATTAATAAAAAAAAAATATATATATATATATATATATATATATATATATAAAAATGCTGTACTTATTTGTCCTTAAGTGCTCTGGCCAATACCTGATTGGGTTTCTATCAGAACTCTAAATGCACATTTATCAACATTAGCTCAACATTAGCTCAACATTTGCTCAATGATGCAAAACAACGTCACAGTACCTGCAAGTGTTCTTATGTACTGGCAGCTTGAGATGCACTGATATAAAAATGTTTGACCAATACAGATTTTGCCACTTACCTTATTTTGTCATCAGATTACAGTTTTACTTAGAAATTTGGCTTTAAAAATGTACAAAGAGGTACAAAAGCTTCTAACAATAAATAATTTTCATTGAACATGGATTGGATCTGTTGGACACATGACAGGCCAAACCTTTAAAGAGAGCCACAATGAAAGATACATACAAGATAAAAAGATAGAAAAGATACCAAAAAATAACTAAATATGATAACATGATGATTAATATGAAAAAAGGTTATTTTGTACTTTTAAACATTTTTGCACTCCTGTTTTTGCAGTTCAATACAACAGAACTCACATGTTACATGTATGTAGTGATCGAATTATATGGGTTTTTTTAATGGCTGATGCCGATATCCAGAGTGCAGGGTGGCCGATAGGCTGATACAATGCATATATTACACAATTTAACATAAAATTGCTAAAAAATTTATAAACTCTTATTTAGCACTATATTTTCTCAATTTCACACAAAACTTTTAACTTTGTAAAAAATAATCTAACAAAATAATATTATATTTTAAATGGTAGATAGCTGTATCTTCTGATTTCTGATGAGAGACTGTTAGAATACGTGCTTTAGAGGTAAATAAGTGCTCCACAGGATGCTGGATCTGCTCAAGTTGTGAGGTTGGTTTATTACATCTGTTTAAACGAGATATGTGCATATTTGCAGATGGTATATGATATTAGTTTTATTGATATTTGTCTTTTTATCATTAGACAAGACAGTTAAAAGTTACATGGAACTGTTGAGGAGAGAGAGAATGAAACAGATGAGCACTTTAACATTATGAGCTCAAACGCATCTGCCTCTGATATGCGGACCGTTTAAATGAGACTGTTTTGCACACCAGTCTATTATTGTAACATGGTGGCATGTAACAAAAAAAAAAACTAACCATGACTGGTTTTTACATGTCTGAGTCGCTTCACGTGCAAGCAGGCGATTCTCAGAGCCCTCAAGAAGCAAATCGGCCAAATGGAAAAATGTATCGCCCAATGCCGATTATTAAAAAGTTCAGAATATCGGCCGTATTATCGGCATCGGCGATATATCGGTCAACCACTACATGTATGTAGTGAATATTATAGAGCATTACAAATTCATACTATGTATATGTTGGGCAATTCCACGGAAAAGTCAATCACGTGGAAAATAGGGTTGCAACTAATGATTATTTTGATAATTGATTAATCTAATGATTATTAGAACGATTATTCAACTATTCGGTGATTATTGCAATGATTAATCATTAGCTCTTGACCGATTATTCAGCTTGCAGTATAGCTGCTAAAGAAAATGTGCATTGTTTTATTGGAGTTTTAGATATTTATATTGGAAACAAGCCAAAACAAAAACAAATCAAAAACGTATTTTGTTGCAGTGTATAATGGGGTGACAACTACCCTCTCTCACCTTTCTGTTCACTTTAATCCATTTTTAACTCACAAAAAAACAAACTCTCTCTTATTAATAAAGCTGCATGTTGCCAATTTTCTTCATGATAAGAAATGCACAGTGACACATGTATTATGATTCAATTAGTCGCGAGCCGTCACAATATAATCTAGCCGCAGCAAGCGCATCTGAGGGGGACGAGCATCCCCGCAACAGAGTGTGCATCAGCTGGATGCAGTTTCAGTCGCTCCCCCTTAGATCGGGACATTCGCACAACTCATAGAAGAGGCGCTGACCGCACAGAGAAATGCCAGTTTCAGAGTTTGTAGTTATTTACATTATCTGCTTCCGTATTATCGGCTTCGGTGATATATCGGTCGACCACTACATGTATGTAGTGAATATTATTGAGCATTACAAATTCATTCAATGTATATGTTGGGCAATTCCATGGAAAGTCAATTACATTATGGAAAATAGGGCTGCAACTAATGATTATTTTGATAATCGAATAATCTAATGATTATTAGAACGATAATTCGACTATTCAGTGATTATTGCAACGATTAATCATTAGCTTTTAACCGACTACTCAGCTTGTGCCCTGACTTAAAAGGTTGTATTAAACATGCTTACTAAAAATAAAGAGGGGAAAAAATCATCTTTTTAAAATACCTCTAAATGACATTCACTGAATTAAAGGGGAAAATAAATACTTTCAAGTCTATTTCAGTAAAGAAATTCTCTGCAAAAAGTCCTGTTATTAAGTGTTTTTGTCTTGTTTTCCATTTAAAATTGTCTAAAATCCTTAAACAAGATACATTTACTTGAGAAGCAACATATAAGTCATTTAGACTTGCTTTAAGAGAATGTATCTTAAATATAAGTGTATTTTGTAAATAAGTGTTTTTTCACTTGGTTATACTTCTGCGAGTGCAGTAAAGAAAAAATATACTTATATTCAAGATCAGCAAGTGTGCGAAGGGGACGAGCATCCCCGCGACAGAGTGTGCATCAGCCAGATGCAGTTTCATTCGCTCCCCCTTAGATCGGGACATTCGCACAACTCTTAGAATGCCAGTTTTGGAATTTGTAGTTATTTAGATGATCTGCTTCCGTATTATTTGAACTTGAATAAAGCTATAACGGATTAAATATAACTGCATTAAAGATGTAATGCCAGGGTGTTTCCTTTAAAGACGCTCGACACGCAAGTTTTGCTTCAGCAGAGTGGCAGCTCCACTTATTCCACAACGAGAGTGCTTCTGTATTTACTTATTTTGTGTTTTTGCATTATAATTCCCTCATACTTTGCGATCTACAAAACCTACAAAAGAAGCTGTTACGAAAGTTTAGAGTGCATCTGGACTAGAGCCCGACCGATATGGGATTTTTTTTTTTTAGACCGATACCGATTTTAGAGGGGAGAAATTCACCGATTACTGATATGGTGGCCGATATAGTTAATTTTTGAGCTGGAGTGACTATGAAAGGGTACTCAAAAGGCTGCTTTCTTAAATATTTTATCAAAGAATATTTGACATTATTATTTGACATTGTCAACCAATTCTAGAAATGAACACTGAGAAAATAAAGAATAAATAAATATACAATAAATAGCTAAATAAAAATCAGTATTGTATGTTTAGTATCGGTCAATGGCTGACTATTTTAATACAGCCAGTCAATTAGGGGCAGGTTGTAAAACAAGAAGTGTTTACACCTGCCGAGTCAAGAGATAAACAGCGGCAGTGGTGTTACACCGTATTCTGCTATACAAGTTCAGGGGAAACTTTCAATGGTGGAAAACCAGACTTTTAAATATTACATTTTGTAAATGCAATGACTGGAATTTTTCAGTTGAGGGGGGTACCAAACTGCGAAACCTGAACAAAACATTTTGTGAATACATGTTTACACATTAGCTTCCACTCAGCTGACAAGGTAAAAGATGGACGTTGTTTATTTACTTTCCAGCATTGCGTCTCGCCAACTAGGTGACAAGGTAGTGTGAAATCAACACTCAACAGACACAATCCACCACAGCACGGTTGTCTGCTGAGCTGCAAAAAGATGCTCTGTTGTTTACCTTTCAGTCTGCTACATTACTGACTGCACTAACAAACTATAGCTGGCTAACATAGCAAACGTGATAAACATGAGTGACATGGTTGTCAGGGACAGGGTTAACATTATATTGAAAAGGGAAAATGATGGGGTCATTTTTTATTAACTTTCCAGTATGTATTTCACAAACTAGTTAGCAGCTTACTGTGAAGACCGCTTAACTCCGCACTGTCTGCAGAACCATCGTAAGCTCAGCTCTGTAAACAGTGGAGTCGGAGCACACTCTGCTGGACAAAATAAGTTATGACACCAATTCTAAATCACCCCAAGCATTGTTTTCTGCATTATATGTTCTGAAAAAGTTTTCATATCTGCGCATATCGGAAGACATATACGGCGATACCGATATATCTGTGAAAGGCTAATATCGGCCGACCGATAAATCGGGCGCAAGCTGAAGTGCTCCTCTCACGCTATCATTAGAGTTTAATGTGATCTCATCAAACGACTCAATCGACAACGGAAATTTTTGTCGCCAATTTTTTATTGTCGATGTTGTCAACTAATCGTTTCAGCCCTAATGGAAAATAAAACGTTTTAACCAAAGGACTGAAACCCGCTTTAAAATTCTGTATTTTAGTGGTATAATGGATAATGCCACCCACATCGCTATAGGGCACCACTTGCTCACACAGTGCTAACTGAAACGCTGAATGCAGACTATATTTTAAAATGCAGCCTTTTGAGGTTTAATAATCACGCAAGGCCATATTGCGATTTCAGTCTTCGTGCAGCATTAATGGATATTATACCGATTTATCAGTAGTCAAAGTCTGCTGGTTTCAAAGCATTTCAGATGGTTTCCCTCATCATGTAGCCTATAGCTAATTGCCACTTTTGCAACAGTCACGTTCGTTTATGCCGTTTTTCCACATTAACATGAGAACGAGAGAATAAAAATTTAATATTGTGTATATATATATATATATATATATATATATATATATATATATATATATATATATATATATATATATATATATATATTATGTAAATATTAATACGTAATATATGTACTACCGACCCTTCTAAATAATTTGTGGCTATTATTATTTCTGAATTGTGCATTTGATTTCAGAGTTTTTACAAAGTGTGTTACTAATTAATTGTAAATAAACCATTGGTTTTTCATTTTGGCTTTTTCATACATATAACTGATATGCCGATGGTTTTAATTTGGTCAATAATTGGCTGATAAATATCTTACACGGTGTCCTGCTCCCGCGAAAATAGGCTGTAGCTTCTGCTCGGACACTGAAGCATTGACCGGGGAACTCTTGTAGTGACTTGCAGTGAGATGATCTCTCATGCATTGAGTCAGACTGCCAAACAACTTAAAATACAATGCTTCAAAAAATATGTATTATCTGTTAATTTCTGAATTTTGTTGTGCTGTGGTTTATTTCCGTTATGCTGTGGCTTTTCCGTTGTGTTGTATTTTTTTTGTGGCTTATTTCTGTTGTGTTTTCGGCTTTTATTTGCTTTGCTAATTTGGTTGTGTTGTGCACTTCTTGGCCACCGTACGGCCAGAATATTCATCAACAATTCACATTCTGTGTTCCACTTAAAAAAATCATATAGGTTTGGAACGACTTGAGGGTGAGTAAATAAAAAAACAATTTAAATTATTTACTATTTCTTTAAAACACTGCAATGTTGACCTAATGAATTATGGGTTCTTGTACATTTCTGCCACTTGTTTAAAGGCTTGAATAACTTTTTTTACATTGTTAGTGTTAACATTGTAGTTTTTGCAAGTACGCTGACTTTTACGTCCCTGACGTCTGTGCAGGTCTTGTGTTTCCGTGGGAAGTGCCTGCTCACTTGCCTCTACGGTCGGGTAGAGGTGTTTGGCTTCACCATAGAGGAGGGCCAACAACCTTACCCCCTTTTCTCTCCACCCTCACACTGCCCTCTCACCATCACGGCTTTAGGAATCAACTCCAACTACAACAAGAACAAGAAAGAGGGGCGACTGGAGGCGAAAGCCATTGTTCGCAAATACCTCTCTTCAGGTAACATTAATAGGAGCAGCCAAGCTGGCTACCTCGTTATATTTATTAACAGAAAATCTTGACTGTAAAAGATGCCAAAACTTTTGCTTTTTGGGTGCTCTATCCCTTTCATTAGTTTCTACCTGCATGAATCAACTTCAAGGATTAGTTCTCCCAAAAATTAAAATCCTTTCATGATTTACTTACCTTTAAGCATTCTAGATGTGTATGACTTTCCTTCTTCAGCAGAACTGAAGTGAAGATTTTTATAAGCATATTTCAGCTCTTTTTTTTTTAGTCCATACAATGGAAGTATACAGGTGCCATCAGTCTGCTTGCTATTTGACAGCCCAAAAGTCATATTTAGGCAGCATAAAAGTAATCCACATAACTCCAGTCGATCAATTAATGTCTTCTGAAGCAAATTGATAGGTTGGTGTAAGAAACAAATCGATAATTAAAGTTTTTAACTTTAAATCATTGCTTCCGGTTGCTGTTTGAATGACCTAACTCTTGCATGACATACATTGTATACAAAGCGCACACTTCTGACTTCTTGAGTGAATGCGCCATTGCCTGTCGGCTGCTGGCAGGAAGCGTGTTTTTTTTTTTTTAAGTTAATAAAGTTTAATTATCGATTTATTTTTTACACAAACCTGTCGATTTGCTTCAGAGGACATAATTGATCGACTAATAGTGTGGATTACTTTTATGCTGCCTAAATATGCCTTTTGGACCATCAAACAGCCAGCAGACTGATGGCACCTGTATATATGGACAAAAAGCTGAAATGTGCTTATAAAAATCTTCACTTTGGTTCTGTTGAAGAAGGAAAGTCTTACACATCTGGGATGGCTTAAAGGTGAGTAAATCATGAGAGGATTTTCATTTCTGGGTGAACTAATCCTTTAACTTTTTAGTCTGCAAAAAAATATTTAAGTTGTGCTGATTTGTGTATTTGATGTCTAGAGCCATGTAAGAATCTCATCAGTGTGGTAGACTCGGACTCCTGTGTGCTGCTCCTGGAACCCTTGGACACACCCCTCACTCGCTTTCTCCACGGCTTCTCAGAACTCAGTGAGGTCTTTGGACTCAACTCGGTGAGTCAGGGACATTCCAGATTTTACATTTAAAGTAAAATATTAAAGCGTTGTGTCCTTAAAATGCTTTCCCCTATTGCAGCTTCATGTGTAGAGGCTGTTAATACTGTGGTTCTGTGGCACGTTCAGTTCAGCTCTGTTTATTTGAGCATCTCAGCCAGCCCAACAGCAATATTGGCTCAAACAATGGCATGGGACTACCTGTTTGTCCGACCAATAAACAGTCAGGACTTTTGCCATTCTGTTTTAGTTGCATAGAGCAGCTTTCTACCATTTCTACCAAACAACATGCAGGTTTATATGGACACCCACATTTACTGTAATCAGTTTTATGTGTATCTTACAGAGGGAGCTGAGGTCTCAGGCTGCCATCTCTAACCCTGCTCTGTCAGCCGTGGGTGTGACAGCTCTGCATGGACCCTGTGCACAGGGTCTGGTGATGTCATGCAGCTACAGAGAGGCTCTAAGCAGCTTGCTCAGTGCCTGGGCAGGTAATACATGTTAGTGGTTATCCTCTTCAAACCATTTTTGAATGAGGGATCTGATTATCAATGCTGGTCAAATGTATTTGGTCAAATTCACGTTGTTGTTGTATTTTTTTTCCACAGGAGAGTTTGACAGCTGTCCCATCATTCTTGTGTGTGGTGGGAAAAACTCTGGCAAGTCCACCTTCAATCGTCACCTTATTAACAGCCTGCTCAATCAGTGAGTTCAAGAAGTATATTTTATCAGTTTACTTATAAATTAAGAACTTAAGAATGCAGGTGATCTTGCATTTTGGTAGACTAGCCTGAGTTCCAAGTTGGACTAACACCAGGTAGCATATGATTTTTACCTGAAATCCACATGCTTAATGATTTTAAAGGGGTAATATTTCTCTCAAACTTGTTATGTGTGGTTGTGTGTGTGTAGCACTGCAAGTGTAGAGTATTTGGAGTGTGACCTTGGCCAGACCGAGTTCACCCCTCCTGGCTGCCTCTCCTTATGTACAGTTACAGAGCCACTATTGGGTATGTGTCATACTCCATATCTCCATACAGCCACATGCAGTACATATTTTTTCACTAATATCATTCATACAGATTCTTCTCATTGAACAGAACTTTGTACTGCAGAAATTTGAAGCTTTCTTCTGAATTTATTTCAAACTTTCATTACAACATACTGTGTTCATTTTACATTCCCAAAATAATGAGCATGTTTGTGATTGTGTGCTTCGTTCTTTAGGGCCTCCTTTCACACACTTGCATGACCCAGAGCACATGGTGTACTATGGTCAGACAGATTGTCAGGCTGACATAGATCGGTATTTGGAATCCCTCAAATCCCTCTGGCGCCACTGCAGCAGAGAGAGTCCGGTCATCATCAACACTATGGGCTGGGTCAAAGGTCAGCAATATGAATATATTGTGAATGGAAGGAAATACTTTGGGAATATTCATTTGAAATGAAGGAATAGTGAAATCATTAATGGATATCTTTAAATATATCATTTAAAATTTTAGTTAATAAAGTTTAATTGTATTGTATATTTAATGTCTTCTTAATTGTTTTAACGATATTAATGAAAACATATATTGTTTTTAAAGCTTTTTTTGTTGTTATATTTTTACATTTAGATTTTTTTTTTATTAAACTACTTTCTCTTATCCTAGCTTAATATGCAGAGTCAATAATTAACAAGCAAGCAATTTGTAGGTTAATTCACCTGAAAAGTAAAGAATATGGCTCTGTTGGGTTATCAACACATTACTGATTGTTTGAGCTGCCTGACAAGCCAGACAGGGTCACATTAGGTGTGTTCGACTTCAATTGCGCCTTTGCAGTCGGGAGGAGTTGAAAAGAGAGCCGTCAAGCTGCTTTGGAACAGGTGCACCGGCTGACCCATCTCGCTCTTGCGGTACTTTGATGGCATATGTCACGGTGACATGGTGGTGGTGCTGCCTAAAGTAAAACTAAATGTCTAACCGACATGCACTGCATCGAGTTGGATGCAGCGCTGCGTGGGCTCAACTAAAGCTTTGAATTTGGAGCGGGACTATTTGTTTTCTGACCGTATGGCAGATGGGAGTGCATTCGAGAAACCTCTTTAAAAACAATTATTTTTGCAGTCCTGTTTAGTGACACTAGTTGTTCAGAAATTGCACTCTTCAGCTTTAATGGATATCATAATCTTTGAGTTTCTAAAGTGTCTTTTACTGACTGTTTTTTTTTATATGCACAAATGTCTCTCCCTCTTTCAGGCCAGGGCTTTCAGATTCTTGTTGACCTCATTCGCCTTTTTTCCGCTACACATGTGGTGCAGCTGATATACGGGAACGTCCCACAGTGTCAACATCTAACCCCAGACGTACTCAGAACTGCTCACGGCTGGCAGACACACCCTCCAACACCGCCCACCCTGACAGAGGAGTCCACCAGTCACCTAAGTGTTCGATCTCATGTATTTCTCAGCATCCTCTCAGAATTTGAATGTGCTGGGACATCTGGAAAAATGTGAGCACCTCTTGATTTGAACTTATGATGAGCCATGATCTGTTGTCAAATATTAATGGCTGATAGTTAGAGTAAACAAATAACTGGTTAATTTCTAATTTCTCACTCATCCCGTGTTCCTCATAGGCGACATCAGCGTAGTAATGAGCTGCGAGATCTGGCTCTGCTTAGCTACTTCAGTAAGATGCAATCCCCAGACCCGGGCCCCATCCGCCCGCTTCACTGCTTCATACCCTATCAGGTAAACACAACAACACTGGGTAAGCGATACAGTCATTGCTTATAATCAAAGACTTCTGCAAAGCTCTCTACTTTAAACCTGTATCAAAATTTTTTATAAAATGAGTATTCCGGGATCAATACAAGTTAAGCTCAATCGACAGCATTCATGGCACAATGTTGATTACCACAAAAATAAATTTTGACTCATCCATCATTTTAAAAAATAATCTGGGTTACAGTGCGGCACTTACAATGGAAGTGAATGGGGCCAATCCGTATACATTAAAATAGTCACTCTTTCAAAAGTATAGCCACAAGATGTAAACAATATGTGTGTTAACGTGATTTTAGTGCATTCAAATCACTTGCTAACCTTTTCTTTGTAAAGTTATATCCAGTTTTACAACTTCATTGCCATGATGATGTAACACCGTAAACACTAAAATGACCGTAAAAACTATGATTTAAACAACTTTACAGCTCAAATAACACATGAGTTTTAACAGAAGAATTAATATAAATGCTTTTAAACATATGAGCTTCACATTTCTATGTTTAAAGGTGCTCTCAGTAACTTTTGTCTTTGTGTCGTCTTGGACTTACACTGACACCTAGCGGCTTGGATGCAGCATCATTTAAAATCAACAGTTTTCAGTTTCAGATGCCATTGTAGAAATTCAGTATTAACAGTCAGCCATGATTACTTTAATCCCTGAGTGAAAGTGTCAAATAACAGGACGGTTACTGAGATTATGCGAGTAGTATTCGGCTGGTCATGGTGTAGAATAAAACAGCTTTTATAAGGTTACTGATATGACTGGAGTCTTCATTTTAATGTGTGTTCATGATTTCATACATATATTGCAAAATTACAATTCATGTCGAGGAAAAAAATTACTGAGTGCACCTTTAAACTCTCCAAAAATGAACCCCATTTAATTCCATTGTAAATGCCTCACTGTTTTTTTTTTTTTTTTTTTAAAGGAGAAATGAGTTTAAATAAATTTGTTTGGTTATCAGCATTGTGCTACAAATGCCTTTGACTGAGCTTGTATTGAACCCAGAATATTCCTTTAATATTTGCACGCCCCATTTATGAAGGGAGTGTATTTTGTTTAACCACAACATTTATCTCAAATACGTTAGTTGGATCAATTCATAGAAATACATTCTCAATCTGAAGATTTATGGCTATTACCTATAAAATCAAATTTACCTACAAACACATGTATTCAAACATAAATGCTCTGCTAGAATACATAGATGGGCCTATTTTTTTATTTAAGAGTGCAAACTGATGGCATTGTTTTGTTGGATGTTTTTTGTGTGTTTTCTGCAGCAGTTTATTTTGCATCTTTTTTTTTTTATCCCTCTGATCTTGTCTGTTTTATGTGAATATGTATTTGTTCTCTATTCCTGCAGGTCCCACACTCATCGGTGGCTATAGGGGTTACACACTGTGAGGTCGCACCTAACCACATTCTCTACGCAGCCAATGCAAGTCTAGTCGGATTATGCTGTCTAAGTGAAAAGGTCATGGGCAGAGGAGGTCCTGTTGTGCTCTCCCAAACTCCCATCTGTCAGTGTGTGGGCCTGGGTGTGTATATACCAGTTAAAGCTGATTTGTCATTTGTCTCAATTAATCAGTTGTTCTGAACAATGGGGGTAGTATTTAGGAAACCTGTTTGGAAATTTTGGAGTAACACACTGCAGCTTTAAACAACTTGGTAAACTGGGAAAAGAATGCAGCTGTGAATGTTAGAAAACCTTTATTGTAATTGTTTACTTGGTAGTGAGTTGCCTTTTTGTTTTTAAGGTGTTCTGAGAGGTGTGGACATGGCGCGAGGTCTTTACTTCCTGATTACTCCTGTGTCTCCCTCTGTCCTGAGGCACGTGAACTGTCTTCTGCTGGGAGAGATCACTTTGCCTAAAGCACTTCTCACCATGCAGGTATGAATCAACTGTATAACTCATAAATATCCATATGATTCTGTGATATTCTCTTGCTCTGTGTTGCCTGATTTGATTTTAAGAGTCATTAGATTAGACGATTACAAATGTTTAGATTACATAGGAGTAGGGGTACATTTTGTAGTCTTTAATCTTTGAATATACACTGATCAGCCACAACATTAAAACCATTGACAGGTGAAGTGAATAACATTTATTATCTTGTTACATTGCCACCTGTCAAGGGGTGGGATATATTAGGCAGCAAGTGAACAGTCAGTTCTTGAATTTCATGTGTTGGAAGCAGATAAACCGAGCAAGCGTAAGGATCTGAGCAACTTTGACAAGGGCCAAATTGTGATGGCTAGACGACTGGGTCAGAGCATGTCCAAAACGGCAGGTCTTGTGTTCCTGGTATGCAGTGGTTAGTACCTACAAAAGTGGTCCAAGGAAGGACAACCAGTGAACCGGCGACAGGGTCATGAGTGCCCAAGGCTCACTGATGCACGTGGGGAGCGGAGGCAAGCCCGTCTAGTCCGATCCCACAGAAGAGCTATTGTAGCACAAATTGCTGAAAAACTTCATGCTGGCCATGATAGAAAGGTGTCAGAACACAGTGCATCACAGCTTGCTGCGTATGGGGCTTCGCATCTGCAGACTGGTCAGAGTGCCCATGCTGACCCCTGTCCACTGCCAAAAGTGCCTACAATGGGCATGTGAACGTCAGAACTGGAACATGGAGCAATGGAGGAAGTTGGTCTGGTCTGATGAATCACGTTTTCTTTTAGATCAAGTGGAAGGCCGGGTGTGTGTGCGTCATTTACCTGGGGAAGAGATGGCAGAAGGATGCACTATGGGAAGAAGGCAGGCCGGTGGAGGCAGTGTGATGCTCTGAGCAATGTTCTGCTGGGAATCCTTGGATCCTGGCATTCATGTGGCTGTTACTTTGACATGTACCACCTACCTAAAATTGTTGCAGACCACGTACACCCCTTCATGGCAACGGTATTCCCTGATGGCAGTGGCCTCTTTCAGCAGGATAATGCGTCCTGCCACACTGCAAAAATTGTTCAGGAATGGTTTGAGGAACATTACAAAGAGTTTAAGGTAATGACTTGGCCTCCAAATTCCCCAGATCTCAATCCGATTGAGCATCTATGGGATGTGCTGAACCAACATGTCCGATCCATGGAGGCCCCACCTTGCAACTTAAAGGACTTGAAGGATCTGCTGCTAACGTCTTTGTGCCAGATACCACAGGACACATTCAGTGGTCTTGTGGAGTCCATGCTTCGACGGGTCAGAGTTGTTTTGGTGGCACGAGGGGGACCTACACGATATTAGGCATGTGGTTTTAATGTTGTGGCTGATCGGTGTAAGGTACTCCAAATGATGTATACCCTTGTACTTAAACCTCTCCTTTTCTCCTGTTCCAGCATGGAGTTGAAGTGGAATTGCCATACGTCACCACAGACTACAGCTTTGAAGTCACAGGGGCAGGAAAGCTCCATGTCTACAAAGGACTGACAAGACCTAGTTTTGTAGGCAAATAACTAAGCTCTTCTGGATGGGCTATGCTTTCTGTAAATGATATTTGTATCATTGAATTGTTTTATACCCTGAATATAGAGGTAAAATTTGCTTGGCTTTTGGAACTGTATACTATGGGAAAACAGAATGTATGGTAACGTGTTGTTTTCTATATCTCTTTTTGAATTGCTCCATGTTTAAGATCAGCATGGGAGACCGTTGTTCCTCATGTTTTGATTTGCTGTACTGGTACAGTTTTTAACATGTTATTAAGAATACTTGTTCATTGTGAGTCCTTGTAATTTTTTTCCCCAATTCAAATTCCCAAATCATGATAATACAGACATTTTAAAATATTAAAGTGGGTTTCATTTTTGTCAAGAAAAATGACTCGATAATTGCTTGACATTTTTTTTTATTTTTTTTTTTTTTATTAAATATTGCGTAAAAACTGAAGTGGCCAGGATTCTGCTGTCTGAGACTAATTTCAGGAATCCTAAAGGATTTCTGTCGTCAAAGGGCAAAGTCGGCTCACCGACGGCCAATTAATAGCCTTTGCCATGATCTTTAGCCTCCGACGAAGTTCTGGCAGTGTCAGAAATTTAGCATCGCAGCCGTATAGTGTGACTGCTATTACGACAGCCGGATGAGATATTCCGCTCCTCTCTCGCAACCCAATTCACTTGCTCCGCGTTTGCACCACCATAGCAACATTTGTGCCCAGCTATCACTCTACTCAAGCTCTTTCAAAAAAAAAATTTTTTCTTTTCATTTTATATAAAAAGTTTTAATAAATAAGCAGAAAGTACTTGGAGAAAAGTGTAACACTTCAGCAATATGAATCATTATTCCCTGAATTAAACAAATACAGAGATTACAAAACAAAAATAAATAAATGATTGCATTTTCTTAACACTTTTTTTCTTTACATTTATCATGCATTTACTTTACAATTTTATGTTAATTACTATTTTACTTTTAATAAATTTACTTTAAACGTCTGTAAACGTCAAGATTCTCCCCACTCAAATTTTATATATATATATATAAAAAGGTTTGAGCAATTTATATTGCTAACTATTTATGGGACGTTTTAATCCAAATCACCAGATACAATTGGATAGATTTCTATAATTATATGTCGTGTTTGTGCATTAACCATAAGGAATTTGCAAGCGCGATATATTATCAGCCTATATGAATTTTCGAAATTTTGCGTGGCCCATAGGTTATTTATCTAAAAGAGGAGAAAGACATATTATAACCCACCTTTTTTTGTTTTCTCCAATGTGAACGCAGAACTTTGTCATTTTCGGGCTACAAGTCTATTTATTTACACAATGAATATTTGCTTGAGGTAGCTGTGGGCTACCTCCCGCACTCTCAACATCTGTAATTTTTTGTATTTGTGATCTGTCTTATTATAGGCATATTTGACAAAATCCATCTTTCTTTTTATATGTTAACCTATGCTCGTGATGGAGTGGTATTGGAGCAACGGAAATGTTGATGTCCTTACTTTAAAAGAAAAACAAAATCCTCCGGGGCGGTCAAATCTCGCCGTTTCACTTCTATTCCGCAACGCTCCCGTAAGTGAGTCACTGATCGGAACGATTGGGACCACAGTCGGCTACGATGTGTATCGTACAGTCTGATATAATGTCGCACAGTGTGCCATGGCAATATCAATGCGTTCATATCGTACAGTCTGACAAGCAACAATCTTAAAGGACTGTACAAATCCTACTGTGTACTGCGGTCTAAGATGCCCCATTCAAATGTCTTGAACAGATATGCTTTATATTTATTCACTAACACATCCTGTAATGTTATAATCTCCGCCATTTAGAGTGGTATCTGCAGTAATTAGATATGGGTATATTTGCAACGGAATACATTTCTTACATGACCATTTTAGTCGTGTTTTTGTGTCGGCAAAATAGGTAATAATATGTGAGTAATTTAATATTAATGAGGAAAACGATACCTGATTGGAAGATTCGTTAATATTCATCGGGAGCGCTAACTGATTGGACGGTGAAGCTGTAAGTGCGCCCTAATACAACCCCTAACGTTTCACCGACCAATCAGGTAGCTCTTTTCACATAAATATGAAAGAATATTCCCCGGCCATCGTACGTTTTCGTACGTTTATTTTTAAATCGTTGTAGTTGTTCGTTAATATGTGATCTTCTGGACTACCATGTATTGACATGATGTTTTATTAAAGAGCGCAGTCTGCTGTTGTAATCACCAGTACACGCTAGAGTGAGTGACGTCATCAGCAACGTGATGTAAACACGGAAGTGAATTGAATCTATGAGCTAGGAAGAGGTTCGCTTTGTTGATTGACGATCGATTGGAACTTTCACATTTGTTTTTCGCGCTTTGCTGCTTTTACCGGGGCACTCGTGTGTTCTACATTACTGCCACAGATTGATTTACAAAAATAACACGCTATCTTGAAAACTACTAATATAGACACATAGAAACACATTTAATACCACTGTATAATTGTCAGAATGGACCCGAAGCACAGACAGATTCTTCAGCGGCACCGAATCAATCTAGTAGAGACATTAAATCCAGCAGACATCTGCGATGGGCTTTTGTCAAAGGGGGTCATCACCCAGGACATGATAGAGGAAATACGGGTAATACTGATATCCGTGTCCTTAAAAGGGAAACTGGGACAGGGTTGTGAAAAAACAAAGGAGTGGCTGTTGTTTTTACACTGTGTGAGCTTAATTGAAAGTAAATTTTATTTAAAAGATTGTGTATGTGTTTGACTCCAAAACCAACAAGCCTATGAAAAAATTCTGGCATATGCTTTTTGGTAAACCTCATTAAAGGAATAGTTCACCCAAAATTAAAAATTCTCATCATTTACAGTTTCCTTGACAATCATGATTTCAAGTTTGATATACATTTCCTAGCGCCAGTTAGCGCTCTGCGCAGGCATCAAGCACTAGGAAATGTAACCAAGCTTGAAATCATGATCATGCGGAGAGACTGCAATAGCAAGATTTACAGTGAAAAGGGAGTTATATTTTGGTCTGTTTCTCACCCAAAACTAATTAGATCGCTTCAGAAGACATGGATAAAATACTGGAGTCATACAGATTACTTTTATGCTGCCTTTATATCCTTTTTGGAGCTTCAAATGTCTGGCCAGCATCCAAACCTGACCTCCATTTTAAATGTCATTATTTCGTTCAGACTGCTGTGCATCATATAGGATCTTCAATGACTAATAATGATCAATGATTTACTTTCCACATATTATGAAGGTAAGAAAACATTAATAGTGCCCTTATAGAAAATGTTTGTGAAACATTATTGTTTTCTTAACAGAGCAAGACAACCCGGCGTGATCAAGCCAGAAAACTGGTGACAGACCTGGAGACAAGAGGGAGTCGGGCTTTCCCGGCCTTTCTAGAGTGTCTGCGTGAGACTGGCCATGATGATCTCATGGAGCTCCTGCAGAGTGGAGTTGGAGCTCATCAACCTGTCCCCATCCCTGTGCAGCCTTCAGTACTGATCCCTCTGCCAGTCCGTAAGTGTGTGTTACTTCAAACTTAATTGACTTGATAACTATAAACATTGGATATACTGTAGTCAGACGGATATAGACATGATCCCATAATATAGTTGAATGGAAAACACAAAAGCTGCATCCCTTAAACTACTGCCTTACTGGTAGTCATTGACATTGTAGGACATAGTTCAAAAAGCCATAAGACGTAACTAAGACAGGACATAATAGGCACATAGACCTTATGCACACTAGCACCATCTTTGATTTTTAATGGGAATGACAATGAGGTTTTGAGGGATAGACTTACCATCTCTTCAATGGGCTTTACTGCAGTTTAAAGTGTTTTTGGATCGTTCCGCAGACAAAACATTGATAAAATATCTGTCCAAGAACATTCAGTATACAAAGAACTCATGAGTTGTGGAAAATCAGATGTGATCTAGGAGCTTTATACAGCTTTATACCGTTTGTGCCACTGAAGTGATGGTAAGTCCATCCCTCACAGCCTCCTTGTCAAAGATGGCACTAGCGTGAATAAGATCTATTGAGGATGCTGTCAGTGCCAGGGGTCTTGAAGACAATGGAAAGCGCTGCCCCCTGAAACACCTACTACAACATCGTTAGATCAATATTACTACAGCTGTGATCTTGCTCTGTGGCTGCCACAGTATGCTTGATGAATCAGCATGTGGTTATGCATTTTCAGCCATTCAACTGTCAGCCACTGCAAAATTTCCCCAAAAATTTGTAACAGAATATAGGACACCATACATTAACTTAGATTTGCAATCCATAGGAGCATAAAGGGTCAACAATAATTATGAAAGAGTGTCAGGCCAGTTGAAGGAATTGTCACTTGCCCCATTGGGCCAGTGTTGCATTGTCAGTAAATCTTAGTCTTGGTTTTCTGTGATTGTATAAAATATTGTTGTTGCAAATTTTGCTGATTCAAACCTGTCACCAAAATAACATTATCTAGCTGGCTAACAGATATGAGGTTTTGTCAAAATTGCAAGAATGACTTGTGATAGAAGGATTAATGACGTGACGCTTATTTTATTAAATTACGCAAAAATACATAGTCATTTTGATATTTTTTGTTATGTGGTGTAACCACCCTTAGACAGTGTATATATATATATATATATATATATCTAAGCCTCATTAAAAGCTGAAATCTTGAAAAAAGAAATGTTGGCATGAGTAGTGCAGAAATATTACTAATTTACAACATGTACTTACTATAGGGTTAGGGTTATGGTAAGTGTTTGGTTTAGGATTAGTTGCTTATAATTATGCGTAACTGACTGTTATTACTATAGTTAATACATGTAATATGTGTAACAAGGACACTGTAAAATAAAGTGTTACCGAATAATCTTTATTCATATTTCTTAAAAAAATAAGCAGTGAAACAAAGTATGATTTTATAGTTTTAAAGTATGATTAATGTTTGAAAACCTTTGTCCACAAAATCAAAGTCATGTGGTGTAACCAACCTGTAGGTAGCCATTTTGTTGTTTATGTTGACAAAAAACATAAAACAGAGAGGACTAGACTGTCAAGACTAAGTGTGAATTTTTTAAAATATATCTGATATTTTGACATTTTTATGAAAAGGTGCATTTTGTTAAGGTCATGTGGTACAACCCTGAGAAAACTTCTTGATATACTTGTCTCAAAAATCCCTTATATTTGTAAAAAAAAAAAAAAAAAAAAAAAATGTTCACCTTGAAAACTATTTGTGAGAACTTTTTTAAAAGTCATTATTAAGTTGTAAAGACTCTTATGTATTTTTATCATGTACAACATTAAATATTATTTTAATTTTTTGGGTGGGGTAGAAAATGCTATAAATGTTTTTCAAAAATGTTATTATCAACAGGTGCGTGGGATAAAGCACTGAGGTAAATAAACAAGAAAAAAATATACTGCACACTACTGCGGCTTGCAAATAATATACAGTACAATTTATTATAACAACGTTTCCATCATGTGACCATTGTCAGGTTTTATTTTTCTTTTTTTTCTTGTTTATTAACTAAAAATTTATGAAACCAAATTGGACACAAAGATTACATTGCTATGAGAAAAAAAATATCTCATTTTTATCACCTCATACAACCTTGTTTGTCAATGACCTAGAAGCATCAGTAAGTATGGGTTGAAAGTTATAAACCAAAAAAATTTACGTTTTGCACCATATTCCATCATTTTCCAAGGAAAGTGTTTATAAATGAATAGCTTTCATGGAGTTATATAATAGCTTTATAATTTCCAGCTATTATTGCTAAATAAAAGCTATTTTTTTGTTTTTTTTAATAAAGCTTAATATTTAATGAAAAGTTTAAAATTCTGGCAAAGACAAAAATGCATTACTGAAAATAAAATGTAAATTTTTTTATGGTGGGTCAGTGAAAATGTTGGCAGGGGAGGTAAAGATCTACTGCCCGGACCTGGCTTTCAGAAAAAAATCCTTACCTTTGAGCCCTGGCATCAGTCATCTACACAGTAGCCTTTACTTATCCTTCCATTGTCCCACTGAGCCTAGATTATCAATAGAAACAGAACAGTTCATTACTATGGTATGTCTATGTTATATGAACTGCTGTACCTTTTTTATTCGATCTTTTAATTCAACACAGAGAAGCCCAAATATACTGAAATACCTGACAGGCCTGATCTCACTCCTCCACGGCTAGTACCTCTGAGACCAGGAACTCTGCCTGTTTCCAAGCCTCTTAGCCCACGTAAGTCACTGTCATGTAAAACACAACTATATACAGTGCATCCGGAAAGTATTCACAGCGCTTCACTTTTTCCACATTTTGTTATGTTACAGCCTTATTCCAAAATGGATTAAATTCATTATTTTCCTCAAAATTCTACAAACAATACCCCATAATGACAATGTGAAAGAAGTTTGTTTGAAATCTTTGCAAATGTATTAAAAATAAAAAACGAAACAAAATCACATGTACATAAGTATTCACAGCCTTTGCTCAATACTTTGTTGAAGCACCTTTGGCACCAATTACAGTCTCAAGTCTTTTTGAGTATGATGCTACAAACTTGCCACACCTATTTTTGGGCAGTTTCTCCCATTCTTCTTTGCAGGACCTCTCAAGCTCCATCAGGTTGGATGGGGAGCGTCGGTGCACAGCCATTTTCAGATCTCTCCAGAGATGTTCGATCGGGTTCAAGTCTGGGCTCTGGCTGGGCCACTCAAGGACATTCACAGAGTTGTCCCGAAGCCACTCCTTTGTTATCTTGGCTGTGTGCTTAGGGTCATTGTCCTGTTGGAAGATGAACCTTCGCCCCAGTCTGAGGTCCAGAGCGCTCTGGAGCAGGTTTTCATCAAAGATGTCTCTGTACATTGCTGCATTCATCTTTCTCTTGATCTTGACTAGTCTCCCAGTTCCTGCCACTGAAAAACATCCCCACAGCATGATGCTGCCACCACCATGCTTCACTGTAGGGATGGTATTGGCCAGGTGATGAGCGGTGCCTGGTTTCCTCCAGACATGATGCTTGCCATTCAGGCCAAAGAGTTCAATCTTTGTTTCTCATGGTCTGAGAGTCCTTCAGGTGCCTTTTGGCAAACTCCAGGCAGGCTGTCATGTGCCTTTTACTGAGGAGTGGCTTCCGTCTGGCCACTCTACCATACAGGCCTGATTGGTGGAGTGCTGCAGAGATGATTGTTCTTCTGGAAGGTTCTCCTCTCTCCACAGAGAAATGCTGGAGCTCTGTCAGAGTGACCATCAGGTTCTTGGTCACCTCCCTGACTAAGGCCCTTCTCCCCCGATCGCTCAGTTTGGCCAGGCGGTCAGCTCTAGGAAGAGTCCTGGTGGTTCCAAACTTCTTCCATTTACGGATGATGGAGGCCACTGTGCTCATTGGGACCTTCAATGCTGCAGAAATTTTTCTGTACCCTTCCCCAGATCTGTGCCTCAATACAATCCTGTCTCGGAGATCTACAAACAATTCCTTGGTCTTCATGGCTTGGTTTGTGCTCTGACATGCACTGTTAACTGTGGGACCTTATATAGACAGGTGTGTGCCTTTCCAAATCATGTCCAATCAACTGAATTTACCATAGGTGGACTCCAATCAAGTTGTAGAAACATCTCAAGGATGATCAGTGGAAACAGGATGCACCTGAGCTCAATTTTGAGTGCCATGGCAAAGGCTGTGAATACTTATGTACATGTGATTTTTTTGTCGTTTTTTATTTTTAATAAATTTGCAAAGATTTCAAACAAACTTCTTTCACATTGTCATTATGGGGTATTGTTTGTAGAATTTTGAGGAAAATAATGAATTTAATCCATTTTGGAATAAGGCTGTAACATAACAAAATGTGGAAAAAGTGAAGCGCTGTGAATACTTTCCAGATGCACTGTATACTGTATGTAAAGTTTATATTCACATTACAAGTGTGTTTACAATTGTATACATTGTACAAATAAAGACTTTTTTGGTTACAAAGCCTGAAAAATCTCTGGTCTTAGAATAGAATGTTATATTCCGCAGCTTCTGAAACGCCAGGGATGAAACCATCCAGACAGAGACGTGACAGTATACAGGTAAATGCTTAAACGTTTTTTGCGTGAATACATCAACGATGCTAATTGGCAAAAATGCTTCATCCTAATGCAGATGGCATCCTAATTTACATCCCAAGCAAACGACTGTACACTAGCTGGGGGAAATGTCCCAGTGGAGTAACATGTGATTAGAGGAATTGTTTACCCACAAATGACCCAAAAATTGGAGTGCTTAGTTAAAATACAGCTTTACTATCATTGTGTCCTTGTGAAAAGTACTTAAAGGGATAATTCACCCAAGAATAAAAATGTTGATTTACTCATGTTGTTTCAAATCCATTCTGTGGAACACAAGTAGAAATTCTGAAGAATGTTATCGTTGCACTTTTTTCACTATAATGAAAGCGAATGGCTGTCAGTCACTAACATTCAGCCTGACATTTCCTTTTGTGTTGCACTGAAGACAAAAAGTTGTATGGATTTAGAATAACATATGAAGGTGAGTAAATGATGACAGAATTTTTATTCTTGGGTTAACTATTCCTTGAAGTAACTTTTGCAAGCACACTATAATGAGAGAGCTGTAATGTTTCTCAGTAGCACTCCAGTTCTTGAGTCCTCTTCGCTAATTTGAACTTAACTTACAAGATTTTGTTTTCACAAATGACACATTACTCTATTTGTACAGTCTTATAAGATGGATGCCAGTCCATGCGGGATGTGCTTGATTATAAACAACGTCGATTTTGACCCAGGCTCTGACCTAAAAGATCGAAAGGGGTCCAACATTGACTGTGACAAGTTGGAGAGAAGATTCAAAGCTCTTAACTTTGAGGTTGCTGTGAAAAGGAACTTGAAATGCAAAGTAAGCACAGTATTTCCTCTTGTTTTTACTGTAAACACAGCTGTGTAAGATACATAATCGTAGGTTATTATTACTGTCCTTAATACAATTAAAGAATTTAATATTAAAAGACTAAATGTTTTCTCTCTTCTGTAGCATATAAGACATGAGATGTCATCTTTAGCGAAGAGGGATCATTCTGCATATGACTGCTGTGTGGTGATCATCCTTTCGCATGGCACTGATGTAAAAACCAGCCCTTTACATTTTAAAAAAGGGAATATCTGCTATATTTGCTCTGTAATTATGAGCACTATTAGCTGCTTTACAGAGAAGTGCCTCCTTACATTTTTTAGCAGTTTTATTTGCTTCCTCATTTTGTAGTGCTCTTATCATGCAATCATATCTTCATGGCATTTCTATTAAAAACATTTGTGCAACAGTACATGCATTCTATTCTTGTGCTCTTCATTTTTTTCCCTCAAATGTTTAGGCAAACCACAATCGTTTCCCTGGAGCAGTTCATGGTGTGGATGGACCTGTTGTCCCCGTTCAGATAATCACAAACTACCTCAATGGCCAGAACTGTCCTTCTCTACAGGGCAAGCCCAAGCTTTTCTTTATCCAGGCCTGTGGAGGAGGTGGGTATTTCAGAAATATGCAGTTTAGAATAGTGGTTCTCACCAAGGGGGCCTCGGAAAAGGGGGCTTCAGTATTATTTAAAATTATTTGAAGTAAGTTATATTTAAAGTGTAAACACTAATCTGTTCTGATGCTTCCCGGAAAACAGTGATGTATGGTAGTCACAAAAGCATAAATAATATGATCACAAGTTATCCCAGGAGATGCATTTGAGATGCATGTTACTACCTGAGCCTAATACTACCTGAGCCTGAGTCGTGTCTTTATTGTGTGCATTTGCAGATGAGAAGGACACAGGCTTTGAGGTTTCTCCAGATGAGGTCCAGCCCTCTTTGGGTGGGACAGATGATCAGACAGATGCTATTCCCATGTCCTCCAGCAGTGACTCTCTCAGCACGTCCGATGAACTTGATGCTCGGGCCACTTTGCCCACACCCAGCGACATCCTAGTATCCTACTCAACATTTCCAGGTCTTTGTTTTTGTCATGGACTACAAAATTGCATGTTCTGTCTTTAAAGCTATGTGTGTAATTATTTTGACATTAAAATACTTCCTCTTATCCAGTTTAATATGCAGAAAGAACTGTAAGCCATTCATAGGTTGATTTCCACAAAACACTGTGGCACTGTCACAACATCACTCTGTTTGATTAAACATCACAGCCAGCCCAACATAGCAACAAAGGCTCAACCAATGGTGTGATTTTAGGCCAGGACAATTTCTTCTGGCCAACCAATAGTGGACAGGGGAGTTTTGGGAGACCTGTTTTAAAAAAATGTTGCAATTCTGTTTGGTGATCTAGAGGTGCAGAAATGACACACTTCACCTTTAAACATGTTTGCTGATTGAATATTTTTATGGCACATATCAGAAATTCTTGAGGTCTACAGTCTTCTATTAGTTAATGCAAGACAAATTTTTGATTTGAGTAACACTGTTTGTAGAATAGTGCCAAACACTTCAATTGCAAATGGATGATCTTAGTTGTAAAACATTTGCAGGCTATGTCTCATGGAGGGACACGCAGGCTGGCTCCTGGTATGTGGAGAATCTTGATCGCGTGCTTGAGCAGAATGCTGCCACTGATGATCTGGTGACCATGCTGATGATGGTGAGCCTTTCTCACATCAAATGCTTGTTGTACTCTTGTCAATAGAGGCTGCTTCAAATAGTGCCAAGCAATAAAGATATCCTCAAACATAGAAAAAAAAATAAAAATAACAATGTGTGCAACAAAACAACCTCAATAATATTTTTGTTATGAATGTACACTGCAGTTGACTTTGAATAGATAAGTAAACTCTAAATAAGATATGCAGATGTACTTAAAGGGATAGTTCACACAAAAATGAAAGTTTTCTCATTTACTCACCCTCGTGACATCCCAGATTTGTATGACTTTGTTCTGCACAACACAAACAAAGATGTTTAGAAGAATATTTCAGCTCTGTAGGAAGTAAATGGTGACAAAAAATTTGAAACTCCAAAAAGCACATAAAGGCAGCAAAAAGGTAATCCATGTTTTCTGAAGGTTTTGGGTGATAACAGACCAAAATGTAACTCAATTTTAACTATAAAGCTTGACATCAGCAGTTTCCTTGGCGGTCATGATTTCAAGATGACAAGATATATAGTGAAAAAGTAGTTATATTTGGTCTATTCTCACCGAAAATCAGTTTGATCAGAGTCTTATTGCTTACTTTTATGCTGCCTTTATGTGCTTTTTGGTCACCATTCACTGTATTGGACCTGCATTGTATGGACCTACAGAGCTGAGATATTCTTCTAAAAATCTTAATTTGTGTTCTGCAGAAGAAATAAAATTTATACACATCTGGTATGGCATCAGGGTGAGTAAATGATGAGAGATTTTTGGGTGAACTATTCATTTAATACACTCACTGCACATTATACACATAATTCACAATATCCAAATTATACAAAATAGACACACAATAATGCACAATAAACACACAATAATAGACATATTGCACAGTAAATTCTACCGCTACCAGTAATGTATAAGCATTTTATTTTTTTCTGAGATAGTAATTTAAAATGGCAAAAAAGAAAGAAATATTTGCCATAAAATAAAGCATTTAATTAAAAAGTACTTGTTTTGTATAGGTAAATGATGCAGTTTCCCAAATATCTGCCAAAGGCCTGTATAAACAAATGCCCGGATCGTTCAACTTCCTCCGAAAACATCTCTACTTTCAGACATCGCAGTCATGATCACTCGGAGATCTTGAAGATCTTCAGTATGCCTCTGTGTGCTGTAATGGGAACACTGCCACATGCTTCCTGCTGTGTGATAAAAAAACAAGTTGTCTTTTTTTATATCATGAACAGAACCATGAAGTCAGAACCTGGACTGGAGTGTTTGTTTTTAACAGTCCTTTTTTGTGGTTTTTAGAAATGCAAAGAATCAGAAGTTAGATTTCACAGATAAGTACAACTAAACTGTTCATAGCTTGGAAATATTATTGTTAATATTAAAAGTGAAATTTTCTCATTTCTCTAACAATCTGTCATACGCGATAGTAGGAGAGTGTTTTTGACGCTTTTCAAGGAAGCACAATAGACTTAATACCCTTGTGGTTGTTTGAAATACAATTGTGGTGTTGGAAAAAGTGGTTGCTACTTCTCAAGAAATTGCAATATAAAGTTGTGCTCAAAAGTTTGCATACCTTGGCAGAAATTGTGAAATTTTTGCATTGGTTTTGAAAATATGACTGATCATGCAAAAAAACTGTCTTTTATTTAAGGATAGTGATCATATGAAGCCATTTATTATCACATAGTTGTTTGGCTCCTTTTTAAATCATAATGATAACAGAAATCACCCAAATGGCCCTGATCAAAAGTTTACATTCCATTGAATGTTTGGCCTTGTTACAGACACACAAGGTGACACACACAAGTTTAAATGGCAATTAAAGGTTAATTTCCCACACCTGTGGCTTTTTAAATTGCAATTAGTGTCTGTGTATAAATAGTCAATGAGTTTGTTAGCTCTCACGTGGATGCACTGAGCAGGCTAGATACTGAGCAGAAAAGAACTGTCAAAAGACCTGCGTAACAAGGTAATGGAACTTTATAAAGATGGAAAAGGATACAAAAAGATATCCAAAGCCTTAAAAATGCCAGTCAGTACTGTTCAATCACTTATTAAGAAGTTGAAAATTCGGGGATCTCTTGATACCAAGCCAAGGTCAGGTAGACCAAAAAAGATTTCAGCCACAACTGCCAGAAGAATTGTTCGGGATACAAAGAAAAACCCACAGGTAACCTCGGGAGAAATACAGGCTGCACTGGAAAAAGACGGTGTGGTTTTTTCAAGGAGCATAATACGACGATACTTGAACAAAAATGAGCTGCATGGTCAAGTTGCCAGAAAGAAGCCAATGCCACAAAAAAAGCCCGGTTACAATATGCCCGACAACACCTTGACATGCCTCACAGCTTCTGGCACACTGTAATTTGGAGTGACGAGACCAAAATAGAGCTTTATGGTCACAACCATAAGCGCTATGTTTGGAGAGGGGTCAACAAGTATTGTGCTAGCTGAATTATTTTACTAAAAGTCTGTGTTCAGGAGAAGAAAAAAGTCATACACATCTGGGATAGCATAAGGGTGAGTAAATGATGTGAGAATTAACATTTTTGGGTGAACTATCCCTTTAAAGAGATCTTCTGTAATGAGATAAATTTCAATAGGTTTGTGTTATTCTGCCGATTTGGGTATATTGACATTTTGTAATTTAAATTTAAAAAATACTTCTGTATGAGTAAACTGTATGAGTTAACATAGTATTATTTCCTGTACCACTGCCACACCTTTAAGTCTGATCCATGCAGCTTCTCCCAGTCTATTTTTATGTTTGAGAAAAGGTAAAAGGTCTTAATAAAGTGCCGTTAAAGCTATCAGTTTAGAGGTTGTTGAATCAAAGCTTTTTACACCATTTATGTTTTTCTTACTGACATTAGCTGCTATTGTTGGCCCGTGTGGGCAGATCTTCTGTGGAAGTGAAGATCTGCCCAAGTCACACTAACTGCTATTGCGACAGATTGTAAACACCATTTAGCACATGAATTCTTTCAGATATTTAAACAAGCAGTGATACTGTAAATACAGGGTTTGTGGAAAACCTGGAAATATCATGACAGTTAATAATTGTGTTTTTGAGGTCATGGAAAGTCACAGAAGTTATATAAATAATCGTATAAATTATGTAATGTCAATGTTGGCTAAAAATGGATCAATACTGTGGTTATTTTCTTATTTTAGATTAAAAATTAATCATTTAAAGGGATAGTTCACCCCCAAATGCAAATTCTGTTGTCATAATTAAACTTTTTGTTGTTCCAATTTCATAATGCATCCTTTTTCTTTCTTTTTGTCCATACAATGAAGTGTATTAAAGAAAGAAAGTCATACGGGTAGGGAGAATCGTCCCTTTAAATGTACAAATTTTTAGGATTGGTACCTGACATACAAATAGAAAATTGCGACAGAAATATCAAGAAAATGATTATATTGTGTCATGAATGACAATCATGGAAAGTCATGGAAGTTGTAAATATGATGGTAAATATAACACTTTTGAAATGGTGAAAAGCACTCATTTTGAAAGTGAGAAGGTCACAGTCAGAGGTGGGAGGGGCCAGTTTTACTCAGCATTCAATTCTGTACACTCACTGTCAGCACGCAGTGACTGAGTAAGAGAGAGGAAGCAGAAAGGTTTTCTCTTTCTCTGCGTCTGATATTATAGGACAGAAAATTTCTCAGGGCTTTGAACTGGAAAATATATCATTGAAGAAGGAAAGATTTTAAGGGATATATTGGGGAGGCCAATGTTAGCACCTGCCAGAATTAGATAGGTAAGTCTTCAGCTGCTATTACAAAAACCATGATGATGTACAGATGCAATTAAAAAGCACTGCTTATTTGCTGTAGCATTTGATTTTTTTAAGATTTGCTTTTGTATTTTTCACCCTGCGTGTCTCATTTGGTAATTTTACATACATTCTGGTTATCAGTATTTAAAAAAATACAAGTATAATGTGAAGAATAAACGAGTAACAGCATTTTAGCTTTGCAAATTTCAGTAATAGATATATGCAGGTTTTTTTTTTTTTTTCTAAAAGTAATTTCCTTCCTAAAAACTGCAAGAAACCTACTGTAAGCAAGATTAGAGGTTGTTATAGATACAATTAAATATTAGGAAATTTAAAGAGTGTAAATGCAGTGGCTGGAAACCTACACTGTAAAAAAATTTACAGTAAAAAACTGGCAGCTGTGGTTGCCAGAAATTCTCAGTAAAAATTACAGTAGCCACGATTCAGGCTTTACAGGATGTATTTTTGATGCCTGTATATTTTACAGTGCATTACCGTTTATATTACATTATATAAACTTAATACTTTAATCTTCTGAAACTACAAAAATCTGCTTTTCACTTTATAATATATTGTTACCATAGGATTTACAGAAAGGCACATGTTGACATGAAGTTCTTCAATAGTGGCCTTTCCAGGAGCAATGATCAATAAACATGTAGAGACAGTGCTCAGTGTCACACAAACACTAAACACCATCAGTGTAACACATGTGAAATTAAAATAATGCAATAAACATTAACTTAACCACATCAAATATAGCACAGAACACTCCAAAGTAGAAAACTGATATTAAAAATAAGAAGAAACATAACTATTCCCATAAAATATAATGAAATGTGATGGGTCACACAGGGAATTCTGGGAACGCCCGATTATTGTTTTTTACCGTAATTTTAACAATAATTTTCTGTAAAAAGTACATGTACTCTCTTGTTAAACATAATATACATTTTTACTGTTAATTATACAGAAAATCATATTTTTACATGTAAAAAAGGTAATTTTTACAACATTTTACCGTAAAATTACATGTATTGTCTTTTTAAATATATTATTTACCGTATATTTTAAGGTAACTACCTGTTAACCAATTAACGTTTGTTTACTGTAGCATTTTTACAGTCTTTTACCGTTAAAATTATGGAAGTTTTTTTCAGTGTATGTATGTATGTATGTAAAACTATGTATTTCAATATTTGCAAGATTTAAACAATATTATTTTTGAACATTGTCTGGTGAATTTTCATGAGATATACTGTAAATGGGGAAGTTGTTTCTGTGAAGAGTGATTGAAGGAAAGAGAGAGAGTCAGAGAGGGGGAGTGGCCAGTTGTAATGAGTCATGGTAAGAGTGTATTGCTGCTGTCTGATTTGCTCTGGACTGCTCTTAACAGGAAGTTTGCTACCTTTCCTTTTTTAACACCCTAGACTAGATTTTAGGTTTGTTCAATAAAAGTGAACAGTGCACTGTACACACACTGTGCTGTAGGTCATGGCAGAAGTTGACTACTGTGCTGTCACATGTTACATGAGGATACTCTACTGTACAGTGGAGAACCCCAATGACTGCATTGTCTTCTGCAATGTGAATGTACCTTCCGTGCTGTTGCAGGTCATTTTGACCTGTTTTAGACTTTTAACACAGATTTTCTGCAATTTAACTGCAACCTTTCAGTCTGACATTTCATGACATCCTCACTAGATGGGATTTGAACATGCCAATTTAAATGCTTTCACTTCTCACACAAGCTCACTAAGTCTCTATCACATTTCTAATGTAGTGTTGATTTGACAATGTAAAAACTTCACTGTTCATTCAGTTGTAACAGAAAGCCTAGTGTTGAAATAACTCTGGACAATCCAGTTAACAATTTAAAAATGTTCTAGTTATTTTCAATCAGAATAAATGATAAAAGATATTGTAAAAAGACCTGGATTGCTAATAATCTTCACAGTCTTATTACGAATGAATGAATGAATATTCTCAACACTTCTTTAGATACTAATTGTACACAATGGTTGATTGTCCCTGATCAAAGTATGGTATTGTACATGTAAACGTGTCTTTTATTCTAAGTTGCATTATTATTACTGACAATTAGACAACAGTTAAGATTGTCCATACTCCAGATGAACTTATGAATTTACAGGTGGATAACTCAAGAAAACTAACTTTTGTATTAGAAAGCCAAAGAAATGAACCAATGAAATGAAATTACAAACAACGTATTTTGTGTCCACATTAAGTCAAAGCACATATTATTTATTTCTAAGGGTTGTTGCATAGGATTGACAGCTCCAAAAATGAAAAATATTATTTGCCAATGAAAGCTCTAATCTTTTTTTAAATTATTATTAAGTAAACACTTTTATATCTACGTACTTCTACATGGCATCTGTTCTTAGCAGATTTTCACCCAGTTGAGGCTACAATGTCTTCCCACGTCAAACTGTGGAGGGACAGAGTGGGAACGGCAGACTATGACATACAAATCAAAGGTAACAGATGACTGAGCAATGCATACTCTAGAGGCTTTCTGTGGAAGGGAAAGTGGAACCCAGTTTTGACTCTTTCCTAAAGAAATTAAATCTGCTGATCTGCTGTAATTCTGTTTTGCATGCTTACACTGGCACTTCCACTATTACCAGACAGATGTCAGACAGAAATCTATTACCAAAATTAAATTTTTCTTTGTCTCTTCATGGTGGACCATGTCTTAAACTTAAGCTTAGGTTAAGGTTTTTAATGGTCCGCAGCCCAAATGTATCTATCTATGAATATATCTATCGATCTATACTCACTGAGCACTTTATTAGTAACACTATGGTCCTAATAAAGTGCCCGACGTGGTCTTCTGCTGTTGTAGCCCATCAACCTCAATGTTCGACGTGTTGTGCATTCTGAGATGCTATTCTACTCACTACAATTATACAGAGTGATTATCTGAGTTACTGTAGCCCTTCTGTCAGCTCGAACCAGTCCATTCTCCGTTGACCTCTCTCATCAACAAGACGTTTCCATCCGCAGAACTGCCACTTACTTGATGTTTTTAATTTTTGGCACCATTCTGAGTAAACTCTAGAAACTGTTGTGCGTGAGAATCCCAGGAGATCAGCAGTAACAGAAATAGTCAAACCAGCCCATCTGGCACCAACAATCATGCCACAGTCAAAAATCACTGAGATCACATTTTTCCCCATTCTGATGGTTGATGTGAACAATAACTGAAGCTACTGACCCGTATCTGCATAATTGTATGCACTGCAATGCTACCACACGATTGGCTGATTAGATATTTGCATGAATAAATAGATGTTCAGGTCTTACTAATGAAGTTCTCAGTGAGTGTATCTATCTATCTGTCTTTCTGTCTGTCTAACCTTCAAATTTCAAGGCTTTTTTTTTTTTTTTTTTTTTTTACTTTCAGGCAAGGCTTTGTCAAGCCATTACTCAAAGTTTGTCTTTATAATCTAGTTACAAAAAGTGTTGTCTAAGAGCAGTCAAATGGAGGGGAACCAAAGAAATATCTTTCTCTCTCCATTAGAGGTGCGGTTGCAGCTGGCTGAACAGTTGAGGATATTTGATGGTCAGATTGAGCAGAAGAGTCAGCTGTTGCAGGATCTGATTGATTACTTGCACAGACGAGGCGAGATCGAGGGGGAGTACGCTCGCTCGCTGGATAAACTCTCTGAGAGATTCTCCTCTAGAACCAGGAAGTGAGGGCATGCAAAGAGGCACTTTTAAAGCATAAAGGACAATTCATGACCTTGATCTATTATTTTGGTTTAATGTATGCATTTTGTATTAACAGTGGCCACAAAAAGTATTTGAACACTTACTGTATGCAAAACTTAAAAATGTACAAATGTCGTTGTATTAGCCATACTAACAAAGCATGAAACCAAGTAACATTTACTTTGAAAGAAAGATGGCACAAGCTCACCTTTCAAGCAACACATTTCACAAAACAAATTTTAAGTTACTAAACAATGGATTTAGCTCATGTTCAAAATTAAGACAGTATTTGGACACTTGCTGTTTGTCAAACTTGTCAAACATGACCATAGTTACACCTGTGGGTACTAACATACTCTTAAACATACTCTGGCTGTGTATCTATTGCTTTCTGGAGACTTGCAAGCTCATAACTATTCTATCTTTCTCTCTTTCTATCACACTCTCAGGAAGGAGCCCAGTCATCAGTCAGTGTTTAACTGCTGGCAGGTGTTATTGACACAAACACGTCAGGAGAGCCGAGATCACAGCATGCTGAGTGACAGCTACAGCAACACTCTGCCTCAGCAGCTTTCACACTGCTTAGAGCATGCTCAACGCCTGGCTAAACGGGTACACACACCCAGCATAGACTGTTGTTACTTTATATAAAGCTAATCCAAACCATAGCCCTAACCTTTAAACAAAACTTTTTTTAGCATTTTCTTACTATATTTATTAATTAAACACACACACACACACACACACACACACACACATGTTGGTGCGGCTATCCTTATGAGTACTCTCCATAGACATATTGATTTTTATACTTTACGAACTATAGATTCTATCCCCTAACTCTACCCCTAAACACACACACACACACACACACACACACACACACATTTTCACATTCTTCCAAATTTGCAGACATTAACACCCACACATTACTACAACACTTGAAGCATCGCAGTTGCCCACATCATGCAGCTTCCTTTGCACCCACACTTGTTTGCAGACAATGCACAGAAATATACAAATTAACACCTTTGGCACAGTCACCTGCCACTTACATGTTATATTAAAGTCATACGCATTTACTAAAACAATAAGGCAGCTCAGTAAGAATAAATTATATTCCTTCCCTCTTTTGTCTTTCCTCTAATCAATATTTTTATTTTTCCAGAGCAGAGACATTTGCACCCAGTTACAGGATGGACTTTTAAAGGTCACCGCAGAACTACAAACAGTGAGTTTCCATCAGTGTTTTAGAATCGTAAAGATTGTTTGCTTGCACTTAAGGTTAATGGATTGTAAAATGTCATGACAACTCTCCTTCCTATGTTTGTTGAAAATCAGGCCTTGAAGACGTATTACCAGTACTATGCTGAGTTCCTTTCTGCAGAAGGCAAACTAAAAGAGGCAGCCAAACTTGAGGAAAAACAGAAGCAAAGTACTTCCAAAAAGATGGAAAGACTCATAGAGAAAGTATACCCCCTTTTTTAATACCAAAAATTGCCATATTACTAAGAATTAAATTGTTAGAAGCTGAAGTGTGTTTTGATGTTAAAATACTTTCTCCTGTCCAGCTAAAAGGTATAGCTCACCTAAAAATTTAAATTCTCTCATAATTTACTTACCTCATGCATCCATGTGTATGACTTTCTTTCTTCTGCTGAACACAAACAAAGATTTTTAGAAAAATATTTCAGCTCTGTAGGTCCATACAATGTAAGTGAATGGTGGCCAGAACTTTGAAGCTCTTGAAGCACATAAAGACAGCATAAAAGTAATCAATAAGACTCAATTGGTTAAATCTATATCTTCAGAAGTGATATGATAGGTGTGGGTGAGAAACAGATTAATATTTAAGTCCTTTTTTACTATAAATTTTCCTCCCTGCCCAGTAGGTGGCGATATGCACAAAGAATGCGAATCGCTAAAAACAAAAGAAGAATGTAAAAGTGAAAGTGGAGATTTATCCACTTCCCGCTCTGCATATGACTGGCACTTTCTGAATTGTAGTGTTTGGTTATTGTAGTTACTTTTTGTGTTTATAAGTGCGACTGAGCTAACTTTTCAGGTTACGTTCTCGCTCTGAATGTGTGTACAGAGACGATGCAAAGTTCAAGAAATTCAGCTGAAGTGCACAAAAGCGCGCAATGACTATCTGCTCAACCTGGCTGCAGCGAATTCATGCATGAACAAATACTGTGTTCATGATCTCTCCACTCTCATAGACGTGAGTCCCTAAATAAACTTGAAGAGACTGTATAGGTTTCCACACTGATCAGGCCTAATATGAGCTGTCTTATTGCATGCTCTCTCAGTGCAGTGATCTGGGTTACCACCAGTCCGTATCAAAGGTTTTGCGTTTTTACCTGACCAGTCATCAGCTGGCCCAGCAGAACTTGAGCTCTGGGCTGCAGCAGCTGGACAAGACTGTCTCAGAACTGAACCAGAACCAGGACAGAGACACTGTCATGCAGGCCAACATCTCTGCCTTTTGCCTGCCCCTCCGCTTTCAGTACCAACCCTATGAAGGCGACCAGGTACTGCATGACAAAATCAGTCTGTATAATACATTTAAAACTTTATATCTTATATCCTTTTGATCATTTTCCACATATATATGTATTTTCTTTGAAATTGAAGGGAGATTGTTTTGGGAAATGCAAGAAGTATAATACAAAATAGTTAGTTAAAAATAATCAATGCATGTTTTCCACAGTTTCTCATGAAATGAACGAAGAAGAATGATATTATTTTTTATTAATGCACCATAACCATACATAGAGCCTACTTAACCCCTTTAAACTCTATGTCAAGCTATATCGCAAAATATGTTAACACTTAAAGCGTTAAAGTCCCCGGATTCATAAGTCAGGCATATAGGGCAACATTTGAAAGCATAGAATCTGAACTTTTCATGGATAACCATCACTTCTGCATTTATATTATATAAAATAACAAAATAAGGCCTGAAAACATCTGTGTTGAAATAAAGCGCCAACTAGAGGTAATGTGGTAGAAATATTAATATGAATATAAATGTCTTTCACATAGAACTTAAATGGACAAGCCATATACAGTTTCAAATGAAAGCTCTCATTCTCTACAGTTTATTTTGTTGCCCTAATACCACAGTTTGAAAGATTTTCAAAAGAAATATGATTTCTGTAAGACATCAAATACAAACGTCTCTTTTATGCACCGATCACTTGTCTGTGAGCTTGCTTATGTGAATAATCCAGTGTTATATCTAAGCTGTCCAGAATAAAATATGCAGTCCAGCAGGAAATGCATGCTAAACAAATCATCAGAAAAATATGTTATCGACTATTGGTGATAAAATGTTTCATATCATTGCAAAGGGAAGAATATCAGATTTCTAATGACACCTAGATTAAATTCCACTCACAGGCCTAGATATTTGATGAAACAATAGGGGTGGTGCATTATCTGAAAAATGTGTTAGAGTGCCACCCATATTTCATTTCTGCATTTTGGGATGGAAGATGAAAAGATTTTCCTAGTACTTGCTGCAATCTAGTGGGGAAAAAAATAAGACTTTTTAAAGGGAGGTAGAGTGAACAGAATCAGAATTACATGCTCACAACGTTTTTATTTTTATTTTTAATTATTTTTTATTTGGAACTATATATTTTTAACTATTTTACTATATTTTTGAACTATTTTACTATATCTGACTTATTGCATTAACACACTTCACCGTTTAAAGCCACTTCATAGAAAATATAGAAATATAGAAATTTATACCACGGGTCTGTTGAATGCTTGATTGTGATTGGTTGACGGACTTTCTCAGGTGGGCAATTATTTTTCAAGTAAACGCATGGCTATGAAGTAGTTCCAGGTCTTGACTGCATTACTGTTCCATTTCACTTCGCCACATTTTTTCAGTTATTTCAAAGAGCCTTCTGAGTTTCTCTCTTTCGATCACTCAAAAACAAACACACACACACACACACACAAAAGGTACTTATTCTTATTACTCCAGTAAGTACTCCAGTAAAGCAGTGCAAGCCTTGCTATCCTCCGTTGCTAGTTGTAAAGTGACATTTTTGAACTAGCAATGAAGGCTCGGACTATATCAAAGCAAGACGCTGAATCCGTAGCAGAAGAAAGTAGTTCCACTCACAAGAGCATTTTAGGGACGAAAACCAGAAAGTGTCTTGAGATAAAACCCTGAACGATGTATTAAGGTGTCGTAACTGTGGTATAAGTGGAATAATTGACTCCGGCCCGTTGAATTATTGAAAAATAATGCATACACGATGCGCAGCACCATGTTGGTTTTAGGTCAGGCTGACCTACATACTCAAAACAGACTCAACTATGATAAATGATAACCAGATTGGGTGAGAAACTCATACCCTCTATAAGAAACTAAAGAATATGTATCTTGTGGTGCACGTTGCCTGTTTTAGGGTTACAGTGATACTATTTCTTTACTTTCAAATGCATCATATGGCATAGTATACTTCATGGTCCGACATAAAGTTGACCACTAAACTGATTAATTTCTCTATACATTACAGTACAATAAATTGTGTTCTTAAACCCAATTGCACCAATTGGGAGAAATTTAATTATAAAATAATTACGATAAGGTCCCATCCAAAGGGAAGACTAAACACCGTAATGGTGACAAATGAAACACCATTTTCCCATAATGCTCTGTGATATTCAAATGTCTTTTTTCACAGTAGTTCTTTGTGTTGTGGCAGAAAATGGCCTAGCCTACACTGATTTTACAGGAAAATATTGAAAACAGTATTTTATTGTAAGGAATTACTGTTAAATCTTGTAAAATCCTGGCCATGTTTTACAGTGATAAAATATAAAAACTTTTATTTTAAAAATGTATTACTTTATGTTGAAATGAACAATTATCAAGTTTAATAAATGCTGTAAAAGTATTGTTTATTGTTAGTTAATGTTAACCTATGTTGTTAACTAATGTTAACAAATAGAACCTTATTGTAAAGTGTTACCTACTGTATATATTTTAGTCTTAAGGTGTATGTTCTCAGGAGTGGTCTTAATGGCTGTTTGTCAAAATCTGTGTCTATATCTGGCCTGTTCCAGGTGTGTGAGGTGTCTGCCAAGTGTGAGATGAGAAGTGAATTGGTGACTCGATTTCAGCAGCTCCAGTCCAGGCTGTCATCAGTAACCATAGAGGTTGAAGAGGTACACAAACCCCTGTTATTAAACACAAATAAATCAAAGTCAAAGTCAAATGACAGAATGTATAATTGATCCTTGGATGATTAAATACTTAAGTTTGTGTATTCAATATACTGTAATTCTTTTTCATCTAAACATGAGCATGAATAAAATCCATTGCAGTCCGGCAAAATACTTCAGTCAGCTCAGTTTTCCTTGCTGGATGGAATTGCTGAGGATATCTTTAGATCCACCTCTGACTTCCCCAGTAGCCCATCTCTGGAGGGAAGCAATGATATATCAAGCAGCAAGACCAACCAGCCTAAGCGCCGAGCCAGCCTTCCAGACACTGAGAGTTTGTACTTTACGGTAATCAAAAGCAACAACAATATTACTACTACTACTACTACTTTTACTACCTTTATTACTACTACTACTACTACTACTACTACTACCATCACTGATAATAATGATGATAATAATAATAATAATTATAATAGTGCACTTTAATTTACTGTATTGTCTATTTTTCATATTCAAAACTTCATATTCCAGAAAGTCAGGGACCAACTGTTTAACAGCTCTTTAATATCAAAACTGGAGGCCAAACATGACCTGCTTAAAATTGCTATTCAGAAAGGTGAAATAATAACCTTTACCGTAATACCGTAAGACCGTTTCACATGAACAAGGGAAATCATTTCATCTCATATGTTCTTCTGGTTGTTTTTCTTATCAGTGGAAAGCATTGATGATTACTCCAGGTAATTAAACAAAGCTCCTTTAATTGGTATCATTCACAACCAGAGGTAATGGTTGGACCAAATGATACGTGCCTTTAAATTTGTACTGTTTTAGTTGTACAGAGGAGTTTAGGGTTTGATTATAACTCAACATTTCTCTGATTACCATTTCTATGTAATTAGAACACGCTCCAAAAGATCTGTGCATCACAGAAAGAGTCAGCCCTGTGGCCAGATCAGCCAGAGGCTCTTCAATGGGGATCTGCTATCATACATTCAAGTAAACTCTCTCTGATTCAAGAAGTGTTCTGTATTCACTCAAAAGTGAGTTCAGATGAAGGCCTCTGACTCACATCTACTTTTTCCCAATTAGGCATCAGGACAGCTCATTCCTACGGTGGTGGAGAGCTGCATTCGCTTCATCAACCTCAATGGTAAATCAAAGTCTACTCTATGAACTGCACTGAGTCAGTAGCTAATGTTTCTTTCTTCCATTCTTTCTGTGTTAATCACTGATTTTCTAACCTATTCCCTCTTTCCCATCTGGTAAGGTTTACATCATGAGGGATTGTTTAGAGTGCCGGGCTCTCAAATGGTGGTGAATCAGCTGAAGGATGTGTTTGAGAAAGGTACAAACATTCGCTCAGTCAGTGCAGGCTCCAGGCTCATATCTCTCCCTCTGTGAGATAAGACATGACCAAAGGGAAAACATTTTTTATTTATTTTTTAAATAATTAACACTTTTTATTGATTCACAAAATTGACAAAGAAAAGCAAAACATATATTCACAGAATCAACATTTAACCCCCACTATTACCCCTCCACCTCCCAATCCCCAACCCCACTCTGTTCCTCAACAAACATCACTGTGGTCACACATGAGTATACACAAAAAAAAAAAAAAAAAAAAAATATATATATATATATATATATATATATATATAATAATCACACACATTTAAAACTATACTTCTCTCTCCACTACCCCTCCCCGAGAGCCCTCCAAGAAGGCCAAATATCTTGCCCATCTCCTATCAAATAAATCTATGTTTCCCAGCCTTCTACATGACATTTCATTGAATGCTGCCACCCTCCCCATCTCGGAGCACCACTCTTGAAATGAGGGTGCTCCAGCCGACTGCCATCCCCTTAGAACAATCTGTCTGCTGATCATAACACTGGCTAGGACCCAATTTTTTATGTGTTTATCCCCTATATAAATGACCTCCCCAAATAAAATACAGAGTCTGGGGCAAAATGAAATTTGAGTGCCCAATATGTCAAACATAAAACTCTGAACCCTCAACCAAAATTCTTGGATCTTAACACACCACCAAAAAACCTGGGTTGTGTCCCCATCTTCTGATTGGCATCGCCAGCAGGTGGGTGTGTCTTTCAGACCAAGCCTATACAATCTAGAGGGGGTCCAATAGAATCAGTGTAAAATCTTAAATTGCATAAGACGCACCCTTGCATCTCTAGATGTAGACTTGATTTTTTTTAGAATCCCAGCCCACACTCCCTCCTCCAATACCAAGTTTAAATCTTTCTCCCATAATCTCTTGAGAGAAGTTGAAGCAACGTCCCCCAGACTCTGAATAAGCAGGGAGTAATACACTGATGCCTCATGGCCTTTTCCAAAAGCAGTAATCACCACTCCCAGAGTATCTTCCACTCTAGGGGGGTGTATGCTACTCCCAAAAATAGTAAGGAGCAAAGAACTGAGATCTGGGAATCCCAAAATGTTGAACCATATTTTGAAAGGATCTCAGCACTCCACTCTCATATAGTTCACCGAGCATATTAACTTCCCTCTCAACAGGCCCGGTTCCAGATCAAAATCACTGAGGGTGCTTCTAAAAATAGTGGGGGTGTTCTGTATAAAGTGGAGATGTATCGTAATTACAAATTTTTTAAATATATTAAATCATGTTTAAATGCTACTAAAACAACGTAACAGTTCCCTATCTGTCACTCACTCGAAGTTGTGTCAATGTAGTGACACTAGGGGTCGCCCTTGGGAGCCCCAAACACCTCTGATCTTTGAGAAAAGGCCAATGGGAATTGGCGAGTGGAATTTGCATGCCACTCCCTCGGACATACGGGTATAAAAGGAGCTGGCTTGCAACCACTCATTCAGATTTTTTCATTGGAGCTGAGCAGTTGTGTTTCGGTGAGCTGAATTCCTCCGCTGATCCATTCACCTCGAAAGCTGTTGGATTCATGGCGCATTACAGCAGTTTCTCCCCCTCTTGCACCGGTGGTGTGCAGAGAACGCCCCTGGGCACTTCCGCTGCTAAAAGAGTATATTCTTCCTAATAAAAGAGTACATTTTCCCAACAAAAAGAGTGGCACTGATGGAGAGCATCTTTTTAAAGATGCCTTTCCGTCTGTGTTTATTTCCTGGTTGCGGTCGTTACCTCTCCGCTTCCGATGGCCACGATCGCTGTCTTATGTGCTTGGTCGCTTCCCACGCAGAGACAGCATTCGTGGACGGGTCATGTTCTCACTGCGAGAGCGCGACCATGGCAACCTTGCGGTCACGGCTTTCCTTCGTTAAAGGGAAAGCCACCCCAGTGGCTCCCCACCTTGGTCCTTCTACCTACGGGTTTGAGGCCACGTCGGTTAGCACTGGGGGCGATTTGGGGACCCCAATGGGAGCCGCTCCACCGGGTAACTCCCCACAGACCTCCCATTCCCCAGTACGCTCGTTTGCCCCGGCGAGTTCTGGGATGAGTCCGCTGGCTCGTCTCAGGGCGAGTTCGTGATCTCATTCGGCACTCGCGAAGTGGATGAGCTCTCGATCACAGCATCGGAGAGCGGGCTGGTCCAGTCTGATGCCGAGGACTCGACTTGGCTCCACCTTTGGGTGCGGTCACCCAGTCGCAGGCCGACATGGAACTGGCGGCCATGCTTGCCTGGGTTGCTGCGAGTGTCGGGCTGGAGTGGAACCCTCCACTCCCCCCTGAACCCTCGCGGCTTGACGATTGGTTCCTGGGCTCGGAGCGCCGCTCACGGCCGCGCCCCACCCCGGTCCCTTTCTTCCCGGAGGTGCATGAGGAGCTCACGAGGTCGTGGCGGGCACCTTTCACTGCCCGGACCTGGTCTCTGAGCTTCTCCACTCTCACTACCCTCGACAGTGGGGCTGCCAGGGGGTACTCGGCAATTCCCCAGGTGGATAAAGCGGTTGTGGGCGGAACCGGCCGAGACTCCCACGGCACAGGCTCTCGGGCAGGTGATGTCCACCCTGGTGGTCCAGGAGCACCACCTATGGCTCAACTTGGTTGAGATGAGGGAGGCTGACAAGGTACGGTTCCTTGACACCCCTGTCTCCCAGTTCGGCCTATTCGGCAACACCATTGAGGACTTTGCCCAGCAGTTCTCAGCGGTTAAGAAGCAGACGGAGGCTATTCAGCACATCCTGCCCCGGCATGGATCAAGATCCCGCACCCTGTCTGCTCGTCACCACAGGTGTCCCCCAGCGGTCCGGCCCCGGCATAGAGCCACCCACAGGAAGCAGACGCCCCCCGTCTCATGGCCTGCCACCAAGAACCTGAGGAAGGCTTCTAGCCACCCCTGAGACGGGCGACCCAGGCATGTGGAGACCTGCTGCAGGCCTAGAGATGGTAAGCAGACCACTCTATCCCCCGGTGGAGGGCCGGGAGGAGAATCCTTTGTTGCCTTTTCTTTGATTTGCCACATGCCCAAAAGGCTGCAGTACCCGCAAATTCAGAAAAGGAGCAGTTTCCTCATTTCCTGGGTCACACACCTGGTGTTTATGGCCATCGTTATTGTGATCACCGGACACCACACATTTATGTCAGGTACGGCGCTGCGGAGGCGGGCCCCCTGCCCCTGCGTGCCCAGCTGCGTCTCAATACACCCGCCCAGGCGGTTGTGACAGATTACGAGGATGGTTCCCTCCTCCCCCGTCGCTGACCAGTCCTGTGGTGGGCCCCCGGAGCCAGGTAAGTGCTTCGATGTCCACAGACTCAACAAGGCCACGAGTTTGAGTCCGAGCCCCCTCAACATAGCGCCTCCGGCTCTGCCCCACCCGCCGGTATGTCCAATGCGATTGTCTCTTTGGTCCCCCTCACCCGGAGCTTGGGGCTGTGGCTTGCTCTCCCCAACCCATCGCGAAGGCTGATCGGGACTATCCAACTCGGCTATGCGATTTAGTTTGCCAGGCACTTGCCCGGGTTCAGCAGCGTTCCTTTTACCTCAAGTGCAGGGCGAGAATGCCGCTGCCCTGCCTGCGGAGATCGCGTCCCTTCTGCCGAGATGAATAAGGGGTTCTACAGCCCCTACTTCATTGTACCATGGAAAGGCAGTGGGTTGTGGCCAATCTCGGACCTGCGAGTTCTGAACCGGGCCTTGCAAAGACTCCGGTTCAAGATGCTGATGAGGAAACGCATTTTAGCGAGCATCCGGCATCAGGATTGGTTTGCGGCGGTAGACCTGAAAGACACGTACTTCAACGTCTGGTGTTAGACTCAGTCTCTATGATGGTGTGCCTCACGAGCGAGCGCACGCAGTCAGTGCTGAACTGCCTGAAGTTGTTCAGGCGGAGCACGGCGGTCACACTGAAGCATTTTCAGAGGCTCCTGGAGCATATGGCATCCTCGACGGCGGTCACGCTACTCAGGTTGATGCATATGAGACCGCTTCAGCACTGGTGTCAGACTCGAGTCCCGAGATGGGCATGGCACCTCGGCACACATCGCGTGGTCATCACGCCAATCTGCCGTTACCTGTTCAGCCCTTGGACGGGCCTTGCATTCCTGCGGGCAGGAGTCCCCTTAGTGCAAGTACCCCAGGTGCGTCGTGGTTACGACAGATGCCTCCGAGCATGGCTGGGGCACTGTGTGCAATGGGCATGCAGCTGCGGGCTCTGGGACAGGGCCTTGACTGCATTGGCATGTCAACTGCCTCAAGTTGCTGGCAGTGTTGCTCGCCCTGCGGAGGCTTCGGCCGTTGATCCAGGGCAAGCACGTGTTGGTCAACAAGGTGATGGTATTGTACGGTAGTCACCAAGGTGGCTTGCGCTCACATGTCGCAACTCGGACGCTGCCTCCTCCTCTGGAGTCAGCAGTGACTTAAGTCATTGCGAGCCACTCACAACCTCGAAAGAATGGTAGACGCGCTGTTGCGACAGGTCACACTCAGGGGTGAGTGGAGACTCCACCCCCAGGTGGTCCAACTGGTTTGGAGTCGATTCGGTCAAGCGCAGGTAAGCCTGTTCGCTTCCCGGGAATCCTCCTACTGCCCGCTCTGGTACGCCCTGACCGAGGCTTCCCTCAGCACAGATGTGATGGCACACAGCTGGCCCCGGGGGCCGTGCTAGTATACGTTCCCCCCAGTGAGCCTAATGACCCTGTGCAAAATCAGGGAGGACAAGGAGCAGGTCATCCTAGTGGAACCCTACTGGCCCACCCAGACTTGGGTCTTGGACCTCACAATCCTCGCGACAGCCCCTCCCTCACGAATTCCCCTGAGGAGGGTTCTCCTCTCTCAGGAACGGGGCACCATCTGGCACCCGTGACCAGACGGAATGTTCATGTCTGGCCCTTGGACGGGATGTGGAAGACCTAAGTGGCCTACCACCCACAGTGGTAGACACGATCACTTAGGCTAGGGCTCCCTCTACGAGGCGCCTGTATGCCTTGCAGTGGCGTCTGTTCGCTAAGTGGTGTTCTTCCTGACGTGAAGACCCCAAGAGATGCACAGGCGAGTTGGTACTTTCCTTCCTGCAGGGTGTACGTGGCCGCTATGGCGGCGCACCACAATGCAGTTGACGGTAAGTATTAAGGGAAGCATGACCTGATCATCAGGTTCCTTAGAGGCATGAGGAGGTTGAATCCTCCCAGACCACACCTCATTCCCTCATGGGATCTCTCTGTGGTCCTTCGGGGAGCCCCGTTTGAGCCCCTGGAGTCAGTTGAGCTAAAGGCACTCTCCTTGAAGACTGCCCTCCTGACTGTACTCACTTCCATCAAGAGGGTAGGGGACCTGCGGGTGTTCTCTGTCGGCGACACGTGCCTGGAGTTCGGTCCGGGATACTCTCACGTGGTACTGAGACCCCGACCGGGCTATGTGCCCAAGGTTCCCACAGCCCCGCTTCTGGATCAAGTGGTGAACCTGCAAGTGCTGCCCCAGGAGGAGGCAGACCCAGCCTTGTTGTTTCTGTGTCTGTTGCATGCTTCATGCATCTATTTGGATCACATGCAGAGCTTTAGACACTCTGAGTAGCTCTTTGTCTGCTTTGGAGGACAGCGGAAAGGGAGCACTGTCTCCAAACAGAGGATCGCCCACTGGGTCATTGACACCATCGCTTTGGCATATCACACCCAGGACATGCCACCCCCCTTGGGGCTACGAGCACACTCTACTAGGAGTGTGGCGGCCTCCTGGGCTCTGACCAATGGTGCCTCTTTAGCAGACATCTGGAGATCAGCGGGCTGGGCAACACCCAATACCTTCGCGAGGTTCTACAATCTCCGGGTTGAGCCGGTCTCGTCCTGTGTGTTGTCAGGTACGAGCAGGTAAGTTGCGGGACAGCTGGCTGGGTGTACCACTTGCGTATAGTGCCTTTCCCCTCCCAGAGTCGAAGACGTGTGCTTTTTACCCCCAGTCGTGTTCACGAAGTCGTGGACCCTGGATGTCCTTCCTCCTTAGCCCCGTGGCAGCCGAGTTTGCGGAGAAACTCGTTGCCAGCCCAGTACATGTGCTAACTTGGCCCTGTACTGGGGTAGGTGCTCCACATGCGCTGGTTGCCCATATGTAACCCCGTGTGATGTATCTTCCGCGAGACGATTCCCCCGTTGGTGAACCCACGTCTTCATTGGGCAGAGGCCCCTCTGCCTCCGGTTGCCATGTTTGTAGAGCTCCTCCCCCCCGGGTAGGACCTACCACGGGGACTTCTCCACATGAGACACTGCCGACAAGACTCGGTAAGACCATGTGACCTATTTCCACACAATTTCCTCCCCCTGGGGCAGGGTGTGGTCTCTGCGGTGTCTTCCCCTTGGGAGTGACACCCCCCCCCAACCCCCCCACCCCCCCCCCCACCCGATGCGGACGCTATATGGCCCCCAGCTGAACAATTTTTCCTTTTGGGTAGAAGAAAGAGAAGAGGCCGCGGCTGGGGCAGCCGGTCACCTTTTTTTGGGCAGTTGTCTTGTCCCCGAGGTGCAGTGAGGCTTTAAGAGCATTGGGGGAGGTTACGTGACGGCTGGGTGCACTAGCTACGAGGCACACAATGGTCTGCCCGTCTCACACCGCCAGTTCACGTAACACAGTTCAGCTAGTTGTGGCATTTTGTATAGGGACTCATAGTGTCACTACATCGACACAACGTCGAGTGAGTGACAGATAGGGAACGTCCTGGTTACTTTCGTAACCTCCGTTCCATGATGGAGGGAACGAGACGTTGTGTCCCTCCTGCCACAACACTGATCTACCTGCTGAAATGGCCAGGACCTTGTCTCGGCTCCTCAGCACAAAACCTGAATGAATGGTTGCAAGCCAGCTCCTTTTATACCCGTATGTCCTGGGGATTGGCATGCAAATTCCACTAGCCAATTCCTATTGGCCTTTTCTCAAAGATCAGAGGTGTTTGGGGCTCCCAAGGGCGACCCCTAGTGTCACTACATCGACACAACGTCTCGTTCCCTCCATCAGGGAACGGAGGTTACGAAAGTAACAAGGTCATTTTTATGTACAAAACATTTATTGCTTCGTTTTTTTCGCATGATCTTTCGCTGAAAATGACAGCAAAATGATGTGAGTGCAGATTAGAGCACTGATTTGCACAATCATACACGTTTATAAGTTTTGATGCATCAATTGCGTGTTCACAAACTGCAGGGATTTTTGTGTGTTTGATGGGATTCAAGGAAATCTGCTTGCCAATTTGCAGTATTAGACATACATATTCAATTGAGCAGAGGTGTGCAATTGTTTTGGTACAGGGGCCACATCAGCCATTAAGTAGAACATGGAAGAGAGAAGATAAAAATTTCTGCATAGTTGTATCTTTTAACCCCAGAAGTAGTAGTGCACTCATGCACTCAATGAAAGATGCACAATTTTCTGAAGTGTATTCTGACGGGACCATTCTGTGATTGCTTGAATTTTGCTGCTACATTTCTATCATGTGTTAGTAAAACTGAATTAAGACTGAGTATAATTATTAAATGTTTATTTTACTATACTTCAATGCAGTAGTAATTTAGTATTCAATTTAACACTCTACATCAGGAGTTTGGTTTAATATTAAAATAAAATATTCAGAAATGATAGATTCTAAAGGCTTATTTTAATGTTGGCTGCAAAGTGGACACATTTGTTTTATTTTCAGAACATTATCAACCTTTTTACATGCTCATGGGTCATGATGTAAGTCTCGTCAATGTTTGGCATCGCATTCAGCACACAACTGATTAAAACAGGCTGCATTGCACTGATAAATGATTACTGCCATAGTAACATTCACATACAGGTGTGAGAGACTTCAGCATTTTACAAATAACACAAAGAACAAACATATTCCTCTCTCACTTGGTTTTGCTCGCGTGTCCCCTCCGTGTGCGAATGATGCGTAGATCTATTGGGATTTTACTAAAGTTCATCACTGAAAAGGTTTGCTCGCAGACTTGGCACTAAACAGCACACGCAGCATCACGAATGGACATGGAGTGACTGCATCACACTTTTCTTTGAGTATAATATTGCACTATTGAGCACTATTGAGGTTTTTTCCGAAGAGGAGAGAGAGAGCGCGTGCACTTGCATGCATGGTTGCCAGATTGTATGACATAAGGTGAAATATTTCCTATTTGTGCAAGTATAAATCTCTGATTGGGGTGATGCAACCCTGAGCATGTTAAAAGCTTATGGATGCGCAATAGGTCCCAAAGCCAGATAAATGAAAGATCTAATAAAAAACGTTCATGATAAATCGACGCGCGGGCAGCAGTTTGCACTGGTCTGCAATTGAGGGTGCTCTAAGGTTCGTTTGAGGGTGCTAAGCACCCTCAAGCACCCCCGTAGATCCAGGCCTGTCACTCAATCAACTCTGTCCAGCAGAAAGGGGACTTATTCATACATAATTTTGGGTTCAGCCATATGCTTGAGGCAACATTTAAATAAATGTCCGAATTAAACACTCTGGACACTTTTGTCCATACTGAGTGCAAATGCGAGATAACGGGGTGCAACTTAACTTATCCAGTTAGTTTAATAGAAAGGCTTTGCAATGGTGAAATATGGACAAATACTTCCTGTTCAATACAAAACCAGAGAGGGGCTCTGTCAGGTGGAACCGACCAATGAGCCAAATGTCTGAGTCCGAATGCATAATAATAAAACAAAATCTTGGGTAGGCCTAGCCCACCTTTGTCAATTTGCCTATGCAACTTACTGAAATGTAATCTGGGATGCTTACCATTCCAAATGAAGGACTTAGCTATGCTATCAAATTGCTTGAAATAAGAGAGGGGGACATCTACAGGGAGAGATTGTAGCAGGTAGTTGAATTTTGGAATGAAATTCATTTTAATAACATTAACCTTCCGAATCATAGATAAATGTAATGAAGCCCACCTGCCCACATCGCTCGAAAATCTTTTTTATTAAAGGGTCAAAATTAACTCTAACTAAATTACACAAAATTGCTGGGAATAAAATACCCAAATACTTATTACCCTGTTTGGGCCACTGGAAGGCGCCCGGCTGAAAAGCCGTTAACAAAAACACTTTTTAACAATTTAGTAGGTTAAGCATAAGTCTTGTGGTATACTTTTTGTTTAGTGTGCAAGGTTCAAATCCCAACATATTATATTAAATTTTTAAATAAATTAAGAGTATAGTAAAATTATTTTGTGTTCCACTTGAAAAAAAAAAAAAAAAAATCAAGTTTTGACAGCATGAGGGTTGGTGACAAAATGTACAGTTTAAAGCAGATGTTCTACAAAGGGTGCAACTCAATTGAACATACAAAATTTAGGCATGTGAATTGGTTATTTCTAACCTAATTATCAGAGATACTGTACATTTATTTATTTATTTTGCATTGAATTTGCATTAAAAATCCACTGAACGGGCATGAAAATATTCCACATCCCTCTTACAGCATTGGTAATAGATTGTGATTTTCTTTTTTGTTTTCTATAGGAGATGACCCCTTCACTGATGGGGGGTTTGACATGGACTCTGTAGCCGGAGTACTGAAGCTTTATTTTAGAGGGCTAGAGAAACCCCTCTTTTCTGAGGACAGTTATGACCAACTGATGGAATGTGGTCGTAAGAATATTTTACTACACTAATATCACGTGTGTGTGTTAAGTCAGGTATTAGTGCTGTCATTCCTATTTTAACCTTGTGCGACCCACGTTCACATGCGTGGATGTTGTATTTTCGCTTAGCTATACGCAACGCATAATTAAAATTAATTTAAACTACCTGATCTTAGTTCAGAAGAATCTGGGCTGTCAGTAAAGGATTAAACTTTCGACACACAGAGTCATGTGACAAAACAATATGGCGCCGACCACAGCGGAGTTTGTCCTTATGAGAAATGCCAAAAAAAACTATATCTGGTAAGAAACCTAATAAATCCTAAAACGCCACCTGTATCAAATTTGATATGCTATTTTCTAAAGCCTGCGCATCATTAACATAATCAAACTTTTGCAATGTACTAGATGTCTACTGCCACCTGGTGGCATTTATTGATGGAAAAATATTTGTAAAATTTTTTCCAAAAATGTCAGCTTTTGTATTGCATGCACTGGTTGTTTTTTGTTTTGTTTTTTGTTTTTGTGTGTGTGTGTGAAATCTTTGGTGATTTAATAAAGTAAAAGTGACAATAATAATTATATTGTTACTGATATTTTAAAATGAGTATTTGCTGAATATAAGTAACTTGTGCTTGGTAAATCTTTTTTAAATATTATTTTATTGAATAAGCCAGTTGAAATCCATGTATCAAATATGATACAACAGGCTTTTGAGCTCAATCGCCATTACATTCCATGCATGCCCACCACAAAAAAATAAATAAAATAAAATAAAAAATTCACAGAGCTTTGAAAATTCTGACATATATTTTTTATAAGATATATTTAAAGTGTGAACTAATATTTCTGTGTATTTCATATATGCAGCCTGCTCTGACATTATAAAGATCTCTGTAACACAGTTCATTGGAAAGGAGGAGGCAAGAACCGGCTTAACAATATAAATAATAGTTTAATAAGAAACTGAACCAAAAAGACAAACACACACAGGTGTCGGGCAGCTCCCCGTAACTGTCTCTCTGTCGCACTGCCGTCACTGGTCGCCTTTATCCCTCTCGGGCTTAAACAGCCTAATTAGGGGCCGGGTGTGTGGAATCACGGCCCGACCCCACCCTCCGCCCTGCCACAATCTCATTATTTTACATTACAAGCTATTATGATGTCATCTTAAGTTCCTGAGACCTAGCGAAAAAAGTTTTACAATTTCACTTTTTCAAATGTCAATATAGTGTTTGGTGCATAAAATACATATGAAAAAAATTGTTTATTGAAATAATATTTTATTAATATTGTATTTGATGTGCTGAATTGAACTGTGATACATTTCAATCCATATTTATAGACCAAGGAGAGGAAGTTGTCATGACCAAACTCTCAAACATTTGGAATCTCTGAAAAGCCCAGGGAGTCCTCCGATAATACCCCAAGATTTACCACTGTAGCATGTATGGGCTAAGAAAAACATAAAGAACAAATGTCCTACACAATAATGAATTGCTGGGCCTCAGGAGGATAATGACCTTTAAAGCCTAATGTATCAAATATGATATATAAAAACAAAACTGTGCAAAACAATTTTTTTTTTTTACGATTTCTTTTTAGAGTTTGTCTAATGGTAGGCTACTAAAAACAGTTTGATGTAAAAAAAAATTATAAATATTTGACTTTCATATGTCAGGCTTTACAGGGTTAAGTTGTTACATTGAAACCTGTTTGAGTCCAAAGATTAGACTCTCTAGTTTAATCAGATATGCCATTTTTAAAATTTGAGCGATTTATCACGAAACGCAACACTGCTAAACACAATGTACACTAATGTGTACTTTAGCATATTTTTTCCTTAGAAATCCTATATTTACTGTGCATTTTCGTATTGAAAATCAATGGGTTTATCCAAAAGCTGACAAAATGTTGCTTTCAGAGGCTATATATGGAGTTAGGATGAAAATAAGATGCATTTCGAACTGTTCTCTGAGACCAGTGCAAACAGACAGCACACTGAAGGTTAAGTCATTCACTAAATAGGGAGCAAGGGAGCATCTTATAGATCTTTATGCAGCTAAGTGCATTTACAACTAAAATCCGACCTCAAATTAAGTTTCAGGCTGCAGAATGATGTTTGGACCACTCAACATGTTTGGCAGACATGGGACAATGGTAATCAGTACATAGATTCAGAATTTATTATTTATAATTTTATTTTAACATGGTTGGCAGTGATTGGATGATGCTGGCCATTACTTTAATTCAGAATTCATTATGCTAATTTCTGATGTAATATCTGTAACGTCTGAAAAACATGAATAACCAACACTCCTGGAAAAAATCTTTCTATAGCTTGGTATTACTTCATTTCTTATTATTTCAAAACTTAGTCCCACTGTCTACATATGTTGCTGTCAAGTTTAAGGAAAACAATTTCTAGTTCTAGAATTATTATAATTTTTATTATTATTTATTTTATTTAATTTTTTTGCATGTTTATTAGGTGCCACTATTTACAAATCAAAAAGAGAAATGGAAAATGCACACAGCAGTCACGCTCGGGTCTCAGGAGGTAAAAGACCCCTCGAAATGGTTTGATGAGGACAATTTCTGTGTTGAATCGGGAAGTTTTGTGCGACATATTGAAAGGCACGTCTTTTAGGTAATCCAATGTCGACAGCGTACTCTCCCAGCAAATTCAGGAGCTGAGGCCATGTTCGTGCTTGGTCCATGTTCACTGAATAGACTGTCAATTTTAAATGTGTACATTTGCATGACCTCAAAGTTAATAGAAATGGACTAAAAGCCACAAAATATTTTGCTTTAATGGGGTCTTTAACCTCCCCTCTATTTCAGAAATAGACGACAAGTCAAAAAAATTGGCACAATTGAAGTCCGTCATCTCCTCATACCCTGCTCCACTAATCATTGTCATGAGATACCTTTTTGCATTTCTTCACCAGTGAGTATCACAACATTATATTATAGCAATGGTTTTTTTGGGGGTTTTTTATTTTTTACCATTAAAAAAACTTCACACTACTGAATGTTTGTATGTGCCTGTATGTGTGTGTGTGTGTGTGTGTGTGTGTGTGTGTGTGTGTGTGTGTGTGTGTGTGTGTGTGTGTGTGTGTGTGTGTGTAAAGTGTCTCCCAGTACAGTGATGAAAACATGATGCAGCCCTATAACCTGGCAGTGTGCTTTGGTCCCAGTTTGTTGAGGGGGCCAGACAGTGGAGATGCAGCAGCACTTCAGCGGAACAATGACTTGGTCAAGAGTATCATCATTCATCATGAGAGCATCTTCCCCAGCCACAATGAATTACCTGGACCAGTGTATGAGAAGTGCATGACACTGGAAGAAGAAGACTGGTAAGAATTAGTGTACCCACACAGGCACACACAAGTGATGGGCAGATCGATCTTGAAGTATTAATACTCCTGATAATGTTGTTGTATCGAGAGGATTGATCCTAACATAAAAATGTTGATCCAAACTGTTTTGTTTTTTTTAAACTAGTGATTTGATTATATATTTACCTTGAAAATCAGTGTATTATGAGCTTCAAAGTTAAAAAAAAAAATTTACTTTGTTAGGAAATAGGCCTCCACCTGCTCAACTTAAGATGCAGTAATTATTTCATTTCAAGAAGTTAAAATATTTACAGTTTATTTAATGTTAGTAATCATTTTAAATGGCTATAATGACCCATTTTATGCATAGAAATCACAAAAGCTTTCCATATAATAGAAATATCAGTACTGGCTTTGACAGTACTGTCCGATCGAAAAGAAAGTAAGTGGTCTCGCCCATCCCTAAAACACACACATGCATGAACAGAGTATGTGTTAAGAACACGAGGCAAAAATCTTTTTAAGCATGTTTTATATTTTTCATGTCTTCAGTGAGGCTGGTGCAGAGGAAGGAGAGGTAGAATCAGACCAATCTCAAATTAATGAGGCAAAAGACGGTAAGGTTAAAATGACTCACTTTTCAACATTTGGACTAATGGAACTTAACTTATTCCTTTTGGTCTGTTCTTAATACATAGTGCCTGTTTTTGATGTGCAGAGCTGCAGGGAGTGGCCTTGTTTGACTACACAGGCCGTTCCTCAGCTGAGCTGTCCTTTAAACATAGGGACCGTCTCATTCTACACAGCAAAGCTTCCTCTGAATGGTGGAGAGGGGAGGTGAATGGGACAAAGGGTCTCATCCCAAATAAATATATTAGTATGTCAAGGTAGGTTTTTAGCTGCCCACGTGGATCTCTTGGGTCGAAAAGCTTTGTCTGAAGAAGCTACTTATTGATTTCTCATGTTTATTGACATGACTGCTCATAATCAAGTAATTTATATACCCAGTTACATCACTCTCTGTTGGAGTTTTATGACAAGAACTGACTTTTAATTGAAATCAGTCATTTACTACAAGGCAGAATCCAGAGAGTATTAACATCTCTCTCTCTCTCTCTCTCTCTCTCTCTCTCTCTCTCTCTCTCTCTCTCTCTCTCTCTCTCTCTGTTCTTCAGTGTGGATGGATGGCAAAATCAGAAAGGGAAGGATGCTGTGAAATTCAGCTGTGGTAAACACCAGACAGAGGAACAGCCGAGGGTAGAGCAAAGCACTCGGTAATTCTCTTTACAGACTGTTTATGTGCATAAACTACACTCACTGTGCACTTTAATAATGGTCTTAATAAAGTGCCCGACATGGTCTTCTGCTGCTGTAGCCCATCCGCCTCAAGTGCATGCATATTGTGCATTCTGAGATGCTATTCTGCTCACTGCTATTGTACAGAGTGGTTATCTGAGTTACCGTAGCCATTCTGTCAGTTCGAACCAGTCTGGCCATTCTCTGTTGACCTCTCTCATCAACAAGACGTTTCCACCCGCAGAACTGCTCTAAACTCTAGAGACTGTTGTGTGCGAATATCACAGGAGATCAGCAGTTAAAGAAATACTCCCATCTGGCACCAACAATTATGCCACGGTCCAAATCACTGAGATCACATTTTTTTCTACAATATGATGATTGATGTGAACATTAACTGAAGCTCCTGACCCGTATCCGCATGATTTTATGCAATGCAATGCTGCCACACAATTGGCTGATTAGATAATCACATGAATAAATAGGTACACTGGTGTTCCTAATAAAGTGCTCAGTGACTGTATATAACCAAGTGTGTTTTTTGTGCTAGCAAAATCACTATGGTAGTTGTTTCACCTAGAATAACTTCAGTAGTATACAACAGTTCATTCTGGTCCTCAAATCTGACAAACAGCATTCAAAGTGTGCTGATATTTAGTAAAGCAGCACAGGGATGCTTAACCCTATGATCTGTTTAGGATGTGACTTCTACATTGTCTATATAACCACAGGAAATGAAACATGCATGTAATCAATGTGAACTTTAGGTGAAGTGAAAACTTCATTAATACCACATAATGATGATCAATGATTTAATGACTCAGTTACTAGATAAACTAGAAAATAATTCTAACTCTATTCATACTCCAGGCTAAAGGTCACTAGTGACAAAGCTGGGGTTGTTGCCAGTCAGGTCACTTCTGGAAAGGTTTTGTTACAAATACCCACAGGACAATATATGCGGTCAGGAAATTCTCCAGGGGCTCTACGGAAAACAGTAGAGTGAGTAATTACATTTTTTGTTTGTTTGTTATTTATGGAGGTTTTAACACCGCAGATTAATGTAATAAAAATAATTAGAGACAGACTAATAATTGGTTTGGTAGATATTTTAACTGATATTTACTGCACACTTTTCCACTTAATTATTTATTGGTTGTTTAATATTGGGATTACCAATAAAGTTAGACATAGCCCAAAACAAAGATGAATTCACATAGTTGAAGACATATTGTCCAAAGTTTTAGATTCCAAAACACTTAAAGGGATAGTTCACCCAAATATGATAGGTGTGGGTGAGAAACAGATTCATATTTAAGTCCTTTTTTTACCCTAAATCTCCACTTTCACTTCCACATTCTGGTGTGAAAGTGACTTTATCTTTCACATTCAGCCACTGGTTGGGGCTGGTCAAAGGTAGTGATTTATAGTTAAGAAAAAATCTTAAGTCTTATATATTGATCTGTTTCTCACCCATACCTATCATATCACTTCTGAAGATATAGATTTAACCACTGGAGTCATATGGATTACTTTTATGCTGCCTTTATTTCCTTTTTTGGACCTTCACATTTCTGGTCACCATTCACTTGCATTGTATGGACCTACAGAGCTGAGATATTCTTCTAAAAATCTTTGTTCGTGTCCTGCAGAGGAAAGAAAGTCATACACATCTGTGATGCATGAGGGCGAGTAAATGATGAGAGAATTTTCATTTTTGGGTGAACTATCCTTTTAACATTTTAAGTTACATTAATGCACAGCATTAGTCTCATAAAGCAAGCTTTAGGTATTATTGTGTTTAATGAATGTAAACAAAACAATAATTAAAAATAGGTTCTGCATATCATCAGTTATGAAAAAACAACATCGGTCGATCTCTAGAAATAACGTTCACGATTAGAATAATCGCTGTTTTGGAATGTGTACATATCTAAATGTCAGCTAAGGAAGTGTTTGTCTTTGTTGTCTTGTCACTCGGACAGCCCTCAAAAGGGACGATCCACTATAGAACGAGGGAGTGGAGAGGGTACTTCAACAGAAGTGGATAAGGTCAGGAAGTTTGTTCCATATTCAAAGTTATAATCCCAATGAGTTCTCCATACTCAGTGATTTTGTGGTATTGTCCATTTTTTAATGCATTAACTACAAACAAAAGATAAATTATTCATAGATTCATTCATTATGAATCTACTGAAAGCCCTGATATTTTTTTTTATGTTCCATCATAATTTCTGTTTTATATGTTTAGCTAAATCAAAATCTTTCCAAGTACCCTCGAACAGTCACTGGTCTAAACAAAAGTGTGTTCTTGTCCATCACATCTTGCAGGAAGTGTGTCATATGATGCACTCAGTGTTTAAGGAGCTCCATTCCAAACAATCTTCCCAGGATCAACACGTGTCTACATCCTCAGACATCACCTCGTCCTTCCCTGTGCAAACACCTCAAAACAAAGTAGGACTGGGATGGAAAGGAAAATGTTTATTTAGATCAGCTGACCAAACAGACTGATGAAAAAAAATGAGAACAAGGGGAAATTTTGAGTGACTAAATTTAAAAACACAAGAAAATAGTAAAACATTAGTGTCACAGATGTCTGAGCTATTGTAGTTTGTATTGCAGAGGTGCTTTCAACCCAAAGATGTGAATTCTCTATGCTGGCTGGGTATGAGTGGATACAGCTGACTTTTAGTGATAATAATAACTTGCCATCTCCTTTCTTAAAATCTGTTTAACATACGTTTTCTATCATTTATTGTCATTACTCAATTCAGCCATCAGAATTCAGAGCTCTCCCCCTGAGAGCTCTGACACAATTCTCCCATCTCATGTTCCAGTGTATCCAGAAAAAACACATTATTCATGACTGTGGTCAAAAACACGTATGTATACTTAAAGTGTATTTCATTTTCTTAGTCATTGTTTAAGTAATTTGTTTTATTTCACTCACTGAATGATTTTAAATTATTGAGTGATCATTGAAATGTATTGTGTATTGTGTAATGACATTGCCTTTTTGGGGGGGTAAAATAACATATTAGTAAATTAACATGTATAGAGTGACTGTTCATTTTTTTACTTTTTCTGTCATCATAAGGTTAAAGCAGATTGTAGTGCTGCCTTACAAACACTTGAGGGCAATCAGACTCCTCAAATGTCACCATTCCTTTAAGACCACCTAAACAAAAATGAGACATTTCCATTAGTATGTTTTGGCATTCTTAAATAAGCTTCATGATATAGCACATTTAAGTTGCAAGACATAAAAATAATATACATCCTGTTTTCACAAACTACTCTCTGTCCTTAGAAATTATTTTATTCAGTTTTAGCTTCTCTCTTCATGTATCTGACAATTTCAGAATTTTCCACTTTAATGAACTTATAAGAATGGAATGAACAATTAAGATAATTGGACTTTAAAGGGATAGTTCAACCAAAAATGAAAGTTCCCTCATAATTTACTCACCCTCATGCCATCCCAGACTTTCTTTCTTCTGCTAAAAACTAGTTCTGTTGGTCCATATAATGCATGTGAATGGTGGCCAGAACATTGGAGCTCCAAAAATCACATAAAGGCAACATAAAATAATCCATATGACTCCAGTGGTTAAATCGATGTCTTCAGAACCGATGTGATAGGTGTGAGTGAGAAACTGATCAATATTTAAGCCCTTTTTTACTATAAATACTCAAGAAGAATGTGGAAGTGAAAATGGTGATTAATAGCAAAAAAAGGACTTAAATATTGATCTGTTTCTCACCCACACCTATCATATTGCTTCTGAAGATATAGATTTAATCACTGGAGTCATTTGGATTGCTTTTATTCTGCCTTTATGTGCTTTTGGAGCTTCAAAATTTTGGTCACCATTCACTTGCATTATATGAAACAACAGAGCTGAGAAGTTCTTCAAAAAAATCTTCATTTGTGTTCAGCAGAAGGAAAAAATATCATACACATCTGGGGTGTCATGAGGGTGAGTAAATGATGAGAGAATTTTCATTTCTGGGTGAACTTTCCCTTTAAGAATGCAGTATATAAATAAGGCCAAAATACAAAATATTGTTCCAGTCCACAGTACTTTTCCACTAGTTTTCAAACTTTATTTCAGACCTTGTATTTCAAAGTAAGGCATTCAACTGACAGATTTTTAAAATGTTGTTTAAACAGTTTAATAAACCAAAATGAATTGGGAAAAATAGGCTATATAATACTTTAACACTTAAGCAATGTGCAACTAGCAAGAACTGCAGACTGGTTTAAAAAAAAAAGTTATGTCTGGCATGTGTTTCTATACTCAGTATCCAGCAGCATGCCATTAACTTGGCCAGCTGCCAGGCTAAGGTGAACTGCATCTCAAGGTGTAAGTAATTAAATCCTTTTTACAGAGTAATGCAAATGCAAATGCAATACTGTAAAACAAACAAGCAAACAATTCTTGCACATGGCTCCTAGGTAAATATTTCTGAGATGTGGGGAACAAAATAATCTTATTTTGAACAAGTTTTATTGTGTAGATGGATTCAATAGCACTTAAACTCATATTGTCATGTTCTTGGGATGAAAATGATTTTAGCAGCAGCTGATATCAGCTGACTTAAATTCTGTTTATCCTCTCAACTCTCTCTCTCAGAGTTTATATATAGTCCAAATGTAGAACAGCTTTTTGTAATCATATGTGGTATCCATGCATTTAGGAAGTACAGTAAGTTTAATCAGTGCATGAAATGATTACAATACTCTTCAGTCAGGTTTTCTATTACATGAACAGTTATTTTCTGTTCAGCATACTACACTTTCACTGTCTGGCTTTTGGACACATTTTAAACCCCGCTTCACAGAATAGAACTAGTAGGCTAGAAGGTATAGGTAGAAGTGTTCTAATATGTGTTAAAATAAAAGTTTTAAATGAAAGACTTTCAAATACATTGTCAAACCTAGCGCTCTGGTTGTGGAATGATAATTATTAATACATAAGATTCCATGAATGCTCCAAATAAAAAAAAATAAAATAAAATAAAAAAACATTCCAAAAATAATTAGCAAAGCTGTAGCAAAGCATGTCTTAGTCCCTCATTCCATTGGGGAGTTCATGATTCTGAGAGGAAAATTACTCACATATACTCTGGCTTTCCAAGACTATTTTGAAACCTTAAAGGGATGGTTCACCCAAAAAATGAAAATTCTCTCATCATCAGAGTTGGGTAGTTATGCGCTACATTTACTCTGTTATATTTACTTGAGTAACTTAAAAAAAAAAAAAAAAAAGTACTGTTAGAGTAGGTTTAATAGTGGGTACTTTTTACTCTCAAGTAAATTTCTAATGAAAATGTTTTTACTTTTTCTTCTTTACAATGTGTGGCATTCCTGTCGTTACATTACTGGGTATAATTTTAGTTAATGTGTAATTTATTGAGAGATTATTAAATGGGACTTTTACAAGAGCGGAAGTTCACACAGCTGCACGTGCTGTTACAGACTGTTACTCAAGCTGAGTCCATTACTGCTGCAGCATTAAGCTCTTCAAAGCAAAACACTAGTTTTGTCATGCAGTGCCTTCATTTAACACCAAGACAAGCAGATAATTCAAGATTAAAATCTCAGCTTCAATTTAAGGCAGCACGTCGAGGTAAGTTTTGGCTCTAATGCTAACAAGGGCTTTTATGTGTAATGTGATGGTCATTTTCAGGGTGATAATATAACTGGGCTCTTATGACATCAGTTTTTAAGTGTACATTTTTAAATCAGTGCAGCAATATATCAGTGCACTTTGTCCCACATGTCATAAGCAGTATTTACGCATTTAATGGAAACTATCGCAGCTACTTCGGGCTGATTAAATGAATAAATCCATGTAAACATCCAAGTTAAGTGTAAATGCCTTTTGCTCTGCTGTTCGCGTAATTGACATCTGGAGTGCGATCAGACAGCATTTCTGTGCATGCAAAGCGAGGGGTGCGAGGCGAGCCGTTCACTCATTCACTATTTCCTATATAGTGAATGGCAGTTAGTGCACTGTATCTCAGCAGTGAGTGAATGAAATGAGTGAGTGAATTCGGACGCTGACCTATACACTGAGCGTCGGAGCTCTGGGGCTGTCGCATAAACAATGTCACATGTGAACTTTTAAAATACTTGGGCCTTACTTGTTATTCTTATTAAATAATATATTAATACAATAAATCTTCATTCTGTTTGTCATTTTTAATATACATGTTATACATATGTACATTATTGTATTTATTTTTTATACTTTAAACTCCAATACAAGATGGGAAGTGTTTCTGGGCACATAGCGCCATCATCCGACCAAATTATCATATTTAAATCATCCACAGAATTATCATTTCCACTGTGTGCAGTCTCCTGAGTTAAAATAATATCACCTTATCACAAGAATTCTTCAGCTTAATGGCAAAATTCTGTATAATTATGAATAAAGAGTACATTTTAAAATGTATCTGTATGTTTTGCCTCTCTATTTGTTTTTATGTTAATCAAGTAATGATTTGTCAAAAAGTAATTTAATACATTCAGCATGGAATAAAACATTGCAGGAGTGAAGGAAGCAGTAAACTCCCAGCTCCTAAGTTTTCCCCGTGGTGGATTATGGGCAATTAACCATCGTTGAGTGAACGTAGAATGTACACTCAAAATTAGAGTGCATTGTGGGTAAGAATGAGTGACCAAAAGTAGGGAACGAGTGGCTCACTCAGAATTCAGACACTCCTACAAAATGGTGGACACCTGAAATAGTGCACTATATATATCGGATAGGGTATACATAAAAGTATTCCATAAGCAGGGTTGGGGAGTAACGGAATACATGTAACGGGAATACGTATTTAAAGTAAAAAATATAAGTAACTGTATTCCACTACAGTTACAATTTAAATCATTGGTAGTTAGAATACAGTTACATTCAAAATGTATTTTGATTACTTTTTATTGTCATTTGCTTCATTTAATATTTAGTCCTTTCAGATGGAAAACATTTATACATATAAATGATGTGATCCAAAGTGCATTTGAACAGCGGTGAAACACTTTCTTATGATGTGTTACATTCATACGAGCAGACAGAGAAGTAAGTTTGAAGTAAGTTTGGAGCAGAAGAAATAGAAATAAACCTTGTGTAAATTGTCAGCTTTACGCTAAGCTAAAATGATGTTTCTAGCAATTTTACATGCACGTTACCAGGCACGATCATATTTTTTTATCAAGAAAATTCACATTAGATCATAATTTCTTTTTTTCTAGCAAGACCTTTGATAGTAGAGCAAAAATCTTATTCTTGATAATAATTTTTGTATTGTTTTCCTGTAAAAAATATCAAAAAATCCTTAAAACAAGATCAATTTGATTCATCTTGTTTTAGAAACAACACTGCATAAGATATTTAGGTTTTTCAGAGAATGTATTTTGAACATGTGTATTTTGTCTTACTGTACTGGCAGAGTTTTTATAGTCAAAACAAGTGAAAAAATCCATAAAGACTCTAGTGGTTAAATCTATATCTTCAGAAGCAATATGATAGGTGTTGGTAAGAGACAGATCAATATACAGATGAATTTTTTTTCACATTCTGAAAGTGAACGTTGTAATTTATAGTAAAAAAGGATCTGTTTCTCACCCAAAGTGATTGGATTACTTCAGAAGACATATTAAACCACCGGAGTTATATAGATTACTTTTATGTAGCCTTTATGTGATTTTTGGAGCTACAAATGTCTAGCCACTATTCACTTGCAGAGTGACCTACAGAGCTGAGATATTCTTCTTAAAAATCTTCATTTTCGTTCTGCAGAAGAAAGAAAGTCATACACATCTGGAATGGCATGAGGGTGAGTAAATGATGAGAGAATTTTCATTTTTGGGTGAACTATCCCTATAAATCCTTTGTTGCCACTTCATGCTGTTTATTGGAGTTAAATAGTTTTCTATACTGATTTAAGTGGCTGTGTTTGTTAGTGATCTTATGAAAATGTTTTTGTAAGCTTAATAATCCCATCCTATATCTGACCCTAAATACTCCTTCATGGTGTGGTTTGGCCATTCAGCATCAACCTCTCAACAAATAGGCTACACTCCCCCTTTATATCTCTATAAACCCTCTCTATAAAAGCAACAGCAATGAATTAATGAATGGCCTTGGGCACAGCATAAAAAGGCAGAAATCTTCTGCTGTCCTCCTGAAACACTGCCATTAATAAGCACAGCATAGCTGTCCTGCAAAGCCTTAGGGATCAGAAAAAGTTATGGCTTTTTTCATAGGAATGTTTCAGAGATTAAAATCTATATTCCACAGCCCTGTCATGTATTTTGGCGCCTAAACAGTGTTTAATATAGCTTAAGGCTTGATCACTTGCCCAGCGGTTCACATTAGTTTAATACTGGTGTTCATTGCATTTCACTGTTCTCAGAGGAAATAGATTTAACTGGATTCAATGGATAATCCAGGTTATAAAATTACAGGTTTGTAACCAGGTTACAGATTACGTGTATTGTGATGTCAGAGGGGGGTTATATTTACTGTACCTTCAGGATACCCATGTATAGTATAAGGGCATATTTTTTGTATTGCATGTGAGCACATAATATTTCCATTTCTATTTCTCCATAAAGTAATCATTTTATTTTACTGTGAATTGTTGATTTGTTTGGTAAGAGTTGCATGTTTGTACCATTCTCATAGCACATTTTCATGCACATATTTAGCAACTGGCAATGCACAAATTATGGAAAAATTATGGATTTGTCGCTCTGTAAGGAATGCATCATCTTAAAAAACTCCCAAGAATAGATATTTATATTTAATACACTGAAATGACAATTTAGAATTCTCAAAGTGGAATGTACAGGTTACTTTCATTACATATTATCAGCAGTAAGGGACACAACAATAAAACATTTTTAACATTTTAATATCTTTCATGCAGCTGCTGGGTCTAAAAATGTGAGTTTCATAAAAAGAAATTAATGAAATTAAGTGAAATGTTTAGAACTAAATGCGTTCCTGCATTACTTAAAAATTTTAATTTGCAGGCATAGATATAACAAACTCAACATCGATCATTGCTGAAAATGTAAGTGAAGTTTGAGTTTTTAGTTTATGATGGCACCCTCCTTAACAATACTGACAACACTGCCCATAACAGCTAATCAGTTGTACAGATTGAATTTTAAGAAGAATTTTAGCTCAATTGTTTGTGTGCAATCATAAATTCAGTATTCTCTCAGTGATCATCTGTGTCCTGAAGCTGGACAATACCCTCATAACCATATGTTGTTTTGGATGGAATGAGATTCTTTTCTGCAGTGTAGTATTTTATTTTTATCTAACGTTCAATCCTAATTTAAACCACAAGTTCAACTTTCATCTTATCTCGCAGTTAATTCTTCAAATAGCTGTATGGATCATGCAGGTGGTCTTTTTTTGTTTTGTTGATTTTCTCCCCTTTTCTCCCCAATATGGCATGCCCAATTCCCAATGCGCTCTAAGTCTTCATGGTGGTGTAGTGACTCGCCTCAATCCGGGTGGCGGAGGACGAATCTCAGTTTCCTCCGCATCTGAGATCGTTAATCCACGCATTTTATCACGTGGCTTGTTGAGCGCATTACCACGGAGACCTAGCGCATGTGGAGGCTTCACACTATTCTCCACGGCATCCACGCACAACTCACCACGTGCCCCACCGAGAGTGAGAACAACACATTATAGCGACCACGAGGAGGTTAACCCAATGTGACTCTACCCACCCTAGCAACCGGGCCAATTGGTTGCTTAGGAAGCCTGACTGGAGTCACATGCAGGTGGTCTTGAGTCTTAATGGTAACCCTATGGTTATTTGTGACCTCTTGATATATTTGTTATATGCCTTGCTCTAGCACGGATTTCAAACACTCCTGGGAAGACTAACAGTGGTGCTGAATTTCCTCCATTTGAACACCATCTGCCTAAACAAGGATGTACAGTTGCCAAAGATTTCAAATGGTTTTGTAACCCTTTCCCAAGGCCCACAAAACTCTTAAATCAATGTGCTAAGATATCAACACCTAAAGTCTGTGTTAAACCGTTGTGATCCCATTGGATCATCTGTTGTATGGAGAGGTTAATTTGGGTCAGTTGTTGTAAGAGTTTTAAGATTTCATGAATCAAGTCCACTTTGACTATCACTATAATTTAAAGGGAGATTATTTTAGGACAACTGATGCAGGACTACAGATAATTCTACAAAGTTCACAAATTTACACTTCTCTTTTTTCTCTCTTATGGTTATGTAGAGAATTAATATTCACAAACATATAGAAAAACCCTTATATTTCAAAAAATGAAAACCAAAAATATTTTAATTTATGGAGCACACATGCAAATATAAATTAAAAAAAAAAGTACAAAGTAGCAAATGCTAATGACACACCAACATTTGCAAAAATACTTTGCTTAAGAAAATGTTGCCCCCACAATACTATTTCATGGATTTTGGAATTCAAGGAAAAATACATTTCTCTCTAAAATATTAAATAAATATTGAGATAAACATCTGTATCCATATAATTTTATATTTATCTACATTGTATCTCATGTGTTTTTATATAGTGTATGCTTACATGTATGTGTACTTACATCAGTGGCATTCAAGGCACTGTGTGTAATTTGATATCATCAAAGTTCAGTTCCTCTTGCTTTACTATCTTCCAATATTCTTTACTTCCTATGCTATGGATGCAGTTTTCAAGTGCCCTAATAATTAGTTTAACTGTTAATAAGGAATTGAAAGTATTGCTCCTTTGCAACCTGCTGGTGATTTCTCTGAATCAAGTCATTACAGTTATTTCCCCACAGCCTATTTATGATTCAATATGTGTTATACCTATATTGAATCATAAAAAAAGTAATACCTGTACTTTTTTCTACATTAAACGTATATGGAAAGACAGTCCAATATGGAATGTAATACTTCAACTTTTTAGTCCTGGATTTTTGGAATCATTATCTTTGCATTCTGTTGTTTGTTTATTTTTGAGAATCCCCATCCTCTTGCAGTTTTATAGAGCTGTTTCTATGTTGCCATTTTGTGCTTCTTGTTTTGAATGTTCTCTCCTTTTGGCATAAATTTAGAACTGTCCCCTAGATATAGTTTCCATGCATGCATCTCATAATTCATCCTCTTCCTCAGTCCTTGCCATGAAAGCGCTGAATCTCAGAAGACTTATGGCAGAAAGATGATAAATGGGATGAAATAGCTGGCTCTGAGGTCAAGGCCTTGATCCCTCCCTCCTCTGCAGCAGTTAAGACTCTTATCTTTATCCGACTCACAATTGTCCACAATACTTCAGCTGTTTCATAAAATACATGGTTTAATAAATTATTTCATGTTTCTTTGGAGTGTAATTAAGTTCATTAAGTTTTATATTCTGATGGATGAAACAACAAAGATCAGCCTCATATTCAGAGGTCTATTGAGTATGTGCCCTGTTTACATTAAATGCTCATGAATTCATCCTCATGTCATACATTGATTTTGTTTGGTCATTAATATGCCATGCTGCTATATGGTTCACTCTGTCAAAGCTGCATCTTCAGTTGCCCTGAACGGAATGTTCAGTCTTGCAATAACTCATGGCAACAGGATGTCATTAAACCTTCTATATCACAGTGCGTGGGGCCGATACACCTGCAGCTATAAATCTCCACATCTGCTGACACTTAAGAGGAGGGTGACTTTGTTATTCTGTGGGGTTCAGAACTGGTTGTCCTTGGTGGTGGAGGTGTTTATGTCACTGGAGTGGTCGTGCAGTGAGCTCCTGCGGGGCGGTTTTGGGCGACAACGCAACAGAGCGAGAATCTCACAGGACACACTGCTGGAAAATGCTGTGTAGATCCATGGGTTAGTGCAGGAGTTCAGACTGGCTAATAGCATCAGGATGGTGAAAGCCACACCTGAGAAAGAGGGAGAGGAATGAGTGAAAAAATATCATATACTACATGTCTTTTCATGTACAGGCCAGTCAAGTTCTTCCACAACAGGCTCAGTAAACCATTTCTTTATAGATCTTGCTTTGTGCACAGGGGCATTGCCATGCTGGAACCGAAAAGAGCCTCCCCAAACTGTTGTCACCAATTTGGAAACACAGAGTTCTCTAGAATTTTTGAGTATGCTGAAACATTACAATCTGTTTATTGTATTTTAAATGGTAGATAGCAATTTCTTCTGAATTTTGTTTCGTCATCAAATTTTTGTAATTTATTTGCACATGAAGAAATTGTTAATATATCAGGAAGAAGGAAAAACCTCATCTCTTTTGGTGTCTCCACTCAGACAGGGGCGCCCCTAGTTTAGGAAAAGATAGATAGCAGATTCTTTTAATTCAGATTAGATATTCATTTTTCTTTTATTTCTTGTTTTATATACACAGTGTAGGCATTGGTTGATCATGGGTACTCTGAGATCTACTTTTGAGACTAAATTTAAAGGAAAATAAATTCAATAATGATTTGGATCATTTCGTGTTCTCTGCTTTTTCAATTCGCTTAAGTCGTGCTCTTAATGGAATAGTTCACCCAAAACTGAAAATTTGCTGATAATTTACTCCCCCTCAGGCCATCCAAGATGTCAAGATGAGTTTCTTTCTTCATCAAAACAGAATTTAAGACTTCTAGGATTTCATTTCAGGCCTCCTCTTCTAAACAATGCAAGTGAATTTCCTCCATTTTTTGACGGTCCAAAATGCATATTTAGGGTGCATCAAAATAATCCACATGACTCCAGTCGACAAATAAAGGTCTTCTGAATGCAAATGATTGATTATTTTTAGAAACAAAACAATACGTATATACTTTTTAACTAAAAAATTTGCTTCCGTACATCTCTGTGACCTGAGCTCATGAGAGGGATGACGTAAGCTCGTTGGTAAGGTCACGCGTCACGTGGAGGAGGAGTCAGGAAGCGCGTCATTGTTTACACTATTTTTTTATTTGTTATTATTTGGAAATGATTTATATATATATATATATATATATATATATATATATATATATATATATATATATATATATATATTGTTTTGAAATTGTTTTGGACTGTTTTGGTTTGTGAATGGCACAAGTTTCTCTTGTAAACAATGACGCGCTTCTTGACTCCTCCTCCACGTGACGCGTGACCTTACCAACAAGCTTACGTCATTCCTCTCATGAGCGCACGTAACAGAGATGTACTGAAGCGAACATTTGTAGTTAAAAAGTATATAAGTATTGTTTTGTTTCTAAAAATAATCAATTGTTTGGGTTCAGAAGACCTTTATTTGTCGACTGGAGTCATGTGGATTATTTTGATCCACCCTAAATATGCATTTTGTACCATCAAAAATGGAGGACATTCACTTGCATTGTTTAGAGGAGGAGGCCTGAAATGAAATCCTAAAAGTCTTAAATTCTGTTTTGATGAAGAAAGAAACTCAGATACATCTTGGATGGCCTGAGGGTGAGTAAATTATCAGCAAATTTTCATTTTTGGGTGAACTATTCCTTTAATACCCGTTCTCCTGATTTTTATGCTATTTTATTCTTTTTATTTTATTTTTATATAACTTTTTCTCAATGTATTACTTTTTATTCTTATTTCAAGTTCTTAATTGTTTTTTATTTATTTTTTTATGTATCTTGTCTTTATTTATTTTTTTAAATGTATATGTAAAGCACTTTGAATTGCCATTGTGTATGAAAGGTGCTATATAAATAAACTTGCCTTGCCTTGCCTTGCCTTGCCTTACACACAGTAGTCCAGCAACCATGGATGGCATGTCCACATTAGCAATCCCATTTACTCAAAAAATACCTAATCAAACCTATTGTACATACAGTGCATAGTAAATAAGACATTTACTCATAGCACACGTGAACCGCTTTTACCTTGAAGTTGCACCAGAGACTATTTAGCAGAGATGGGCCACTTCTATTAAAATGAATGTGAAAAATTAGAACGCCCAACTGCAGCCAACGGATGTAGATAGGATGTTCCACCTTACAGGTAAAAGAGCCAATCACGTTTTAGATACAGACATCACCTGTCAATCAACTCGAGAACTCGGAAGCTCATTAGCTATAAAAGCTGGGAAAATTGTGTTTTTTGTGTGTGTGTGTGTAATCTGAGGTAAAGAAGCACCATTTATGATACCAGTGTTGTCAGATTTTACTGCTGATTTGAAATATGTTCTTTGATCGTAATCTTGAACAACTGTTTTGGAGATTTCAGTCTTTCCCCATTCAAGTAGAAAGGAGCTGCACTGGCATGACTCGAAATAGCCTCCCGAGAGTGTTCCAAACATGGCCGACAGTGGACTGACTTGCTAGAAAGACTTTGGTTGCACTCACGCGCTCGTGCGGATCCAGCGAGCAGCAGCAATCTCCTGATAGTTTACACAGCCTGGATCACCTGCTTGGATTGTGACCACTGACCATCATGATTTGTGAATCAGAGGAACTTTTGATCCTGATCCTGAAGTTTTGATTCTGGCTGATAGAATATGCACTTCAGAGGAAGATATTAGATGAGCGCTCGACAGGAAGAAAACGCTGGATTTTCGTGAGGTTTGTGAATTACATCTGTTTAAAAGAGATATCTGCATATTTGCAAACGGTATTATAAGTTTTATTGATATTTGCCTTTTATCATTAGAAAAGAAAGTTAAAAGTGACAGGGAACTGCTGAGGAGAGACTGTTAGAATACGTGCTTTAGAGGTAAATAATTGATCCACAGACATGTTCACAAGTCCCTGAGGTCCAAGTCAAGTCTCAAGTCTCAAGACTTTGAGGTGGGGTCCAAGTCAAGTCTCATATCTTTGAGGTGGGGTCCAAGTCAAGTCTCATATCTTTGAGGTGGGGTCCAAGTCAAGTCTCATATCTTTGAGGTGGAGTCCAAGTCAAGTCTCAAGTCTTTAAAGGCCAAGTCTAAGGCTATGTTCAGACTGCCACTAAAAATCAGATTTTTTGCAAATTGAGTCTGTATCCAGATGAGTTTTGATAGTCTGGACAGCAAAAAAACACATGAAATCGGATTTTTCCGAATCTGATTCAAACCACCAGGTGGTTTCAAATGCGATTTAAATCAGATTTTTTCAGATGCGTCTCAGTCCGGATGCTCTGGCTGCTCAAATCGGATTTCAAATGGTCTTTTGCATCACTCTTAACACAACACACAACGATGACATCAAAAATTGGTGACAGAAATGCCGGAAGTATTCATAAGCCGGCCGTGACTGCGGCACGGAACATCACAATATTTACCAGTCTCCTCCATCGCTGAGTTTTTCTTGTGCGACGGAGGAGTTCTGCACCGTGACTGGACAGGGCGCTTATTTGGAGAGCGCGATGATGCACCTCCATTTTTCCCGCATCTGTTTTAAAAGCATCGTCACGTGGGTACGCCTACATCGTTACCAAAGCAACCCATGCAGATAGGTTGGTTATGTCTGAATGAGCAAATCTGATTTGATCACTTGCAATTAATAGTGCGGACAGTCTGCCTGAAAAGATCTGATTTGAGAAAAAATCTGATTTGCCTGCAGTCTGAACATAGCCAAAGTCAAGTCTCAAGTCTTTCAAGGCCAAGTCTAAGTCAAGTCTCATGTCTTTGGTCACAAGTCCAAGTCAAGTCTAAGGTGTTTTTTTTTTATTTTTTACTTTTTGTTACCTGCAGCTGGCTAGTTTAATAAACCCTGAATAAGGCTAATTAAATTTTGAAATATTAAAACTGACTACTTTAAGGGATTGCGTTGTTTATTTACTTAAACTTGTCGAATAAAGTACATAAGGTTTTACTTTAATCATGGATTTTATTTTCATTCAGGAAACAATCAATAAACTTTCTTTTTTTTTCTTTCTTTTTTTTTTTCTTTTTTTCTTTTTGTATTAAAAGATAACAGATTTTACACAGAAGGAAAACTAGCTTTGTCCATAAATCTTTAGGGCTTTAAAGCTCTTATTCTATTTTGCATTTGCCCTTATAAAAATGTAACAAAACCATGGTAACCTCAGGTAAAATCAAACATGGATCGTCACTACCATGGTAAAATGTAACATGATTTCTATAAAACAAATTTTGGCGTTTTTGTAAAGAAAAACAGTATCCTAAACACATTTAAAACTATTAATACAAAATAAAATTAAAATAAAAAAAATGTATAAACTGCCATAGTTGTAACAAATATTAATAATATTCCCTCACTTCCCTAATGTAGCCTATTATAAATGTAATAGAGCTTTAGTAGTAATATAATATTTATCATGAATATATTTCTGCCTAAAATACTACAGTCAATACAGTTAGTGTTACTATAGTAAATTCATGATAAAGGTGGTGATGTGTGAAAAGTCTGCTAATTTATGTCTGTGCATTCTCAGCGTCAATGCTGTTTTGTCGGGCCATTTACTGTTTGCTCTCCGTGAGGTTTACACACGAGAATTCTGTGCCGAATTAAAATGTGACTCGCGCCGTGCTTCTCACTGGTCCTCGCAGCGCTGTAATGTGAGATGTGAGGTTGAGAGCTCGAGACCGGTCTGCGAGACGCGCAAGCGCAGAGGCTCAGCGCTCTGGCTGCTTTTTCCATTGATCCGGGCAGCGAATCCACTTTTCGCCTGAACGCGGAAGTGTTCCACGATTCGACTGTTTTCAATTTCCGGTCTCCAGTGGTATGACTCACATCGGCGTATATTCTTAGTGGTAATGTAATGTTTAAGGTATTACATTTGTAAAAATGGTCAAAACAAAATATGTGACTGTATAATGCCAATACTTTACAGAGTCGAGATGACCGTTTATTAATGACAGTGCCTCACATGAGTGCGTATATGTCATGAGATTAGTTACGTTGATATTATAAACTACTTCGAGTTGTAATGACAACCAACAACAGTATTAATTAATTTTTACTCCAAAACTTAAATGGTGTTGCTCTCAGTCTGGATCGATCATTTTGAAGTTTTATTTTAAAGTGCTTCTCGAGACCAGAAACAGAAAACAGGCAACTAGAATCATCATGGCGCCACCCAGTGGTTACTCAGGAAAACTGTGGACATAACATTCGGCATAACACGGCGGCCCGCTTCGGCCAGTTTCGCGGCCGGCCCACTGGGAAAAGTCCCGGTTCTCCCTATGACCAGTCCGCCCCCTTGACGACAATCGAAGGGTCATTCCAAATGAAAGTAAGAAAATGTCATTTTTCACGAATGCCCCTTCCACAAGACTGTTAGCGAAGGGTACATTCATACCGCTAAAATGCATTAAATTATTATTTTTTTCCACATCAATCTACACTCCATACCCCATAATGACAAAGCAAAAACCAGATTTCTGATAACTTTGCAAATGTATATATATATATATATATATATATATATATATATATAGGCACAGATCTGGGGAAGGCTACAAAAAATGTCAGCTGCATTGAAGGTTCCCAAGAGCACAGTGGCCTCCATAATTCTTAAATGGAAGAAGTTTGGAACAACAAGGACTCTTCCTAGAGCTGTCCGCCCAGCCAAACTGAGGAATTGGGGGAGAAGGGCCTTGGTAAGAGAGGTGACCAAGAACCCGATGGTCACTCTGGTTGAGCTCCATAGATCATGTGTGGAGATGGGAGAAACTTGCAGAAGGACAACCATCACTGCAACACTCCACCGATCTGGGCTTTATGGCAGAGTGGCCAGACGGAAGCCTCTCCTCAGTGCAAAACACATAAAAAAGCACCTAAAGGACTCTCAGACTGAGAAATAAGATTCTCTGGTGTGATGAAATGAAAATTGAACTGTTTGGCCTCTATTCCAAACGTCTGGAGGAAAACAGGCACCACAAATCACCTGCGCAATACCATCCCAACGGTGAAGCATGGCGGTGGTAGCATCATGTTGTGGGGGTGTTTTTCAGCGGCAGGGACTGGGGGACTGGTCAGAGTTGAAGGAAAGCTGAACACAGCAAAATACAGAGCTATCTTTAATGAAAACCTGGTCCAGAGCACTCAGGGCATCAGACTGGGCCAAAGGTTCACCTTCCAACAGCACAATGACCCTAAACACACAGCCAAGACAACACAAGAGTGGTTTAGGGCAACTCTGTGAACGTCCTTGAGTGGCCCAGCCAGAGCCAGGACTTGAACCCAATCGAATTTCTCTGGATAGTCCTGAAAATGGCTGACCACCAACGGTCCCCATCCAGCCTGACAGAGCTTGAGAGGATCTGCAGAGAAGAAGGCAGAAAATCCCCAAATCCATGTGTGCAAAGCTTGTCGCATCATACCCAAAAAGACTTGAGGCTGTAATTGCTGCCAAAGGTACTTCAACTAAGTACTAAGTTAAAGGTCTGAATACTTATGTCAATGTGATATTTTAGTTTTTTCTTTTTAATAAATTTGCAGTTATCAAAAATCTGTTTTTTGCTTTGTCATTATGGGGTATGAATTGTAGATTGATGTGAAAAAATAAATAATTTAAATCATTTTAGCATAAGGCTGCAACTTAAAATGTGAAAAAATGAAGGGGTCTGAATACTTTCTGAATGCACTGTATGTTTGTACACAGTGCAAAAAGCAGCTGAGAGAGGTCTGTGGTGCTGCTGAGATATCAACATCTGGTTAGAAACAAAAGAGCAGCAGGGGATGGAAACTGGTTATTTATTGGTCTTAAAGGGATAGTTCACCCAAAAATGTAAATTCTCTCATCATTTACTCACCCCCTCATGCCATTCCAGATGTCTATAACTTTCTTTCTTCTGCTGAACACAAACAAATACTTTTAGCTCTGTATGTCCATGCAATGCAAGTGAATGGTGGCCAGAAACTTAAAGCTAAAAAAAGCACATAATGGCACCACAAAAGTAATCTACATGACTCCAGCTGTTAAATCCACATCTTCAGAAGCGATATGATAGGTGTGGATGAGTTCAATATTTAAGTCCTTTTTCACTAAAAATTATCCTCCCTTCCCAGTCGGTGGTGAAATGCAAGAAGAATGTGAATTGCCAAAATCAAAAGAAGAATGTAAAAGTGAATGTGGAAATGGAGATTTATAGTAAAAAAAGGACTTCTATATATTAATCTGTTTCTCACCAGCACCTATCATATCGCTTCTGGAGATATGGATTTAACCACTGGAGTCATATGGATTACTTTTATGCTAACTTATATGCTTTTTGGACCTTCAAAGTTCACTTGCATTGTATGGAAAGAAAGTGATACACTCTGGGATGGCATAAGAGATAAGTAAATGATGAGACAATTTACATTTTTGGGTGAACTATCCCTTTAAGACATGGCCTTTAAATATGCATGGTGTCTAAGAGAGAATAAAAAGAGAGCAAGAGATGGAGGGCATTTACAGTAAACACTGACTTCACTCATTGCATTGATGGACTCCACATCTTCTAGATAATTTGCAACCATTATAAAGCACCTCCACAATCCAATGATTCAATGCTCTTGTAAATAATTATTATTATATAAATTACTATAAATAATAACCTGATGTATATCATTCAACTGTAACTCACGGTTTTACCTCCAAAATGGCCCCCAAAATTATTTAGACACATTAGGACATTTAGCCACATTTAAAACTTGTTGTTGCATTAATTACAAAATATAAAATCAAGTAGCATTTGCAAACAAATGGTGGTAAACCTTTTCTCAGAACTCCGGTGTAGCTCATCACATTAATTATGGACAACTCATATGTTCAACAAACTTTGACAACCAAAAATTGTGCAAATATTATATATGCTATTAATCTTTACAGAAAATGTCACTTGGCTTGATATTTTCTTATATTGGTTTAAGTTCCAAAAACCACTGTATCTTTCTTGTAAGGACTGCTGTGTTTCTCACCTTGGTCAGGTGGGTTGGGGTCCCAGGCAGCCCAGAGCTGTACGATGAAGAAGGGTGACCAGCACAAGGTATAGACGAGCACAATGACCAGAGTCATCTTCACTGTTTTAGACATAGCTTTGGAAACACCTTTGAAAGGTGGAGGAAGGGGGCATGGTGGGAAAGAGGGGATTGATGAAGTGTTGCAGTCCTCAGTTGGGTTGTAGGAATTCCTGAGAGGAACAGAGGAAGCACTTGAGGAATCACAGCAAGCACTGTGAGGCCCAGCAGAAGGGATTCTGCTCTGGTTGTAGTCCTGGACAGAGGCAGAGTTGTTACAGATGGTATGATGGTGAGTCTGAATGTGAGGCAGCACATCAGGGGACTGTGAACTGTAAGTGCGAGTCTGTGAGGTTAGATCATTCGGACAGTAGCTGTCCTGCCATGAATGGTCACAACAATCTGGCTCAGGTGTGTCCTCAGAGTTGTATGTATTAGAATGAGAAGAGTCACTGTTGTTCTTTTTATGGAAATCTTCTTGTGGTGTGCATGAGTGTCTTGCTCGCTCCCTGAATTTGCTGGCCTGCTTTTTGAGGCTGGGAAAGTGAAAAAGCACCATGTTCTTCTTCATGTCAGCAGAAACCACACACTCTGATTTCAGGTAGATGTTGTCATGGATCTCTTTGAATATTCGTACCTTGGCACACAAAAATTCAGTTAATACATGGGCATGTGTTAAAAAATAGTAAATATTTCTACATTGATATTAATGTACCAACATTTTCTTGACGTTTCGACCAATTGGGAGAAATGTTGCACTTCTTTCAGAAAAAACAACCCTATTTTACAAGACTATTTTTCATTTTTTTGCTGCATTGTATCCTGTACCCAACTTGGTTTGAATGTGCATACTTTTTTATAATTTCTCCATGTGTTACAAAAGGTCATTGTTAGATTACTGTGCATTTAAACCTATATAATGGACAAACCAGTTGAAAGATTGGAGTTAAAGGAATAGTTCACTCAAATAAGTCTTTTTTTAAAATTTATATTATCAATCTCCATTTTCACTTCTTTTGTTTTTGGCGATTCACATTCTTCGTGCGTATCGCCACCTAATGGGCAGGAAGGAGAATTTATAGTGAAAAAGGATTTGTCGATCTGTTTCTCACCCACACCTATCATATCACTTCTGAAGCTAATGATCTAACGACTGAAGTCAGCTTAAAATTTTTGCTATCCATTCACTTGCATTTTGAGGACCTGCAGAGCTGATATTTATAGATTATAGATAATATTATAGATTCTTAAAATCTTCATCTGGCATGGCATGACTGTGAGTAAATAATGAGAGAATGTTCATTTTTGGTTGAACTATCCCTTTAAGATTTTAAGATTTTTTGTAGCCAAATAGACCAAACCTTTGGCAACGTCACCGCTTACGTAACACACAGAAGTGGTGGCAGAAATCGTCCGTAAACAGAAAACAATTTTTAGACGGCTCTGGCCGTCTCTGAGGAGATAATTTCAACTCACTGCTTTGCAGTAAACATATAAAGTGAACATTATTACAAGTTTGTTATTAACTCATATTATTATAATAATTGTATAGCTAAGAATATTTGTGAATTTATGATTTCGTACTTTCGTTTAATCGTCTAATCTGTCAAAACTAACACAACAGTCTATCGGCTTTCTGCAACTATGTACTGCGCATGCGCTGAAATTTTTGTATACAATCCACAATATTCTCAGCGAGTCCAATGTATTTTGCAAGGTGGGCGGAATTTCCGGTTGGCTAGCAGAAGTGCGATTGGTTGCTGTTTTGTGTGTAGCACGTCACTGCTTGCTTGCATGTTAGATTCTTGCTTTTTAAATGTTGTAAGATGCCTTAAAAATTTCCCGGACAATGTGTGCAGTTAATGGTTATCCTGATAATCAAGCAAAACTAAAGTTCTATCTAAAACAGCAATGTTATGATCAGAAACCACTCGAAAAGCACAGCGCTCCAGTCCCAGATGCTGCTTCTTCCACCAGCTGCCTACAGAAGGATTGACTTAGGAACATCTGTTTGAAAAAGCTTTGGAATAATTTGTTTGTGTGCTCTTTTCACTTTATTGGCAAGAAGTCAACAGCGGGGATTACTTATATTATCCACCGTTACGGTCCAGCTACGATAGACGTCCAGAAACGGAGTGCAATTAATTACATAAACGATAGCATTATTGTGCTAACAGGTGTGCGTACGTGTGCTTAAAGTCCATTAGAAATTTTGAGTTATATTCAGCGTTGGCCTTTGTGAATGCTTCACATGTTTTCAAATGGCATTATTACTGAGTATAAAAAGGAACTGTGTTTTTCCTGAACTGTCTGTGAGTAGTGACAATGTTTTCAACTCTTTTCACGCTGTGATGCTAAATTAATAATTCTACAGTGAAAGACCATAATTATTAGATGAAAAATGCACAGAGATGAGATGTTTTATCGCATTTGAAATTAACTGTATTCTGATTTTCCTCTTTCCTGCATTTTCCTGCCTGCAATTCACTTTCTTTTGAGTGTCTTTGCAGAATGTGCATGTCTTCCCTTAAGGGGAAAAGGTGATTTGGAAAACAGTGTGGATTAATTCAGTACCAATTAAATTAATTGTACAAGTACTTTTTTTATATAATACATACTGTTTTATAGTTGCTTTACAGAGAACATTGAACTTTTGTGTACTGTAATATTTATAATGTATGTCCAAATAAAGGTTTATTTGTATTGCATGTAGTTCTTTTTGTATGGTACAGTTTATTTTGTGGCTGCTAAGACATCGTTATTTCCTACACAAGAACAATAAATTCAATCTATCAACAGGATCAGTTGTTCAGTCAACACTAAAACATTTCATGTAGGTTATAGCATTTAGATACTAGGGATGAGCATTTTGGCCATTTTGTCTACTCGAGTATTCGGACTAATTACTCGAGTACTCATCGAGTACTCAAGGGGCAATTACATGTTCAAAACTGTATATACAATAACATGTCTGACAAACGTCTATGGCTGCTGCATTGTGCCTTGTTGTTCCAGTGTATCGTCTATTCATTATTAAAATAGTATTTTACAAAATGTACAAAAGATTGCATAATCAAAATATAATGCATCATATTTTGTCATTATGTGAAGATTCGCTGCCCAATTCTGAAAGAATGTGCACAATGCGCATCTGTCTGTTTTTCCTTCAGGTTACCGTAGTAATCTTAGTAAGTGCGCACCAGTTTTTTTAGTGACTGAACCGTCTATTTTCAAGTAACAGGAGATGCCATAACCATTGCGTTTTAATATGCGTGTTAAGTTGAAGTTCAGTTTTGAAGATGCTGCACTGTGTTCCATTTAACTGCGCTCTGTCTAGCTGTTTGAAACTCTCACATGCTGTACACTGCCACACGTGCCTGGTGTATGTGTATGTATGTGTGTGTGTCCCCAAATGTTCAGTCTTGTGAGGAAAGCCGCGATGCTTTGTATTGTTGTTGCTGTGATACATGAAGCATTCCATTCAACTCGGAGAGTCTGAATTTCCACCTTTCAGCTGTGGAAAGTGCAATGGAATGACACTTTATATCGTATATCTAACTTGGAAATGCGTGCGGAAATCTTAATTCATTTCATCGAGATGCAGTTGTGTGTTATGTCACGCAGGGCAGGGAGGTTTAGTCAGAATCAGAAGAATCAGAATCAGAATCAGCTTTATTGCCAAGTATGCTTGCACATACAAGGAATTTGTCTTGGTGACAGGAGCTTCCAGTTTACAACAATACAAAAACAATTCAAAAACAGCAGCAAGACATAGATAATAATAAAAAAATAATTATACACATACGTACATACACACACACAGACACACACATACATACATAGAGTACACACATACACATACGTAGTGCAAATCTAATACAAATGTTATCTGTTATGTACAGTGCAAATGTTTGTTTTTTTTTTTTTTGTCAGTGACAGTCATTCACTTTTACTAAATAATATCCATTCATGAGTCAAAGTTCTTATATTAAATGATATTAAAGCATGTTTAGCAAAAGTTTTGCAGAGACATGGTTAATTACACTCTCTTTCTTTTGATTATTGTAAAGATTAGTGATGTGAAGATCGGATCATTTTATTGACTTGAATCTTTGAGTCTCGTTCAGCAAAATGAACGAATCTTTATTCAAGTCATTTAGTTCATTTCGTTCATTTGAGCAGAATTAAATTAAAATGTTACATTTTCTATAGCCAAACTCTATATTTCTGTATTTCCTGTGTGAGCAATGTATAGCGTATACAGCTGTCACGTGACAAAAGAACGAACGACTCGGACCAAAAGAGTTGAAAGGTGAACTAATAATTTCTGTTTCCTGTACAGCGCCGATGCGGTTTTCACGTAACAAACGAACGCAATGCGCATGCGCGGCCAACACAAAATGAACGAATCACTCTCTGAGACTACTCGTTCTTCTGAGTCACATAAAAGATTCATTCAAAATGAAAGAATCATTCATGAATGACCCATAACTAGTAAAGATAGTATTGCAGCGTCGTATCAGTTTGTTTGGCATGAGAAGTCTCTGATAATCAATGTACCCCTCAAAGTCACAATGTAATCAATCTCAAAATTAAAAAAAGCTCCCTCTTTGACACGTTTGTGTTTAGTTGTCAGGTAATTGTCACTAGATTTCGAATTAAGTGAAAAGTCACATCATGCGTGATCACTATCTATCATCGTTTTCATGATCGATCATTGCTGCCACGTCCGAATACACGAGTCCTCGAGTTTTCATGCCTATCCCTATTAGATACGGATTTTACATATGTAAACTAACAATTAGAAAGCTAGATTGAGCTCGAGCTCTCGGGAAACGGTTATCCCCGCCCAGCTACAGGAGGGCTGTGATGGGGAAAATTAGAGCTCCTCCTACTAATGCCGTTCTAGCTGTTCCAGCCACTCTGTCCTGGGAGGGCCACCAGCATCGGGTCCAGGACATGATCGATTCCGGCGCCGCAGGTGACTTCCTGGATCTATCCTTGGCTAAGGAACTTGGGATCCCTACCCAACTTCTTCCTCATCCCCAGGCAGTTACAGCATTGGATGGCAGACCTCTGGAACCTGGCAGAGTAACAGAGGCCACTCAGTCCCTGCGACTTACCATCCATCAACACCAGCAAGAGGAGACTTTCTATCTTATTGACTCCCCCGAGTATCCTGTTATCCTGGGCCACCCCTGGCTGTGCAGACATAATCCCTGGATCGACTGGTCTGCTGGCACCATTCGGACCTGGGGTTCCACTTGCCATCTCACCTACCTGAGTCCCTCAGCCCCTAGTTCTGAGTTTCAAGAGTCTGTCGACCTGTCTCGAGTCCCCAGTTCCTATCATCAGTTCAAGGCAGTGTTCAGCAAGTCCCGGGCTACCTCCTTACCTCCTCACCGCCCCTACGACTGTGCCATTGAACTACTCCCCAGCTCCTGCCCTCCCAGGGGTCAGATCTTCTCCCTGTCGTCCCCCGAGCGCACAGCAATGGATACCTACATTAAGGAATCATTGGAAGCCGGCATCATCCATGCCTCTACTTCCCTGGCTGGGGCGGGCTTCTTCTTTGTGGGGAAGAAAGACGGGGGTCTTAGGCCTTGTATCGATTACCGTGGCCTCAACAAGATCACGGTTTGGAATCGAAATCCCCTTCCTCTCATGGCCACTGCTTTCGAGCTACTACAAGGGGCTTCCATTTTTACTAAACTGGATCTACGCAACGCTTACCATCTCGTGCGGATCCGACAGGGGGACGAATGGAAGACGGCTTTCAACACCCCCATGGGCCACTATGAGTATCCGGTGATGCCGTTCGGGCTCACCAATGCCCCCGCTGTGTTCCAAGCACTGATAAATGACGTTCTCCGGGACATGCTTAACCAATTTGTCTTTGTATATCTTGATGATATCCTCATTTTCTCTGGGTCATTGGAGGAGCACACGAGGCACGTCAGCAGAGTCCTCCAGAGACTCCTTGACAACCATCTCTACGTGAAGCCCGAGAAATGTGAGTTTCACGTAACCCAGGCTCAGTTTCTCGGGTTCATCATCACTCCTGGCCACGTGGAGATGGACCCTAAGAAGGTGAAGCTGTCCTCAACTGGCCTATTCCCGCCACAGTTAAGGAGGTTCAACGTTTCATCGGCTTCGCAAACTTCTATAGGAGGTTCATTACGAGCTTCAGCTCCGTGGTTGCCCCCTTAACTGCGCTGACCAAGGGAGGAGGAATCAAGGTTCACTGGGGTCCAGAGACAGCGGGGGCCTTCGAGGAGCTCAAGCGGCGCTTCACTTCCGCTCCCATTCTCTCGATCCCCAACCCAGAAAGACCTTTCGTGGTAGAAGTGGATGCCTCAGAGGTGGGCGTAGGGGCCATCCTGTCACAAAGGGGTGAGGATGGGAAATTACACCCTTGTGCCTTCATGTCTCGTCGCCTGTCGGATGCCGAGCGCAACTACCACGTGGGGGATCGAGAGTTGCTTGCAGTTAAACTTGCCTTGGAGGAGTGGCGCCATTGGCTTGAGGGGGCTCAGCACCCTTTTCAGGTGCTGACGGACCACAAGAACCTGGAATATCTCCAGCAGGCTAAGCGGCTTAACCCTCGGCATGCTCGATGGTCATTGTTTTTTAATCGATTTCAGTTTCTCCTGTCTTACAGACCCGGCACCAAGAATGTCAAGCCGGATGCCCTGTCCCGAGCCTACTCTCCCGAGACACAGGAGAAGCCTTTGGCATCGATTATTCCGAGGTCTAGTATTGTCGCACCCCTTCAGTGGGAACTGGAAAGGGTGGTGCGAGAAGCTCAAGCCCAAGAGCCAGACCCAGGAGGTGGTCCGGCAGGACGCCTGTACGTCCCTCAATCTGCCCGGGCCCAGGTCTTGCAGTGGAGTCACGAGTCTCCCTTGACGTGCCATCCAGGAAATGCTCACACTCTTGACTTCCTCCAACGGCGGTTTTGGTGGCCATCCATAAAGGAAGACGTAAAGGTCTATGTGGAGGCCTGCCCCATGTGCAGCCAGGGAAAGTCTACACATCAGCGACCTCAGGGACTGCTCCATCCCTTACCCGTTCCCCGTAGGCCATGGTCGCACCTTTCTTTGGACTTTGTCACGGGACTCCCACCATCCCAGGGCAACACTGTCATCCTGGTGGTTGTGGACCGGTTCTCTAAGGCCGCACGGTTCATTCCCCTGCCCAAATTGCCTTCGGCCAAAGAGACAGCAGAGCTCCTCATGAACCATGTCTTCCAGGTGTTTGGAATCCCCCTGGATATTGTCTCCGACCGAGGGCCCCAGTTCTCGTCCTGGTTCTGGGGTGCCTTCTGCAAGCTGGTTGGGGCCACAGCCAGCCTATCGTCTGGGTTCCATCCAGAGTCTAATGGCCAGACAGAACGGATTAACCAGGATCTGGAGACCACTCTGCGGTGTATGGCGGCCAATAACCCCACCTCTTGGGCTACCTACATCATATGGGCAGAATATGCCCACAACACCCTCCTGTCCTCGGCCACTGGACTATCCCCCTTTGAATGCCAGTTCAGGTATACCCCCCCATTGTTCCCTGAGGAAGAGTCACAGGTTGGCATTCCCTCGGCCCGGCGTTTTGTCCAACGCTGTCGGCAGACCTGGAGGAAGGTTAGGCGTGCCCTTCTTCAGACCTCCCAAAGATACCAACGTCAGGCTAACCGCCGCCGCCGGACGGCCCCTAATTTCCGAGCTGGTCAAAGAGTCTGGCTAGCCACCAAGAACCTTCCCCTCTGGGTCGAATCAAGGAAGCTTTCCCAGAAATACATTGGCCCTTTTCGCATAGCAAGGAAAGTTAACCCTGTTTCCTATCGTTTGTTTCTTCCCCGTTCACTTAGAATTAACCCTACATTTCATGTCTCATTGCTAAAACCTGTTTTGTCTTCTCCATTTGCCCCCCCCACGCAGACCCCCTCCACCTCCCAGGATCATTGATGGCCAGCCAGCCTACACAGTCTGCCGGATACTGGACTCCCGGAGGGTCCAGAACTCACTGCAGTATCTGGTTGACTGGGAGGGTTACGGGCCGGAGAAGCGCACCTGGGTTCCAGCCAAAGACATCCTGGACCCAAGTTTGATCCGGGAGTTTCGCACCCAGAGGCCGGGAGGTTCTGGAAGGAACGTCAGGAGCCGTTCCTAGAGGAGGGGGTCCTGTCAGCATCCTACCTCCTGTAGTTTGTCTCCATGCCTCTAGAGGTCCCCTGTGTTCTCCTCTACCTTAGTTCTTCCTCGTGTGGCCTTGTTAGCGTTATCCAGCTCACCTGTGCCTTGTTTCCCCCAGTGTATTTAAATTGTGTTTTTTTCCCTTGGTTCCTCACTCGGTTTTTGAGTCTCTGCCCTGTGTTTCCTGCCTTGTCTCGCTAAAGCCTCTCTAGCTACCCCAAGTAAGATATCCTGAGTTCCTTTCACTGATTGTAATTGTTCACTGGCTTTGTTTTCTCCCCTCGTGGAGTTTTATTTTCTCCTTTGGTTTTGCCCATTGTTTTTTTTTTTTTTTAATGTGGTTTATACCTCGGTCCGAGAAGAACTTTTGTTGATTCATTTTTGCAAGGACTTTTTTTAAAATAAATCTACATCTCCTGGAATACTGCCTTAAGTGTTTCATTTGGGTCCAACTTTACCACTCCCGTGGCTCAGTGGTAGATCTCTCAACCACCACACCAGCAACCCGGGGTCTAGCCCAGCTCGTGACACATAATTATCTACAGTTCTCAGAACATGTCCAACTTTACAGCTGTGAAGGCACTAATAGGCTACATAGCTTTTCAGGTTAGTCTGCTCAGGTTCTTTCATCAATGGATAAAGACTCAATAAAATAACTAAAATGCCTCTATTTGTGATATTTGGCCATCATCCTCAAACCCATAATCATAAACAGATAAGTGAGGAAGAACAGTATTGCCTCGCTTTAATTATGTGATCATTTGCTCTCAAGTTTCTGTCATTTTTAATGCTGTCTTGGTACAAAACATAATGATTGTTTACGCTTAACCGGAAGTTCTTTCCACATCGACCGCAAAGTGTCATGGGACTCAGGAATATTGTGGTTAGGATTGGTCTATACATGTTGTTCACGCTAAAAGGGAAACCAGTTTGTTTGGTACAGTTTGTAACTGTTTGATACAGTTTGTTATCTGTTTTTATTTAAAATTAATGCTTGTGAAAAAAATATTTTATAGGTTCCACATCAAATGTATTATTAAACGATAAAGGAGGTTTTATTGTGAATTGCCTTTTCGCGGGCAATATGAAGGTAGCCTATTGTGCATGCGCATATTCGTGGATGAGCACTGAGCCAGATCAAAGATGCATTTCTCACTCTCAACTTTTCTTCGGTTATACAGGTATGTAAAAAAAAAAAAAGAAAACATTTTATACATGAATGAAAAATATGCCAAAATTAAGTCCATATTTGCTTTGTAATTACCTGGTATTTCTCTCCTGAATGTTTTATTATAATCAAAGGGTGCTCTCATTGCAGAGTCAAAACGTTACTGTATCATTCTGTATGTTGTATTTCGTGTATTAATCATATTTTAGGGGTAAGTATTGAAGCTACCATGAGCAATAGTTTGGCTGTTTTTAGGGCTCCCTCAGCGCACGAGGGACTGCGGTAAAGTTGTTTTTATATTGGACATTGGTTAGATATTCGTAAGGCAAAGTTAGGGAGTGTCTCTAAAGTTTGAAACGGACAAAGGCTGGTGAAAAACAGATTATTCTGTGGCTATAAAGATGTGTAGTTTTATCCAGATGTAATTTAATATTGTCAGACAAGTTAAGTAGAAATATATGGAACAAAAAACAAACATTTAAAGCCATAAATGGCTTATTCCCTAGGATATGTAATGATGTTATAACAATGTAATGTAACTGAAATTGCATTTAACTTATAGCTAACAGAAGTAGATGAATGTCAGACCTTCTATAGCACATGTATACACAACACCTTTCCACCTTTCCACCTTACATGACTTTTATTTTGGAATCATAACTTTATAATTTTTTTTTATGATTTGTAATTTTTATTTTCAAAAATACAATCTGTGACCTGATGATGTCACACCACCTGTAATGAATTCACACACACCTGACACACGTCTTACATTACTTGTATTTTGGAAATATGATTTTGTGTATTTTTTATGAATTTATTAAATTTTCAAATCTATATAACTTCCTGGTCATGTGACCTAGTGATGTCAGACCACCTGTTAAAAAATAAATAAATAAATAATAATAAAACAGATAACAGAAAACCAAGTAAGCAAATGGATAAATAAATAAATAAACAAACAAATACATAAATATAAAGTAATAATTTTACAGGGGAATCCTGAAAAAGGCACAACAAGTTAGCGTTTTCCTTGCCTTAGTATTTTCCGATACTGAGAGCGTTTCAAAATATTGTTGCAACTCTCTAATAAACACCTTAAAATGCGGCTTATTATTGGCGAATTTACATTTGTGGATATGGTATTTGGCTAGAAGTAAAAGATTTATAAGATAAAACTCTTTCTCAGTATTTTTATCTGTATCCACAAAACCAAACAAAACATCTTTCCAAAACAAACAAAACTGAGAGTACACAAAATCAATTACAAACTTGCAAAAACAATTCCAAAATACTTTTAGTATAATTACAGTACCAAAATAAATGTACAATCGTTTCATCTTGTATATTACAAAAGTTGCATATTGTGTCAATATCGGGTTTGGATTTTTTTAGGTAACTATTCACCGGGTAGAATCTATGGATTAATTTAAAAGATACTTCTCTGACTTGGTTCACAATAAGGTATTTATGTGGCAAAAGCCAAACTTTTTTCCAATTTGCAATATTTGTAAAATTACTTCAATAGGCAATAACATATGGTTTGGAAACATCTTCTTTCTGAAAAAGAGCACGAATCAGTTTGTTACTTGAATGTGAAACGAGACAAGCTTTACCCACTGTTGTTTGGAGTGGATCACAAAGTGGTGATACTGTACATAGAGTTCTATCAAGACCTTTAAACAGTGTAATGACTCCTGAAGGAACAGCATCAAAGACAATTGCAAATTCTTTGGGTGAAACAGGAAAGTTAAACTTCTGTAAAAAACTCAAAATATGACAGAAGAAGACCACTTTCATCAAAAATCCGCCAACTGACTGATGATCACTTCCCTCCCAGCAACAGAGATACCTGTAAGATTACTTTGCTTAATATGGTCTGCTAACAGCTGCGCAGCCAATAAAAATAAATAAGGAGAAATGGGACAACCTTGACGTATACCCCTTTTAATATCAAATTTAGATGAAGTCCCATGCTTCAGTTTAATTTAGCTGTTAGCATTATAATATAAAGTTCTAACTGCATTACAAAAAAAAGGACCAAAACCAAACCTTTTAAGACTAAGGAAAATAAAATTGTGTTCAAGAGTATCAAATGCTTTGTAGAAATCCAGAAATAAAATATAACTTTGATCAGAAATCAGATGGGAATAATCAAGAATATCCAAAACTAGTCTAATTTTATTGGCAATATGTCTATTCTTCATGAATCCTGATTGTGTTTGGTCAATAATTGAGTCTTGTACAGTTTTAATTCTCTCTGCAAAAATCGCAGCAAGTATCTTATAATCATTATTTAATAGACATATTGGACGCCAATTATCAATAAATAACAGACCTTTCTTTGACTTTGGAACAAGTGTGATAAGACCTTGATTCATACTAGATAGCAGCTGACCATGGGACATACTCTCTTTGAATACATGCAGTAAGAAAGGCGCCATCTGCTGGGCGAAAGATTTATAAAACTCTGCTATTAACCCATCTGTTCCAGGGGATTTATTATTTTTTAAATGGTTAATGGAATCCAGTATTTCTTTAATAGTTATGGATTTGTCACAAAAAAAAACTTACCTTCTGTTAAAATATTCTTAGAATCTTTTAAAGAAGAAAAAAAGGAGGATGTTAATTGTTCTGAGTAATTTGAAGTGTATAACTTACTGTAAAACATAGAGCAAAATTTGGAAATTAACTTAGAGTCAGAGGTAATCGTACCATTAATACCAAGTTGATGTATAGTATTGTGATTTGCACGCTGTTTTTCCAATCGGAAGAAATAAGCGGAATTTTGCTCCTCAAGCCATTTCTTCCTAGAGCGTACGAATGCACCCTCAGCTTTCCTTCTGTAAATCTCGTCTAATTTGTTCTGTGATTCTGTTAAATTTAGCTGATCTTCTTCTGTAAAATTATCTATGCCCTTCTCTATAATGGAGGAAATGTGCGCTATAATATTATCCTCCTCTACCCTCCTAGCCCGTACACAAATACTACCATAAGATCTCAGGAATTTTGCAGATTCGTATTTGAATAACTCCCAGTTTTTACAAAAAGATTGTTCTACAGTAGATTTCTTCAGAAAATATTTAATTAAACGGTTAATTTCTGTTTTAACATGTTCGTTTTTTAGATATGAGCTATTAAACTTCCAATAAGATGTTCTGGCTATTTCTCTCTCAAATGCACATATATTAATTCGTATTAAAATTGTTTTATGATCTGTCAACGGGGTGGGATGAGTAGAAACAGAAATGTCCTCTTGGTTTAAATCCTTTGATACTAACCAGTAATCAATGCGTGAATAGTTACTAAGATTCTTGGTAGACCAAGTAAATCCCGGATTATCAGGAAATTTTTGCCTCCAAGTATCTTCTAGTCCATATCTATCTATTAATGATTTTATCTTTGTAGTTACCGAGGACTCTCTACCAGGGGGCCAGCGATCAATTTGATTATTAAGAGTAATATTAAAATCTCCTCCAATCAAAATATGTGCACTAGGAAATTTAGTCAACCAGTGTTTAATTTTATGCTCTATCAAATCAAGCAGCCGGGCATTCTGTGCATTGGAGTTGTACCCATAGATATTGATAATCAAAAACGTCATGTTAATAATAGATATCACGTGAATGAGAAAGTGGCCATTACTATCACCTTCTGAGTGCAAGCTATTGACATTAAAACGGTTTAACAAGGTAATAACACCAGCAGAACGCTCAGAACAATTGGAAAACCAAATATCATTCCCCCATTGGGATCTCCAAAACTTGGAGTCTTCAGGTACAGAGTGCGATTCCTGAAAAAAAGCAAAAATCAGTTTTAAATTGTTTAACAAACAAAAAAAGTGCTTTACGTTTTAAATTTAGCCGTAATCCCCTGGCATTTAAAGACAATATAGATAAAGACATATACAGTCAACTTGAAAAAAACAAAAAAAAGAACCAAATGTCACTTGTGCAAAAATGTATCCATTAAAGGACCGAACACAGCACCATATCGTTAGTAAAGGCAAGTAGAGTCAAAAAGAAAAAGAAAAAAAAACCTGAGCAAAGGAGTCTTTCTAGCTGTAGCCTATGCATGACATGAAGAAACCAAATAGACCACAAATGGTCTAGAATTTAAGTCATTTCATTTCCGTCAGCTTTAACATTCCGCTGATCATCCTCAATCTGTTGGAGACGAAGCTCAACGCCCCCGATGAAGGCCCGCGCCCTGACGAAGTAGGCTGATTTTCCCTCACTACGTGCCTTTTGAATTGTAGGCCAAATCTTGGCTCTAATTTCCTTAACAGCTTGAGGGAGATCTTTAGCAAACCTTAGGCCCTTTTCACATAGGAACGTGTTGTTCTTCGCTACAGCCCAAATAGCATCCCGGTGTGTTCTCGACAGAAAGCGAAGTATGATCCCTCTTGGTCTCACGACCCCTGGCTTCCTCTTTCCCAGACGGTGTACGATGTCAATCACCTCCGTCAGCTTGCTCTGTTCTTGAGGCAGAATGGTTTGGCAGATCTTGATGGTCTCCGTTTTAACATCTTCTACTGACTCTGGTAACCCGTGTAATTTCAAGTTCCACCTTCTTGTGTAATTTACAGCTCTGTTACTCTGTCTTTAAGCTGAGCAACCACCTCCTCTTCTTTCTTCAAACATTTCTCAACTTTCTCAATCCGTTTCTTCGCATCCTTTAGTTCTTTGCATGCAAAATCAATTGTCAGCTTTAAGCCCTCTATTTTCATAGAGTTTTCACCTACCATATTTTCTGTGGCATCTGATCTTGTGTTGATCAGTTTCGAGAGAGTATCAACAATGTCCGAATTGGATGGGGAAACTCCACATTCATCTTTAAGGAGAGCTTTTTTGGATGCAGGAGGCTTGCATGGTGTTGCTGGATATGAGGGAAATTCCTCTTCTGAAAGCATCAGAGACAACTGACCGACCGGGTTAGCATAGTCATGACAGCTAGATATGAGAGGGTTTGTCAAACCTGTTGCAATGGCCTGTTTAGCAGCATTCATCATCCTCTTTTTTTCCCGTGTAGAAATATGAATGATAAAATATGGCTTACAGATCACATTCAGACTCTGCTCAGAATCTAACTACAGTCTTATCCTCAATATTAATATTTCAGCGTAAGTGCTCAGTAAAACATGTGCGGTCAGGTCGCCATCTTGGAAAACCTCCACCTGTTATATATTTACAAGCACCTATAACACATCAGTGATGTCACACCACATTTTATGCTTTCACAAACACATCCTACCCATAATAATAAAAATAATAAGAAGAAGAACAATAAAAACCTTCCCATCTTTGGTTTTTGAAATATCCTTCTGAACATTTGGACTTGGCGCATAACATTTTGTACTTTTACTTGGCTACCTCACACTTATTAGGCCCTTATATTAATTTAAGTTGTAGCACTGACAACACTCACAATGTGTAAGGAGCTGTAGAAAAACAGCCTATTACAGTAACAATATGTTTTTACTTTGAATAACTCATTACTTACTTACCTATGTACTTACACTCTAATATAAGTCCTAACAGTTGAATTGTTTTAGTTGTAATTGCAGTGCACTCAAATGCCAGAGGAAAGAGGGAAAGGAAATTGTCTTGGTTATGCATGTAACCTTGGTTCCCTGAGATGAAGGGATCGAGACATTGCATCGCTGATGCTATGAGAAATTCCTTTCTCAAAGACCTAGTTGAAGCCCTTTATATAATAACAGCAATTATAAAATTGGCAATGGTGTTTCAGTCCCGTCCCTTTAGGCGCGCAGTTGGACTATATAAGCAGGTGCGAAACCACCATTTCCTTTTTCGACTGAGGGACAAGGAGTGCAACGCTCGCACCTCAGAGCTCTGGGTCAGTTGTGCGGCCAGCTTATGCAATGTCTTGTTCCCTTCATCTCAGGGAACTGAGCTTACATGTGCAATGGAGACGTTCCCTTTCGATTATGGCCTCTCAAAATTGTGTCGTTGACGCTATGGGAACAGTGTCCAATCATGCCACACTACTGACGTGACGTCACACCCCACAGAGGGTCCTCGCCCGAGGCATAGACACTTAAGGAAGGATATGTATAGAATGTCACAGGCTGCATAGGATGGTGAAAACATGCCTCAAAATGTATATAGTAATGATCAATCTCCCTACATAGTGGAAACCCAGGAGGGAAAATTTATGTAGACTGGGAATTTATATGAATCTTATAAATACACACAGTATAAGTACTTCACAACCAGGGTTGGGAAGGAAGAGACTAATAAGAAGCGCTCTCAATTTTTACAGTGGCCTACATACCGGCGGCTGTATCAGAATTATAGCAGATAGACCGCTTGTATAAATGAGCCTGGGCTCATCTGCTGAGTGTTGGTACAATTAGCTCTCTTAGATAGTGTGGACATGTGAAGAAAGAAAGGCCACATCTAGGTTATAAAACCTGGCAAATGGGCTTTGCTAAGAACAACCTGCTACTAAACATATGTCCTGAAAGACACACCATTTTTACCCATGCCCATGAAGAGGCCATGCCTCTTGTCAAATGCACTTTCACAATGATGGGGCATCGCGCACCCTGTGACTCGTAGGTGAGGATGATCGCATCGACAATCCAATGAGAGAGTCTTGTTTGTAATCCAGATGTCATGTAAGCCTTCCAGATCATTTGGAGTAAGTTCTGTAGCTCAACAGATAGGGCATGGTCTTGGCAACACCAAGAGCATGGGTACAAATCCCATGTCAGGCATCATCCAAACTACAAGTTATGGTCATTTATCAAAATGGTTGATTGCTGCATTTTAAATAACAGCAAAATACAAGTGCTTTGCCATGATTCATTAAGGTAGGCATGCTTGTAACATAAGTTAAAGTCTGGCCTGTGTCAAAGAAGGTTGATTGTTTTTTCAGAAATTAAAATTCATAAAAAATACACTATTTTAAACCAATATCCAAAAAGTGATATAGGTGTTTGTGAGTATAGTGTCTGTGAATATATTACAAGTGGTGTGACATCATTAGGACACATGACCTGGAAGTTATATGGATTAGAACATTTCAAAACTTCAGAAAAAATACACAAAATTATATTTCCAAATTTCAAGTTGTGGAAGATGTGTTATAGGTGTTTGTGAATATTTTACCGGTGGTGTGACATCATCAGGTGAAATGAACTTTTTAGATTTTAGTATTTTATAAAGTCCAGAAAAAATACACAAACATATTTTCACAATCAAAGCTGTGTAAGGTATGTAGCAGGTGTGTATAAATACATTGCAGGTGATGTGAGATCTTTAGGTAAAAAAGGCAGAAATTTAAATAGATTTATTTCATTAAAGCATTCTGTTTACATTAAATAGATATAACATGGATATAAATAGTAAGAAAATTAAAAATGATTTAAATTTAACTTAATTTGTTTACCAACAAGTCATTGAATAATGTGTCTCTTAACTGATATTTGTGCGTTTTGCACTTTTGGACACCCTAACTTGGATTGCCCTTGTTGGGATCGCTGTTTTGCCTTTTTCACTTTTGATGATTAAAACAGTTACATTATCAAATAACATCATAGTTACTTTTGCTATTATGATTTACAGTGTTATCTGAACAAGACCACCACTATTTTGCAATTACATACCAATTAATGTTAAAGGAAGGATCGAATGTCTAACAATATCCAATAGAAAAACAACTTTACCAAGCGCACAACGAGATATTCATGTGATTTTGCTGTTGTGTTTTTAACTAACTCGTATGCGGAAATTGAATACCTAAATTAAGCTTCTTTTTTTTTGTTGTTGTATCTATATATATATATATATATATATATATATATATATATATATATATATATATATATATATATATCTGGATAGGCAAGATCTAGAGAACTGTATTGAACCAGAAGTGAAGAGATTGTTATGGACATTTTAATACAGGTATAATTTCAGATTTAAGATCAGTAACGGAATACATGTAACGGGAATACGTATTTAAAATACAAAATATAAGTAACTGTATTCCATTACAGTTACAATTTAAATCATTGGTAATTAGAATACAGTTACATTCAAAAAGTATTTTGATTACTGAAGAGATTACTTTGCATTTTATTGTCATTTGTTTCATTTAATATTTAGTCCTTTCGGATGGAAAACATTTATACATATAAATGATGCGATCCAAAGTGCATTTGAACAGCGGTGAAACACTTTCTTATGAAGTGTTACATTCATACGAGCAGACAGAGAAGTACGTTTGAAGCAGAAGAAATAGAAATGAACCTTGTGTAAATTGTCAGTTTTACACTAAGCTAAAATGATATTTCTAGCCATTTTACGTTCATATTTTTTTATCAAGAAAATTCACTTTGGATCATAATCTTTTTTTCTAGTAAGACCTTTGATATTAGGGCAAAAATCATATTCTTGATAATAATTTTTGTATTGTTTTCCTGTAAAAATATCTAAAAATCCTTAAAACAAGATCAATCAAATTGATCTTGTTTTAGAAACAACACTGCGTAAGATATTTAGGTTTTTCAGAGAATGTATTTTTAACGTGTATTTTGTCTTACTGTACTGGCAGAGTTTTTATAGTCAAAACAAGTGAAAAATCTACCAGTGCTGAAGAAGTAATCCAAATTATTTAGAATACGTTACTGACCTTGAGTAATCTAATGGAATACATTACAAATTACATTTTACAGCATGTATTCTGTAATCTGTAGTGGAATATATATATATATATATATATATATATATATATATATATATATATATATATATATATATATATATATACAGTATATACACACTGATCAGCCACAACATTAAAACCACCTGTCTAATATTGTGTAGGTCCCCCTCGTGCCGCCAAAACAGCGCCAACCCACTATTCTACAATTGTACAGAGTTACCGAGTTACCGTAGACTTTGTCAGTTTGAACCAGTCTGGCCATTCTCTGCTGATCTCTCTCATCAACAAGGCATTTCCGTCCACACAACTTCCGCTCACTGGATGTTTTTTGTTTTTGGCACCATTTGGAGTAAATTCTAGAGGAGATCAGCAGTTACAGAAATACTCAAATCAGCCCATCTGGCACCAACAATCATCCATGCGATTATCTAATCAACCAACTGTGTGGCAGCAGTGCATAAAATCAGGCAGATACAGGTCAGGAGCTTCAGTTAATGTTCACATCAACCATTAGAATGGGGAAAAAATGTGATCTCAGTGATTTGGACTGTGGCATGTTTGTTGGTGCCAGACGGGCTGGTTTGAGTATTTCTGTAACTGCTGATCTCCTGGGATTTTCACACACAACAGTCTCTTGAATTTACTCAGAATAATGCCAAAAACAAAAAATTTCCAGTGAGCGGCAGTTCTGCGGATGGAAACGCCTTGTTGATAAGATCAACAGAGAATGGCCAGACTGGTTCAAACTGACAAAGTCTATGGTAACTCAAATAGCCACTCTGGACAATTGTGGTGAGAACAATAGCATCTCAGAATACTATTCTGAGATGGGGGTTGGCGCTGTTTTGGCGGCACAAGGGGGACCTACACAATATTAGGCAGGTGGTTTTAATGTTGTGGCTGATCGGTGTGTGTGTGTATATATATATATATATATATATATATATATATATATATATATATATATATACTGCACATATTCGTTTCAGATTGATCCTGACACAGCAAAATTGGTTAATTAGGAGTTATATATTTACTATTTATTTAAAAAATTTACTGAAATTTATTTTGAAGCATTTATTTATTTGCAAGACATTGCAATGACATGGTAGGTAGAGAGAGTGTTAAGAAAAGTTAATCAGCATTTTCTGTGATAGAAAACGTATTTGCACAAAAGAAGCAAAGAGAAAATCAGAAAAACAAGATAGCTGGAACTCATGAAGACTCCTCTTATGAACAAGTACTAAGCCAAACAGGATAAGGAATTTATATCTAGGGGAGTCAGTGATCAGATTAATCAGTCATAAATGTGTTGGATACCTCTGCATTCCAGTCAAAAGTTGCATTTAGAGGTACAGAATCTGCAGTCGGAAATAGGAGGATAATCCAAAATTGCCTCTCTGTAGAGGTACAGTAACTCAGTTTTAAACGTTCCTGATAAATGCAGTAATGATTTATGCTGCAATTACAAAATCCCTTTTTTACATAATTGAAAGCCTATGAACCATACAAAACAAAGGAAATGCAAGACAGTAAAGATGCAAGCCTATTGCAACCAACAGATGAGACTAATGTCTTCACCAGTATCCAAGCATACTGAATGGTATAAGAAACAAGAGAGACTTGTTACATCAGAGATGGAATGCACAAACACCAGCAGTACCTGACAGATGGTGATGATAAAGGTAGGAAGCAAAAACACAGCAAGAGTCATCCAGGTAACATAAGCCTTCAGTCCCCAGGGCTCAGCAAAGTGCCCCCAGCACTCGAACACTCCTGGGGCGACCTCTGACTTGGAGAAAATAAAAACCTGTGGGGAAGACGGCATGGGATGGGAAACACAGTATCAATAAAAGGACCAATATAAAAAAATGGAATGAATAAATCTTGGTTACAGTGAAATGTGATTCTGTGCAAATTTGTATCCCTATTATACTTAAGCCTCAATCATTAAAGTAGAATTTATAAATGCTGACAGGATTATTAGAATACTCAATGAAAGAACCCTACTGAAAAGACCAGCATTGCTGGTCTCAAGCTTATGTTACATTTATGGTGCTGGTCCCCCATCATGGGATCAGCATGTGTGCTGTAGGCTTTTAAACTAGCTTAACCAGCTTCATCAGAAAGACCATGTTGGTCAACCAGCTTCACCAGCTATGTTCAGCTACAGTATGTCCACCATCTAGACCAGCATGGGATTTGCATGCTGGTTAAGCTGGTCTTTTTAGTTGGGTTAAAATTCATGAAGTTAACATAAAACCCAGTTTCCAACCAATTTTACTTCTGTAATGTGACATATTTCTGAGTGACACAGTATATTAAGCAGGAAAAAATGTACGACAGGAATTGATTTTATTAATTGGGTATTGACTGGATCATGAAAAGGAGGTGTTCCATTCCAGAATGAAGCCAGACTTGAATGCAAGTTTCAAGGCCTAAATTGCTTTTGGCTAACATTATCTAATAGCCTACACTGTCACTTCTAAACACTGACATCAGGGTTAAAGAAAAGTCATTTAAGTGGAAGAGTAAGTTATGTTTTACGTAATATTACAAAGAGAAAAAATATTTGGAATAATGTGCATTGATGAATGAATTGTTCACAATATGACCAAATCAAGTTGTTTTTATTTGTATAGCGCTTTTCACAACACACATCATTTCAAAGTAGCTTTACAGAAAATTATGCTTCAACAGAAAAAGCTGTAATATAGTCATAATTGTGCGGTTTAAAAGAAAAGACATGATTGTAAATTGTGCCTTAAATAAATAATAGAAAATAATTATATTAATATTTAGACCCCCAGTGAGCAGGTTTAAGGCGACTGTGGCAAGGAACACAAAACTCCATAAGATGTTGGTTAAAGGAGAAAAATAACCTTGGGGGAAACCAGGCTCACTATGTGGGCCAGTTCCCCTCTGGCTAAACAGCATGAATGTAATGCCAATATTAGTTATTTATGTGTAGTATTGAAATTAGTAAACTAAGTGTTAGGGGCCAATGTTTAAACAAAAAGATATTATAATAAGACTAATGACTAAAGTCTTAGAATTTACATTCTTTTTCTTTCTTTTTTAAATTTTTTTTATCCCCTTTTCTCCCAATTTGGAATGCCCAATTCCCACTGTTTAGAAGGTCCTTGTGGTGGTGCGGTTACTCACCTCAATCCGGGTGATGGAGGACAAGTCTCAGTTGCCTCTGATTCTGAGACAGCCAGTCCACGCATCTTATCACGTGGCTTGCTGTGCATGACACTACGGAGACTCACAGCACTGGAGGCTCATGCTACTCTCCGCGATCCACGTACAGTTTACCACGCGCCCCATTGAGAGCGAGAACCCCTAATCGCGACCACAAGGAGGTTACCCCATGTGACTCTACCGTCCCTAACAACCGGGCCAATTTGGTTGCTAAGGAGACCTGGCTGGAGTCACTCAGTATGCCCTGGATTCAAACTCGTGACTCCAGGGGGGGGTAGTCAGCGTCAATCGCCGAGCTACCCAGGCCCCAGAATTTACATTCTTAATTAACTGCAGAAGTGCAGACAAATGCATTGTCTATTGTTATTTGCATTAAGGAACATGTAAGTAAAGGGTCAGTTTTGATCTCATGTACATTCTACCCTCTGAAATATAGTAGGCTTTAGACACCCAGAATAAACATCCACAGTACCTGTGGCACACTAAGAACAAGAGCTAGACCCCAGGCAGCCATGATGGGCTTATTCCAGCGTGAAATGGCTCCTCCTTTGTAAGCCTGCAGGGGGCAGCATATGGCATTATGGCGGTCCACTGTCATAGCAACAATCATGTAAGAGGATGCGAACATTCCCACAATCTGGAGATATTTCACTGAGCGGCACAATACATCAGGACCTTGAAATCTCTCTGTGATATCCCATACAAGCTGAGGGAGCACCTGCAGAATATTACATTTTATTGCTGTTGACAAGGATTTCACTATTTTGAATGCTAGCATGGATTTCAGTGTTGCCAGATCATGCTACAAAAAAGCAACCTGGGCCAACAAAACAAGACCAAAATAAGTGACTTGGCTCAACAAAATAAGCCTAAATAAGTAACAAAATGAATAGCACAAAAAAACTATGTCAATTAATAATGACTTTTAGTTGCTTTTACTGGTGGGTCAGACTTTATTGTACTGGAAATAATCGCAACCTGCGACTGTTCATATCTACAGTGCATCCGGAAAGTATTCACAGCGCTTCTCTTTTTCCACATTTTGTTATGTTACAGCCTTATTCCAAAATGGATTAAATTCATTATTTTCCTCAAAATTCTACAAACAATACCCCATAATGACAATGTGAAAGGGGTTTGTTTGAAATCTTTGCAAATTTATTACAAATAAAAAACGGAACAAATCACATGTACATAAGTATTCACAGCCTTTGCCATGACACTCAAAATTGAGCTCAGGTGCATCCTGTTTCCACTGATCATCCTTGAGATGTTTCTACAACTTGATTGGAGTTCACCTGTGGTAAATTCAGTTGATTGGACATGATTTGGAAAGGCACACACCTGTCTATATAAGGTCCCACAGTTAACAGTGCATGTCAGAGCACCAGACTGGGGCGAAGGTTCATCTTCCAACAGGACAACGACCCTAAGCACACAGCCAAGATAACAAAGGAGTGGCTACGGGACAACTCTGTGAATGTCCTTGAGTGGCCCAGCCAGAGCCCAGACTTGAACTTGATTGAACATCTCTGGAGAGATCTGAAAATGGCCGTGCACTGACACTCCCCATCCAACCTAATGGAGCTTGAGAGGTCCTGCAAAGAAGAATGGGAGAAACTGCCCAAAAATAGGTGTGCCAAGCTTGTAGCATCATACTCAAAAAGACTTGAGGCTGTAATTGGTGCCAAAGGTGCTTCAACAAAGTATTGAGCAAAGGCTGTGAATACTTATGTACATGATTTTTATTTTTTTTTCTTCATTTTTTTATTTTTAATAAATTTGCAAAGATTTCAAACAAACTTCTTTCATGTTGTCATTATGGGGTATTGTTTGTAGAATTTTGAGGAAAATAATGAATTTAATCCATTTTGGAATAAGGCTGTAACATAACAAAATGTGGAAAAAGTGAAGCGCTGTGAATACTTTCCGGATGCACTGTATTAGTGACTTCATTATAAGCGACTTGGCAACACTGATACATCGTCACTTAAAAGACATGATACTATGATAGACTTTAGGGTAATTTGTGTAGTGAAGCTCACCTGAAAGAATGCCACCACAAGATCTGCCACACACAGATTGACCATAAATAGGTGCATGGGTGCATTATATTTGCGTCTCCTCAGCAGAACCCATAGTACAAAGCTGTTCCCAAGTGTCGTGAGAGCAAGAACTAGACCCAGAACTCCAATCTCTGCCTGAGCAAGAACCATGTCCCGCTGTCTGGGCAGAGCAGTTGGTGGAGTCTGGTTTATTGAGCTGTTCTGAGAAACCAACCAGAAGTATGATCCTCCTCTGAAAGTACTGTTGACTCCAGCATGCTCAGAGATTGAAGAGAAGTTGGTCCATCCAACAGCTGCATTGACAGATCCATCCCAACCTGCCTCCTCTGAAAAGGTCTCCATGCCTGTAAGAATGCCATGATTTTCATTAGATGATATGATACAGATTGGTAATTCTATATCTTATGCATTTGGACCCAGTCAAGTAGTGAACCAACACAATAACAAAATAGGACAGTAAACAAAACAAAATAAACAAAAATATTCTTAAAAATTAAAAAATGGGATTTTATTAAAGCTGCACTACGTAAGTTAATGGTTAAAAATGAACAAATTGCTATTACTGATTGAGTAGATAAACAATCAGTGTTCAAAACAATGTTCTTACCTTACCCCGATTCACTACGATAAGCCTATAAAAATAATTTGTATTTTGAGCTGTCAGGTCGGATTTTGCGCAAAATTGCTGGCTTATGTCGTTCATCCTTGCGTAATTACCTCATGTCCGTAAACACAGGAAAGAAGTACCAGCTGTCTCATGTTCCGGCTGGAGAAACTACGTTCAGTTCAGTCAGTCACACTCACAGTTCAGGACTGCATCGCTGCAGTCTGGATGGATGTATATCTGTTATCCGTTTGCCGAACTTGTTTACCTGCTATAATGCTTGGATATGTTTTCTGGTAGGGTTGTTGAAGCTAATATTGCTTGTCATGCTTGTATGAATCAAACATTACTCGTGTTAACCGATCGCAATGTATCTACGTTGGTGGGGGAAATTACTGCGATATGTTTACTAATATTTATGACTTCTGAAATTGACTTATTGTAACTGTTATATTGCATATTTAAGCATATTATTTTTATGTTTAATAAAGTATATTTGATCCCCATTATTATTGAATCCTCATTTTATGTTTTTAATTTATGATGTTATGTGCATTGCATAGACATAATATTGTAGTATTACTGTTTACTTGCATTATCAACTGAGGCTGTACAATATAATATAAAAATAATAAAGTCTTCCATTAAACTTGTATCAGCCAAATCACGAGTATCACTTCTTAAATTGATAAGTGTAGTACAATATAAACAACCCTCCTATTATCTTTGGGGTCAGTTCGACCCCATTCAATGTTTAACATCTCTAAATACATGATTGATGTTTTTACTGTCATTTTTTGCTTCTTATTTAATTACTTTTCCTAATTTAATGAGGACAACTGGGTAAACATGAAATTAACATGATGAAATGTTTTCAATGTCCTGTACACATTTTGTAGCATTAGTGTTCTTTGGGGTCAATCTGACCCCAGGCTGTTTTAGCCATACCTGTAGTATTGCGAGAACCACTGATAGTTCACACAACATGGGGGAGGGGAAAACATAATTCCCATTTGAACTTTGATATTTCCCATGCTGTGGGGGAGGGGAAAACATAATTCTCGCAAGGACATTGATTGTTCACCCAACATAGGGGAGAAGCAAACATATAAAAGCGTGCACAGCAGCCTTCTAAACCATTTCTCTTGGTGCTCTGTGAGCTCTCTCTTTATGCTTCCTCTCAATTGAAAGTGACCTCTAAGCAAAGGTTTTCTATCAATGAGGTTTTGTCACAGTTCTTTGACAGTAAAAGTGACATATAGGAGAATGTGTCTGAGACAGAGGATAATGTTGATGAGGACCCTGATTATGAGGCATCCTCCTCTGATAAGAATGAGACTCTTAGTGTTGACCCTCTTGTTGTCTCTCAACCACCAACAGGCACATTACCTTCCAAAAATGGAAAGTTATTATGGTCCCTCTCCCCACTTGGGGACAGGGTAGACTTAGTGCTGCTAAAGTCATCAAAATGGTTCCAGGCCCCACCAGATACGCTGTTAACCATGTCCAAGACATAAAATCAGCATTTGAGTTCTTCGTAACACAATCAATTGAAAAGGATATACTTGACATGACAAACTTAGAGGGGAGGCGTGTGTATGGGGACAGTTGGAATGACTTGGATGTGACCCACTTGCAAGCCTAAATTGGGTTGCTCATTTTGGCAGGAATATACAAGTCAAAAGAAGAAGCAACAGCAAGCCTTTGGAATGCTGAGACTGGAAGGGCAATATTTCCAGCCACCATGTCTCTAAAGACATTCAATATTTTCTCCCGTATCATGCGCTTTGATGACAGAGAAAAAAGGCAGGGCCGACGAGAGCATGACAAACTCGCAGCAATACAGGATGTATGGGACAAGTGGGTCCAGCGATTACACTTTCTTTACAATCCAGGCCCCCACGTCACTGTGGATGAATGTCTGGTTGCATTTTGTGGGCGCTGTCCTTTCAGACAATACATACCAAGCAAACCAGACAAATACAGTATCAAAATATGGGCAGCATGTGATGTACATTCCAGCTATGCCTGGAATATGCAGGTGTACACTGGTATATCTCCTGGGGAAGCACCTGAGAAAAATCAGGGCTTGAGAGTGGCACTAGATATGGCTGAAGGACTGAATGGTCATGACATTACATGTGATAATTTTTTCACATTGTATGCCCTGGGTGAGGAACTGCTAAAAAGGAAGGTTACCATGTTGGGGACAGTGAGAAAAAACAAGCTGGAGAATCCTTCTGAGCTTCTTGCGATGAAGAACAGAAAGGTAACATCTTCAATGTTTGCCTTCATTGGCAGAGCCACTGTCATCTCCTGTTGCCCCAAGAAAGGGAAAATTGTCCTGCTGATGAGCACCATGCACAAAGATGCTGTCCTGAGCACCAGGGAAGACAGAAAACCACAAATGGTCTTGGACTACAACAAGACAAAGGGAGGGGTCCCTTCCAAGAGCATCAGCGGCTGCTGCAACTGTTGTGAAGTACATCCGAATGGAGACACACACCCCAGTGGTTCAAAGTGCAGGCAGGAAACGTGGCAGGTGCCAGGTTCACAACACCTGTGTGAAATGCAAGAAATACATCTGCAAGGAGCACGCACACACTCTCTGCACATCATGTGCACAGTAGTGCAGACAAAAGGCTGGACTGTACCTTCTGGTGGGCTGTAGGAAAAATAATATGCTGTTCATATTCTGTCTATGCTGCTCGTATACTTTCAAACTCATTTTTGTGACTACGTAACTTAGTTTTTTTACTATCTCACACATACATATTCGCATACATAGCACTTACAGTAGCATAGAAAAAATCCCTGACACAATGCTCAAATTTACTTTTTACAGGTGTTTTGTTTTTTTGTTTTTTTGTTAATGAAGAACTGTTATGTGTTCCTTACTGATTTTCTGATGATGATGATGTTCTGTTTTGCAAATAAAATCCTTCTACAGTGCATCCGGAAAGTATTCACAGCGCTTCTCTTTTTCCACATTTTGTTATGTTACAGCCTTATTCCAAAATGGATTAAATTCATTATTTTCCTCACAATTCTACAAACAATACCCCATAATGACAATGTGAAAGGAGTTTGTTTGAAATCTTTGCAAATTTATTAAAAATAAAAAACAAAAAAAATCACATGTACATAAGTATTCACAGCCTTTGCCATGACACTCAAAATTGAGCTTAGGTGCATCCTGTTTCCACTGATCGTCCTTGATGTTTCTGCAACTTGATTGGAGTTCACCTGTGGTAAATTCAGTTGATTGGACATGATTTGGAAAGGCACACACCTGTCTATATAAGGTCCCACAGTTAACAGTGCATGTCAGAGCACAAACCAAGCCATGAAGTCCAAGGAATTGTCTGTAGACCTCCGAGACAGGATTGTATCGAGGCACAGATCTGGGGAAGGGTACAGAAAAATGTCTGCAGCATTGAAGGTCCCAATGAGCACAGTGGCCTCCATCATCCGTAAATGGAAGAAGTTTGGAACCACCAGGACTCTTCCTAGAGCTGGCCGCCCGGCCAAACTGAGCGATCGGGGGAGAAGGGCCTTAGTCAGGGAGGTGACCAAGAACCCGATGGTCACTCTGACAGAGCTCCAGCGTTTCTCTGTGGAGAGAGGAGAACCTTCAGAAGAACAACCATCTCTGCAGCACTCCACCAATCAGGCCTGTATGGTAGAGTGGCCAGACGGAAGCCACTCCTCAGTAAAAGGCACATGACAGCCCGCCTGGAGTTTGCCAAAAGGCACCTGAAGGACTCTCAGACAATGAGAAACAAAGACTGAACTCTTTGGCCTGAATGGCATGCATCATGCCTGAAGGAAACCAGGCACCGCTCATCACCTGGCCAATACCATCCCTACAGTGAAGCATGGTGGTGGCAGCATCATGCTGTGGGGATGTTTTTCAGTGGCAGGGACTGGGAGACTAGTCAGGATCGAGGGAAAGATGAATGCAGCAATGTACAGAGACATCCTTGATGAAAACCTGCTCCAGAGCGCTCTGGACCTCAGACTGGGGCGAAGGTTCATCTTCCAACAGGACAACGACCCTAAGTACACAGCCAAGTTAACAAAGGAGTGGCTACGGGACAACTCTGTGAATGTCCTTGAGTGGCCCAGCCAGAGCCCAGACTTGAACCCGCTTGAACATCTCTGAAGAGATCTGAAAATGGCTGTGCACCAATGCTCCCCATCCAACCTGATGGAGCTTGAGAGGTCCTGCAAAGAAGAATGGGAGAAACTGCCCAAAAATAGGTATGCCATGCTTGTAGCATCATACTCAAAAAGACTTGAGGCTGTAATTGGTGCCAAAGGTGCTTCAACAAAGTATTGAGCAAAGGCTGTGAATACTTATGTACATGTGATTTTTTTTACTTTCGTTTTTTTATTTTTAATAAATTTGCAAAGATTTCAAACAAACTTCTTTCATGTTGTCATTATGGGGTATTGTTTGTAGAATTTTGAGGAAAATAATGAATTTAATCCATTTTGGAATAAGGCTGTAACATAACAAAATGTGGAAAAAGTGAAGCGCTGTGAATACTTTCCGGATGCACTGTAAATGTTTGAAATTGTGTTTGTTTTCCCTGGGGTTAAATTGACCCCGGACATAATACATGTAACTATCCTTTATAACAGAAATTGTTCTTCTTTCCAAATGTTATAAATAACAAAAATCTGTACTTAGAAATAATATGCCATTAAAACACCAAAAAGATCTTTCTTTCCAATTTTAGGTCAATCAGTGAGATTTTATGGTGATTTGCATATTTTTCCATAGTTGCGCAATAGGTATTCTGGATGTGTAAGGGGGGTGGGTGGGGGGGTTATGTTTTATTTAAAGGGCTATTTAGGTAGTCAACAAAGAAACATAAAGTACCTGACACATAAACTTGGGTACAAATCATATTCTGGAGGTTTAAATTGCTGGGGTCAAATTGACCCCAAGGATAAAAATTTTTAGTAAATTTGAGGATAACAGGAGGGTTAATAGAGCTGTTCAGCTGTGACGTCAATTTGTAGGCGGACCTGGAAGTTTTAATTCACCATGGGTTCCCTTGCAATTTTTCTATGGGGTTTTATAATGGGGTTTTTGAACTTATGAGTTAAATAAGGTCTGTGGTAAACATTACTTGAGGATACGTGGACATTTTGTTCTAAAACATAAATTACACACTTTCATACCTCAAATGTGAATTTTGAAGCTGCCATGTGTTTTTTTTTTCTTTTTTTTTTTTTTTTTTTAATTATGCATTTCAATTCGGCTTCAGAATTCACGGTTGAGGTATGACTGTGCAAGTTCATGAACCCTTTGGAATTATCTGGATGGAAACTGATATGTGATATGTGTTTTCATCTAAGTTCTAATAATAAATGCAGGGTTCGCACAAGGTGCTTGAAGTACTTGAATTTGGCTTTTTCAAACTTAAGTCCTGGAAAACCCTTGAAAATAGCAATTTTTACCAAGAGGTGCTTAAAAAGTGCTTGAATTATAGAAAATGTCTCGGTTACTGTCGTAACCTCTGTAACCTCTTGGTATCCTCTTTTCAACGAGACGTTGTGTCGATGTAGTGACACTAGGGGTCGATCTTGAGAGCCCGAGACACCTTCAGATCTTTGAGAAAAGGCCAATGAGAATAGGCGAGTAGAATTTGCATGCCACTCCCCCCGACATATGGGTATTAAAAGGGAGGCTGGAATGCGGATTCATTCAGCCGAGGAGCCGAGACAAGGTCCCAGCCATTACAGCAGTGTAGTTCAGCCTGTGGCAAGAGGGACACAAAGTCTTGTTCCCTCCATCAGGGAACGGAGGTTACGGCAGTAACCGAGACGTTCCCCTTCTGTCACTCACTCGACGTTGTGTCGATGTAGTGACACTAGGGGTCCCTATACGAAACGCCACAATGGCTGAACTGTGTTACGTGAAATGCCGATGCAGGTGTAGGCAAGCTACTGTGAGCGTAGGAACAGATGCACTCGGACTGCACGTAGCCTCCCCAGACGCCCCAAAACATCATGTAATTCCCAACAACCCTGAGGGGGGAAGGAGACGTATCTAGTATGGGAGCGCCAGCAGCTGCCTTTTCTCTCTAAGTTTTTCTCTCCACAGAAAATTAGATTCGGCTGGGGCGTTTAAATGCTCATAAAATGCGCCGGGGAAGGCGTTCTTTTCCGTTCCTATTCTTTCAGGGGGAAAAGATCCCATGGAGGCCACACCCTGCCTTGAAGAGGAGGGTAAAAAAGTGCCGAATACGTTATATAGGCCTAGGGCCGCACATGGAAGTGGCGCGGCGGTAGGTCCTGCCAGGGGAGGAGCTCTACAAACACAGCGACTGGGGCAGAGAGGGCTCTGCCAAGGGAGTCGCGGGTCTACTGAAAAAGGGAGACCGTACCACGGAAGATACATCACAGGAGGTTACCGGGGTAACCGAGACCTGTGGAGCACTTACCCCAGTACAGGGCACGTTAGCACACATACTGGGTCCGACTACGTATTCCTCCGCTGAATTCGTGAGCCAGAGGGCTAGGAGGAGCATGGGAGAGAAGAGCGCACGGCTTCACCTCGTGGAGGGGAAAGGTGCTATACACAAGCGGTACACCCGGCCAGCTGCCCCACGTAACAAAACTTACCTGTTCGTACCTGAAAGAACATGGGATGAAACCGGCTCAACCCGGAGATTGTAAAATCTCGCAAAAGTATTGGGTGTTGCCCAACCCGCTGCTCTACAGATGTCTGCTAGAGAGGTGCCATTGGCCAGTGCCCACGAGGATGCCACACTCCTTGTGGAGTGTGCTCGAACCCTCAAGGGGGCGGGCATGGACAGGGTCTGGTAGGCCAAAGCGATGGCATCCACAATCCAGTGGGCAAGCCTCTGTTTGGAGACAGCATTCCCTTTCCTCTGTCCGCCGAAGCAGACAAAGAGTTGCTCAGAGCGTCTAAAGCTATGCGTGCGATCCAAGTAGATGCGCAAAGCACGCACTGGACACAGTAACGATAAGGCTGGGTCTGCCTCCTCCGGGGGCAGCACTTGCAGGCTCACCACCTGATCCCTAAAAGGGGTCATGGGAACCTTGGGCACATAGCCCAGTCGGGGTCTCAGGATCATGTGAGAGTCTTCCGGACCGAACTCTAGGCACTCTTCGCTGACAGAGAACGCTTGCATGTCCTGACCCTCTTGATGGAAGTGAGCGCAGTCAGGAGGGCGGTCTTCAATGAGACAGCCTTTAACTCGACTGACTCTAGGGGCTCGAACGGGGCTCTCCATAGGCCTAAAAGGACCACAGAGAGGTCCCATGAGGGAAAGAGGTGCGGCCTAGGAGGGTTCAACCTCCTGGCGCCTCTCAGGAACCTGATGATCAGGTCGTGCTTACCGAGAGACTTACCTCCAACAGCATCGTGGTGTGCTGCTATAGCAGCTACATAGACCTTGAGAGTGGAGGGGGACAGCCGCCCGTCCAACTTCTCTTGCAGGAAGGAAAGCACTGACGTAAACACGACGCGCCTGGACACTTGCTGTATGGGGACTCCAGCCCGCAGGAACGCAAGGTCTGTCCATGGGCTGAAAAGGTGGTGGCAGGCAGGCATGAGAGCCACGTGATGTGTGCCATGGTGCCATGCATACCTCGGGACTTGGGTCTGGAGCCAGTGCTGTAGCGGTCTCATATGCATCATCCCGAGTGGCGTGACCGCCGCTGAGGATGCCATATGCCCCAGGAGCCTCTGAAAGTACTTCAGTGGGACCAAAAATTTCCTGCCTGGATAAATTCAGGCAGTTCAGCACCGACTGCTCACATGTGAGGCGTGCTATCATTGACACCGAGTCTAACTCCATGCAGAGAAAAGAGATGCTCTGAACCGGGGAGAGCTTGCTCTTTTCCCAGTTGACCCTAAGCTCTAAACAGCTGAGGTGCGTGAGCACCAGGTCCCTGTGTGCACACAGTAACTCTCTCGTCGAGGTAATTGAGTATGCGAACGGCCACTTCCCTTAACGGGGCAAGGGCTGCCTCTGCGACCTTCGTGAAGACACGATGGGACAGGGACAAGCCAAAGGGGAGGACCTTGTACTGATATGCCTGACCGTCGAACTCGAACCGTAGGAAGGGTCTGTGTCAAGGTATAATCGAAACGTGAAAGTACGCGTCCTTCAGGTCTACCGCCGTGAACCAAACTTGATGCCGGATGCACGTCAAAATGTGCTTTTGCATCAGCATCTTGAATGGGAGTCTGTGCAAGGCCCGATTCAGAACTCGCAGGTCCAAGATTGGCTGCAACCCACCACCCTTCTTGGGAACGATGAAGTAAGGGCTGTAAAACCCCTGTCTCACCTTGGCTGGAGGGACATGCTCTATCTTGGACTTCTGTAGGAGGACCGCGATCTCCGCCCGCAGGACGGTGGCACTCTCGTCCTTGACCGACGTGAAGAGAATACCGCAGAACCGGGGTGGGCACTTGCCGAATGGAATCGCATAGCCGAGTCGGATGGTTCTGGCCAGCCAGCGCGATGGGTTGGAAAGCGATAGCCACGCGTCCAAACTCCGGGCAAGGGGCACTAATGGAAGGATCGCATCCGATGTTCCTGTTGGCGGGGGGGAGCAGGGAGTGCCGTGTCGGGGAGTGGTGCTCCGACTCGAGGCAGCCGCACTGAGGGGACACTCGAAGCACTTACCTTGCTCCGTGCGCACGGCGTCTGAGTGTATAAATACACCTACGTTTGAGTTTGAAGTTCCCCATCCTCCGTTTCCTCCTTCTAAGAGTGCAAGAGATCTGTTACACTGGTGCCGAAACGTGGGAGTTTGAAGGAAGTATACGCCGGTATAGTCCTCATTGTTGGCGGAAGTCATCCAGTCCCTCGCCAGCATGCACTATTCACAACATCAGGCCCTGCTTGAGCTTCACAAGGACCAGGATCGTCAGTTCCAGAAGGTGCTCCAGGCTCAAGCAGAGGACCAGCAGGTGATTCGGGGCTTACCGCACCAGGAGAAAGCCCCGGCCACGACCCTGGACACAGCAGCCCCCATGCCTCCAGTGGCCCTCATGAAAATCGGGGCAGAAGATGATCCGGAGGCATTCTTCGACTTATTTGAGCGAACAGCTGAGATCTGGAGGTGGCCGCATGCCCATTGGGCGGGATGTCCGGGGAAGCCCAGCATGTGGCGCAACAACTACCGGTGGTGAGTGTCTTGGTGTATGACGATATGAAGAAGACCATCCTGCAGATGGTCAGCCACATCTCCGAACAGCACTGACAACGGTTCCACTCGATGAAGCTGGATGTGCGTGGCCGCCCATTTGCCTTCACTCAACAGCTCCGGGAGTGGCTGCTGGCTGAGGACCGCGATGCCGAGGGAGTCATCGATCTAGTGGTGCTGGAACAGCTTATCCGTCGTCTGCCAAAAGGAACGGTGGAGTGGATCTAGTTTCACCGCCTGGCGTCGCTGGAGGAGGCCGTCCAACTGGCTGAGGACCATATGTCAGCGTATCAGAGGGTGGAAGAGCCCTCCTACTCTCTCTCCCCTCACTCCCAGGCATATTAAAGGGAATATGTGTGGATGGGTCCTGCAAGAAAATTATTAGATGTGAGATGTGAGATGTGCGATGTGCGATGCCTTGGTGGGGGTGGCAGTGCTGGGGCGGTCTTCGTCAGTTCTGAGTCAGGATGACAATGGGGGGAGGCTTCGGCCCCTCCTGTCCTTAAAGGATTTCCCGAAGGGGATTTCCCACTGGAGCAGTCGTGAGACGAAACCCTTAGGCATGCCTTTTACCAAGTGAAAGTTATTGATGAGCTACAGCCAAACGTTACACTTTCATAACCGTATTTTTCAATTATCAAGGATCGGTTGTATCGAGTGACGTAGGACGCTCAAACAAAAGAGGATACAACCCAGTTGTTAATACTGCAGAGCCATCAGGAAATGTTAGTCCAGACGGCTCATTATAATCCAATGGCAGGTCATTTAGGGCAGAAAAAGACACTGAACTGACTAATGGCCCGTTTCTATTGGCCGGGAATTCACGGGGATGTTTGCAGGTGTGCGGTATGCTGTGAATGTTAGCTGGTGAATCCGCCAGCCACCCCAAGAGCACCATTGCACACCCCTCCCATTAATCGAGGTCCCCTTCGAAAGAATTGGCATGGACCTCGTCAGGTCATTAGAGCATACGGCACACGGACATCGCTTTGTACTGGTTCTGGTGGACTATGCAACGCAATATCTGGAAGCAGTGCCTCTGCGCATCATCTCAGCACGTAGTGTTGCGGAGGCACTCTTCAGAATAATCACCCGAATGGGGATTCCGAAAGAAATCCTCACTGATCAGGGCACATGCAGAATCTTAGGGCTGTTCTGAGGTCGCTGCGATGAGCAGGACTCACGGCAAACCCCAAGAAGTGCGCAATTGGATGGGTGGAGGTATGGTATCTGGGGTTCCAAATTGATAAGACCACAGTGATTGCGACCTGCCCGAGACCCAAGACCAAAAAGGAGGTGAGACAGTTCCTGGGGCTGGCTGGCTACTATAGAAGGTTTGTCCCTAATTATTCCACCGCCACCAGCCCGCTGACGGATCTCACTAAAAAGGGAGCACCAGATCCTGTCCAGTGGACGGAGCAGTGTCAACAGGTGTTTACGCAGGTGAAAGCTGCACTCTGTGGCAGACCGCTTTTACATTCACCCGATTTCTCTGTCCCTTTCAGTTTACAGATGGACGCTTCAGACAGGGGGCTGGGGGCGGTGCTCTCACAGGTGGTGGAGGGGGAGGAATGGCCGGTGCTGTACATTAGTCGCAAACAATGTCTGAGGGAGACTAAGTACAGCACCATTGAAAAGAGTGTCTTGCAATCAAGTGGGCCGTTCTCACTCTCTGGTACTACTTGTTGGGGCATGCCTTCACCCTCTGTTCAGATCACGCCCTGCTCCAATGGCTCCACCGTATGAAAGATACCAACGCGTGGATCACCCGGTGGTATCTGGCTTTTCAGCCGTTTAAGTTCAAGGTGGTCCACAGGCTGGGGGTGCAGATGGCAGTCGTAGACTTCCAGAGACCAGATGACGCCCCGGTTTGTCTGAGTGTATAAATAAACCTACAGTTTGAGTTTGAAGTTCCCCGTCCTCTGCTTCCTCCTTCTAAGAGTGCAAGAGATCTGTTACAATGGTGTTTTATAAAAATAAATTAACTGAATGAATAAAATATTTTTATTTAAAATTAACAAATAAAGAATTTTTTTTAATGACATCTCGAGCATAGTCCTTGAAAACAAATAAAAATGTGCTTGAAAAGTCCATAATATCAACATGAAAACAGCACGTTATGACTCCATCTCTGAATATCTCTCAGTCATGATTACACACAGGCGATATCCAGGTAAGCCCAAATCATGAGATTCATCCGCCAGAAGAGCAGTGCTGAAACACATCTTACATAAAGTGTTCTTCCACAAATTGCTTACAATTTTACGTTTCAACCACAGTTGTCGCTAGAGAGCACAAAGTTACGTAGTGCAGTTTTAATATCACCATGAACGGCATAGGCCTAGCAAAATGCAAAATTAATAACAGGACATAAGCTGAATTGGAAACTGCCTATATTTGTTGCTAAATGTTGAATTAGATGCTCTAAGCAGCTAATAATTCAATGCACAAAACTAAATATGGTAGCCACAAACCGTATTAGGCCATTTCCGAGAGTAACAACCGCATTTAAATGCGGGAGTGAATCCCCTAAATTTTCATTCTATGTGTGTATGGTACAGGACTGACTCCCACAATTGCGATGATTGACAAGTGATAACCATAGCAATGCTGTGGCATCTCATGCCTGTGAAACATGAATGCCACCAGTTTAACCTGTTTTGTGGTCGCTCTTTTTGAGATTATCCACCACAGATATATTATCATCTGATAATGTTTCGTTAGTTGCTGTCTACAGAATCACTGTGTTTTTTTTATGCGCGTCGATGTGGCTGCTGTTATACAGCAAGCGTGCTCTGGACTGTATTGTATGGGTTACCCTAAAGCAGGGGTCGGGAACCTTTTTTCACTAAGGAGCCAATTATTTTTTTTCGAAAGAGCCATACCACAAACGAATAATTTACTATTTTCAAAACCAAAGTTTTTCAATTAAATAAAATGTTTATATTGCCCATAGACTACTCAAAAACAAACAAATATACAAAAATGAATAGGTAACATGTTGCAATATGGACTTGAGTACACGTTTTTGTGCAGGTCTCCATAAAATTACTTCATTTTACAATTGTTCATGAAAAATGTAACTTCACTTTTGGGCTGGACAATATGTAAAAAATATTTTAATGATAATCGCATTTAAAATATCGCAATATCCAATTATATGGTCAACCCCCAAGGTCAGTGAATATTTTTGCTTTATTGATTTTGCTTTAAAAATTAAATTATTTTATTGAAACACAAAAAACTTAAACAAAAGACATTTCTAAATTCAAAGTGCACATTAAACGAAATTAAAAAAGCAATTAAAATAACGAAGTGATTAAAAATTCATATATATAACCACCTCCCCAAATCCAAACATTTACCGTCTCCAAGGGCCCCATTTGCCATCACGCAAGCATCAGTATGCGGCAACAGATGGAAAATTACTAATAGCCTACAGATTAAGAACTAAAGACAATTATAAATGTGAAGATAATTATAATAATCATCATAATAAATAAGCCTAATAAATTCCCTTGTGTTCCAAAATAATGCTGCCAAATGTGTGTTCTTATCAAATGTGTTTGTATTGCGTTTGGTAATACAGTTTATGTTGCCTAAAGAAAAGAAAATAGAACTACATTTTACGTTCAAGGTGAACGTGTCTTGTATTACTTTATGATTTAATCACTTTCGTCTTTGTTTCTTTAATACAAAGATACCTGTATATATTACTGAACCTGCAGAGTTGCGTTCACAATGAGTAAGAGCGAACGGCTCCATAAAAATAAAGCGAAACTCACAGCACCCCACGAGATGATCGGAGATCATTTGCAGCATTCTCACAGATTACATTATTCTTCCAAACAGTTTTCAGTCGAATGAAACAGAGAAAAAGGAGTGATAACTCTTTACACGTGCTTGCTCCATGAGACAGGGTCCCGTTGCACGCCTCTGAACAAACAGCGAATCAGACATGAGCACTGACGGCTTTTATTTAGTCTGTTCTTAAAAATATAATAAAGTGTGTTTCTTCAAGCACATCTTTTGACTAACAGCATTTCTTGTCATGTGTCACTCCGAGACATCTTACAGGTCACCCACCTGTTGTGGGTAGATGAGCAAAATTACGCATTAAATACATTTGGACAAGGAGCTCGCAAACTGAATTGAGCCTCATCGCATTTTGCGGGTGGCGGGTGCTATATCACACCCTGGTGCACATAAAAAATAACGAATGTTCATAAAATCATAGAAAATGCTCTTAACAGCTAAGATCAATAGTTACTGGGAAATGAGGCCCAGAACTCTGTGCATGTGCATGTCTAAGAGAAGTGCTTTCATTGCACTCGTGAATAGCAGGGCTCACTGCGCACATATAAAATCAGACACGCATTGGCTGCTTTTCTTTCGTCTGTTCTTCAAAATATAATCATGTTTCGTCAAATGCGCGTCTTTGTGTCTAATTTCTTGTAATATATCACTCCGAGAAGTCTTACAGGTCGCCTTCCACAGTGGCTGGTACATCAGCAAAATACTCAGCATGAAAAATCTGCATTTGACGGGTGTTCATTTCAAACCTTGTTCACCAGGAGTAGGTGTAGGACAAATTCGGAAGAAAGGAAATCAAAACAGTGTCATTGACCTCAAGCTTTGCAATCGCACCCACACTTTCTGCTGGACAATTATCTCTAGAAAGTTTTAAACGATCATGTGTTGGTGAATGGTGAGACACCCGGCGAGCCACTTGATTTTTAACAAAGAGCCACTTGTAGCTCATGAGCCATAGGTTCCCGACCCTTGCCCTAAAGCCACCTTTTCACTACTAATGACAGACAATTGACCAGAAGTCATTCATTTCCAATGGAGAGTCGCACGAGGGCTGCGTGAGGTTCCGACTGTCTCTGGATGCGACATTTTCGGATCCGATTTGAGCCTCCGCTGCTTTAAAATATTTCAACTCGACTAGGTACTGTATGTAACTGCCCGACCGGAAGTGATGTATTCCTGCAAAACTATCAGCGCAAAGTGAGAAATATCAACTGATTTTGTCCTATACTTTATTCTAAAGGCCTGCTACTTCTGTATTTTGGACAATTTTGAATGTAGAATTCAGAAATTATTGTTTACGTTGCAAATATATCACAAAAAGCTTTTTTTATTACTATAAATGTGTGATTAAATGTGTACATGTGTCATTTATTTCTGCACATGCACAACCTGTCTGTGAAGGTAAAATTGTGCCTAAATGATTTGCATGCACAGAGTAAGATTTGTGAAAATGTAAATCAAATTGCAAGCATAAAAATAAATGACATGTGCACAGAACGTTTTGTAAAGGTGTAAATCAAGTTGCAAGCATAAGAAAAAAACAGTAGCAATATTTTAATGCTTTGCATAAGTGTAATTCACGTGTTATGATTCTGTAGTTTCGTATTAACACAAAGTAAATTTGGTGTGTATTCTTCTGACTTCCTTTTTTTTTTTTTTTTTTTTTTTTGCACTTACACTTTTAGCACTGTTTTTGCACCTAAACATAGCCAAAAACATCGCAAACCTGCAATCAGCAATATGCAAGCCAAGAAAGGGTGTCATGAACAGCAAAAAAAACTGACCGCGTAGAATCCGTCTGTATGTGTAAAATAAACTACTGCAAACGTGTAAATGACTTGTGTTTGTGGCATAAATAATTTCCAGAAATAATCCGATGTACACTGTTCAGTCTTCCCTTTGTTGCACTCAAACTTTTGGCACAAATTTCTCACTGAAAAAGGTTTGCAAGCACGAGGGGGAAGGCGGGTCTACCTGCTTCTAGTAACCAATCAAATGATGTTTTCCTTGACCAGATTGGTTTAATAATGTGACAGACAGTTGTACTTGTTTTGATTTTTTTTTGGGGGGGGGGTTACCTTGCCCCCATCCCCCCTGGAATTTACGTCCCTGGTTGTGACCCTCCAGTTGAGAGATAAAGATGATACAGATAACCTTCACCAGAAACATTCTTAGAAATTACATGTTTGGTTATGTGTTACATATAATAAATTAAATGTATGGCTGTGTTTAGTCAACATGGCCAACAACTTAACTCCTATTAATCCTGTTTTATGAGCTGATCATCTGTTGCTCTCAGTTGGTTTAGCAATTTCACAGACACAAAGAGCAAGCAGACAAATCTGCTTCCTCTTCCACTCTTTGATATGTTTAATTCCCCTAGGAAATATCAGTCAGCCTTTTCCCTCCTATCCCTGATACAAGTCCTCTCTTTTTTGTTTTCTTTTCCATATTTTCCCTGACTTGATTTGACCCCTACTATCCCACCCAGCTTAGTCCATCACCCTCCTCCCCATTAATCTCTCCCTCAACCCTTTTTGACTATTTTCCATTGCTCATTTCTTTGACAGTTTTCAACTGCTTCCGTCCATCTGTTATCAACTGCTCCTTGATCCCAATAAAATGTGGTTTATTTTCTTGCCCTTGCAAATAAATAATACAAACAAAAAATATCAGTTGCACAAATTAAACTGACAGTTTGAGAATGAGTGGTAGCACTTAGTAAAATAAACAGTGAGGAGGAGGAAGTGGGGTAAGCAATGGATACAGGCCACGAGATAAGAACACCCACAAATAAGATGCATAGACTACCCAAATATGATGAGAATAACAAGAAAGGGTGCTTTCAGTGGAAAATTATTAGACTGAGAGCAATGAATTGTATGATTTATCAAAAGTGTTATGCTAGTATCCAGTGATGCATGACATTTGGCACATGCTTTCTCCTTTTCTCTTTCTGTCTCTATATTTCTGACTTGTGATGTAACAATTGTTTCCAACAATCACCTCACCGTAAATCAGTGTGAGGTGTCTTTACACTGTGTGCATGACCTATATGTCTCTCTGTGTAATTATGTGGGCTTTTGCGTTAGTACCTGTGTTAGGTCTTCACCTCTCTTTTTGTTGAGGTGGAGTTTAGTGAAGGTACAGTTCACTATCCACACATGAGTAACATATGAAACATAACACCAAGTAACCTCAAGAGTCAAGACATGATATGAAGGTCATATATGCCAGTGATTCCCAACCATGGCACCCGAGAGAGTACATGAAAATATTTTGATTTTGCTCTGTTACAACCTATAAAGCAAAAACAATGCTTATAAAAATATAAGGTAATATATCAATAGATTAAATAGATTTTTCCCAAATAAAAAATACTTTTCCCAATAAAAATTCTGAAATTGAATCACCTTTATGTTGTTGCAAACAACGTATTTTCTTTTTTCCATAGAACACAAAAGGGAAAGGTAGTATGAAAAGTAATATGTTAGTCTCAGTCACATTCACGTTTTTAAAGCATCCTTTTTCCATGCAATAAAAGTGAATGGTGACTGAGGCTGTCATTCTGCCTCACATCTTTGTGGTCCACAGAAGTAAGTCAATCATAAAGTTTTGGAACAACAAGTGGGGTTTTAAGATGACAAGAGTAATTGATGACAGAATTTTCATTTTTGAGTGAACTATCCCTTTTAAAAAGAACTAATAAAGCTACTAAAACTTAATTAAACTAATTATTACTCACAAGATTTTGTAAGTTGCTTTGTAAGAAAATAATGTGTGTAACATCAATATGAAAGTTTAAAAAAATGTGTGTGGAAATGCACATAGCAGATAGTATATGTGCTACTTGGTGAGTCTGTTTTGCACCCACCGTATTAATAGTTTTTGTTTGTTTACTTTGATTATATTAATGATAATCCTAAATGGTGTGCTGTATTATGTGTTAAATGGAACAAATTTCTGTTTTGTTGTCAGTGATGGGGTACTTGAGATTTATTAATGGGACAAAGGGGGTGCAAGACAAAAAATGTTGGGAAACACTGATATATGCACCAACTTATAAATAATACATGTAATGATAAATATTATCAAACGTTCTATACTGCATTCTCTATCAGCAAATATAGACCTCTGATTTTAAAGATATATTTTAAAGAAGCTGTTTACGGAATGACTTTTTTATAATGTAGTTTGCTGCATGGCTTTCCAGGTCCAGTCATAAATAACGCTACTGTCCCTGTCATACCAGAGGTCATCCCCTAAAGTAGCTGATGTATGAGCTGTTCAATTTACCCTTGCTTTGACATTTTCTACCTTTTCTTTAATATGTCCCTTTGAGGGATCCACTTATATGGCACAGCAGAAATGTTGACCTAGGCTAAATATAGCTGATGATATGGAAAAGATACTTTGATTTTGCAAGCTCCTTTTATGCAGACCACTTGAAAGTGTTTTTCATGTGATTATGTACTTGGGACCTTCACCTAGGATTCTCCAGTTGGACTGGCCATGAAATAAGTGTGCTGCTGTGAGTTTCTTTGTAGAAAAAGAATCTGCTGAATGACAAGTAATCAAGTCTGGTTTATGCTATAATCAAAGCATAAAGGAAACATGTACTGTAATAAACGAAAAGCATTTTTATATTGGAAGAATATTGGTATATTATTATTCCATGGAGCTGATTATAAGGTTCTGTACTAGTTTTCTAATTATAAATGGGGTTAAACTGAGTAGAATCCTCTCAAAATAACAAATGATTGATTAGAATTTCAAGTGATCTCAAATATGTGCAGCAACAGTTATAACCAAGTCTAAAAACATATATTTTTTCTTCTTTTTTACTTAATGTCTCCCAAAAAGTCCAGAACAAATATAATTTTTAAATGATACTTACTTTTTTTTTTAAATTATATTTTTTTTATTTTAATTCATGTTAAAGGAATGTTCCAGGTTCAATACCAGTTAAGCCTAATCGAAAGCATTTGTGACATAATGTTGATTACCACACAAATGAATTTCGACTTGTTCTTCCTTTTCTTAAAAAAAAAAAAAAAAGCAAAAATCAAGGTTTCAGTGAGGCATTTACAATGGAAGTGAATGGGGGCAATTTTTTGAATGTTAAAATACTCACTGTTTCAAATGTTTAACCACAAGACATAAAGGATATGTGTGTAAACATGATTTTAGTGTAATAAAATCACTTACAAACCTTTTTGTGTGTAAAGTTATAGCCAATTTTACAACTTTGTTACCATGACGATGTAAACAAACCCTAAAACCCTAAAATGACTGTAAAAATGCCGATTTAAACAACTTTACAGCTCAAATAATACATGAAATTTAACAGAAGAATTCATGTAAGTGCTTTTATAAAATTATAAGCTCCACATTTCTGTGAGTTGAAATTTTTGTGGTAATCAATATTATGCCACAAATTCTGTCGACTGAGCTTAATTTGTATTGAACCAGGAACATTCTTTTCACTCAATGACTAAAAGCTACTTTTATGTCTAATTCTATCCAGTCTTCCTGTTCCTAAAACATGTTTAAGGCAGGTCTTCAGAGTATGTTGTCCTCTGGCAAGTTTTACTTTACTTCTAAGTGATTAATTTAAGTCCTATGCCCACCAAGAAATTGTGTAACACCCGTAACTCCCCCCACCCACTTTTGCAACTTCTGTCTTTTCCTATTCATACCTATAAAGTGAATAAAGGCTGAATTCTGGAGAATGATTATTTAAGAAGGGAACAGATCATCAGAAAAGTCATCTATAATCAACTATTATCCATTTCTTTTATTGGTGCTACGGAATTTTTTGTGTTCCCAATACATTTCCGACAAACACCAAATGTAATTTCAAATTAATAGTAACAGGAAATAATAGGACTTCCAGTGACTGGTTGGCATTTCAGATGCTACACCAAATACGGTCGTAATGTCTAAAAATCAGGTTGGGTTGCACAACAGTCAGGGGCGGGTTTACGATTTCTGAGGCCCTGGAATTTTGGATTCAGAACGGAATTGCAAAAATAAACAATATTTTCAATACAGCTTTCCGAATACACCCCTCGCCTGCATTTGTTCAAACAGTCAAATAGTCCCACCCCTAACTGGTCGAGTAACGTTGTTGGGGCGGGTCAAATGAATTTTTATAGTGCCAGAGAGACACAGTGTTTACAGCTTTTGAGAAAAGTAACCTATAAATGGCTTACTTACAGTTATTTCTGTATATTAAGCTAGGATTGAAGAAAGTATTTTAACACTGAAAAAGTAACATACTTCAGCTTTAAATAAATAAATAAAACATTTACAGATCTCATACAATCGATAATATCTTATGGCCCACCCATCCAAAAGTTTCTGGCTACACTACTGAATATGACCAGGACATTTCCTTGACAGGTTTCATGAGAATCACCCACTGACAAGTACAAAACTCTGACCAGCCGATCAATTAGACATCTCACGTTGGACTGTTTACTTTGTGACCAGATGCAGTAATGACTGTTTGTTATTAGAGAAACTGCACATGTAGAGATAAATATCATTCAAACATGTCGGCATGAAGTTGACGAGTGATTCGTTGCACAGGTGAGCTATTAATGAGATAAATGTCAGACAGTCTAGGCACAGCGCAATGAATGAAACAGAACGTAGGTGTCTCGACATGCGTTTTTGAAACCTGAAGTTCTTATTAACTTCAAACAGTGTCTAAAAATGTGCCGGTCACTGCGTGAGATACTGAAGAAACAGCGAGACTCGGTGCAGCAGTCAAGGATGCTCGTCCAGTGCGTTTACATAGGAAAACAATGACAAAACAGCAGACGCACATAAAAACACGTTTGGTGTGAACGGCCCGTAACTCATCCGTTCGCGTGTATCTGAGCATGTGAGTGAAACAAGTTCGGAAGGCCTATATATTTTTTCATAAATTACAAACCCAGCTTCTAACGTGAAACGCTCTGAGAGCGCTGACAATGCTGTGTTCGTGCGTGTACCCAGAACAACATGTCACTTCAAGCAGTTTTTGCTGAGTTTTCCTACCAGGGTGGGGGCCCTCTCGACGTCCGGGGCCCCATGCAATTGTGTGGTTTGCGTGGTGGTTAAAACTACTACAGATAACGGTTTGATGCATCAATTTCTTTCCAAAAAACATGTCATTATTTTTAGCTGCTAATTGCTTATGCAATGGCAAATACATTTTCACGGTCATGGATGCCTGCAGGTGCTCAATAAGACAGGATATCTTATTTCCATAATATTCAGCACCTTATGAATTTAAACTATTGCACCCCAATATTGGTCTCAGCAAAAAACCTCCAAACCTCATGTCCAAAACCTCAGTGTTGGATTTCAACAGCTTCTTATACCTGATAAGAATAGTATAAACACATTCAGTTTTGCAAAATTAACTGACTGAAATTCATGTTGAGGTCCCACCTGCAGGATTGAAGGTTCATAGGGCCCATTAGAACTAGTTCTTTTAAATCTGTGTAAAATAATACCACTTGGCCTTTGTCTTCACTTTTTATTCTTTAATACTAAATCTTTGCTTACTACAGGCCACTAAAAAGTAAAAAACTGCATAGGCTGGCTACACCTTATTTTAAATCATGATTAGACCATTATCCATACACCTCAATTTAAAATGCAACTTTCCTATTAGCCAGCCTTAGGATCCACTTTTAGGCTTTAACCACCAGACAGCGTCTATCTTTCAGGTATTTTACTGTACTATATTAAAGATTGAATAAAACCATTTAGAAATAAAACGTCATGGTTACTTTCGTAACCTCCATTCCCTGATGGAGGGAATGAGATGTTGTGTTGATGTAGTGACACTAGGGGTCACTCTTGGGAGCCCCAAACACCTTTGCTTTTTTGAAAAAAGGCCAATGGGAATTGGCGAGTGGAATTTGCATGCCACTCCCCTGGACATACGGGTATAAAAGGAGCTGGTATGCAACCACTCATTCAGGTTTTGTGCTGAGGAGCCGAGACCAGGTCCCGGCCATTTCAGCGGGTAGTTCAGCATTGTCACAAGAGGGACACAATGTCTCGTTCCCTCCATCAGGGAACGGAGGTTACGAAAGTAACCATGACGTTCCCTATCTGTCACTCACTCGATGTTGTGTCGATGTAGTGACACTAGGGGTCCCTATACAAAACGCCACAACTATCTGAACTGTGTTACGTGAACTGGCGGTGAACACAGACCGCTGTGTGCCTCGTAGCCAGCGCACCAGACCGTCACGTAACCTCTCCCAACGCTCTTATGAGCATCGAGCGGTCCTTCAGGAACAATTCGACTGCCGAACAATAGGGACAGGCTAGCCCAACCGAGGCCTCTTTTCCTCTTTTTTCTCCCCAAAAAGAGTGGAATTTGTTAACCGACTGGGAGCCATAAGTGTCTATGTAGGGGGGTGTCCCTCCCAAGGGGAAGACATTGCGGAGACCACACCCCACCCAAAAAGAGGGGGGGGGGATTTTGAGTGGAATACGTCACATGGTCTTACCAAGTCTTGTCGGAAGTATGTCATGTGGAGAGGTCCCATGGTAGGTCCTACCCGAAGAGGGAGGAGTTTCTACAAAGCATGGCGACCGGGGGCAGAGGGGCCTCTGCCCAAGGAAGATGCAGTTTACCGAAAGGGAAACAATTTTGCGGAAGATATCACATGGGGTCGCCTTCGGGGAACCAGCACATGTGGAGCACCTACCTCGGTACAGGGCCTCATTAGTGCACATACTGGGCCGGCAGCGAATTTCTCTGCAAACTCAACTGCCAGAGGGCTAAGGAGGAAAGTCATCCAGGGATCACAGTCTGTGAACACGACTGGGAATCAAAAGCGCACATCTTCACCTCAAGTTAGGGGAAAGGCACTATGCGCAAGCGGTACACCCGGCCAGCTGTCCCGGAACTTACCTGCTCATGCCTGCCAATACACGGGACGAGACCGGCTCAACCTGGAGATTGTAGAACCTCGCAAAGGTGTTGGGTGCTGCCCAGCCCACTGCTCTGCAGATGTCTGCCAAAGAGGCGCCATTGGCCAGGGCCTAGGAGGCCGCCACACTCCTGGTAGAGTGGGCTCGTAACCCCGCAGGGGGTGGCATGTCCTGAGCCTCATATGCCATCACGATGGCATCAATGACCCAGTGGGTGATCCTCTGTTTGGAGACAGCGCTTCCTTTCCGCTGTCCACCAAAGCAGACAAAGAGCTGCTCGGAGCTTCTAAAGCTCTGCGTGTGATCCAAATAGATGTGTAAAGCTCGCACTGGACACAGCAACGCCAAGGCTGGGTCTGCCTCCTCCTGGGGCAGCGCTTGCAGGTTCACCACCTGATCCCTAAAAGGGGTAGTGGGAACCTTGGGCACATAGCCCAGTCAGGGTCTCAGGATCACGTGAGAGTAACCTGGACCGAACTCCAGGCACGATTCGCTGACAGAGAATGCCTGCCGTTCCCCTACCCTCTTGATGGAAGTGAGCTCAGTCAGGAGAGAGTCTTCCTCAGTGTCTTAAGCTCAGCTGACTCTAAGGGCTCAAAGGGAGCTCCCCGTAGACCCCAAAGGACTACAGAGAGGTCCCACGAGGGGACAAGGCACAGTCTGGAGGGATTCAACCTCCTAGCACCTCTCAGAAACCTGATGATCAAGTCGTGCTTCCCCAAGAACTTATCATCTACTGCATCGTGATGAGCCAAAATAGTGGCTACATACAGCTTCAAGGTGGAGGGGACAGCCGCCCCTCCAGCCTCTCCTGCAGGAAGGAAAGCACCGAAATGACTGCGCATCTCTGGGGGTCTTCACGTCGGGAAGAACACCACTTAGCGAACAGACACCACTTCAAGGCATACAGGCGCCACGTAGAGGGAGCCCTAGCCTGAGTGATCGTGTCTACCACCATGGGTGATAGGCCACTTAGGTCTTCCTTGTCCCGTCCAAGGGCCAGACATGGAGATTCCAGAGGTCTGGTCGTGGGTACCAGATGGTGCTCCGTCCCTGAGAAAGAAGGTCCTTCCTCAGGGAAATCCACCGGGGGAGGGGTTTGTCGCGTGGAGCGTGAGATCAAGGGTCTGTGCAAGTAGGCTCACTTGGGGAAACGCGTATTTGCGTAGTCCAGGGGGCCAGCTGTGTGCCAGCGCATCTATACCGAGGGGTGCCTCGGTCAGGGTGTACCAAAGCGGGCAGTGGGAGGATTCCCTGGAAGCAAACGGGTTTACCTGTGCTCGACCGAGTCGACTCCAAATCAGCTGGACCACCTGGGGGTACAGTCTCCACTCTCCCCTGAGGGTAACCTGACGTGACAGCGCATCCGCTGCGCTGCTGACTCCAGAGGAGGAGATGGCGGGCGAGTTGTGACATGCAACGGGAGTGTAGACCGCCTTGACGGTTGATGTACGCTACCATCGCTGTGTTGACCGTCCGGACCAACACGTGCTTGCCCTGGATCAACGGCCGGTACCTCCGCAGGGCAAGCAGTACTGCCAACAATTCTAGGCAGTTGATGTGCCAACGCAGCCGCGGGCCAGTCCAGTCCAGAGTCCTGTGTGCCCATTGCATATGGCACCCCAGCCCATCTTAGAGGCATCTGTTGTAACTACGACGCACCTGGAGACCTGCTCTAGGGGAACCCCTGCTCATAGAAATGCAAGGTTGGTCCAAGGACTGAAGAGGCAGCGACAGATCGGCGTGATAGCCACACGATGTGTCCCGCGGCACCATGCCCATCTCGGGACTCGATTCTGAAGCCAGTGCTGAAGTGGTCTCATATGCATCAACCCGAGCGGTGTGGCCGCCGCTGAGGATGCCATATGCCCAAGTAGCCTTTGAAAACCTTTCAGTGGAACCACTGTCCTCCATCTGAATGCCTTCAGACAGTTCAGCACCGACTGTGCATGCTCGTTCGTGAGGTGCGCCGTCATTGAGACTAAGTCCAACTCCAAACCGAGAAAAGAGATGCTCTGAACCGGGGAGAGCTTGCTCTTTTCCCAGTTGACCCGAAGCCCCAGTCGGCTGAGATGCTGGAGCAAGAGGTCCCTGTGTGCGCACAGGAACTCTCGAGAGTGAGTTAGGATTAGCCAGTCATCAAGATAGTTGAGGATGCGGATGCCCACTTCCCTTAGCGGGGCAAGGGCTGCCTCTGTGACCTTCGTGAAGACACGAGGGGACAAGGACAGGCTGAAGGGGAGGACCTTGGACTGGTACACCTGGCCTTCGAAGACAAACTGCAAGAAGGGTCTGTGTCGAGGTAAGACCGAGACGTGGAAGTATGCGTCCTTCAGGTCTACTGCCGTGAACCAATCTTGATGCCAGACGCTCGCTAGAATGCGTTTTTGCGTCAGCATCTTGAACGGGAGTCTGTGCAAAGCCTGGTTCAGTACTCGCCGGTCCAGGATTGATCGCAACCCACCACCTTTCTTCGGTACGATGAAGTAAGGGCTGTAGAACCCTTTCTTCAACTCGGCTGAAGGGACAGGCTCTATCGCGCCCTTGCGCAGAAGGGTTGTGATCTCCGCACACAAGGTAGCGGCGTTCTCGCCCTTCACCAAGGTGAAGCGGATGCCGCTGAACCTGGGCGAGCACCTGGGGAACTGAATCACGTAGCCGAGTCGGACGGTCCGGGTCAGCCATCGCGACGGGTGGAAAGCGCGAGCCACGCGCCCAAACTCTGGGTGAGGGGGACCAAGGGAATGATCACGTCGTACGTACCGGCGGGTGATGCCTCGCGGTGGGGCCTCGCTCGAGGTGCCACGTCGAGGGGACTCGAGTCCCATGGCCATGCTGAGTCCAGGGACATCGAAGCACTTACCTGGCTCCTGCCGCCCACCATAAGATTGGCCGAGGAGGGGGGAGGAGAAATCTCATCCCCGTAGTCCACCGGAACTAATCCCGTGTGGGCGTGTTTGTGCCACAGCTGGGTGCACAGGGGCGGGGGTCCGCCGCTGCACCAAGGGGCATTCTCTGCACTCCACAGGTGCAGAGGGGAAGAAGCCGCTTAAATGCGCCGTAAATCCAGCAGTTTTGAGGTGCGTCTTTGGAGGGAATTGAATTCAGTGCACTGAATACAAACGCTCAGCTCCGAAGAGAAAATCTGAATAAGTAGTTGCATACCAGCTCCTTTTATACCCGTATGTCCAGGGGAGTGGCATGCAAATTCCACTCGCCAATTCCCATTGGCCTTTTTTCAAAAAAGCAGAGGTGTTTGGGGCTACCAAGAGTGACCCGCAGTGTCACTACATCAACACAACATCAAGTGAGTGACAGATAGGGAAAGCAATATTTATGCAATTTTACATTCTCTATGTTCTGAAAAATTAAAGCAATATTCTGGGTTCAGTATAAATTCAGCTGACAGCATTCATGGCATAATGTTGATACAAAAATGTATTTTGACTTCTCCCTTCTTTTCTTTTCTTGTGTTACAGTAGGGCACTTACAATGGAAGTGAATAGGGCCAATCCATAAATGTTAAAATACTCACTGTTTCAAAAGTATAGCCACAAGACATAAACAAAATGCTTTTAAGAAGTTTTTAGTGTGATGAAATTGCTTACTAACCTTTTCTGTGTAAAGTTATAAATTTGACAACTTTGTTGCCATGATGACGAAATGCTGTAAACCCTGTAATCCCAGTAAATGACGATTTATACAACTTTACAGCTCAAATAATACAAGAGTTTTAACAGAAGAATAATTGTAAATGCTTTTATAAAATAATAAGCTTCACATTTCTGCCTTTAAACCCTCCATTGCTCACTGTAACTTCGATTTTTGCTTTTTTTAAATAAAAGGAGGGATGAGTCTAAATATTTTATGTGGTAATCAACATTATACCACAGATGCTGTTAATTAACTTGTACCAAACCCAGTATTTTCCTTTTAAGCGGTAAGCTTAAAGAGTGTAGACAGGACCACATCATCGCTGTGCATGTGTGGAACTCATTAATCTTGCACTAAACGTCAAACAAATTAGTTGTGCTTTGTTTTCACAGTATGAAGCAGTCATTCTCAAACTGTTCTTATTTATTGAGAAAGTAGGTGTTTATATGTGTGCATTCATGCACGTGTAGTAATGACAGATCTTTATATCTTTACCTCTTTCAGTGCATGGTTCTCACTCTATTAATAGTTCCCACTTTATTGTGTTGCTCTAAAGTATAATTTAATCAAACAAAAAATAATTAAAACCAAAATTACAATGCAATTTACATTAACAAAATTCAACATGATTTTTACAGTTCTTTATGATTACTAATCACTCAAAAAAAAAATACCAATAAATTAATCTTCAATTAAATTCATAAAACTACAGTGTTGCATGTGGTTGTTAATTTTTTTTTTAAACCTTTTTTGTGTATTTGGTAGATGCATTTGTCCAAAGCAACTTACAGTGCATTCAAGTATTCATTTTATCAATACATCCATTCCATAGGAATCAAACCCATGACTTGTTGTTGCTAGTGCCATGCTGTACCATTTGCGCTTTAGGAACACTAATACACATTTTAATAGTCTTCACCACCATACTACTTACTTATTTGTCATTTATAGTATAACAAATGCATTAAAATGATCTCTGCACTTTTGAAATGACAAAAATATAGAAAACACATTTTAAAACACACTTTCATTGTAATATCAACTCATAGATACAAAAACTTACTCTGATGTCTGATCAGCTGTAATCCATGTGCTTTCTGAATAGCCTCACTCAATTCTCCAGAGTTCCAACTCCTTGTGTATATTAGTTGACATAACAGCTACAGCTGATGAATAGTGCTGAGTTATTTCACCACCCTATGCGAGACGCTCGTGAACTTACAAAGCTCAGTTTTGCAGCTTTCATCCACATCCATGTACTTAGAAGTCAGAGCTTTGCTTCTTAAAGTAGCCCAAATAGAGCCATGCGATTTATCCCAAGAAATATCCCACCATTCCTGAGACTTAATGAGCTTTAATTTCCCACATTAAATGAGCACCAGTGCGCTGATGGTGCCGTATTGAGCCTTGCTTAGATTAAACATATCTCTTACATTCACTCACCCTATGTCTTCTCTCTCTCTCTCTCTCTCTCTCTCTCTCTTTCCCGCACCCTTTTCTCAGGTCTCTTGTGTTGTAGAATGGGGGGAGGAGCCTGCAGAGTAATGCAAGGTGGTCCTATACATACATCTCCACTGTGACACAAAGAAAAGATATAAGCTTTGTCACATTCACTATGGTGTGGTGACACTCTTCAGGGGCTGTTCAAAATGGGCGATCTTTGTCAATATTTACTACCACTTTTACATTAGCCTGGACTGGGTGTGTGTGCACTCTTGGCAGTTTTTAGTGGGAAAAGGCCATCTGATTGACATTAACAAAATGCAGAATGTGTTCCCATATCTGTAAATTGTGAAACATCATTGCTTTGCTTTTATCTATTTGCAAATGATTTGCTTACAGTATATTGTACTCCATAAAGAAATGGCATGTCATGGCTTTTAATTGCAATTTAACTAAGCTCTCTCTTTGAAGGGTCTTTTAAAAGTCCTGTAAAATGTCCCTGTTGCTGAATAGGTAGAGCATGGCTTTAGTAGGGGTTTGATTCTTAGGCAATACGAAACTGATAAAATGTATGCCTTGAATGCACTGGAAGTCACTTTGGATAGAAGGCTCTTCCAAATGGATAAATTAAAGTCAGTCTAACGTTCCTGAAAACAGAGCTGCAATGTGTGACTGAAAAAGATAGGATGGACAGAAAATATGGACTTATGTATATTGCATTGTAACAACGGTGTCCTCGCCTCAAGCAAAAACAAGGGCATGAAGACTTATTATGAAGGACAAGAAAAAATATCCAAAACTGGCCAGGAACTCTTTCTTACGAATGCACAACAACACATCTCCTTAGCACAGCAGTCAAAAATGTATGGTGTCTTTTGGCCCTCTCCTCTTGTTATGCATTTGGACAAATGTCTTGGAGGCAGAATGCATTTGCAGAACAAATCAAGCAGAGAGTGAGTAGGCCACAGTCCTTTCCCATCTTCTGGAGATTTATTGAAAGGAACGTTTCCAGGACCCCATTGGAAAAGAATAAGGGCCTGATAGGAGCAGTTCCACATCTCAGTGACCTCATATCTGTTTCTTTAGCCATTTCTGGAGTTTGTCTCACATGTTGAAGCCCATTTCCAGACTACTTCTTTCTCTGTGGCCAGAAATAAAAGTGACAGCTGCTTTTCCTATGAGAGAGGATTCATCTGGCAATGCACGCGTCTGCATGTCATCGGCAGACTTCTTCCTAATAGAAGTGTTGAAAGACCCAAAACATACCTGCCAGTCCATTACAAGTCAGGCATGAACAGAGATGGAATGGGACTAAAAAATAAATAAAAAAAAACAGCCTTGGACCTATGCAGCACATCACAACCCTTAGCATATAATCCCCCACTATATAGGCTACAGTGGGGTCCAGAAGTGTGAGGCCATTAGTGGAAAAGCTTCTATTTTGCATTTTTATAATATAATAATTTTTTATTATTATTATTACTTATTTTATCACCATAGCAATTTAGTTAAAAGTATGTCCCCTTTTTCTTTAATGACAGCATGCACTTTAGATTTCATGCAAGTTGAAGTAAGGAAATCTGATCTTTTGTACAAAGTAAACATTGTAAATGTCACAAATTTGCTTATTAGATTAGTAAATATTTCTTATAAAATCATACACTTGCCATTATGTTCATGAATTATTTGTTTATTTGCCACTGACATTGTTGATCACATTGTCTCAGAGTTTGTGTACCATTGCAAAGTGACGATCTTAGATCTCTGTAAAGGGTCCTTCTCCAAAACCCCCTCAATGTGTTGCTTGCATGTCCAAGATTGTCTACTACACTTAAAAATTATTTTGTGGTGAAGTAAATATAGCAGAAAAGATTAAGTAAATTCTACATTTGTACCCAATTCAAACATGTAAAAATGAATGCTCTAGCTTCTAAGTCATTATTATTCATGATTGTTTGTTATCTTTACAATGCGTCATTATGTATCAATCCTAAAGTAGAAAACCTTGTCATATTTATTCGCTAATTTAAGTACATTTCACAGGTCAATTTTACTTAATTTTTCGAAGCTGATTTTCCTAGCAGGCTTGAATTATTAATGAACTTGCATGGTTTCACTGTTTGCAAGTTTATTTAGAGTGTTATTATTGTTGATTTTACTGTTACATTTGGTAACTTCTTGTTTTGTAAAGTATGAAGTTCATTTTCTACTCAAAATGACCCATTCAAAATGACCCATTCAATCAAAAATTTCCTTTTGATTGTTACCGTCATCGGGTTTTGCTCACCAAGTGTTGAAGTCTTCGTGCGCAGTCCTGTATCTTGTTCTTGTTTATATCGCCAGAAATGCAAAGCAATGCTGTACAATAGACTATATAGCATACATTAAGCTTCCCTGTGGAAGGCTTCTGTATGCCATGTGGTACATGATTGATGTTTTTAAGGAAAGTTCAAAATGTGAAATTTTCCTATAAAATATTCATTTAAATTTTACTTAATTTGTTTAAGTACCATGTACATCAGATGTTTAAGTAGTGACTCTATTAACTAAAATTTTAAGTTAAATTTACTCATTTTAATCAATATTATCTTTTGAAATTAAGTAGATTTTACTTAATTTTATACTAATTCTTACTAGTCTTTTTTTATTGTAGTTTGGACCAGTTAATTGACCAGCTTGGACCAACTAATGATCAGTTAAGACCAGCATGAAACCAGCTAACATTTTCCAAAACACTGCTTAAGCTGGATTATATGTGACTGTTATGTGTCCTTTTGCATTCACTATATAAATTGTGAGTGTCTGAATAGGTTGTTTCTACAGTTTTATATTAATGTTCAAAAGCTATTGCTTTCAGTGCCTAATTACCTGGAGCTCAGGTCCGGGGTTTATGTAACCAAGCATCAATGTGTACATATGTTTGTGTGTGTTTACAGTGGGGTCCTCAATTTTCAGACCACTTGTGAAAATGCTTCTATTTGCATTTTTCCAATTCAATACAGATTTTTTTAATTACAAAATATATTATTAGCATAACAATTTAAGTGATCATGATTTTTTTAATTTCATTTTTGGAATATCCCCATTTTGGAAGCTGATGTGGACTCCAAGAGCTTTTGCAAAACCCGATGATCCATGTTATTCCAGCATGATCTGAAAATGTTCCAAAGAGCATCTTGTTCCAAAGAGCAGCTAGGATATCTGATCTTTCATACAAAGAGGTTAACATAGTCAAAAATTTTCTTATTTTTTTATGTTTAGTGACCTACAAATAGTGCAGAATCTTAAATATTTCGTATTCATTTTACATAATAATGTTTGTTTTCAATAAAAAAAAATGTTTATTTTTTGTATTTTTTTTTATGTTTTAATTTTACATTCCAGATGTTTTCAATGTGGACTTCTTTTGGAGTTGAACGTATGTGCACAGGCATACATATTTGTGGATAAGCATACTCTCCTGCTCAGCGGAGGGCTGTCCTGATTGAGGTCATTAACTTAGTGGGGGGCAGGAGGAAGAGAGAACAGATGAATGGCAGTAATGCAACTGAATCCGGTTAAAACCTTGCTTTGAGCTTTCTCATTTCTGCCTTACCTGACTTGACAGACAGACTGAGGAAAGCAACAAAAGCCTGGGAGGAATAGAAGGGGATAAAAGAAGAATATCTAGGAAACAATTTATAGTATATTGATAGATAACTAGATCTTGAATCACACCACTCATGCAAAAAAAACAAAAAAAAAAACAAAACAATAACAACAACAAAAAAAACACACAAACAACTGCTTTTAGATTCAAGGATGCATCGACCTCATAGGCAAGAGTAGTAACAATTAGAGGTGGAGGGAAATCTATATTTCTTTACTTTTTATCTCATGGTGCTATATCAATATCCTAGTGCCATGAATCAATATTTTAAGTTTATTTTTCACATTAATATTTTAAGGGGGGTGGGGGGTGGGAGAGAGAGATTGACCGCCATTCATAGACTGTAAAATAAGGTAAAATAAATCAGCACAACTTGATTATTTGATTTAAACAAAATGGAAAAGTATTATTTCTATGGCTGTATGGTGAAAAAAGCTGTAGGTTTATTCCTTTTTCATGCGCAAAGCACAAAATCCAAAGAATATGAATGAGAAACAAGTGAATAAAAGAATCCAATTTGTCACAGTTTTGAATAACATCCTAATTCACTTAACATATACTGTACAATTACAATATTATTGTATCACGAAAGAGACATCAGTGTACTATAATTTATCCATGTCCCTGACGAGTCATAATGACTCTTCTCCACAGAGTGTAATGTTACTTTACTAACCTGCCAGGGCAATCAGACAGCTATGGAAATGAAATCACTGCAGAGTGCTATATAACTGTCTTCTTAACTTTATGTGAGCTTCTCACACTAATGATTTTAACAAACCCATTTTGTGTGGGTATTCATTTATATGTTTTTATTTATATTTATTTAGATGTTTTGAGTGAGTGCTGACGTAATTAAGTAATTATGGTGATGATGATGGTGTTTGTGAGAGCAGGTGGAAAATGAAGGTGCTCTGAAAGGGAGCTCTGTTGAAGAGAGGGGCAGAGGGTGAAAAGAGTACAGAAAAGAGCAAATGAATAGTGAAAGAGGTGAATGGTGCATTTGTGGTCTATTTTCATGTCTGCGTGGTCCTAAGGCTGAAGGATTATGTCTGTGCAACCTCATGTAAATATGTATGTATTTGACCTTAACAAAACAATGTACAACCATGTGAGCACAACACCTTGAGAAGGTACAGATGGACATAACGGACATAAACAACCAGCAATACAGTTGTGCTCAAAAGTTTGCATACCCTGGCAGAAATTGTGAAATTTTGCCATCGATTTTGAAAATCTTTTATTAAGGATAGTGATCATATGAAGCCATTTATTATCACATAGTTGTTTGGCTCCTTTTTAAATCATAATTATAACAGAAATCACCCAAATGGACCTGATCAGAAGTTTACATACCCTTGAATGTTTGGCCTTGTTACAGACACACAAGGTGACACACACAGGTTTAAATGGCAATTAAAGGTTAATTTCCCCACACCTGTGGCTTTTTAAATTCAATTAGTGTCTGTGTATAAATAGTCAATGAGTTTGTTAGCTCTCACATGGATATACTGAGCCATGGGGAACAGAAAAGAACTGTCAAAAGACCTGCATAACAAGGCAATGGAACTTTATAAAAATGGAAAAGGATATAAAATGATATCCAAAACGGGGGCCTGGGTAGCTCAGTGGTAAAATACGCTGGCTACCACCCCTGGAGTTCGCTAGCTCGAATCCCAGGGCATGCTGAGTGACTCCAGCCAGGTCTCCTAAGCAACCAAATTGGCCCGGTTGCTAGGGAGGGTAGAGTCACATGGGGTAACCTCCTCGTGGTCGCTATAATATGGTTCGTTCTCGGTGGGGCACATGGTGAGTTGAGCGCGGATGCCGCAGTGGATGGCGTGAAGCCATCCACTATGTCTCCGTGGTGACGCGCTCAACAAGCCACGTGATAAGATGCGCGGGTTGATGGTCTCAGAAGCGGAGGCAACTTAGATTCGTCCTCTGCCACCCAGATTGAAGCGAATCACTACACGACCACAAGGACTTAAAAAAAGTGCACTGGGAATTGGGCATTCCAAATGGGTGAAAAAATATGCACTCCTTTTCACTGTATTACATCATTGACAACTAAAAACAACTTGCTTTACAACTAGCTTTTGTTACCCCTCTGTGGACAATTCACCCATGAAACTGGAGCTCACATGTGCCCTTACGTTTAAAAACACTACCTGCTTGGCCACTGGGGGCAGTACCTCGAATTTCAGTAAGCAAAAACTGATTTTTGGTGAAGAACGTTCGACCTACAGTCGGCAAATTTCTCTGAGAGGTCTGTTCCAACTGGTTTAATTTTATAGGAAAAATCCCCAACAACAGGATCCTCCTCTTCTGTAGATGTGTTTCATGATTCATGATTTAAGAGCACTAAACTGAGAGGGAGCCATCCAAAACATCCAACAGTTTTCTCTAACCTGGTCTTCAAATGTCTCCTGACTCCCCAGCTAGTGTCCCCCCAATGAATCTCGGCCCATTCCACCACTGACAAAAGCATCCATAAACCAACAATTAAAAATATAGCAGAGGGAAGTAGGCCAATAATAGGGTTTTGTTCAATGATACAAAAATAAAAAATATATATTTTCAAATTTAAAGCCACTTTTTGTATTGTCTAAATGCTTTACTTGTCTGTTGCCACAATATGATGTAATATATTTGATTTATCTGCATTATATTTATTAGGCCTATATATGATATTTATAATTATTTTAATTATTTTAAATTACCTTTATTTGGGGAACTTTCTCGTGTAATTAATTAGATTAAAAATGTTTAGCGACTGACAGCACTACATATAATGATATACAAAATTCAATATACAAAAATATTTGACTGCAGAATGTTGCAGAATTAAGCATTCCAGAGAGCCTTGTAATAAATAGTTATGGTATATAACTTTAATTATACTGTGTCTTGCTTGTAAAGCATGCCGAAATATTTAAAAGACAGTGTGCATCTGTGCAGTTTAAGTTGGGAAATAAGTGCATCCATAGTGAGGTCAGAATTGTTGAAAGTTTACTTAACATTGCATTATATTGAGGCCAATTAATCCCTACACCGCTACATTATTGTTTGCTTTACATCCCTCCAAGAAGAACCTGCAACCAGCTTTGAAGGTTATGTTAGTGTAAAGATTGACAGATTCAGATGTTTCATGAAACACTAGGTCATAATAAGAATTCAGAGAGCAAACATCAAAGTCTGGTTGTACAATTGTTTCTAGTTGCACAATGAGAGATGTGGCCGAAAGAACTCCTAAAGGACAAATGCAGGAAATAGGACATTTCCGATTCACCTTGATAATAGTGTTTCATTTCGACTAAGGTAAACAAAAATTGATTGTGAAGTGTGAGCAACACAAGGACAATGGATGGTAAGGGAGAGGATGAAAGGGACAGAGACACAGACAGACAGGGAGAGACAGTAGAAAAATTGTGCTTGCTTTCCATTACACTGGCCTAAATTAAATAGAGAACTTTAAATAGAGAAGTTGTACAGATAAAAATAGAGAAAGGGATATTATAAAACAGAACACATTTTACGACATTCCTTTAAGCTGTTTGGACAGTCTGCCTGCAGCAAATGATTGCAATATTGGCAGTGAAGAGATTAACTCTTTCAAGAAATATTACATAAAAAATATGCCAGAATACTTTTCAAACAATTTGAGTACTCATTCATCAAGATTGTCCTGGCTTTGAAGAAAGATATACCCAAGACAGATGAGAAAGATGTAAACAGTAGGTCAGAGGGCAGTAGAGAGAGTGCTCTTTGGAAAGAGACAAATAATTGTTGATAAGCATGGAAAAACACTCTGTGAAGCTCGTGGAATCACTCTCACAGCTTTTGGAGAAATAGAATGTATACATTAGCTGAACAATAAAGGAAACAAGTGCTCTGAGAAAAATATGTGCACAAAATATAAGAGGTTTTGGAGTACATGAAACATTAAGTATGTCAGTCAGCCCATATGCATACAGGAGATGTTGGATGAAAAGGTCTGACTGATGGAGCCCAATTGCATGTGAAGCAAGCTTGTGTGTATAAAGGCTCAGAGGTCTTGTTGTCAGTGAGGGTGGGGTCAGAAAAGAGCTAAGGGGCCATGGGCACTGACTAATTAGGCCTATTGTTGTCATCTCCTTACACTGCATAAGCACTTTGAGTCGGGTTTAAGTAAACAGAATTATTCTTTCATTGTAAATGTCTCCTTCACACAGTGAGAGAATGTATGTTCATCTTATTTTCTCAAAGTTAATTTTTTAAAGACCCAATGAAAAAAAGATTTAAGTGTTGTGGCTCTTAGTCCATGTCTGTTAGCTTTGAAGTAACTCCTAAAAGTTGACAGAATTAACCTTTAGCAGACTTAAAATTTGCAGTTTTTCTAATTCGGGAAAACTGACCAAAAATATTGATGACTCATCTTGCTTTAAATAGATTTTTGTTAATTCAAATGGTCTCTAAAATAGGGATGCACCGATCCAATACCTGGATTATTATCAGTTCCGATACAAGGGTTTTTATCCGGATCGAGTATCAGTCTTACGATCCCGATCCAAATTCAGTACTGTGTGTTAGCAATCTTTGCTAAAAATATCTTTGGAATGCTCTCATGCAAGCTAGGCAGCTACTTTTCTATGTAAACAAGCGGCATGCCAGTGCAGCTCCTATCTACTTGAATGGGGAAAGACCGAAATCTCCAAAATGGTTGGTCATTACAATCACAATAAAAGAACATATTTCAAATCAGCAGTAAAATCTGACAACACTGATATCACAAATTGTGTTTCTTTACCTTAGATTATGATTAAAAAAAATTACAAATTCACATCTTGTATAATGCGCATGCACGTTCTCGAGTTGATTGGCAGGCGATGTCTGTTAGCCCTTTTCCACCGACATGGTTCAGGGGCAGGTTTCTGGGCCGGTGCAGATTCTCCTTCTGTTCCTCAAGTTTCCGTCACCGAAAAGGCCATTCCAGGGTGGAAAAACTGGTTCTAGCGTTCTGGTGTATACCAGAGATTATTTAGCAGAGATGGACACTGATGTTTCACTTCTTTTAAAATGAATGGGAGAAATTGGAATGAGCTCTGAGCGCCCAATGGTCAACAGATATAGAAAGGAAGTCCCACCTTACAGTTAAAAGAGCCAATCACCTTTTAGATACAGACATCACCTGTCAATCAACTCTAGAACGCACATGCGCATTAGCTATACAAGCCAGGAAAAAGTTTGTTTTTTACCATAATATGAGGTTAAGAATCACAATTTATGATTCCAGTATTGTCAGATTTTATTGTTGATTTGAAATATGTTCTTTGATCATAATCTTGACCAACCGTTTTTGAGATTTTGGTCTTTCTCCATTCAAGTAGATAGGCGCTGCACTGGCATGACTGGAAATAGCTTCCCGAGAGCATTCCAAAGATGGCCAACAGTGGACTGACTTACTTGAAAGACTTTAGGTGTGTTCGACTTGAACTGCATCTCGATTTGCAGATCGGCGAGATTTACCGGTTGCAGTCGGGGGAGGAGTTGAAAAGAGAGCCAAGCCGGACATTTTGCTCTTCCCATCGTCTGCTGAACCCACACCAGTCACAGAAGATCATGCGATGTTTGCTTGCTTTATTACAGACGAAGTGGAATTCAGATCTTGAATTTTACATAAAATAACCAGAAACATTGTTCGTTTGAAAAGGTTATGTGCTGCTTAATATAGTGCCTGTTGGTTGTATAAGAAGAATGTCCAATAAAAGCCTGTATTATTTTAATATCAATAAAGGAGTCAGTATTTTTAATCATTTAGATTTTTTTATGAATAAACATAATATTACTATGACAAACATAATATAGCATGATATAAACATAATGTACGGTTATGAAAACACGGAGTTGTGAGAGTTTTCGCTGAACTGGAGGTGTCAGAATAAACAATATGTCAATGGCATACTACCACACTACTCTTATTTCTGCGATAGACTGACATAGCAGAAGTAGAAGATTAGTATGTGAAGTATGCAATCGCAGCCCATGAAACATGTGAAACCGCTGTCCTACTAATTTAGGAAGGTTGTAGCTATCTGTTAAGTAATCCGGTGGGATTCTCAATCAAGATGTAACCATAATATTATATGCTATGGCAAAAATCCAAATGTAACCATCTGCTACACGTTAATAACGATTCCAGTGTTAAAGTTTATAGTACTTCATTAGTAAAGCCACATTAAAAAGTTTATACAAAATAATATAATTTTGTTACCTGTCATCTTGAGCATTGATGTTGTCTCTGGCAATCTTGCTGAGCAATGTAATTACATTGGATTGCATTTATCTGTATGTTTAAATATGTCCTCAAATACAGAAGTAAAAGCTGTACACAAACACTGTGACCCGCCATGTTTGTTTATGGGCAGGTTAGAAGTACCATGTAGCAACATAACCCGTTACGTCACCGTTCGTGTTTCAAGCCAGTGGAAAAGTGTGGCTGGTTTGCGATAGGCAACAGGGTCGGTACGAGAACCATCGCAATTTCGGAGGAAAATTTCTGATCTAAAATGTGATTAGCTGTTTTACCTGTAAGGCGGGACTTCCTTTTCTACATCCATTGACTGTTGGGTGTTCCAATTTCTCCCATTCATTTTAAAAGAAGTTGCTCGTCTCTGCTAAATATTCTCTGGTGTTAGTCATGTACGTTACTGTCAAGCTCCAAAAATGACATAAAATCAAAAATTAATGCACCATTAAAGTAGTCCATATGACTTGTGCATTTAATTTAGAATGTCTTGAAGACAAACGATAGCTTTGGAAATCACAAAAGGCTGTGTTTAATAAAAAAAAACATACTGTATAGTCTGCATGTGCACTAAGTTTCAGTGATTGCCCGCTGCTCTGTTGCAGGACTGTTGTGATGCACTGCTGTTTTCAGCTCTCTAAGCAGCGTGCAATATGTGAGTGCTACACACGAACAACATCTCAAATGTAGATGCTCAATACTTTTGGTCTGCTTATGGCACCAGAGGAGCATTTCATCAGATTTTTAATAAAAAGCGTAATAAACTACAGTGAACTAGGCTACATACACAGTGTTCCACCAAAATAAAAGCAGAGGGTTATAAAGTTAAGAAGACATGACTGAATAGCTGTCCCAAACGACACACTATACACTATGCACTTACAAAATATACTATCCTCTCAGCCATGTAGTGTATGAATTTTCAAAGTGTAGTATCATCCCAAATGGAACACTTAACCGTTTTTTTACTAAACAGAAACATTCTCTGTTTAACAGCTGATGGGATGACGGTATAAGTGTACGTGATAGCATGCCGCTAGCATTAGCACATTAGCCAACCTCAGTTCAACACTTGTATCTTAAACAATGCACATATTCACACAGCTTGGTGTGATGGTAAAGCATTCAACTCACATTTGTAAGATGCTGTATCCACTGAAGTTTCGCTAGCTGCTACATTCTTCATTATTTGCAACTGTTTTGTCAGACCAGCAGCGCGAGCCGTGTGCGCTGAGTGCATGTGATGGTTGAAAAAGTGCATCATCCAGGTACTTAAAGTACACTTCTTTTTGCTGCATTTTCAGTATAAACATACTACTTGCACTACCTACACTACAAAATGGCATAAATATACAAGAATAGCGCAGAAGTGTGCGGTTTGGGACACACATAATATATACTGTTATTGTATAATACAATTCTAAAAGTTATAATAATAATTAGTTGACTAGGTTCCAAAAAATATTTGTGTGAATGAAAAGTGGACTTATATGCTATAATAGGATAATGTAACGTTCTTTAAGAAGCACGGGTGTTAGTCTTTGTTGATTTTATGCACATTATATGAAAGTACTATTTTAGGATTATAAACTACTGTAGTGTGGGGATGGGTGACAGGTCATTAGTGTGACTCCAGAGTGTATTAAATGTACTTTAATAATGGAGTAGTAAGAAAAGAGAGACCCCACAAAGCCTTAATGCTTTTGTGCCAGGGCTTCATTATACTTTAGGGATTAAGGAGCTTTGCCTATCATATTCTCTTTAAATTGAAACTGGGTGGAGAAATTAGTAGTATAGATACTGTAGCTGTTAACCAACCCTAAAACATTCCTCCTTGCCTTATATCATCACTAGGATTGTCAAAGCAAAGTGTCAAAGACCCATATACTTTCCAAAACATTTCCTCCCCTCTCTCATGGTGAAGCAAAGATCCATTTTTGCGGTTTAGTAGTGGTTTTAGGGTGCCTGATGAATAATCATTCTGGGATAACTGAGGGGACCCTGGATCACTGAAGACTCTGAAGGAAATGAGACTCTGAATGGTTGATTTGTGCTCTGCTGATCAGCCTTGGTGAAACAATCTGCCTTCGTCATCAGTTAGGTGCACACTCATTATCACAAGAGGAATACAACAATGCATCAAGCAGATAAAATCCTTTAAGATTCTGAAAATTAATTTTCTGCATTAATGCCAAGCAGGTTAGAGAAAATCAGTTTTGAAGATTACGAATTGTGCCGTGTAGCCAATAAACACATCACTGATTTTAAGTACAAAATAGGCATTATCTTAAAATATCTGTCTTTTTTTTTTTCAACAATTGGACAGTGAAAGGAGAAAATAAACAACCTCAGGTAGTAGGCATAGAAATGCATAAATTCTTTGACTACAAACTCTTCAGACATGTTTAGTAAGTTCTGTTCTCTGGTTTTTGTGCAGCTGTGTTGTGTTGTTGTTGTTTTGTTTATTACACAAACTTTGCTTATACTTAAAGGAATATTTTGGGTTCAATACAAGTTAAGCTCAGTCAACAGAATTTGTTGCATAATGTTGATTAACACAAAAAATGTTTTTTAAAAAAAGTTACTTTTTCTTTAAAAGTTACAGTGAGGCACTTACAATGGAAGTGAATGGGGCCAATGTTTTTAGAGTTTAAAGGCAGAAATGTGAAGTTTATAATTTTATAAAAGCACTTACATTAATTCTTCTGTTAAAACTCATGTATTATTTGAGCCGTGAAGTTGTTTAAATATTCATTTTTACAGTCTTTTCAGGGTTGTTTACATTACATCGTCATTGCAACAAAGTTGTAAAATAGGCTATAACCACAGAAATGGTTAGTAAGTGATTTTATCACACTAAAATCATGTTAACATGCATTTTCTTTACGTCTTGAGGCTATCGACAGTGAGTATTTTAACGTTTACGGATTGGCCTCATTCACTTCCATTGTAAGTGCTCTACTGCAACCCAGATTTAGTTTTTTTTTTTTTTTTTTAAGAAAAGAATGGGAAACTCAAAATATATTTTTGTAGTAAACAGTATTATGCCACAAATGCATTCGATTGAGCTTAACTTGTATTGAGTCTGGAATATTCCTTAAAATCATTTTCACTGGAAAACTAAAACAAGTGTACTGATGAGTGAGACTGATTTAAGGCATGCTTTAGAACATTTAATTTAAAGAGCACCTATTATGGTTTTTCAAATATTACCTTTCATGCAGTGTGTTATATAGCTGTTTGTGAATGTAAAAAAGTCTGCAAAGTTTCAAAAATCAAAGTGCATGACAAATGGAGTTATTGACTCCCAAAATAAATAACCGATTCTGAACACCTGAAACGAGTCGTTAGTTATTGCAGACTTACTTCCTGTACTAACCTATGTAATTTGGTAACAAAAAACCTGCCTCTGGTCTTAACTGGCTGCTCACAGCTTTGACCCACCCTCAAACACTACGCTAAGCTGTAGACCAATCACAACAGACTGGGACATCTGACCAATCAGAGCAGAGTAGGCTCTCTGAAAGGAGGAGTTTAGAGTGAATCTTTTAGAACAGATCACTGAACCAGTTGTTTTTGACACTTGGATGCATGTAAATATATTGTATGAGACCTTTAAAACAAAATTAGGCACATTTAAAAACCATAATAGGTGCTCTTTAAGACAAACTGGAATGGTTGAGGTCAACCCGGTCTCATGACAAGTCGTAATAATAGTATGAGTTGACAAAATCGTAAAAAATCGTACGAGTTTGTACTAGCGACTTTTACTCCCATAGAAAAAAAAGCTAAGCTTAAGCTTTGTGTATTATCACACTTCATCAAAGAGTTGTAAACTGTACCATGTGTTCATTAAATAGTAATAATAATAAGGTAACCTTAATATTTCTGTTTATCAGTTAGGAGCCGCAGAGGTTTCCGACTGATTGTATCATGTTAGATAACATGACTTCAAACCCAAAACAAAGTAGTCGCAGTCATGCTCATGGGAAGTCACTTTGTTATGAAGAATGAAAGCAAAAGTAATCAGACTTGTGTTTTCTGGTGGATTTCAAGAAAAATCTGTCTTTAGAAACAGTGCATCAAGGTTGGGAGGGGATAGACTAACATCAGGGGACAGAGAATGGGCAATTTAACTGCATGGAATGGCATGATTGTTTTAAGTCCTACAACAAACCGAAAGATTTTAATGAAAATAAATGTTCCTGACAATGTGATTTAACCTTGCATATTATCTTCACTTGTAGTTTGTTTCTTTATTGTTGCATTTCCCTTCTCTCTTATTCTAATTTGCATGCAATTGTCCCCTGTCTTAAATCCGTTCATGAGAATTTCTATAAATGTCCTCAGCCAAAGTCTAGACAAGCCTTTGGCAGTAAGGACATGGAGACAGAAACTAAGGGAGGTTGTATGGCTAGAAGTAGGATGGAAAATGTGGCTGGTCTTTGATTGCTCATGTGATGGATTCCCCTTTTTAATGTTTTATGTTCGCTAAAAACCTGCTCCATATAAACTACTGGGAGTGGGGAAGGTCACACATTCACCTAATGGATGGTATGATTCCAGCGCTCAGGGGAAATTGGGAGAAGTGTAATGTGACAGCAAAAGTAAACCATGAATTATGTGACAAGAGCTGGGGCTGATGTAAAATTGCACTCACAGAGAATTACAAATAGCCAGCACCTAAGAGGGAAAGGAGAATTAGTCATTTTGAGAGAATAAGGGCCCCAAACCTAGAACCAGACCCCCTGCTTTAAACCCAGTGTACACAACTGCAGAGTGTTTCCTACCTTCCCAATGGCCAGCTTTATATAGTCTGTGTCTTCTTAAAAATAAGTATCTATTTTGTGAAATTGCTAAATAAAGCAACCTTTTTAACTTAAAATCCTGACAATACAGGGCTGCATTTCCCTAAAGCATCGCAAGCTTAAGTTGATCGCAGAAACCATTGGCAGCACTGGTTTCTACGATCTACTTAGGCTTACAATGCTTTTGGGAAACGCAGCCCAGAATAGTAGGGTAAGATGAACCAGTGGTCAAGTTGAGGCATCATGTTTCTAAAGAATTTTGTAAAATATTTGACTATATTACTATACACTATACTATACGAATTTATGTAACTATATATTGAGAAAGTTCCAGCCATTGCTACCTGTCCATGATTAGGAGAAGCAAATTGAAAAAGAGTTTAATTTCATTTGCGCCACCGAACGGAATTGAAAAAAATAAACGTTTGTTTTCAAACAGCCTTCTAAATATTTCTAAATGTAATATTCATTATTCTCTTTTTTTGTGCTTACTGTCAATTAATTTAGGTGATTACCTAAACTTACCTGATATATTATAAAAGTTTCACCACTTAAAAACATTACTAAATCTGAATATTAAACCTTTTTGTGGTTGTTTAACGTATAACTTCATAAAATTAAAATAATAAGAATGGGGGGGTTGGGACGGCGACGGGGTGGAACAGGATAATGCAGTATCATTTTTTTTATTTTACCATTTTATTTATAATTATGTAACCCTTAAATTGCATAACTCTAATGCGCCTGTCTGACAAGACTAGATAACACTGTACATCTACATAAACAGGCTTCATACACAGGTGGGATCAATTTTCTTGCGTCTTAGGGTTGTGTGGGCCCCACTTGGTTTATACACACAAACATACACTCATGAAAACACACTCTTTCCCTCTTTTTTAGGTTTTGTTTGGGGCACTCCTTGGTGGAATCATAATAGAAGCATAACATCCACATCCACGGAAGCTCAACTGATAGAGTGTTGCATATGCGATACAAAGTCCTGAATGCGATACAAGTCCTGAAGATGCGAGTCCACACATGAGCTGAAAGTGTCATAGAAGCACCACAAAGTGACGTGGTTGCTTCAGAAATTGTGTTTTTCATGTCACATTTGCTTTTTCTGACACAATCGGTTAGGTTTAAGGTTTAGGGTAGGGAGGTGTTTTTTTTTTTTTTGTTTGTTTTTTTTTTTAATCTGTTCGGGAGAACATTTCACTCGCTTTTAGCACCACACAGTGGAAGTTTCACTTCGGAACTGCCCTGATATATGTAATGAACCACAATTTAATTTGCAAAAGTTTTGCCACAGTTATGGAATGTTTGTTGCATGGGAGAAGGAACTCAGGAATTGTGATGTCAGAGTACCCAGCCCCTTGTGACCTAGAGAAAGATAAGAAAAAATTCAAAATAAGCTTGGAAGAAAGTAATGTTTTTGGTTTTGTGAATTGTTTTCTGAGGTATGCAACCAAACCTTGCTGTTGAGCAGATGGATGAATTCAATAAAATTCATAATTATTTTTTACTCAGATTCCATCATTTTTATTACCATTATTATCATCATTATCATTGATGGTTTTATAGTTATTATTTTATTAAATAGTTGCCAAACAAAAACAACAATAATAATAAATCAACAAATAGGGAATAGAAATGTATAGATATATTTTTGTAGAGCCGAGGAGGGCGGGGCCGGGCTGGAATGATGCACGCCCGGTCCCCAATCAGCCTGATGGGGCGCGCGAGGGACAAAGGCGGCCGGGGACAACAGTTCGAGAGAGAGAGAATTGCAGGTAGCTGTACTGTGTGTTTATGGTTGTGTGATTTTGGTTAAGTTTATTATTAAACTATTACTTATATTCTTAAGCCGGTTCTCGACTCCTCCTTTCCACTGAACCCCCTTACACTGGTGCCGAAACCCAGGAAGGAGGAGGCAAGAACTGGCTTAAGAATATAAATAATAGTTTAATAATAAATTGTAAGGAGTAAAAAGTACAATTTTTTTTCTTTGAAATTTTATTAAGTAGAAGTACAAGTATTCTGTTTAAATTGCACTCGAGTAAAGTACAAATCTATGTAATTAACATTTTTTATTAAATCTTATAATAACAAGAAACACACACACACACACACACATATATATATATATATACACACACACACACACACAACATTTAAATCCAACTGCGCCACCTGGCTTTTACAAATGCATGCCCCTTGCTCTCACGAGACTTTTTTGGCATAGGAAGAATAAAGAATTTGTTTTAAAGACATCTCGAGTATAGTCCTTGAAGACAAATAAAAATGTCCTTGAAAAGTCCTTGAATTTAACTTTGAAGCATCTGTACGAACCCTGTAAATGGAAAAATGAGATATTTATCTTCTGCAGAATTGGTAAGGTGTGGGATTGACCACTTCTACCACATCATAATTCTGTTCAAGTATTGTACGGCTCAATCAATACAGTTTTTATGAGTATACGAGAAAGCCAAAGAATTCAAGAAACAAATAACCCATATTGTGTCAGTTAAGGATCAGCAGACAATTCTTGCACATATTCATGAGTCTTCCATATTGAATTAGAGTGGTATTAAGGTTACAAGTTACAACAGAAAAATTTGCTGCAGACCACCTGGACATTTTACAGCATGCAGCACTTTGTGGATAGATAAGACAAAAATATCTTGGAAAATGTGCACTGCAGTATATTAGGGGAAATATACTAAGTTACATCTTTGTCAAGGAGTTTACTGGTGTGGGTCTGTCCCAGTGCCTGGGCAGTTTACAATAATTTACTGGTGTAGGTCTGTCCCAATGCCTGGGCAGTTTACAATAATTTGCATGTTGTATCCAGGGTCAGGATTCACAAAAAAAATTAAGTTCTTAGGATAGTTAGTAAGAATGTTCCTAAGTGCAATTCATGAAGAGCTTTCCTAAGAACATTCTCATTCAGGAATACAAAATATTAACTTTCTTTATTTAGAAAATAAGAAGAAAACAGGTGTTTATAAGAAATTTATTTTTAAGAATTTTTTGTGAATTCAGCCCCAGGTCTATAACATCCATAGACATTTGGTTTCATTCTTGATTGCATTAGGAAATCTTAATCCAAAATTCATGTCTAGTTAAGTCAAAAAACATGACAATGATTTAAAAAAAAAAAAAGAAAGAAAGAAAGAAAGAAAGAAAGAAAGAAAGAAAGAATTTCAGTATTTTAGAATAGAAAGTCAGTCCCTTTGAAATACAGTGGCATGAAATCAAGTAGACCATTCAAATGAGACATCCCAAAAATACATATGAAGTCACTCATTTTTTGAGGGAGGAAGGGGTCAAACTAAATATTGTGTTAGGCTAGACCTACAAGTACAGTTGTAATGGAGTACATTTGAAACACTCTGAATATTTCCCTTCTAATGAAAGTTTAAACTTTAATTTTCAGTATGCATATTCAAATTAGCATCCTCTCTCTCTGTGTGGAAAATTTAAAGAACATAGTACACATTGATGAGAAATTATTAGAGAACATCAGTTTCAGGGGGTCATTTTTTTACTTTTCAATGTGAAGGAAACTTTACTTGTTGTAATTATTGATTTGTATACCTTCAATTAATGTATTTTGGGATATCCTAGGATGTAAGTTCACTGAGAAAATCAGGCAACACTGTGTTGCCAATGATCCTTTTAGAGTTTTGTTAGATTTTATTCAGTCAGAAAGCTTAGATAAGCAAAACAAATTACTGAATTAAGATACAGTAGTGTAACAAGGTCTCTGACTTTGTTGAGTTCTCTTGGAAGAAGGCGCGTGAACACTCCAACGTAAGTCTCTTTTATTTCTCACACTTTTCAGTGTCTCACACAAAACTCAAATACTGCTTTTCAGCAACAAACTGATCACACACATAAACACACTGCTGCGTGCCTCTCTCTCTCTCTCTCTCTCTCTCTCTCTGCTCTGGCAGTCTGGACTTCTCTTTTATCCCTCTCAGCTATCACTGCAAACACAAACAGCTGTTAGAGATAATTTCCCACAGGTGTCAATCCTTACGTTCTGTCTCTCCTGGCCTCGCTCTCCACAGACGTCACTCGCGCCACGCCCCCATCACCACAAGTAGATAGATAGATGATTTATAAATGATTATATGAGTATTTCCAGCTGATGTGTTAGAAATGACACAATTAGAAAAATTTGAAAACAATCATACAGTATAAAATGTGTCAGTATATTTCACTTAAGTAAGGTATAATGCTTTATTTAGCACATTACAACTGTCCCAGGGTAGTGTTCCAACTGTACCTTTTATGGGGACAATTGTAACAAAAGCGCTCCTTTTCTTCAAACACTAATTATAGAAAATAGGAACAATGTATGCAGGTTTTTGGCATTTATTTTGTTAGTACTAGACAGATAAAGGTATCTCATGTGAAAAAATGGCATGTTTTTTCTGCTCTGTATTTGTGCAGTAGAGCAAAAAGCAAAAACTGTTACAACTGTACTCAGTCTACCCTACACAACGGCTGGTCCCCATTCATAAGCACAAACACAGAAAGAGCTTTAGAATGTGATGGTCAGTATGCCATCAATTATTCACCATACTTTCTGAACATCCTGTATCAGTCTGCATGATCTTGATCCTCCAAATATTCACAGCATTTCTTCATTGCTTTTCCAACCATTTTTAGCCATTTGACTTTATATGACATACAGGGCTACAGGATATTTTCAGTGAAAATTATAGGCCTACAGTCCTTGACATGTCTATTAGTTGACTGACATACTGTATAATCTACAAATAACATTCCACATATTTTTCTCCACTGCTTTATTTTGTTTGGTATTTCAAAGGATGTTGAAAAGCAGTGGGAAATTACTCCTGTCTTTTTCTGAGTTGTCATTGTATCTCAATTTAGGCCTTCATATAATTTTATAGGATATTTGATTCTGTTCCCAGGAGTTTTCCCCTCAAACATCATCAAAAGTTTAACATCAGTGTTTTGAGTCATGAGACTTAATCTTGTAATACAATTTGGAAAAGAATACATGCGATTTGTGGATGAGGATCAATTTAAGCAGGTTTCTTATGGAAAACAATGTCATGAAAATTATAATTAGCTAGACACTTAGTCATGATTCACTATAAGAAAAAGTTCTACAGTAAAACTATAAAGCAATATGACTATATTATGGTGACAGAAAGAGCTTCTTTCAAGTTGTAAAAATAAAGTCTTTTAAAATGAGGAAAAAGGATTCCTTGTAAAAAGTGTCATCTTCATGTACAACATATCACTATATACTAGATGTTTACATCTGGGTGAAATTTTGTGCCACCTGAGATCTGCAGTTTATTCAAGTTCACATTGCAATAAGTCACACCAAGTAGTCCAATAGTTTTATTCTTTATGTCTCTGGTTTATTATTGAGCCATCAAGGATTTGTGCAAGATAGTACAGATTTTCAGATTTTAAACCTTTACAGTATTATCATTATGCTTATCAAAGTAACTGCATGACAACTGATGGAAAATGTGCAGTATTACGCTGAAGATTACAGTATGCTAGAAGACTTATCAGTAATACTGTGGGTTCAATACAATTTAAGCTCAATCGACAGCATTTGTGGCATGTTGATTACCACAAAAATGAATTATGACTCTTCCCTCCTTTTCTTTAAAAAAGCAAAAATCAAGGTTACAGTGAGGCATTTACATAGAAGTGAATGGGGCCAATTTTTGGAGGGTTTAAAGGCAGAAATGTGAAGCTTATAATTTTCTAAAAGCACATACATTAATTCTTCTGTTAAAAACTTTGAGCTGTAATGTTGTTTAAATATTCATTTTTACAGTCATTTTAGGGTTTGATGACATTACATCGTCATGGCAACAAAGTTGTAAAATTGTATATACCTTTACACAGAAAAGGTTAGCAAGTGATTTTGATCACACTAAAATCATGTTAACACACATATTGTTTACATCTTGTGGCTATAATTTTGAAACAGTGAGTATTTTAACTTTTATGGATTGTCCCCATTCACTTCCATTGTCAGTGCCTCATTGTAACCCAGATTTAGCTTTTTATAAAGAAAAGTAGGGACAAGTCAAAATAAATGTTTGTGGTATTTAATATTTTACTACAAATGCTGTCAATTGAGCTTAACTTGTATCGAACCTGGAATATTCCTTTAAGCACAAAAGACAGTACAGGAAAATATAAGTCCAAACCGCTTGATACAACAGACCAAAATTAATATAACAGTAAATGTTTTTAAGTTTAAGCAACAGTGTAAAGTCCAAAAAGGTCACTGATGGACATGCTGAACATGAAGTCCATTTAAACGTTAAACTTTGTGAGGCAGTGAAACCCAGAGAGAAAAATAAAAAACACTGCAGTTTATACACAGATAAATTCAGAAATGCACAGTTGGAGGTTCTTCTATATTATTCAAGTGGATAACATTTGAGAATAAAAATGGATAAAATTAGGAATGCAACCCGAACAGCAGAAACAAACCCTCCATGAGATCCTCATAGTAAATACTGTATTTAAATAAAATTTAAACAACAAAACCATTCAGAAACAATATCCTCAATGTAAAATCTATGCAGAGTCCATGAATACACCACTAAGTTCAAGAATGACCACAAGCACAATGCCAAAGTATGTTGCATTTCAAATGAAATCTAGAACCCTCTTCTTTGGACTGAAGGTCACGTGATCCATCTCCATATGTGATCCCTGTTAAGTCTGCAGGGATCATAGTTAAATCTCCTGGCTCATGTGAAAGCAACGTTATTGAATCAAAAAATGAAGTGCAGATGTTCTCAAGAAGCTGATCCATCTGTAGAAGGGAAAACAGGTCAAACTTATCAACAAAGCCAGAAGTACATCAAAAGCCAAATATCTAGGTGGATGTAACATATAAATTGCAAGGAAACTTATGAAAAACCAAAGAGACAAATGGCATTTGGATAGTTTACACATAACATATCCACAGACTTTTTTTAGGCTAAATTTGGAAGTGTAAGTCTCAGTTTTTCACCCTTTTTAAATTGTCCTACTGGGTGACAAATGAATTCATCAAAATATTTTTCATATATTCCATGAAGTCTTTCAATTAATATGTGGTCATAAAAGAAGCATGCATAATTATAAAATAATTGAAGAACATGCATTTGCTTAATAAATTAATATAAATGGCTCTCAAGGCTGAGCTATATTGTGAAAACAGTCACGGCTGAACAATGGCCTTTAGTCGGGACTATATTCACCATATATGGCCTCTCATACCTTAATTTTAATAGTTTTAGATGCATGTCACACTGTAGAATGTGAACTTCCCAAAAGTATTTCATGTCTAACTAGCCAGTCACAATAAGTCAAGCTTGTTATTCCTAGCCTTGGGTAGCAATTCTGTAAGAAATGAACACACTGAATGGTCATGAAGATAATGTGTTCAGTACTTGCTTAGTATCAAGCAATGGTGGAGTGCTGCTGACTCGGCTTAGATCTCAGTGGTGAGGGGACCACTGCTCTGAATGTTCCTCATGATAGACTGGACCACTTCTAAGGTAGTGCCCTGCCCCCCAATGTCAGCTGTGTGTAACTACAGCAGGGATAAATCACACATTAGACATATGACAGAACATTAAACATTCCTCTTTAAATTATTTAACCTGAACAACATAGATAAATCCATTGTCTTGGACTTGATACTGACACCTATCGGCGTTGATGCAAGAAGTTTTTGTTTTTACACTGAACTGCAAGACGTGGCTGGTCATGTGATCTGTGTACTATTCAGTTTCCTTTAACACTCATTGGTTTATTGCATCTTCAAGGGTATGTGTGTGCCTCTAAATGTTACTGGAATCTAAAATTCAACCACCAGCCGTTGTGAAAGAATGCAACTGTGTGAGTTTAAACTTGCCAGGCAGGTATTCACACCTATCAACTTTACAGTAACCAAAGCTATTTGTGATGGTTAAAACCGGCAATATACAAAATGTGCTACATCATTCCAGGGAAAATACGTTAAGAGAGCAGAAGTACCCTTGTCTCATTCATGGTGGTGAGAACTGCACCTCGGATCATGGTGGCATAGTCATGAAGTCTAAGGAAGAATAGGTCATCAACAATCAGCAAATCACTAGGATTAGTATAAAGCCACAGTGAAAAACCATTGCAGTATTACCTGTATTAAAACTAGTTTTATGCTGTCAGTGCATACCGAGTATTTTTATCAAGTTACAGTTAAAAGAGAAGGCAGAAAAGGCAAAATCAGCTAAATTAAACCATCTTCCCATCATAAAAACATACACTAATAAAATAACACATGAGCTGAAGATTCACCACTTACTTGAGGTGATCTAACATGAGGCAGCTGGCAAGCAGCGTGGCAGTAGGGTTGGCGATGTTCCTGTTGGCAATGCTCTTTCCTGTGTTTCTGGTGGCCTGTTATAACAAATGTAATCTTGGTGTTGATTAAAAAAAAATAAAAAATGCTCATGGACATGTTGCGTGTCAACTACCCATAAATGTATGATTTTAAAATGGGTCTATGAGTAATGTATGCATTGGTTGATACAATATAATTAGGGGTGCACCGATATGAATATTATATGAACAGATATAATTTAAAATATAAAAGAATTCAAAGTCTGCTGGTTTCAAAGTGTTTTGGATGGTTTCGCTCATCATGTAGCCTACAGGTCAGTGCTGCTTTCTAAATTTCACGTACGTTTATGGTGTTTTTTTCCACATTAATGTGAGAATGAAAAAGAATAAAGATGAAATATTACATGTTCTTAGGAGTGCCAACCCTTATACATATAGTGGCTATTATTATTTCTGGATTGTGCATTTAAATTTAAAAGTTTTTTTACAAAGTGCGTTACTAATTCATTATAAACCGATATGCTGATGGTTTTAACTTGGTCAATAATTGACTGATAAATATCGGCAGCCGATATATCGGTTCATCCCTAAATATAATGCATTAAGAAAAAGAAAATGCAGTATCTTTGACAGGCGCATTTGTTTAGATATGCGAAGTTAGCATTATACTATTCTCTGCTATATCGTCCTTGAAACCAACCGTTTCAAACACAGCGTAATCTCGTCCGTAGTTGGCACCAGGCACCAGACCGGGTCCACCCACCAGCCCAGCACACACATTGCTGACTACATTGCCATAGAGATTAGGCATCACCATGACATCAAACTGTTGGGGCTTGGAAACAAGCTAAAAGGAACAATTGAAGTACAGTAGGTACAGCAATACATGAGGGAGGAAATACATTTTTTGCTAGTATAGGCATAACATAGCACATTAAAATGTATGTACATTGTGCTTTAATCACCTAGTGTACAAATCTTATAACTAACTCATAAGTTGGGGCAGAATAAATTCTGGAATTTAATAAGATGACAGCATGATTTTTGATTATTTTGTAAATGAGTACTTTACCTGCATGGTGGTGTTATCCACAATCATACTATCAAACTGAATGTCAGGGTATCCAGAGGCCACCTCCTTACAGCATTGCAAGAACAGACCATCCGCCAGTTTCCTGTAAGGACAAGGAAATTAGTGAAAGAGAGAACACATTATCTGTCCAGTGGCTGTCACAACTTTGAGGTAACAGAAAAAATGTGACATAGCAATCTCTCACATTATGTTAGCTTTGTGGACAGCCGTGACCCTGTGGCGACCTTTCTCCCGGGCCAATTTAAAAGCATAGTCAGCAATGCGGAGAGAGTTATTACGGGTGATGATTTTCAGACTCTCCACAACTCCAGATACACTCTGAAACACATAGGATATGATGCTTATTCAGTTATGAGTCTAAGGTAAAGACTGAAAAATAAAACAATTTTTGTCATACATTAAAGGTCATACATCGATTAGTAGAAAATAGATAAATGTTAGCATTGTTAGCAGTGAGCATATTGATCATTCTCAATACTATATACTAAACGACTATTCAAGTACTCATTCAGTACCAGCTAGCTGACTATTAAAATCGCTACCTGAATATCGCAAAATGATTTGGGGCGCTGTGGAGGCATGTCGTCAAGGTGTTGGATGAGAGAAAAAGATTTGATGGTGTCTGTTCTTTTAAAAGCAAAGCTAAGTGTGGCAATAATTATATTATTTAGATTCTTAATTAGCTGTCATGCAAACCAAAAGACGAGGATCTGCTTTTATGGTGGAAAGAAACTGTGAAGCGGTACAGGAAACTCAGAAGCTTATCAGACCACTTTGTGTGTATGTGCGTTAAATCTCTTAACATGGTCAGAGCATATTTTATAAAAAGGCAACTTTCACCACTTGTTTTTCTGAATAATAACATGTGAAATTATAAAAATGTGATGGCCTTTATGTAGCCTTAGAGTTTATATATGTGCGTTAACCTAATGCCATCAGTATTGGTTTCTATGTAAGCTCTGGGTGAGTGTGAATGTTTTATACTGTTATTTTTATCTTCCCCCCCCCATTTTTATTTGTACTGTTCAAGAGTTTTAGGCACTTAAGATGTTTCACAAAAACATTGTCTTAAGATGGTTATTTATATCTTCAGCTTTAGTGTATCAACAGGAAAAATACATTTTAGACTCCCAAACATTTCTTTTGGAAATAGAATAGAATAGAAGAACAGGGAGCCCTGCAACAGATGGCATGGTCCCCGCAGAGCCCCCCACTGAATATTGAGTCAGTCTGGGATTACATGAAGAGACAGAAGCAATTGAGGCAGCCTAAATAGATAGAAGAACTGTGGTGAACTCTCCAAGAAGCTTGAAACATCCTATCTGCCAACAACCAAGAAAAACTGTGTCAAGGTGTACCTAGGAGAATTGGGGCCGTTTTAAAGGCAAAGTTGGCCACACCAAATATTGATTTAGCTTTTTTATGTTTACTGGACTTTGTATGACATTAATTGATAAATGAAAACTATTTATGGTATTATTTTTGAAGACATCCTCACTATGCAACATTTTTCATAAGTGCCTAAAACTTTTGCATAGTACTGTATATTGTTCATTTTATTTATTTTTTTACAAAAGAAAAACATAATTTGTTGAAGTTATCTTATTTTGAAGCTATTCTTGGTAACGTTTGTGAATAAAACAAAATATAAATGTAATGTACGTGTCATACTTGTTATTTTAAACTTGCATTTTAATCTACGAGTAATCGAGTACTCATTTCTTTGTGGGTTAGAGTACTCGACTACAAAATTACTCGAAAATGCCAATCCCTACTATATACCGATATTTCTATTGAACGTTAAAAAAGTCCATATCCCATGACTGCTCAGGACAAGTATTTTTTTATTCATTGGGATAACTTCTAAATTTTTTCAGAACTCCATATTCATGGACATTTTCGTTTTTATTTCATTGTTGCCATTTAGCAGTGGGTATGCTATGAGAATACTAGATTTATATAAGGCCACAGTTTGATCTTGCATGTCATACTGTAAATATATATATATATATACAGGCTGGGTTGTGTGAAAAATAAAGAGCAAGTGTGCTGAGTGGGTAGTGCAAACTCCTGACCTCATGCTCCAGGCTGCTATACTCGCCCTCTGTGTTCTCTCTGATGATGATGATGTCAATGTTTTTGTGGCGTGTCTGGACTCCAGGAAGTGACTGGCAGTGCATCACATTGGCATACAGATCCAAACTCGTGCTGAGAGAGAGAGAGAGAAAGAGAGTGACAGCTGTCCTGAGATAAACTGGTCTAGACACATGGCCATGGGCAAGAGGCCAAGTCTGAGGTACTCTCACATCATCTAATAAATCAAACCGAGGGGCCTAATAACTTTTAAAACTTTTTCTTATATATCAGCACATTCTTGATGTAAGATATACATCAATTATTTGTCTTACCGCAAAAGATTGTTCCTTGACTTGTGATTAGGGGGCATTGTGTGGTTGGTCTCAATGTTACCTGCGATTAAAGAATGTTTTGTCATCTACAATTGCACTAATAATAGTGTGACAAAGATAACATCGTTAATTGGTAGCTGAATGTCAACACAGACCCTTAAGAGCAACTCCATTGCGTCTAATGGCCATAATGGCATTGTTGATGTCATCCTCACTGGTTGATGAAGAATTTACGTTAACCACCTCAAAGTCCACAGGAACACAGCTGAACCTATGATTCAACAGAAAACACTTTTGTTCAGTCTTCTAATATGATGTTGCATCCTCACAGCTTAGTGAGGTGACACATTTTGTCATGCATAATTATGGCACTTATGTTAAGTATTGATTTGACAAACCTGAAAAGTTCCCGCACATGGTTGAGCAGCTCTGGTCCAATCCCATCTCCAGGAATCAATGTTACAGTGTGCCGACCTCCATACTTGGCAGGAGGCGGCTACATTAAAAAAAAGTGGGATATGAGGCAACATACTTACCATATGTGTGATTAAACACAATTTTATTAAGAATATGTTATCATAATTATTACAGTACTTACTATGATTTGTCCCTTTAAGATGGAGGAGGATAGGGGTTGAAAATTAAAAATCACAGTTAGTGAAAGAACATAAAAGGGTTTATGAACAACCTTAACCTACAGTATGCAATTTAGAAATATCAAATTAAGCTGTGAAATAATAATATAAGTCAAACAAAAAAAATATAGATGCACAGTGATGCCCACTGAATTTCAGAGAAATTAAGACACCTTCCTTTGTTTTATTGTGATAGTAGTACCTTAAGATATTAACATGTATTAGGAATCCTAATAAATGTCTGGCTTCTACTTAAGTGAGTGGCACATCACTGCTTCATGGCCTAAATCTAATGTAAACAGACATTACTAAGCTGTCAGCAGACAGAAACCCACTGTGTATGTAGGTTTCCCTCTATGATTGTTGACGACCGCTCCAAAGACCTACAAAAAGAAACAGATGTAGCCTTAATGCATTAAAATGGCTTTAAAGTTACTTGGTTTAAAGGAATATTACAGATTCAATACAAGTTCATCTCAATCGACAGCATTTGTGGCATAATGTTGATTACCACAAAAAATGATTTTGACTCATCCCTCCTTTTCTTTAAAAAAAAAAAGAAGCAAAAATCGAGGTTACAGTGAGGCACTTACAATGGAAGTTAATGGGGCCAATTTTTGGAGGGCTTTAAGGCAGAAATGTGAAGCTTAAAAGTTTATAAAAGCACATACATTAATTCTTCAGTTAAAACTCATGTATTATTTTTGAGCTGTAAAGTTGTTTAGGCTAAATCATAATTTTACATTCGTTTTAGGGTTTGTTGACATTACATTGTCATGGCAATGAAGTTGTCAAATAGGCTATAACTTTACTCAGGTTAGTAAGCGATTTTATCACAAAAATCATGTTAACACACATTGTTTACGTCTTGTTGCTATACTTTTTAAATAGTATTTTAACATTTACGGATTGGCCCCATTCACTTTCATTGTAAGTGCCTCAATGTAACCAAGATTTTTTTTTTTTTTAAGAAAAGGAGGGAAAAGTCAAAATTATTTTGTAATCAATATTATGCAACAAATGCCGTTGACTGAGCTTAACTTGTACTAAACCCAGAATATTTATTTAAATGTGGACTTTAAGGTTACTGCAGCGTTGCCATAATGGCTGTGTTTCATAACCGAGTGAGCTGTCTACCTAGACAGCATGTCGGTCATCGTAGGTGGGTTCGAATGTTCTCTTCATTCAAACGTGCCTACTTGACCTAGGCTACAGAAAAATGCTTTCTAGGTAGGCAGTATACAAGGCTTTGAAACGAAGCCAACCACTTCAATTCCTCTCATGGCCGCTGTCACTATTTTAAGAAACGTCATGCCATCTTAATGGCACCGACTACAGGTTATCATTTATTAGGCAAACCACTGTATAACATTTCTCACTAGCCACACTACATTTACAACGTAGACAACATGCAATGTATAAACTGCTGTATGGCGAGCTAATATGACCTTGCGTTAGAAAAGCGACACAATTATATGCAGCACAGATACACAATCCGAATTATTATCTGTATTTGTAAGATGGCCCTGGTCATATGGTGATAATAAAATAAAAGACTTGCCTTGGCTGTATTCCACAATCGTCCTACCAATACTGGCTTTATAGCTTTAGTGAGAGTAGCCATCGTGACAAGAGTGTATGTGCTTTGTATTCCGGATAAAACACCTCTCCAGAGGAGAAAGGTTCCGGTTTAAAAAATAAAAATAAAAAATAAATAAATGATATATATATATATATATATATATATATATATATATATATATATATATATATATATATATATATATATATATATATAGTACAACGGGGCAAAAGGCTCCTTTGATTTTATTTTTTCCCAAAACACTAAATAGCAACAAAAACTACTACAACAATTTCCTAAATACCTGTATGTTACTATGCACTGCAAAATTTTCCTGATTCATGAGATCTTTGCGTGTGGTGTATAAAGATTTTTATACAATTTAATATAATTTTTAATATTTTTTGTTGCAATATTAATATTAATATGTTGCAAATGTATCTAATGAAAATCCCTGAAATTAACACATTTATTTTGAAACAAAATTCTTATTTATCAGGTTTGTTCAAGGTCATTAAATCAAAAGGTTTTTTTTTAAATAATTGTCCAATAAATGAAATGATAGTATTTGGGGTAAAAAGTCCTCCTGTTTCAGGGGCTAAAGGCCCCCATAAAACACATTGTTTTTTTTTTTTTATGTGGGGGAATAAATTTATTCTGAAAAATGTTCAAAGTGGGCTTTATCACAAAATTGAGATTAATTTGTTTATATAATACTTGAGATGTTATAAAATGCCAAATGTGTTTGAAATTAACAGGAAATCGTGCACCTTTTTCAGGAGTAGTTATTTTAAGTAAGCATTATCTTAATTTGTTACTAAAAAAAATAATAATAATAAAAAAAAAGCATCTTGCTGTCTCAAAAATTATTTGCATTAGCTGACAAATTTTTCCCTATAACTATTGTGCCTATATCTATACACGATATCACTTTAATATATATATACTTACACTTATTAAACTATTCCACCACTGACAAATCTATACTAGTACTGTTCATTTGTTGTCCTTCCATAACTTCTCAAACCTATATAACCTGTAATATTAGAGCACTGCTAATTTGCATTAAATGTGGATCAAATGACATTTGCATTGGATACGCTTTCTGAGAAGTACCATGTGATCACCATTCTCAGCCCAAACCGGAAGAGTGTGAACAGGATTGGCGACAACAAATATACGGCCCTAGAGTAGAGGACACACCATACTAAGACACTTCATTTTCACGGAATTGTGTGTTCGTTTAGTATTTTTTTGTCGATTTATTCAGTGAACATGGTGTTTTAAGATGTAAGTGCTGCGTTGGACGCGAGAATATTAGTCGCAACAGCTTCACGCCCCTAGAGAGAAGCTGTTTTTCATATTGCCTTCAAACCTGCTGGACGGGGTTATTACAGCATTTAGTTTGGTAGGTATGTTTTACTTACGTATGTATGGTTCTGTGTTAATTTAACCATAGTTCTCCGTTTGTTTGTTTGTTTGTTGTTTGCTGGTGTGACACTACTTGACAGATAGCTTATAGTTTGAAGCTGGTGTCAATTCCAGGAAGACTCTTTGCTTGATCAGATCTAATGTGTTGATATAAGAGCTTAAGACTTGGTAATGTGCATTTGTAAACAAATGTTGGCCTTTAAATGTCCAGCCAGATCTATTAAAGTGAAGAAATCAAACTTTGGCGCAAGTTTGGTGCCTATTTGTACTGAATAACTAAGTTTAATGTTCAGGTCGGGAGGTGACAGGCAGATTTGCTTGAAGGAATATTCCGGAGTGTTGCCGAAATCGGTGACCTATCATACGGAAGCCCTGAACCGCAAGGTGGGGGAAAAAAATTACTGTGAAAAAAAATTTAAAAAAATAGTGTCTCAGTTCCTTCCTGAGCCTAAGTTTTAAAAAACAATTCTCTCTTCAAAAAAATGCATGCGGTACCAACCTTGGCCACCAGGTGCCACTATCAGTAAACATGTAATATTATGCTTTATCTGTTGCTATATAGCTGAATAATATATTTTATTATTTATTTAAGGGTTTGCAAACCTTAAGACAAAATCAGGTTACATATGTTTATATGGCATTCGTTTTTGTGTAACAACTGGAGTTATTTTTTTGTTTGAAATTGTTGGTCTTTCTAAACCATCTATGCCGTTTGCTCAGTGTTACATGGTGGCCAAGGTTGGTACTGCATGCATTTATTTTTATTTATTTATTTTTTGAAGAGAGAACAAAATTTAAGACTTTAAGACAGGAAGGAATTGAGACACTATTTTTTTTTTTCTTTCTTCTTTTTTTTTTTTTTTTTTTTACTGTTATTTTATTTATTTATTTATTTATTTATTTATTTCACCTTGGCCGCTGTTCAGTAAATTTTCGCGTGAGAACGCGTCACGGCGCTGACAAGTGACGCGAGAAACAGGTGTGTCGAGGGGGCGGGGGCTGTTTAATGCGAACAGATTTCTTAAAGATGCATACTACGAAAGCAATCCATATCCCATTGTGTGTTTTACTTTTATTATTGTTGTTCTTAATGACTTGTATTATTCTGTTTTTATAGTTTATTTGTGCACGAAATACATGTATTTTTTGTATTATATTTTGTATTATTGTCTTTGTTCTTCGTCTTACATCTATTCACCACACTTACTTTGGTGATATATCATCTCAGACACTGGTCTATGAAAAGCAGGTACACCAGTGCTGACAGTGGTATATTAAATTATATTGATATTAGAGGCTGCCGAAATCTGTTACCCCTCTTTATTTTCAACTAAGTGTGTCTAATGTTCACTAAACTCATTCAGGTGATGTCTAATCTCTTCTGTGTTATCCTCTAAAAGATTTATTCTTATGGTATATGACAGCAGGGTACAAACAGCAGGGTCACCAAATCTGACAGTACATTAGAGGTTACTGAAATATGGTACCCCTCTTTATTCTCAACTAAATGTGTCTAATGATCACCAAACTCATTCAGGTGATGTTTAACAAATATACTGGAAGTACTCTGGATACAATTTGTGCTAAAGAACTCCTTACTTACTAATGAAAATGATGTGAAAATTCCAGGGTGAAGAGTGTATGGAATTATTTTTGGAATTACTTTGTCATATACCATAAGAATAAATCTTTTAGAGGATAACACAGAAGAGATTAGACATCACCTGAATGAGTTTAGTGAACATTAGACACAGCTGAAATTAAAGAGGGGTAACAGATTTCGGCAGCCTCTAATATCAATATAATTTAATATTCCAATGTCAGCACTGGTGTACCTGCTTTTCATAGACCAATGTAGGGGACACTGAGACGATATATCACCAGAATAAGTGTGGTGAATAGATGTAAGATGAAGAACAAAGACAATAATACAAATAAATGTATTTTGTGCACAAATAAACGATAAGAAAAGGAATAATACAAGTAATTAAGAACATCAATAATAAAAGTAAAACACAATGGGATATGGATTGCTTTCGTAACATGCATCTTTAAGAAATTTGTTCGCATGGGGGCCTGGGTAGCTCAGCGAGTATTGAAGCTTGCTGAGTGACTCCAGCCACGTCTCCTAAGCAACCAAATTGGCCCGGTTGCTAGGGAGGGTAGAGTCACATGGGGTAAAAGTGTTTAAGACCTAGTAAGTAGTGGGAATTGGGCATTCCAAAACTGGGGATAAAAGAAGAAAAGAAATCTGTTCGCATTAAACAGCCCGCCCCCTCGACACACCTGTTTCTCAACACACCTGTTTCTCAAGTCACTTGTCAGTAGACGGTGAGCACGAGCACCTGATGCGTTCTCACACAAAAACTTACTGAACAGTGGCCTCTAGTCACAGATTACAATTGGTCAATTTAAATAATTGTTTTTACAGTTGTTTTAGGTATTATGTTGTCATGGTAATGAAGTTGTAAAATTAAATATAACTTTTTTTGTTACAAAACTGTGACCCAGATTTTTGCTTTTTTGAAAGAAAAGGAGGGGCAAGTCGAATTGTTTTTGTGGTAATCAACATTATGCTACAAATGCCGCTTAACTTGTATTGAACCTGGAATATTCCTTTAACACGTTGTGCTCAGTGACTTGTGGTTTACTCATTATGTATATTTCTCTGCTCATTTTGAACTTTTAAAATGAACATTCTCACTCATTTCCAAACAGTATTATTCAAAGTGCTCATTTGCAGTCCAGAAATTGACATCTGGCTACCATGAGGCTGGCAGGTCAGTGCATTTTCCACCATTATCATGCTTTTATTCCTTTTGACCAAAGTTCCACCTCACAATGGCATCCAAATTCTATTTTCTTCCTATGTATTTCTTAGTGGCCCTGCGTGCAGTTGTTTTGGTTCTTCTCCTGGGGTTCACATGGCTTCTAGCCAATTCTATGCTAGGAGGGGATGGTAACTCGGTAATACGGATGATCTTTAATGGTAAGGAGATTGCAGTGCATAATACACTAAACTTGCATGGAAAGATATAATTTTCATCTCAATCCCTTAAAGATTATTCATGATATTTTATCTTTCATAGGTGGACAAGAAGAGCCCACTCCAGGTAAAATTATATTGCACTGAAAAACATAATTCCACACATTTCTGTGTGGAACATTTAAGTGATCGTTTACTCACACTCATGCAGCATGCTGTTCTTAACTTGTATAACCAGCACTCAACAATAAGAATGGCCCACTGGCCCGGGAGCATTGTGTTAGAGTTTTGGGCCACTGGCCCGGGGGCACTGTGAGAGAGTTTCGGTCAACTGGCCCGGGGGCACTGTGAGAGAGTTTCGGTCAACTGGCCCGGGGGCACTGTGAGAGAGTTTCGGTCAACTGGCCCGGGGGCACTGTGAGAGAGTTGCGGTCAACTGGCCCGGGGGCACTGTGAGAGAGTTTCGGTCAACTGGCCCGGGGGCACTGTGAGAGAGTTGCGGGCCACTGGCCCGGGGGCAGTGTGAGAGAGTTTCGGGCAAGTTGAAAGAACTGTCACTTGACCTATCAGACCAATGCTGTATTGTCACTACATTTTACATTTGTTGATCTTGTACTTGTGTTTTTATGCCTTTAAACCTAAAATTTTAGTTTTTGGTGAATTCTGTTGATTTACGGAATTTAGCTGGTTAACATACTTGAGGTTTTGTCGAAATTGCAAGAATAATTTGTGATTCCATTGTATGGAAAAAGATGCAATGAACGTGAATGTGGACTCATGCTTACATTCTGCCTAACATCTCCTTTTATGTTCCATGGAAGGGAGTGAGTATATGATTGCAGAATTTTCATTTTGGTTGAACTATTCCTTTTAATTTAATGCAATATTTCGCTCTCTTGTAGAACCAAGACCACGCAAGTTCAGCTGTGGCCTGTCAGCCCCATGCCCTCCCAAACATCTCGCATTCCGACTGGTCTCTGGTGCTGCCAATGTCATCGGCCCCAAAATATGTCTGGAGGATAAAATGCAAGTTGCCTGACCTTTTTACTGCTGAAAACTGCAAACTGAGCTCTGCATGCAACCTCTCTCCCTATTTCTTGTTCTAACTCCACTGGTATCATCATATCCTCTCTTTTTTTCTCATGGCCATCACTACCAAACTCATTATCTTTTTGGGGAACATGATGCAAGTAGGCTGTGGTCTCTTTTTTTCATAGCCTGTGTTTTGTTTGTATTCAACCTTCCATTTCCTGTTCCTCCTTTCTACAATTACTTAACTTCCTATCTCAAATGAGCTCTATATTAGCTCTCTTCAAAAATGCTATTTTGTGTTTTTTATTGACTGCTACTTATTTGGTCTTACAGTCTTGTCAGCAGTGCCAAAAACAATGTTGGCAGAGGCCTCAATATTGCTTTAGTAAATGGTAAATAGCTTGAATTCTGCAATAATTTTATGTTTATTCATGTGTATTAATTTTAAGTTGTTTTTTTTGTGCTGATGCCAAGTCTTTATTCAATTGCCATTTCTCAGGGGTTAGTGGAGAAGTTTTGGAAATAAAAGCATTTGATATGTGGGCAGGAGGTAAGCTGAACTTTAGACTTATATATTATTTGATTATTTTCTCATAAATTGAGGTATCCATCAGAGCTTCATAGAAGCACACTCTATCTCCTCCACAGAGGTTTCAGAGCTACTGAAGTTTCTTCGGCCTCTCCATGAGGGAACACTGGTATTTGTCACTTCTTTCGATGACCCAGCTAGCAAGTAAGAGTCTATCTATTTCTGCACTTCTCATTTAAATCATTCAGTCTTTTGAATGGATTTATTTATTCATTTCCTCAAGGCTAAATGAGAGTGCTAAATCCTACAGGTTGAATGATGAAGCTCGGCGGCTGTTTGAGGAGCTGGGGAGCACAGCAGTAAAGGAATTGGCTTTCAGGGACAGCTGGGTGTTTGTTGGAGCCAAAGGAATAGAGAATAAGAGCCCATTTGAACAGGTAATAATTATGGAAAGACTATGCATTATTTTGGTGCACTCAGGTTTGAAGACCCTCTAAAAAAGGTTTAGAGTTGGTTTTTGTATTGATAGACTGTTATATTGGTCAAGCCCTTAAATCAGTTGATATTGGAGTAGACTAATTTGATATTCTTGACATTGGTCAGTAATTAAGCCCTCTTGGCTGATTAACAGAAGTGATAACTTTCCCTTGTGTCAGTTCCAGTGTACTGTACCAACAGCCTAATCAATGGATAACGCAAAGTTACTGTTTCCAAATATTTTACTGAATTTCAAGTAAATACTGAGTGAAATTTCAACATATGCATATATCTCACTTGCTGTCATTTAATTGTATAAGCCTTTATCACATATATATATATATATATATATATATATTAATATATCAGCTTTTTATAAGCCATTGGCCATCCCTCTCTGTAGGTATCGGTTATTCAGATTTTTGTAGTTTTTTTTTTTGTTTTTTTTTGTAATCAATTTTTATTGTCATTAAGATGTTTGTATTTTTGTACAATAAGTTATACATCTGTATAGTTTAGTCTTAACAAGAGGGTACTAGGAAATACTTGGTGCTCATTTCCTGGTCTATGCTATTGCATACAAAACCTTTTGAAACAAATGCCTGTGTACAAAACACTTGCCCAAGAAAACGTTCCATTGCAATAAACCACGAGAGGCCATGCTGTATATTAATTTTACAGTACCATGAGTAAGAGGTGTTCTTAGGCACAACACAGAAAAAAAATTCTACCGCCAAGTAATATAGTACTATAAGTCATTTAAAGCTGTTTGGGGTTGCCAAGTAACGTAGCAACTTGGTGCAATAATATTGACCTTTTTCATGTGACGTCACTGTATGGCTGTGCTGCCATGTTTGTGACCAAAATTCCATATACCTTCAGTGTACTGCGCCACAAGCCGGCAAAATTTGTTTCTATTTTTAAATCTTGAAAAGGGGAAACTGCTGTTTACTTAAGAGAGGCAAAATGTTTTGTTTTGGGGTTTTTTTTCCAATAAAGTTATATCTTTCAAGTGACAGCTCATTTCGCCAAAGTCAAGTAGCGATCAGGGGGAGAGCACGGATATAAAAATTTTGGTTTTTGCTCATTTATTCAGACATTTCAGTTATCTGTATGCGTATCAATTATATTTATAACATAATCAAGAGTCAGATACAATTAAAATGAAAATGCACATAGGACGATGTTAAATTCATAACACCCAGACTGTATACAGGTAAGTCATTATTGTATTGTCAATGTAAAGTCCTATATATTTAATGTGTATACACTAATGCTAGTCCAATAAACAATACATCATAAGATTATGAAGCACAGAATTTATTCACACCACCAGACTACAATGTAAACATATTAGTCATGTACACTAAAATCCCTTGGTTGCTTTCTGTGTATTCTGTGAGTTAAAAGCAGCTCTTACATTCATACAGATGGGATCATCACAGATGTTTTATAATATTGTGACAAAATCAGACCAGAAAACATCATGAAAACATTTGTAACATCTGAGTGAGAGATGTTTATGGTGATGAACTGGAGTCATGCCGATTTTTGACTCCCTAGCATGGTTATGTTTAGTAGTACTGTAGGTGTAGGGATGGCCTTTATGGATAGAGGCCGATGACACAAATATGGCAGCTACGAGGAAAAAGGTGACGTCAATAAAATGTGTGGTCACAGACTCCTCTACAATGAGAATTAAGATATAAATATCATCTTGGATTACTTCATGAATGATAGAATTTTTTGAAATAATTGTGAATCCATAAACATTGATTTACTAAGTACTCCATGAAGCGATATATAGGTATATGTTTTTGGACTCAAGTGTGAACTTTGCCTATTGTTTTCTGATAAATTAAGTTCTTACCTTCTTTCTCTCTCTTAGCGAATGAAGAACAGTAAAAGCAGTAATAAGTATGAAGGCTGGCCTGAGTCTCTGGAGATGGATGGCTGTGTTCCTCTGCGTGCTCCTTTAGAGACTTAAGTTCTCACTTTGCGGACTTTGAACTGTAGAAATACCTCCAGCACATGGAACAAAGAGCTCTACATTCAAAAATTGGCTTCATTTCAGAAAGTGAAAAATCATGGATTACTTGGCTACTTAAGAATTTTACTCATTAGAAGGTTCAAGGTGGATTGCTCTGTGAGGTGTTTATGTGCAAGGTGAATTAAGAAACTAATGACAATATAACTGGAAGAAGTTATCTGGTTCATTGGATTAGAACTGTTGTGATTGATAAAAGAAGAACAGTTTATATAGAAAAAATACTGGCACGTGAATTATTTTGAATTTTAACAATATTTAAATGGTATATTTAAAAAAGTTATATTCAGTTTAAAATGTGACACAGTGTGTACAAAAGATGTATCTAGCTGTTGCTAAGTCAAAGTCAGCATTATTGTCATTTTACCATTGCAGGGATGAGAGAAATATGGTTTCCCAGGAAACCTTGGAGCATACACTGAACATACAAACACAGACACAGTCACAGTAGCACCATGTTACAAGCTGACAATTATACACATGAAGGACAATAGAGACCATAGACATATAAATACGAGCAATAGACTAGTGGTGCAAAACCATACACAATATAAATACGAACAATAGATAAAGTTGAAGGAAAACAATATACATTTACATTAAGAGACACTGGGGATTGTATGGGCTCATGATAATATTAGTGTCATAGTTTTTTTTTTTTTAATTGATACAGTTTTCATACAGGTGTATAGTTTTGTTCTATTTGAAATAAATTTCCTCTTGGATGAAATGTTGATGTATTGAAAAAGGATTTAGGTTAGATTCAACTTTATTGTCATTGTGCAGAGTACAGGTACAGAGCCAATGAAATGCAGTAGTTTTCACATATCCCAGCTAAGCTGGGGTCAGAGCGCAGGGTCAGCCATGATATGGAGCCATTGGAGCAGATGGGGTCAAGGGCCTTGCTCAAGGGCCCAACAGTGGCATAATGGCGGTGTTTGGACTTGATTCCCCGACCTTCTGGTCAGTAACCCACAGCCTTAACTGCCAAGCCACCACTGACCCATTTAAAGGGATAGTTCAACCAAAAATGAAAATTCTCTCATTTACTCACCCTCATGCCACCCCAGATGTGTATGATTTTCTTCTGCTGAACACAAATAAGGATTTTTAGAAGATTATAAATTCTCCTCCCTGCCTAGTAGGTGGTGATATGCACAAAGAATGCGAACTGCCAAAAACAGAATAATGTGAAAGTGGAGATTTATAGTAAAAAAAAAAAAAAAAAAGTACTTAAATATTGATCACACACATTTATCATTTCACTTCTGAAGAGATGGATTTAACCACTGGAGACATATGGATTACTTTTATGCTGCTTTTATCTGCTTTGTGGACCTTCAAGTTCTGGCCAAAATTAACTTGTATTGTATAGACCTACAGAGCTGAAATATTCTTCTAAAAATCTTCGTTTGTGTTTAGCAGAAGAAAGAAAGTCATACACATATGGGATGTCAAGAGGGTGAGTAAATGAGACATTTTCATTTTTGGGTGAATTATTATTTAAATGTTTCGATGCAATGTATTTGGCTGAAATGTTTCAAGGTTCATCAAGGTTATTTATTTGATACAGTTTAGGACAGCTTTTGGAGGGATACAAATTTGTCTTCAAATAAACTCGAAGAGATTTATTTGCCTGTGTTCGACCGCAATAGGCTGTTTGAAATGTGATGCCCTATTTATTTCCAATCACTGAAACACAATGTGGTCGTCTTGCGTGACGTATCGCTTAGTTTCTGAACATGCTTTGGAAACTAAAGTCCCACTCCCATCTGTTAGACCAGTGTTTCCCAACCACTGTGCCGTGACACCAGGTGTGCCGTGGAAAATGATAAAATTCCACTAAATAAATAAATGCATGAAAATAATAATAATAATAATACCAGGGATCCAAACTCCTCACCTTTCGAGGCAATTCGCTGGTTTGAAACCATAATCGGACACTTTTGTGATTGTGAAGAGCACTGATTAATGTGCAAAACTGACTGATATTTAAACGCGTTAAGGGTCACATGACTCGCGTCAGCGCTGCAGAATACATTAAAGTCTATGAAGTGACGTCACTTTACACCAAAGTGTTTTTCACACACGTTTTTGCTTCACCAATAATGTATTTGAGAGTACTAAGAAATATTTAAAAACTGTCCACATTTCTGAAGAGGCATTGAATGTCTCATCATTTCTTTTAATTAAATATTACCTTATCGTTTATGAATAGCAGAGACCCCAGTTATTGAACTAATTTAAATTCACCAAGAAAACGCTTAGACCTAAACATAAACGAGTCATTTTATTACTTTCTGCTATAAATTAAACTGCCAATTTTTTTTTTTTAATCTCTTCCAAATACATGTTTTCAGTGTTTATTGTGCAAATCTCCCGCTTTCTTACATGCATGGCAAACTCGTAAAATTGCCCCTCTGTGATGCTTTCTTCAGCTCTTGTGATGTGACGCTTGACGTTCAACGGAGCGTTGAGGCCTCGACTCAACTCATGTAAAATGCGCTTTACAATGACAAAAGAACATTATTGAAACTCACTATTATTAGACTATTATTGTTGTCTTTTTGGATGAAAAATAATGCTTACACTGAAGGAAGACTATAGATCTTCTTTGTTCTTTTAATGCTTAAACACTATAAAGTCTCTTGGTAGATTTCGGTCATGAACGACTCAAAATGATTCACTGACTCACTCACAGTACATAAGATGCTCATTTGTCGCCACCTAGTGACATTTCCAGAAGGGGTCACTGAACTAATCAATAAAATTGAACAAATTTGTGAAACAGAAGCAAGCCTCACCCAAAATACGCTTTATTTTTGCAGCTAATTCTGCACAGTTGTGCAGTTAATTTGATATAATTGAATCACTAAAATCGCTGGGATTGGTGCTTTTAGCCTATTCTTTAAAAATAATAATAATAATAATAATAATATATATCCCCAGATAAAATGTTAGTGGACCAGTGATTGTCTCACTTTTTTCACCCCTCATGAGTTTGCAACCCTGTAATTTGCTGTGACATTGCAAGAACTAATTTGCAAGAACACATCTACAAATTAGAAAAGAAGCAAAAAAAAAAAAAAAAAAAATGTCATTACGCAATTAGCACTCTTGCCACTTGTGACCTCATACAGCGTACCTATGTGTTTTTGCATAGCCGAATTTCAAACATTATAAGTAAACGCGCCACAAAGACGGACAGAAAACATGGACAAGTTCTTTGACGATTGTTATGTGGGATAGTGGTGTGCCGTGATATTTTTTTTATTTGTAAAAAGTGTACCGTGGCAGAAAAAAGGTTGGGAAACACTGTGTTAGACTACGAGAGCACACAAACAAGCACCATGGACAGCGGCGTTACCTGATTTTATTCACTAGGGGACAGCAAAGAAGCAAGGATTTGTAATGGCAGTTTGGACCAAATTGTCATAGAGTTTTTATACTTTCATTAAAGTCCTCTAACGTTTTTTTGTAAAGCTAATAGACCATCAGGGCAACGCCATATTAATTTTTTTTTTACGGGAATGAAAACGAGGCTGTGAGGGATAGACTTACAGTCTGTTCAGTGGCGTTCGCTGCATAGATCACGTCTGAATTTCACAACTCGTGTTTTTTGTATTTAAATGTTTTTGGAAAGAAGTTTTAATCAATGTTTTGTCAGCTGACGATCAAACCCATTTTAAACAACAACCATTGAAAATACTATCCCTTGCAGCCTCGTTTTCATTCCTGTCAAAATTAAACTTCTGAATAAGGTCCATAACAGCATGTTAAATCACAATCTTTCTCCTCAAAAATGTTTTAAAAAGAAAATATCAACTATTCTAATTATGTAGACTATCTCTATACCTTAGGGTACACTTATGTGATTTCCTAGGCTGACACATTCAGTTTAAAGACATAGTTTACCCAAAAATGAAAATTCTCTCATCGTTTATGCACCCTCATACCATCCCAGACGTGTATGATTTTATCTCAGCTCTGTACGTCCATACAATGCAAGTGAATGGTGACCAGGTCTTTGAAGCTCCAAAAAAGAGATAAAGTCTGCATAAAAGTAATCCATAAGGCTCTAGTGGTTTAATCCATGTCGTCTGAAGTGATCTACTTGGGTTTGGGTGAGAACAGACCAAAATGTAACTCCTTTTTCACTGTACATCTAGCTATTGCACTCTTTAGGCATGATTTCAAGCTCGATTGCACTTCCTAGTGCTAGACACATGCGTAGAGCACTAGATGGCGCTATAGGAAGTGTAATCGAGCTTGAAATCACGATTGCCAAGGAGACCGCTATCAAGATGTACAGTGAAATGGAATTGTATTCTGGTCTGTTCTGACCCAAAAACAAATGGATCACTTCAGAAGACATTGATTAAACCACTGGAGTCATATGGATTGCTTTTATGCTGATTTTATCTCGTTTTTGGAGCTTCAAATCCCTGATCACCATTCACTTGCATTCTATGGACCTACAGAGCTATTATATATATAGATATTATTCTAAAAAATCTTTGTTTGTGTTCTGCAGAAGAAAGTCATACACATCTGTGATGGCATGAGGGTGAGTAACTGATGAGAGAATTTTCATTTTTGTGTGAACTAACCCTTTAAAAAAGCTAATTGTTCACTTTAATGGTCATCCGGGTTTGTATTATAGCTCACATTAATTGCTGGAATGCAGGAATCACAAAGCAATACACAACTGCTATTAACCAGTGCACAAAATTAAGTAAAAAACACATTAAAATGAATGTTTAGAACTGCTATCAAATCGTTTTATCAGATGCTTATTGGGACGATGCGCGACCTCGCGTGGTCACAATAGAGGCGGCGGCGGCGCGCATAGTTGGAGCACACGAAACGAGCGGTTGATCGCGCGCGTCTCTCTATCGTCAACCGAAAAAAGAGAAACGATTGTACTCAGACTGAACTATCACGAACGCCGCAACGATGGACGTTGCTCTGTAAATTATGTAAAATAAATCTATTTATATATATATATCACGCTGTATACCTGTGAATACGTTGCTGTTAAATTCACCGGAAGAAGGGTGTGCTGAAAATCTCTCGGAAAGGAAAAGCAATATGTTTCTTTTAACAGATGATGATGTGTCCAGGAGGATTTGCAGGATTTAACGACGCCTCTAAAACACGAGAACCAACCGCTCTTGTAAGAAAAGGAGTAAATACCAGCCAAAACACGTTAATATCATAACGAAATGCCTACGAACTATTGAATCTTTGATAGATTCATTGGAGATAGCGCAGAAGACCTTTCTGCCAGCTGCTTTATGTGAAATAACGACAGAGGATGCAGCACACCGGTGAGTATCATTAACAATTTTGGTAAATAATCACCAGCTTCTGATATATAGAGGACTTGTCTTTACAGATATAAACTACAAAACAAAAATGCATGTCCTATGTAGCTGTATTGTGTCTTTCAAACACACAGGAATCCTGAGGAAACATAGCTTAGCTGCTAACACAACGAGGTGGTGCTGAAATTGATATTGGCAATGGACGGAGCGAGCAAAAAATGAACGTTCAAATGAAGGGGTTTGCACGTTTTAATGTAACCAGGTAGCAAACGTTTGTACTGTATATTTATGGCTGCCATGTCTTCTGTTGCTATGTGTGATTCAACACTGCTGGCCACTATCCTGACTAAAAGATGGTGCCAATTGGGTAGTTTTATCACCTTTACTTGACCTTTTTTTGTTTATACAGCATCATAGGATGTAATAACATAAATGTAACTAAGTATCTCACAAATACTGTTGTATCTCTATACTATTCCTATTCTAAGAATAGGCACTGATAGTGTAAACGTGTTGAAATCCCTCAAGTTCAGTGGTAATCTGCCCCATATTTAATGAAAGGATAAAACAAGCTCATTTTAAGCATAAACCTCAGATGCACAATAGTAAGCCACTTATTCTATGTGTATTCCACATTCATCATTGCAAGCTTCGATTAAGCTGTCTCACCTGGATTATATCATAGATTATGCAATGGCAGTGGGACTTTACTGAATGAAAAAAGGTAGAATTAGGCAGTATCTCTCTTTCTTTTCTGGTTCAGTGTCTACCCTACCCTCTTTGACCATAGTAACACTCATTTTCACACACTTGACTGGACAAAAGTGTTTGTGTTTTTTTTTTCTTTTTTTTCTTGGTCTTACTTAATGGGATGAAGACAAACTTTATGCCTTCAAGTGTAATCTACACCATGGAACATTACAAGCGCCAATTTTCTAAATGTTTTCAACATTTACCATTTACTGTCTAGGCTGGCTTCACTCATATATCAGTGTCTTTGTTGGGTTTGGTTTGGTTTAGCAAAATTGAGGTTGTGGCCGTTAATATTCTGAACGCTCAATCTCACTCTCCTAGGAATAGTCATGGGATAGAATGTGGTCTAGGAATGAGTATAGATGTGATTGGTCAAAAAGCAATCAATTGTGACAGCAAATTATCCAGCCCACTTACCACCAGTGCCTAAAGCAAGCGCACAGATCCACAATCTCAAATTATAGAGTTTGAATATTTAGTTGATGTTTGCCCTCTGTATCATTCAGAATGAAATGTGAAAGAACATACAGTATGACCACAGTCTGACCTTTCTTGCTCCAGATGATCAGTTTAGGTCCTAGTCTGAGCCAAGAGTAATCTACATCCACCAAACTGACCTTTTCACCACAGGACAAACTGGCACCAAACTCAGTTGCGAAGTAAGCCGTAAATTATGTAGATACCGCAGTAATCCTAGACAGACACAGCATGTCTGAGGGTCCAGTTTAAAGTGGCTTTGTTTTGTTGTTCTAGCTGTACCAACCAAGAATAGTTCCTATAATAACTCACAGACACTTAGCCTTTGAAAACTCTTCTAGAGCCTGTGCATCATCAACAAAAAGCATTCCATTTACTATGCACAGTTTATTAGTAACTTTAATAAATGTTCTGGGTAAAATAAGCTCAATCCGCTGTATTTGTGGCATAATGTTGATTACGGTACATGAAAAAATGATTTCCCTCGTTCATTAAAAAAAAATTGGTTACAGTAAGCCACTTACAAAGTGAAATTTTGTAAAGTGAATGGAGCTAGTCCATAAATGCTAAAATACACATGGTTTCAAAAGTGTAGCCATAAGATGTAAGCATTGTACATGTTAACATGATTTTAGTGTGATAAAGTCGTTTACTAACTTTATCTGTTTAAAGTTATAGGCTTTCCAATAGTGGGATTATGGGGTTTCGTTGTCATGACAATGAAGTTGTAGTATTGGATAAAACTATACACAGATGGGGTTAGTAAGCAATTTTATCACACTAAAATCATGTTAACATGTATAATGTTATATCTTGTGGCTATGCTTTGGAAACTACACATACTGAGCACTTTATTAGGAACACTTATACACCTACATATTCATGTGATTATCTAATCAGACAGTCGTGTGGTTCAGGAGCTTCAGTTAATGTTCACATCAACCATCAGAATGGGGAAAAAATGTGATCTCAGTGATTTGGACCGTAGCATGATTGTTGGTGCCAGACGGGCTGGTTTGAGTATTTCTCTGCTGATCTCCTGGGATTTTCACGCACAACAGTCAGAGTTCGTACAGGTCCTTGAAAGTTTGGAAAATACTTGATTTTCACAGTTAGGTTTTCAAGGTTGAAATATGCTTGAATTTTTTCCTGAGGTTGTTGACTGTTATAAACGATCTGAAATTATTTCAAATTTGAAATAGATATTATAAAGTCATTATGTTATGGTGTCTGGTCAGCGCAGGAGCACACATGCCGCTCCGCATCTTTCTCTCTTGCTTTGATGTGGCGCACTGCACGGAGTACTGGACGTCTCCACTGTGGTAGATTGGTGCCAAAGAAATTATACATGCATCTCCTGCTTCCATCAACATGCCGGAGTGCCGTTTCAATGACAGCGGGTTGGAAGAGGAGAAATAAAATATCTCTATGCGGAGGAGCTATCAACAAAAAGGAAAACATATGGCTAAGTGTGCTACAAAAAAATAAATAAAATAAGATGTCAGTGGAAGTTTGCACTTATCAGCACTAAGCCAAAGATTTAGTTAAAACTTTAATTTACTTTGGTATAATTTACAATTAATATGTAATATTGAATGAATACTTTTTGTAATTAAAATTTTTTTATTAAATCATTCAATAACATGAAATGCAAAACATATATATATATATATACACTATATTGCCAAAAGTATTCGCTCACCTGCCTTTAGACGCATATGAACTTAAGTGACATCCCATTCTTAATCCATAGAGTTTAATATGATGTCGGCCCACCCTTTGCAGCTATAACAGCTTCAACTCTTCTGGGAAGGCTTTCCACAAGGTTTAGGAGTGTGTTTATGGGAATTTTTGACCATTCTTCCAGAAGCGCATTTGTGAGGTCAGACACTGATGTTGGACGAGAAGGCCTGGCTCACAGTCTTTGCTCTAATTTATCCCAAAGGTGCTCTATCGGGTTGAGGTCAGGACTCTGTGCAGGCCAGTCAGGTTCTTCCACACCAAACTCACTCATCCATGTCTTTATGGACCTTGCTTTGTGCACTGGTGTGCAGTCATGTTGGAACAGGAAGGGGCCATCCCCAAACTGTTCCCACAAAGTTGGGAGCATGGAATTGTCCAAAATCTCTTGGTATACTTAAGCATTCAGAGTTCCTTTCACTGGAACTAAGGGGCCAAGCCCAGCTCCTGAAAAACAACCCCACACCATAATCCCCCCTCCACCAAACTTCACAGTTGGCACAATGCAGTCAGACAAGTACCGTTCTCCTGGCAACCGCCAAACCCAGACTTGTTCATCAGATTGCCAGATGGAGAAGCGTGATTCGTCACTCCAGAGAACGCGTCTCCACTGCTCTAGAGTCCAGTGGCGGCGTGCTTTACACCACTGCATCCGACGCTTTGCATTGTACTTGGTGATGTATGGCTTGGATGCAGCTGCTCGGCCATGGAAACCCATTCCATGAAGCTCTCTACGCACTGTTATTGAGCTAATCTGAAGGCCACATGAACTTTGGAGGTCTGTAGCGATTGACTCTGCAGAAAGTTGGTGACCTCTGCGCACTATGCGCCTCAGCATCCGCTGACCCCGCTCTGTCATTTTACGTGGCCTACCACTTCGTGGCTGAGTTGCTGTCATTCCCAATCGCTTCCACTTTGTTATAATACCACTGACAGTTGACTGTGGAATATTTAGTAGCGAGGAAATTTCACGACTGGACTTGTTGCACAGGTGGCATCCTATCACAGTACCACGCTGGAATTCACTGAGCTCCTGAGAGCGGCCCATTCTTTCACAAATGTTTGTAGAAGCAGTCTGCATGCCTAGGTGCTTCATTTTATACACCTGTGGCCATGGAAGTGAATGGAACACCTCAATTCAATTATTTGGATGGGTGAGCGAATACTTTTGGCAATATAGTGTATATATATATATATATATATAAAATCAACATTTAACCCCCCCCATAAGTAAATATATAGAAATAAAAATCAAACAGACACACAAATATACATATATAAAAACACTCCACTTTCATGTAGGTCACCGAGTGTAGCAACCCCTCTCACAATCCACTCTGGAAAGGGGACTTGCCAATACACAATCTTGGGTTCTGCCATATGCTCGAGGCAACATTTAAATAAGTGTCCAATTTAAACAATCTGGACACTTTAGTCCATACAGAGTGTAAATGCGAAATAACGGGGTGTAACTTAACTTTTCCGATTAGTTTGATAGAGATGCTTTGTAATGGTGAAATGGGGCAAGAACTGCCTGTTCAATAACAAACCAGGGAGGGGCTCTCTCAGGTGGAAGTGACCAATGAGCCAAATGTCTGAGACTGAACGCATAGTAATAAAACAAAATCTTGGGTAGGCCTAGCCCACCTTTGTCTATCAGCCTGTGTAACTTATTAAAATGCAATCTGGGACGTTTACCATTCCAAATGAAGGACTTCGCTATGATATTGAATTGCTTGAAATAAGAGAGGGGGACATCTACAGGGAGAGATTGTAGCAGGTAGTTAAATTTTGGAATACAAATCATTTTAATAACATTAACCTTCCCAATCATCGATAAATGTAATGAAGCCCACCTGTCCACATCGCTCGAAAACCTTTTTATTAAAGGGTCGAAATTAACACTAACTAAATCAGACAATCTTGCTGGGAATAAAATCCCCAAATACTTAATGCCCTGTTTGGGTCACTGGAAGGCGCCCGGCTGGAAAGCTGTTACTGGACAGAATGCTGTCAGAGCTAAAGCTTCGGATTTAGAGCAATTGACTTTGTATCCTGAGAACTTGGAAAAGGAATGAATAATTCTGTGGAGACAAGGCATAGATCTAGTAGGTTCAGAGACAAATAATAAAATATCATCTGCGTAAAGCAGAAGCTTATACGCTACACCTCCCGCAACCACCCCTGGAAAATCATCCTCCTTTCTTATCGCGGCTGCAGAACAATAATGGGGAAAGAGGGCAACCCTGCCGGGTGCCCCTATCCTGAGTAAAATAATCTGAAATTAATCCATTTGTTTGTACCGCTGCTACAGGGTATCTATAAAGTAATTTAATCCAACCAATAAATGTACTCCCGAACCCATACATTTCCAAAATCTTAAAAAGATAATCCCATTCTACCATATCAAACGCCTTTTCGGCATCAAGTGAGATGGCAGCGACCAGAGACTGATCATTCGCTACTGACCACATGATATTAATGAGAAGCCTGATTTTAGCTATGGCCCCAAAGAAACCCTACCTACCTACCTATATGTATAAGAGATGTCATAACCTTACTTAATCGGTTAGCCGAAATTTTTGATTTTTTTTTTTACATCTTGTTGGATCAGGGAGATTGGACGGTAACTTTTACACTCGCTTGGATCTTTGTCCTTTTTAAGAATCAGACTGATCCGGGCTTGTGTCATGGTTGGAGGAAGCTTTCCATTCTTTAATGATTCAGTATAAAATTCTAACAAAAGTGGAGCCAGTTCTGTAGCATAGGATCTAAAAAATTCTATGGCAAAACCATCTGGCCCCGGAGCCTTGCCAGTAGGTAGGGACTTTATTACCTCGTCAAGCTCCTCCAAGGTTGTCTCAGAATCAAGAGCGTTTTTTTGCTCAGTCTTCAGTTTAGGAAGATCTAATGGTTCCACAAAGTTTTTAATATCTTCATCAGTAGACGAAGACGTGGAGCTATAGAGATCAAGATAGAATACTTTAAAAGCATTATTAATATCAATGGCTGAGGTAAAAATTTCACCACCAGCAGATTTCACTGAGGGAATGATAGAAAGAGACTCTCTCTGATTTATATATCTAGCCAAAAGCTTCCCTGCTTTGTCCCCTGACTCAAAGTATGACTGTCTTGCCCTGAATAACCAAAACTCCACTTTCTGCGACAAAATAGTATTATATCTATATTTCAATCGGGTCAATTCTCTGAGGCCATCAGATGACATATGGTGCTTCAGCTCTGCCTCTGCACTTTTAATATTTCCTTCCAACTCCACGAGTTCTCGTGCATTGGATTTTTTGATGAATGAGGCATACTCCATAATCCGACCCCTAAGAACCGCCTTAAGTGCCTCCCAAGCCACGCCCACAGAGGATACAGAGGACCAGTTGGTCTCCATATAAATATTGATTTCAGTCTTTAACATTTGTTGGAAATCAGGATTTTGCAAAAGGGATACATTAAGGCGCCAACTATATGATTTCTTTTACTCTATATGTGGTAACACCTCTAAACTCACCAGGGTGTGATCAGAGACTAAAATGTTTCCAATTGAGCAATCAACAACAGATGAAATGAGGGATTTGGATATTTAAAAAAAAAAATCTATTCTAGAATAAATCTTATGGACTGATGAAAAAAATGTATAGTCTCTACCAGATGGGTTCAAAAGTCTCCAAATATCTGTGAGACCGAGATTTTTACACATCCTGTGAAGCGTCAGTGTTGCTCTAGGGGGCTTACACACTTTTGCTTCACTATGATCAAGGACTGAGTCCATCAAAAGATTAAAGTCTCCTCCCAAAATTATTTCATGAGGGGTGCCAGCGGCTTGCAACATCCCTTCAAGATCTATAAAAAAGCCCTGATCATCAGCGTTAGGTGCGTAAATATTAGCCAAAATCAGACTTTGCCCCTGAATTTCTGCTAAAACAAATAATGACTCTTCCTAATTTATCATTAAACTGTTTGAGACATTTGAATTGTAAATGTTTATTTACCAATATAATGACTCCCTTGCTCTTACTTGAGCCAACACTAAAGAAAACATGTCCACCCCATATCTTCCCAAATTTTTCAGCTTCCTGCGGGGAAAGATGCGTTTCTTGAAGAAATATCATATTTCTTACGTTTAAGAAAAGAAATAACCTTCCTTCTTTTTATGGGGTCCCCCAACCCATTTACATTCCATGTGGAGAGAGATAGTTCACTCATATTAACATTTGACATTTTGATATAATAGAAAAAATTTATTGTGTGCCAAAGACAAAATTATGAAGACCACATTTCAACATTAATGCAACAATAAAACCCCGAACTTCCCCCCGAACAAAACAAACTGAAAAAAGAAAAACGTGCGCATTAACCCCGTGCACGACAGCGCCAACCAGCGTCAATCCCTCTAAATTCAAAGAGTACATGTACGCCTACGAGAGCCCCCGCGACAACTTTGCCATCGGATTGCTCAGTTCTGCCTCACAAATTTGTAAGGCAAAATTACATAACATCAAATATTTTGTAAAACAAACCCCAGCCAATAGGCAGAATAAACACAAAGAACATGTAGACTCATTCACAGAACTGTCTCAAAGGTGTGTTCCTTCACAAAACAAATTCCAGCCGATATAAAGCTGTTCAGTTTCCTCGGTCAGACAAACGAATCTTCAGTGAGCCAGCTGATGAGTGCAGCAGATGACATAAACATTCCAATGTCCCATGAAAATACTCCACAAATCATACTCCAGCCAACAGGAGGCATAAACACAAGGAACTGACAGATTCATCCATAACTGTCCCGAGGTAGTGTTATTTAACAAAACAAGCTCCAACCGCTAGGCGGGACCAGCACAAAAGGAAACAAAACACGCATCCCGGTTCCTCGGATGGTCAAGAGTCAATTCACTCGGAGGCCACATAAAAGTATATCCCATGATTTACACAGTCCGCCGACTTTATAAAAGACATCCTTTGTGTGGGCATGTAGATATTTTGCGGTCATCCGTAGTGTCTATTCTCAATCTGCCCAGGAACTTAATTGTAAAAGTGATCTTCCGTCAATGCAAAAGTTTCTTTAAGGAAAAGTGTTAATCCACAAAACAAAACAAACTCCAACCACTCAGCGGAGCCAACGCAAAAAGAAACAAAAATGGCGCCCAGCTTCCTCTGAAAGCCAGAATATGTACAGTGAGTCAATCCACTCACAAGAAAAACACCCAATGGTTACTCACCCATTGTTTCAATAAAAGACATTGCCTGATTGGGACATGTAAATACTTTGCTGCCATCCTTGGTGTTTATTCTCAGTCTGGCCGGAAACATCAGAGCAAAAGTGATCTTCCGCTGATGTAAGAGTTTCTTGCATTCCTTAAACCGATCACCTTTCTCTCTTGTCGAGTTCGCAAAGTCCGGGAACAAGAAAATATTGTAATTCTTCCAGGAAAGCTTTCCTTTGCTCCTCGCCTGGCGCAACACAAGATCTTTATCGGATGATCTAAAAAATTTGGCCAGAATCAATCGGGGCCTTTCTCCCTCAGCAGATCTGTGAGCTGGGACTCTGTGAGCTCGCTCGATTTCCAGCTTGTGGCCATCTATTCTCAAGATCTTCAAGCTTTTCAAGAACACGTTCCAAATCAACTTTGGTCGCAGGCGGATTAGCGGCTAATTCCCTCTCTGATGCCTCCAAATAATCGATTCGTTTTTCAACATCTGTCACTCTTGTGACTAGCTCAGAGAACTTTTTTCCATCGCCGTAATCGATCGACATATTACAGCGAGATCCTCCAAGTCCGCAAGTACCTTCGTCAACATCACCGACATGTTGGACAGTTGACGCTGGATTCCTTCTCCCGCAGCGCCATTCAGATCGAGTCCCCGGTCCACAGGCCTGTCTGGGCTTTCATCTTGAACCCGTAAGTGTCTTGTAATGTCTCCAGAGCCCGAGGATTTTGACTTCTTTGCCATGTTTACCTCAAACAGTAAATGTGTAACTGGGTGTATCAAATTTCACCGGATTATATCATGAAAATAATTTTAAAAATTAGCAAAGTGCGCAGAGCTGTCTCTCAGTTTTCAACTGTCTCAGCGGCTCGCAAACAGTGAACAGCCCAAACAAACACCATCCATCTCAGGAGTGTTCTGAGTTTGGTTCGCTATCAGTGCGTGGTGGGTTGTTCTTATAACATGTGTTGAGAACGCAAAGTGCCAAGACATCTCTTTATTTTCATGTAATTCAAAACATTCTTGTAATAACGTGACACTGGGGCACAGCATATGATGTGGCATTTCACCACATTGTAAATGAGGAGCATGTTTATAAAAAATTATGCGAGAAATACAAATGTCTTCAGTTTACCATTAAAAAAGGCTTGAGGGTTTAATAGGACCAGTGCTGTGTGAATGTAATGAAATAACGACAGAAATATTACTGTTATGCTACAATGAAATTAATATTAAATAATAATCATTCAATATTACAATACAGTAATATAATATTACAGTTTGCTTTTGAAATCTCTTAAAGCTAAGATGTGCAATCTTTTCCAGAAACAATTTTGTTATACTGGTTGAAAGTCTCTTCACATCCTTATAGCAATCAATAATTTAAGTGGTCTAAATGTAAAAATATATATATATATATATATCTTCTGTGGAAGGGTCAGGACTAAAAAATTATCGACCAATCATTGCATTCGATCCTAATGTAATGATAGGATGCCCTTCCTGTCTGTCAATCTATATTTGCATACTGCCGCGCAACTTGTTCAATCAGACAATCACACGACATCAGCGCGGGTTCCTTGACACTGTGCAGAGCGAGTGCGAGAACGGAAGGCGAACCGCAGCTACCTTATGTTCCTCCTGAACCACCAGTAAAAGGAAACAAGAAAAGAAAGACCATGTTAGAAACTTCTACAACGAAAAAACATCTGGATCAAGAGCGTGCTAAAAGCAGAATTAACTCTGCTCTGTGTGTGTTCATGTGTGATAGAGGAGGCGTGGCTTTGGAGACACCTCTGAAGCGAGGGCGGGCTCTATGCTTTCACAGCTAGCTTGCTAACTGCTAGCCTCTCTGGATTACACACCCTAGATTTGATTAATATTTTTCTTCCATGAACTCATTAAGTGGAAAGCATGACTTGATTATTTGAAAAATGCAGAAACCCAGTTTGATAAGCAGTGTTACATGTTCTAAGGTCTTGTTGAATGTGTTTATTCTTTACATATTTTAGCTGTCAAAACAGCTGAAATCACTCAATAATAGTAATAACATAATATTCTTCAAATCAGCCTGATAATTGCAGTCATGTCTTATACTGGTGTGTATAACACTAAATATATTTCTGCTGCAGATGTGTATGTTTAGAGGTGAGATTCCACATGCATTGGGCAATGTTTGAAATCACAGAGGATATTTTTTTAGAATTGGATAATATTTAAAGCTTCAAGGTGCTTAAACAAGATGATTAAGGTACCTTGACAGTGCTTGAAAAGTTCCTGAATTTCACACTTAAAAAGCTGTACGAATCCTGAACAGTCTCTAGAGTTTACTCAGAATGGTGCCAAAAACATCCACTGAGCAGCAGTTCTGTGGACAGAAATGCCTTGCTGATGAGAGAGGTCAACGGAAAATGGCCAGACTGGTTTGAGCTGACAGAAGGGCTATGGTAACTCAGATAACCACTCTGTACAATTGTAGTGAGCAAAGTAGCATCACAGAATGCACAACATATCAAACCTTGAGGTAGATAGTCTACAACAGCAGAAGACCACGTCGGGTTCCAATTCTGTCAGCCAAGAGCAGAAAGCTGAAGCTGCAGTGGGCACAGACTCACCAAAACTGGACAGTTAAAGACTGGAAAGACATAGCCTGGTCTGATGAATCTTGATTTCTGCTGAGGTACACAGATGGTAGACCGACTGCAGCCTCAGCTTTCGGTTTTTTTCTGTTAGCAATAATGATGATGATAATAATAATAATAATTGAAATAAAAATCAATTTTAGGTTCAAGGTGAACTTGTTTAGGTTGTATACATATGTACTGTATAGGCTATAATGTGAACCAGCAGAGTTGTGTTCACAATGCATGTTAAGCATGAATTGCTCCTCGGAAATAATGCAAACTCAACTGTGAGCACCTCCTGAGATGGTCTGAGGTCATTTGCAGCATTCTTATAGACAACGCTGTTCTTACAAACATTTTTTAGATGACTAAAACAAAAGAAAGAGTGAGAACACTTTACATGCACTTGTTCCTCGAGACACGCTTCCGCTGCTCGCCTCTGATCAAATAGCACATCAGAGGTGCACATCGACGGCTTTTCTTTCATCTGTTCTTCAAAATATTATAAAGTATGTTTCTTCAAGCATGTTTCTTTGTGTCTAACAGCATTTCTTGTCATGTGTCACTCCGAGACGTCTAACAGTTAACCTACCATAGTGTCAAGTCATTTTTATTTGTATAACGCTTTTCACAACACATCGTTTCAAAGCAGCTTTACAGAAAATCATGCATTAACAGAAAATGAAACTAATATCTATAAAGTCTTAGAGTCATCATTGTGTAGTTTGATTAAATATGATTCTAAATTGTGTATAAAAATAAATAAATAATAAGTGTATTTAGAATAGTGATGTGTAGATGAGCAAAAGCTACCCACATTTGGCAGGTGCTAATTTCATACCCTGGTCTACTATTTAATATATTTGGGGACTTTCCACCTCCATGGTTTTGTAATTTCCCGATATTGTCGATCATCGCCTGTCAATGAGTGTCGGAATCGGGATGTTTGTCAGATATCGTTGATATCTGATTACATCATCCTATCGCCCAGCTCTAATCTTGTGGCTATACTTTTAAAACAATCTATATTTTAGTATTAGTGGACTTGCCCCATTCACTTACATTGTAAGTGCCTTACTGTAACTACAATTTTTGCTTTTTCCAAATAAAGGAGGAATAATGTTTTGTGGAAATCATCTTTATACCACAAATGCTGTTCATTTAAGATTTAACTTGTATTGAACTGGAGCATTCCTGTAAACATGGTCTGACACATATTCCATCTCATCTTATGTCATTGGTTTGTCTCATGTCAGCACACACTTATTCAGTATTCCGTCACATCCACCTACTCGCACCCAAACTTCAGCTGTTTTTGTGAGGTGGAATTTTAGCTATTGTCACCGCTGTCAACCACACGAACACATATTTTATCATGGGAAAATCTCCCCAACTCTTTTTATTTTTTGTGTGTGTGTGTGCGACCCCTCCTTTATCTCTCTGCCTTGTTCTCTTTCACACACATTTTTCCCACACATTTCACCACAACCCCCCTCTTCTTGTCTCCCACATCGACTCACTGTCTAAAACCTAGATGTCCTCTCTCCCGACCCACAATCCTTTCCTGTGCCCCCCTTTTTATACACACTTTTTCATTTTGCTTCACCATTGCTCAACCCCCCAACCCTTCTGTCTGCCATCTCCCTAAACACACACACACACACACTACATTTTTTTGGCTCCCTCTTTGTCCGCCTCAGTAAATCAGCAGAGCCTGCTCAGTTCCAGGGGATTAATGTGTGTATGCCAGTGAAGAGTGCAATGAAAAAGTGGGAGAGGCAGAAAGGGATAGATTTTTTTTGTAGTGCCTTTTGTTTTTGGAGTTTCAGAGGTCTGTGGGGATGGACGACATAGTCAGTGTGTGTGAAAGAGAGTGCTTTAACAACACAGTGCACTGATTAACTCAGGCATGGCACAATGACATGATATCAGAGGAAATTTTAAGAAGATCCTTTCAATTGTGAGCTGGAGTTGAAGAACTTGCGTTTTTGCCTGCCAGACTTTTCAAACCTTACTAGCGGTAGACTCAAAACGAAAAGAGATGCACATTTCAAAAAGGATTAAATCAAGAGTCCTGGATATTCAAATTAGTGATACATCTGGGAGTGGTTGAATACCGCATGTCATGATTAGTCCCACATGCTCCACTGACAGATGAGAATGTAGAATAACTGAGCTGATATATCTAACTAAACACCCTCATTGAGATAACTGGCTTGTCATATCCAGGTTTTTCCACAGCATTGTATACTGAACCTATAAAGGCATCATTACATAGATGATATAAAGGTGAAGTATGTCATTTCTGTGCTACTAGTGGCAGCAAACGGAATTACAAAAAGTATGTTTTCAAACAACCTTTGCCAACACCCCTTAGACTTCGAACTCTCTGATTCCCTATGAACAAAAAGACCATACTAAATAAAAGGTGATAAAAATTTAATGTCGTAATGAACAAGATCACTATAACATACACACCGGACAGAAAGCGTGGCGGAGGAATCGGGTTGTCCGATAACATTGCCGAATTGAACAGCAGCTGTGTGTGCGGGGGATGCAGCACATGAGATAGGATGGTTCTTCTGGTAACTAGTAAGCATAACAACAGCGCCGTTTCTGACCATTTTGGCGCCCTATGCGAGATTGTTGTTGTGGACGAGGGGTGTATTAGCAACTTGCGCGGCTATCTCATTATTGCTGCTCCCGTTTGCCAGAGCGATCTCATTATTGGTGGTGGTGTGTGTGTTTGTGTGTCCTCCATCTTATAAATGCAAAGATGCTTTTAGCAAGTCTTCCAATTTTATCTTTAACATCTGTAGGCGAAGCTAATTTTCTTTTCCTCTGTACACGTCTGCGATGGATGTTCTTGATCACCCTGCTGAACAGCTTACTACAAGTAGCCACGCACCAAACTCACACTATTGGTTGTGCTAGAAAGGGATGGGTGGAGCTGAGCGGGCTGCTCAAAATATAAACATCAGTGTTTTGATAGTGCCTGGGAGGCTCAGTGTTTATACTTTTGGCGGAGGTTAACCTACGAATGGCTAACTTATAATTGTCAGTGAACAATAAACTGGGATAGTAGAATGTATTTTGACATAAAAAAAAAGTTACATACTTCACCTTTAAATGTTGGTTCACACAAAATTTTTTATTTTCTTATCATACTTACTCCCTTATTTTTGCAAACCAGATTGTCTGTCTTCTCTGTGGAACACAATAGGAGATGTTATGCAGAATATTAGGGACTGACAGCCACCAACCATTCACTTTCATCGAAAATACATTTAGCCTTTTGTGTTCCATGGAAGAAAGAAAGTGTTGTATTTTAAGCCTGTCCTAAAATTACTTGTAGTTGCATATGAATGTATTTACTGATAATGCTTGCATTGCAGAGTCATCAAATTAACTGTATTGATATAGCCTGCACAGTCCTTCAGAGTCCTGTAATATACTACAATTCTATACTATACTATACATTATATTTACATTTTTACTTAATACATTTTAATGTGGGAGGGACAATGAAACTGCAAAATTTTAGCTGCATAACTTTAGCTATGGTTGAAGTTAACTTAATATTTTATTTTTTGTTTAATGCATAATTTCATTTTTTTTTTTTTTTTTTTTTTTCACAAAAAATTGGTTTGAGATCAAATAATAATTGGCGGACCTCCTATATAATAATTGCTGCCTAAAAGCAATACTAAAATATTCCAGCTCTGACCCATCTCAGAGGTGGCTTTGATTTTTCATTCATCAGTTCATGTTCATTCATGAATTTGTTCAGCATTAAAACAGCTTCCATGCTGTCTTTGCAGTGTAAAAACGGCACAACTGTGATAATCTGGTGCAGTTAAACACAAAAGTGAATGCCCTCCGGAATGCTTTTAATTACACTTTTAGGGAAATCTGAAGATTTTTTGCCATTTGGTTGCAGTGAAAGAACATCTGATGCTCATGAATCTTGTGTTTCAGAAATCAGTTTGCAGAAGACAGTGAGAGAGAGTGAGTGATGTGCTTGCTGTATGTGTTTGACGTTCTGTAATGACTCTGTCAGGTTTGTTGTTTTCACAGTAACTCCTTGCCCTGAGTATAGAGGAAAATAAACTTGTTTCAAAGCAGAACTTCCTCCTCTCTTGGTTTGTTGTCTTTGCTTCATGTCCTCTTCCATTCCAACTGTCAGCTCCCTTTAATCCTTAATCTGTAATAATTCTGGACTGTTGGTACTCCCCCCCCCCCCCTTTTTATTTTATTTTTTTGTCAGTTAAATGAACCATAACCATCCCACTTGAGAAATTAAATCTAAAAACCTTACCATTGTTACCTGGCATGACTTTCACAGACTGACCATTGAAAGTATGGAGGAATTGTGCAGTTTAGGGGGAGTGCATGGCTAATGTCAACATTTTTTTGTTTGTTTTTTCTCCCAATTTGGAATGGCCAATTCCCACTGTGTTTTTTAAGTCCTTGTGGTCACGTAGTGATTCACCTCAATCCGGGTGATGGAGGACGAATCTCAGTTGCCTCCACGTCTGAGACCGTCAACCCGCGCATCTTATCACATGGCTTGTTGAGCGCGTTGCTACGGAGACATAGCATGTGTGAAGACTTCACGCCATCCACCGCGGCATCCACGCTCAACTCACCACACGCCCCACCGAGATCGAACCACATTATAGCGACCACAATGAGGTTACCCCATGTGACTCTACCCTCCCTTGCAACCAGGCCATTTGGTTGCTAAGGAGACCTGGTTGGAGTCAGCTAATGTCAACTTTTAATACAACTAGCCTAATGTGCATTTAGCCTGGTTACTAGCAACTGACTTGCACTTGCCCTTGCAGCTTTGTATATTTTAATTTTGCATGTGTGTGTGTGCGAGAGAGAGAGACAAAGAGAGTCTATTCTGACTGTCAATTTAAATTTTTGTTTTATCTTATCTGAAGTTGGTTTTAGATAAACCTGAGTTGCCAGCTAAACCTGAGTGAAATCTACAGTAATAGCATAAAAGCAAAACTAAAAGAAACTTTTCAGTTAAGTTTCTTGTAAACACAGAATTTAATACCTCAAAGGCCTGTTGTAGTGTGTACAGCATTGTATAATTGGGTAGTTGACTTAAAATACTTTAGGAAAGTTGATATGTCCTGTCAGTTTTAAAAAGTGTTCAACCAATATATCACAGAGGCCGATAAATCGGTTGATATTCTGACTTTTGTAAATATCGGCATCGGGCGATAAATGTTCCTGTTGACTGATTTTTTTTTCTTGTGGGTGTGCCGAAAATCGCCTGCTTGCATGTAAGCGACTGAGACATGTAAACGACTAGTCACGGTTCGTTTTGTTGTTATGTGCCATCGTTTTACTACAATAATAGACCGCTGTGCAACACTGTGTCATTTAAACGGTCCGAATATCAGAGCCACGGCAGACCCGCTTGAGCTCATAATGTTAAAGTGCTCGTATGTTTCATTCTCCCTCACTCTCCTGAACAGTTAAATGTAACTTTTAACTGTCTTATCTAATGATAAAAAGGCAAATATCAATAAAACAAATATCATATACCGTCTGCAAATATGCACATATCTCGTTTAAACAGATGTAATAACCCAACCTCACACAACTTGAACAGATCCAGCATCCTGTGGAGCACTTATTTACCTCTAAAGCACGTATTCTAACAGTCTCTCATCAACAGTTCCGTCACTTTTCTAATGATAAAAGGCAAATATCAATAAAACTACTATTATATACCATCTGCAAATATGCAGCTATCTCGTTTAAACAGATGTCGTTCACGAACCTCACGAAAATCCAGCGTTTTCTTCCCATGGAACGCTCATCTAATATCTTCCTCTGAAGCACGTATTCTATCAGCCAGAATCAAAAACTTCAGGATCAAAAGTTCCTCTCATTCACAAATCATGACAGTCACTCCGTAACAAACCAAGCAGGCAATCCTAGCCATTTAAACTGTGAGGAGATTGAGGCTCACGCTGGATCCACACGAGCACGTGAGTGCAACTTTAAGGCTGTGTCCGAAACCAGGAAAATGCTGCCTTCGGAGGCTGTATATTGAGGTACGATGAAAATAAAGTGCTTTTCAAACTGTTCGGAGACCAGTTTCCTTAAGAGTTCCATTTAGTCAAAACAGATGTCAGTTAAGCCATTAACTGATTAGGCAGTAAGGTAGCAAGTCAGCTGCTTACGTTTTCGGGTGCAGCCCAAGGTAAAAGCACTTCACGTGCACTATAAGTAAATGTCTTATTCACTATGCACTGTATGTACAATTGGTTTGTGTATTTTTTGAGGAAATGCGATTGCTAACGTGGACATGCCATCCATGGTTGCTGGACTACTGTGTGTACCTTCTTCCTAATATATTAACAATTTCTTCATGTGCAAATAAATTACTAAAATTTGATGACTAAACAGAAATCTGAAGAAACTGCTATCTATTTAAAATACAATATTATTTTTTTGTTTTGTGTGAAATTATTAGTTTATTATTATTATTATTATTATTATTATTATTTTAGCAATTTTATGTTTGTTATTTACTATGTTAAATTGTGTGACATATCAGCATTGTATTGGCCTATCGGCCACCCTGCTCTCTGGATATCGGCATTGGCATCGGCCATTAAAAAACCCATATCATTCGACCACTAGTTTTAAACTTAACTTTCTTAATTCTTTTGTAATTATTTTGCATGCAACCTTTATGACCTCATTAATTGTAGAGGCTAAATGGAATATTTGTTCTTTAAAAAAATAATTTGTCACCGCAGGTACTTTTAAAATGAACTAGTGAAGGCAACAGGATGATTTATAAATGTTGAAAACAGGAAAGTAATGGTGACCAGTTTCAGGACCTCAGGTATACTCATTCCCTTATTCATAGGGATGCACCGAAATTTCGGACGGCGGAAAAAAAGACTGAAAATTGAAAGTAAAACTTTACTTTAAAATATAGTAACAAAAACACTCACATGGAAAAAAAGCAGTTTATGTTATAGGGGTGTAACGATGCATCGATAAAATCACCAATGATATGATGCATCGATTCAACGCGTAAACATCAATTAAATGTTTTTTTTGTTGTTTTTTTTTTTGATGCACCTTTATTTTGAAATTCTCTTGCCAGCCACATCCGTACGCATTTCTGTCAGGCAATGCAGCAACCCTATGATACTCATCTTGCTTTATAAGCACTAAATATGGTTGTGATTATATGGAGCGATTGAAACTTGAAGTTGCGCTGTGCTCTATTCATGTGTGCGCGTCAACAGGGCTGTGAACTCCGGTGACAGGATAGCGAGCGGCTTACATGCGCGATTAAATCGGGCTTCCCTCGATATCATTGCGCATGCAACACATTTGAATTCTACATGAGAGTTTTCTATTTTAAAGCACTATGGAGCAATTCAACAAATTAAAATGGCTAAACAGCCGCGATATTCTGACAGCGCTGACTAGAATATCAGCTAGAACATCAGTTAGAAGACTTTTCACATCTACACCTAAACACATAAACTGTAACAGAATCTTTCAGTACAGCTGTGGAAGTTGTAGCCGAGAAAAAAACACTTATAGCACATACTCTCCTGTCATGGGTATGTAAGTATTTTGGATTGAAAGACTTGTTTGATTGTTGTAGAGATGACAAACTGTCACTGTAGTGTTAACCTCATTCCACAAGGCAATTAGCTGTCATGTATGTGACTACTTTTTAATCATATTTATTTTTTTTAACAACTGAAGAACCTTATTTTGTTGTGGATGTCCCAATCTGGATACTGGATTTGCACATTTCAGAGAGCTCAATAAAATATTGGAATTATAATTTGGACGAGGGCTTAGGGTGCCGTTTGGGACAGTGCCGTTTGGGAAAGCACCATTAGTCCATATGACTTGTGCATTATATTCAAAGGCTCTTGAAGCTATACAAAAGGTTTGTTAAATACAAAGTATGCATTTAAAAAGTAAAGATATCATCTGCATGTGCAGTGTGATTCAGCAAATGAGGGCTACTTTGTTGTTGACACCTACACATAGCACGCGCAGGGCTCATGAGAATGCGTGGCTTCCTGGAGTGTTCTGCCAAAATAAAAGCCAGAGGGTTTTAAAATTAAGACGTTACGACTGAAATTTTATTATTGTATAATAACACTTATTATTATTATTATTAACAATAATAATATATTATGAATTACAATTATATTTAAATTGATTGATTAATGTGATATCCTATCACAACTAAAGGGAGCACAAAAGAGATCCAATAAAGAATCCATTCCACAATATAGGTCCACATACAATGTGAAGAAAAAAAAATGTGCCAGTAGAAAAGGCTGCATTTTCACTGGAATTACTGTTAATTTTGCTGCTGCATTATCCTGTAGAGTGGGGTACATGTACAACAATAAAGGTATTCTTGATAGTCTATACTTTTTAAATGTAATTCTTCTCTGTCTACTCTTGTAATGGATGGGCAAGGTGGAGGCGGGAACCGGCAGAACAGTCAACGTAAACTTTAATGCCAAACTCAACTTAAAACAACATAAAACATAAGACACACACACAGAGTGGCTGCGTGCGTCTCTCTCTCTCTCGAACTGCCATCTCCAGCTCCCCTTTATCTTGCTCTCCCGCTGATCAGCTGACTCGGCGCCGGCTGTTCACCCTCACGGCCCGGCCACGCCCTCCTCCTCGTCACAACTCTATTTTATAATGAAATGTGTAGTTACAGAAAAAGTGGTCTCGGTGCATCCTTAATAATAACAACATTTAGAATTGTAATTATTCCAAACAAAGTTTAATTTTAAATAATAATTTTCGGTTTTGATTTTCGAACCAGTGTGTCCAGAATTTTCATTTTGGTGCATCACTAATATTCATATATAAATGTTAACTTAAGTCTTAATTTAAAAAAATGTCAGTGGACATTGTGTGGTTATGTGTCAACTACCCAATGATGTGCTCCAATCAGAAATAGCCTACAATCTTGTACAGATTGTAAAACAGAAATGTAAACCTAGTTACTAATTAGATGTAATATCCTGCTATCTTACCTTCACTACCATGATACCAGAAATAAAGGTTTAATCTTTATTTTCTCATCTGAGAGTGAGCAGCATATTTTTTCACATCTTAATCAGTTAGGCAGTAACATTTTATGATGTTGTTTCACAAACTAACCTGGCTGATATGGGCTGCCAGTAAGGAAAAAGACCAATGGACATGACAAGAGGAGAGCTATGTCAACAGAGAGACATCATCATCATTGTTGTGTGTTGGGGGAGTGGCATTAGGTCTGGTGACTTGAACAGAATGAACAAACTGATAAGAAAAGCCAGCTCTGTTTTGGGGATCAGTCTTGACCCCCTAGAGGTGGTGATGGAGAGAAGAATGCTGGCTTAGCTCTCAGCCATTATGTACAACACCTCTCACCCATAACACAGCATTGTTGTTGCACAGAAGAGCACATTTAGTAGGAGATTGATTCCTCCTCGATGTAAGAAAGAATGCTACTTTAGGTCCTTTATATCTGCAGCAAATAGGATGTACAACAATACACTGAACTGAAGCATGCACGGTAGAATAGACACATATTAAGCACACTGTTTTAATTGTGTATATACTGTATAAATTGTTATGAATTTATCTTTATTTTTTACTTTTTAATATATTGGGTTGTATGCAGTGATTAGCACTATTATGAGCAGCAAGGTTGGTGGATACATATGGAATGACAATGTGTGTGTGTGTGTGTGTGTGTGTGTGTAATGTGATTTACAAGCACTGTGATTTTTACAGAAATTAACACTGTCAGCCATGCTTATAACATTTCTGCAAGTAAAATTTTTACATTTAATTATTATTATTATTATAATACTATTATTATTATTACTGCAGTATGATGATGGTGATTAATTATTTATTGTAATTTTTTTACTTTTTTCATATTTATTATTGTATTATGTTGCATTTACTGTATTGCTATTGTTCTGTTTTGTGGTATCTATGTCTTTGCTGCTGTAACGCCTCAACTTCCCTCCGGGGATGAATAAAGTAGTATCGTATTATATCTTAAAACGAGGGAGATTGAGATACGAGGCAGAAGAAAGTTTTATGGGTCACAGGAAGTTTTGAAGCTTTCAGTGTCAGGTGTTGCAGTATATAAATACACCAGGCAACAGTTAAACCGATAAAACTAAATTAAAATCTCTTAATAATCTCACAATAATAGTAATAAAGTGTAATTATGAGATTTCTTTGTACTGTAAATCGCAGTAGCATTATGGAAAATTAGGCCGAGGTGCATTTTCCAGTGTGTGCTACAGCAGATCGGGGGAGGATTCCAATCGCAAGTGACCCTCCCTATGCCCTACTCACTCTGAAGTGCTGAGCCCATGAAGTGGGTACTCTGAAGGGAACATAGCATTCGCTAGCACTTTTGTGGAAGGGACCATCAAGAAAAGATGAATTTTCTCACTTTCATTTGGAAGTTGCTTTCGAGTGCCGTCCCCATTCCGCAGTAGTTCTCTTAAAAGCAGCAGTTTGGAATAACAGGTCAGATAAAAAGTCCACTATATGTATTGTAAGTTCATCAAAATATAATACTCGATCAGTACCGCATTTCTGACGTCGCTTTCAGTGTACATAGAAATTCGATACGTCTTTTGTAGAATACTGTCATAAACAGAAGTAACCCACCTGATTTAGCCAAAGATGGTTTGTAATAAGCCATTAGACTAATCACTTTCAAAAAAGTAATATGGTATTACCATTTTTTGGACATGTAGGCTACATTGGTAAACATTCAGAACCATGGTATACTATCTTGACACCATCATTGTACCATGGTTTTGTCACATTATTGGTGTAAGTTCCTAAATTTTAATCACAGAATATAGTAAAATAACTTACTATATGAACATTGTTAATATGAAGAGAAAGTACTCTAGAAAGTGTTAGTTCTATAAAGATTATGGTGAGGTAAGAGTGGAAGCAGCAGAGATGATGGGATATGATGAGACAAGAAAGACATTAGAGACCTAAAAAAAGGCACTGTGCTGTTACCAGGGTAATACCATTGTACTGAATGATTACAGTACACTAATATTTCATGATATTTTCATGGTACATCAAGGTCCTACAAAGAATAGTACCATGTTTTTACTATGGCACATGAAAAAAAACAAAAAAACATGGCATTACCACGTAATTTGTAATATATGTATGTATTTATATATATATATAATATATATATAACAAATGCCCTTTTTTATCCTTCCGCTCCTGTCCCTGCGCACACCACTGCCAGGCAACACTCATTTAGAGAATGAAATTCCACTTACTGTAAACAAGAGAAGCTCTAATGCTCCCCATCTAGGGGCCAATACTGCTGACTACAATTAATATTCTTTTTTTTGGTGTGTGCATATGTTCCCTTAGCAGTGATCTATCGTGGTCACTCATGTTCAATTCTGCATCCACTCTGCCTCTGAATTATTCAACTCTAAAGGGCCTTTATGCCATCATTCAATATTAATCACAATCATGTGTTCTGAACCATTAGATTCTTATTGGCTAATACTGTAACTCATTACACCAAACTTTTTAGATTTATTATGCACCATGCACCAGTCATTCTTAAATCAGTCATGCTTTTGGATGGCTTAATTATAGGATTAGTCACTAACTTTCCCCTGTGTTTGAGAGCTCTAGAATACAGTATAGATGGACTAATCACCTTAATGGATTTATTAATTCACAAGTTATTCTAAGTGCCCTTGGCAATACACACTTTTAAGTAGATTTTGGTAACAATTTGTGAGCAGGCACTGATTTTTTTTGCACAGGAATTGGTCTGCAATGCAGGCCTAGTGGTGCTCAAAGTCTCTAGTAATTAACTTAAGGGTTAGTTCACCCAAAAATAAAAGTTATATCATTTACTCACCCTCATGTCATTCTAAACCCGAATTACTTCCTTTCTTCTATAGAACTCAAAAGGAAATAATGAATTGAATGTCCCGTTGAATGAATTTAGTACATTGGCAGTACATAGAGATTCACTTTAACCCTTACCAGCCGGAGCGTTCACATTTTGGAACAATTATTCCCATGGTTCCTGTCTCAATATCTTCGCCGTCCAATCACCGATTTTATTTCTGAAAACTGCCAGATACTCATGACAATATAAGCTAAAAGTACATATGATTGATTAAGGGGTAACTGGGCGTGAATAATAAATGTATCATCATCCGCGTCATCCTCCATTTGCCTGAGCGGAGCCAGAGAGGTTACGCCGGGAGATTACCTCAAGTGTTGGACTTACTGCTTCAAATTGAAAACTTGAATTGAGGCGATCTTTTGAGGTAAGACAAGTTATTTAACATGTTTTGTCAATACTGTCTATTGAAAGTCAAAACGTTTTAGTTACGAAGCATTTATTTGTAGGAGTAATGCTAGTTATTTCTGGAAAAAATGACATGACCATCGGCCTTCATCGGACAGGCAGCTAGCCTCTATTTGTAAGCACATTTCTGTGAAACTTGCTAAATAAACATTAGCTAGCAATACTATGTACATTTTTAGCTAAATATCAATAACTTTTTTGGCCAATTTTGTCACTTGTGAAAGATCCGCCTGAAGTAATGTGAGGCAGAGAGCAGACGCTGTTCAGACCTGCCTGGAAACTGGCCTGCTCGTTAGATAAGTTATCTAGCTTGTTGATTTTCCATGTAATAAAAAAAATGGTAGATATCTTTCTATAATGTAGCAGATAGCCTTACCCATCCATCACACAGATATGATTTTAGGTTGTGTGTAGCTTCCTGTTCACAAGGAAAGTGTGAGAGGGCTGTCTGCAGTTGGACATTCTGCTTAGTCTGCAAGCCTTTAGTGACTATTCAGTGTACGGATTTGTGAAGAACACACTTTTTTTCTGTTGTAGAGATGGATAGAGACTATGGCTCCCTGCTCAGTACCCTCAAGAGGAGGAGGCAGCTGACTGCTGATGAGCTTAGGTTCATAGTACAGGAGGACGTGGCTCATGAGGGCATGAACACACAGGAGGAAGATCTGCTGGACCAAGAACTACTGCAGGAAGACCTGGACCACGAGGAGATGGAGGATGAGATGGAACCTTATCCCCAGCCATGTTTACTGGTGTTGTTGTCCTCCCCCTCCCCTCTTTTCTCCCTCTCTTCCCTCCACAGGTATCGCAGTTGTTGAGGATTTATGAATTTATATATATTCTGTTCCTGCAGTCTTTATTAAAAATGTATTTACTGTAGATAGTTCGAAAGTTTGATTTTGCACATTCGTGTGTAATTCTGATGTTCAAATTAAATAAAGTGTGTGTTTTATTGAACACATAAAATGTATATTTCAGTGTTTGTGTCCTTCAATTTCAGATGCAATCTCAGTTTATTACAGATGCTCAAAAGGAGTATTTGAGGAGTGGTCATGTGAAATTATCTTAACATTCTAAATGTTTGTTTTATTCCGTTTTCCCACTAATCACTAGAATGGTCATAACTTTTAAACAATAGATTATATTTCTAATCTGTCTGCTATTCTACATTGCCCACAAAATTATGTGTTCCTTATCTGTCACTCACTCGACGTTGTGTCGATGTAGTGACACTAGGGGTCACTCTTGGGAGCCCGAGACACCTCTGGTCTTTGATAAAAGGCCAATGAAAATTGGCGAGTGGTATTTGCATGCCACTCCCCCGGACATACGGGTATAAAAGGAGCTGGTATGCAACCAAGATTTTCTCTTCGGAGCCGAACGGTCATGCTCACTGAGCTGAATTTCCACTGTTCATTCACATCTGCTGGATCTGATGGCGCATTTCAGCAGCTTCTCCCTCCTCTGCACTGGTGTACTGCAGAGAACGCCCCTGGGCGCTTCGGCAGAAAAAAAAAGAGAGTATATTTTCTGAAAGAGCTTTTTCCTCTATAAGAGTATATTTCTCTAAAAGAGCGGCACACATGGAACGTCTTTTTAGAGACGCGTCTTTTTAAAGATGCCTTTCCGATTGTGTGTTATTCCTGGTTGCGGTCGTTATCTCTCAACTTCGGATGGTCATGATCGCTGTCTTTCGTGTCTGTGCGCGACCCACACAGAGGCAGCGTTTGTGGATGGTTCATGTTCTCACTGCGAGAACATGACCATGGCAACGTTGCGGTCGCGGCTTGCTTTCATAAGAAAGCCTCGGTCCTTCTACCTACGGGTATGAGGCCAGCGCGGCTAGCACTGGGGGCGATTTGGGGACCCCAATGGGATCGCCTCCGCCGGGTATCCCCCCGCGGACCTCCCATTCCCCAGCACGCTTGTCTGCCCCAGTCGGGCTTCTGGATGACTCCGCCGGCTCGTCTCATGGCGAGTCTGGCCTCTTGTTCAGAGCCCGTGAAGATGATTGAGCTCTCGATTGCAGCATTGGAGAGCGGGCATGTCCAGTCGGACGCAAAAGCCTCAGCTGGGCTCCCCCCCTCGGGGACGATTGCCCAGTCACAGGCTGATGCTGAAATGACGGACATGCTTTCCCGGGTGGCCGCGAGCGTCGGGTTAGTGTGGAACCCTCCGCTCTCCCCTGAACCCTCGCGGCTTGATGATTGGTTCCTGGGCTCGCGGCGCCGCTCAAAGTAGCCACGCCCCGCTCCAGTGCCTTTCTTCCCAGAAGTGCACGAGGAGCTGACGAAATCGTGGGAGGCACCTTTTACTGCCTGGCCCCAATTCCGCAGTTCCCCCGCCCTCACTACCCTCGATGGCGGGGCGGCCAGGGGCTATACGGCAATTCCCCCGGTGGATAAGGCACTCGCGGTGCACCTATGCCCGCAGAGCGCCGCCACCTGGCGTGGACGCCCTAAGCTCCCGTCCAAGCCCTGTAGGTTCATGTCATCCCTGACGGCTAAAGCCTACAGTGCTGCTGGACAAGCCGCCTCTGCCCTGCACGCCATGGCTTTCCTGCAGGTCCACCAAGCCAAGGCGCTAAAAGAACTGCTCGAGGGTAGTTCCGCCCCAGATTTGATGCAGGAACTGCGCTCGGCGACCAACCGAGCGACAAAGGTCACGGCGCGGTCTCTCGGGCGGAGGATGGCCACATTAGTGGTCCAGGAGCGCCACCTTTGGCTCAACCTGGTCGAGATGGTTGAGGCCGACAAGACACAGTTTCTTACTGCCCCCATTTCCCAGGCTGGCCTATTCGGCGACACTCGGCGGTGAAGCAGCAGACGGAGGCTATCCGGCACATCCTGCCCCGGTGCGGCTCAAGATCCCGCACCCCGTCTGATCGTCGCCAAGGGCGTCCCCCTGCGATGACTGCACCGGCTCCGCCGCAGCCTGCCCCTTCGGCCCGGCCCCGGCATGGAGCCCACCGCAGGAAGCAGATGCCACCCGTCTCACAGTCAGCTGCTAAGAACCCACGGAGTTCGTCAAAGCGCCCCTGAGATGGGTGACCCAGGGACAACGAAACCCACTCACCTGGAGCTGGTAAGAAGATCACTCCATCCCCCAGTGGAGGGCCGGGTGGAAAATCTTTTGTTGCCTTTTTGTTTGATTTCGCCGCATGCCCAAGTGGCTGCGGTACCCAACACTTCAGCAAAAGAGTGGTTTCCTTCCTCCCTGGGTCACATACCCGGTGTGCACGTCATCACGACTACCATCCACGGATTTTTCCTTGCAGGATTGGCGCTCCAGTGGTGGTCTTCCTGCCCCTGAGCGCCCAGCTGTGGCACACAGCCGCCCCCGATGTGGCAGTCTCCATGGTTTACGAGGACAGACCTCTTCCTTCCCTGTCCCAGGCTGTTCTGGGGGTGGTCACGAGGAGCCAGGTAAGTGCTTTGATGTCCCTAGACTCAGCACAGCCATGACGTGGTATGGCACCTCGAGCTCCGCTGCGAGGCCCCACCTGCCGGTACGTCCGATGACGCTGTCCCCTTGGTCCCCCTTGCGTAGACTTGGATGCGTGGCTTGCACTCTCCGATCCGTCACGATGGCTGATCCGGACTGTCCAACTCGGCTACGCGATTCAGTTTGCCAGGCGCCCGCCCAGGTTCAGCAGTATCCACTTCACCTTGGTCAAGGATGAAAACGCTGCTACCTTGCGTGCAGAGATCGCTACCCTCCTACGGAAGGGCGCAATAGAACCTGTCCCTCCAGCCGAGATGAAGAAGGGGTTTTACAGCCCCTACTTCATACCGAAAAAAGGCAGTGGGTTACGGCCAATCTTGGACCTGGGAGTACTGAACCGGGCCTTACACAGACTCCCGTTCAAGATGCTGACGCAAAAATGCATTCTGGCGAGCGTCTGGCATCAAGATTGGTTTGTGGCGGTAGACCTGAAGGATGCGTACTTCCACGTCTCGATCCTTCCTCGACACAGACCCTTCCTGCGGTTTGCATTCGAGGGTCAGGCGTATCAGTACAAAGTCCTCCCCTTCGGCCTGTCCCTGTCTCCTTGTGTCTTCACAAAGGTCGCAGAGGCAGCCCTTGCCCCGTTAAGAGAGGTGGGCATTCGCATTCTCAACTATCTTGATGACCGGCTAATCCTAGCTCACTCTCGGGACATGTTGTGCGCACACAGGGACTTGGTGCTCTCACACCTCAGCCGACTAGGGCTTCGGGTCAACTGGGAAAAGAGCAAGCTCCTCCCGGTTCAGAGCATCTCTTTTCTCGGTTTGGAGCTGGACTCAGTCTCTTTGACAGCGCGCCTTACGAACGAGCGTGCCCAGTCGGTGCTGGCCTGTTTGAAGGCGTTCAAACAGAAAACAGCGGTTCCACTGAAACTTTTTCACAGGCTCCTGGGGCATATGGCATCCTCAGCGGTAGCCACCCCACTCAGGTTGATGCATATGAGACTGCTTCAGCACTAGCTTCAGACTCGAGTCCCGAGATGGGCATGGCACCATGGGACACATAGCGTGGTCATCACGCTGGTCTGTCACCGTCTTTTCAGCCCTTGGACCGACCTCTCATTTCTACGGGCAGGTGTTCCCCTAGAACTGGTCTCCAGGCGCATCGTGGTCACGACGGACGCCTCCAAAACGGGCTGGGGTGCAGTTTGCAACGGGCACGCAGCCTGTGGATGGGCCCGCGACTGCATTGGCACATCAACTGCCTCGAGTTGTTGGCAATTCAGCTCGCACTGCGGAGGTTTCGGCCGTTGATCCAGGGCAAGCACGTATTAGTTCGGACAGACAACACGGCAATGGTAGCATATGTCAACCGCCAAGGCGGTCTGCACTCTCGTTGTATGTCACAACTCACCCGCAGTCCCCTCCTCAGCATAAAACCTGAATGAGTGGTTGCATACCAGCTCCTTTTATACCCGTATGTCCGGGGAAGTGGCATGCAAATACCACACGCCAATTTTCATTGGCCTTTTATCAAAGACCAGAGGTGTCTCGGGCTCCCAAGAGTGACCCCTAGTGTGACTACATCGACACAACGTCTCGTTCCCTCCATCAGGGAATGGAGGTGTAGAGCCGAGGAGGGCGGGGCCGGGTTGGAATGAGACACACCCGGTCCCCAATCAGCCTGATGGGGCGCGCGAGGGATAAAGGCGGCCGGGGACGACAGTTCGAGAGAGAGAGAGAATTACAGACAGCTGTGCTGTGTTTTTGGTTGTGTGTTTTGTGTGTGTTTTTGGTTAATAAATTATTATTTAAGTTGTCAAGCCGGTTCTCGCCTCCTCCTTTCCACTAAACCCCCTTACACTGGTGCCGAAACCCGGGAAGGAGGAGGGATTCCCGTCGCAGAGTCCTCGACACTGCCGTCCACCCAGGGGAGCGCCGCTGCCGTCCGACAGGGGACGGAGTAGCCCGACTACCCGGACGCGGGGAACGGCCGCCGTCCGCGAGGCGAGTGGGGACGGGACTCCCCGACCGCCTGGAGCGAGGGAGCCGCTGCCGGGGGCGGAGGAGTGCCCTGCCGTCCCCCGGGAACGCGGAGGGGTCGAGAGAAGACCGCCGTCCGCGGGGGGAGGAGGGAAGTGACTCCCCGACCGCCTGGAGTGGTAGGGCCGCTGCCAGGGGCGGAGGAGAGTCCCCACAGGACGCCGGGAACGCGGAGGGGCGTTCTGTCCGCTGGGGGTCGGAGGTCTGACTCCGGTCCGCCCGGGGAGGAGCGGCTGCAGTCCGCCTGAGAGGGTGGAGTAGTGATCGAGGACCACGCGACGGCGCATCAGAGAACCGGTGAGTTTTTTTTTCTCTCTCTCCTCTCTCTCTCTCTGCCGCTCCGTGTTGGCCTTTCCCTCGCCATTTTGTGTTTTTTTTTTTTTTTTTCCCCTCCTGTCTCCTCCCAGGTCGAGGAAGGCGGGGAGGACCCGCCGGCAGTCGGGGCATAAGGCACGCCCCCCCACCCGGAGAGGAAGGGTGAGGGGGGATGTACGTCATGCCGGGGGCTCCCCGGCCTGAGGCAACGCCGGGAGGAGTGTAGAGCCGAGGAGGGCGGTGCCGGGTTGGAATGAGACACACCCGGTCCCCAATCAGCCTGATGGGGCGCGCGAGGGATAAAGGCGGCCGGGGACGACAGTTCAAGAGAGAGAGAGAATTACAGACAGCTGTGCTGTGTTTTTGGTTGTGTGTTTTGTGTGTGTTTTTGGTTAATAAATTATTATTTAAGTTGTCAAGCCGGTTCTCGCCTCCTCCTTTCCACTAAACCCCCTTACAGGAGGTTACACAAGTAACCATGACGTTTCCCTCTAGCTTGTAATTAAAATGGTTGAAAATGCAGTTGTCTGATGAAGTATGGTGGCCGGAGAAGATTTTTGTAAAAATTGCTGTGTGAAATCTTATTGATAAAGGATGATTAGCCTTAAATAATCATACATATATTTATATCATTTGAAAGCCCTAGTTCTTCTCTTCAGTATGGTAAATACAGTTCAGGTGTGTGATGTTATATGAATATGATAGTAATATGGATATGAATATCATATTCTGGCACAGAATGGAATTTTTGGAATTTTGGGCTCAGGCTTTAAAGGGTTGGCGCTTAATAAAGCTCCTTAAAAAAGTGTCAAAAAAGTAGTACATGTGACTACTTGGATTACTTTACCATCATATACCAAGTCTTCTGAAGGCATACAATCACTTTGTGTGATGAACTGACCTTAATTTAAGTAGTCCTTCACTCTTTTAGCCTAATTAAAAATGAAGACTATAAATTAGGGATGTTACGTTGTTTTGGGGCTGGTTTTAATCGAGATCATCTATTGTAAGGAAAGTCATGCCATTTCCTATTTAATGTTTATGTTTTATGAAGCAATAAATGAAAACGTGACAAAAACTTTTATGTATGTTACTTGGGGGCAATCATTTTTGTGTATTACTTCATGAAACATAAACAGAATATGGAAAATAGCATATCTTTACTTGCAGCTACCCGACTGCGATTTAAAACAAGCCCAGACAAAATAACACGGTGAGGATTATTTCAAGATCTGTGCACAGAGTGACATGAGATGGCTCAAAACACTAGTTTGAGAGTGAAACGAATGTGCTTGTATTTAACAGGTTGAGACTTTCCTAATTTATGACTATTTGATCTGTATGATGCTACCTATTCCTATTATGATTATTGTGATCAAATTTCATAAGTTTTACAATGGAACTGTCACAGATGAGCACTGTAGTGTGAATGAGATGTGTGCATGACCACCGTTGCACTTGCAGTCTAGCTGCTAGCATAAATATTACACAATGTATACAGAGATTAGGATTTGTATTGTGTGTTTTGTTGTTTAATGTTCATTAAATGCATTTAATTTATCGCCTCATCTTGGTTTAATGGATTATTACTTCTGACTTCTGTCAACTAGTCGGTGTTGAGGATAATAACCTGTAATCAGTCTCTGTTATGTTCATGTGACCACATTTAGATATGTTTCAGAGGGATATACGGACGCAAAGTGCAGCATTTCAACATGGTAACACAAATAAATAAGCTAAATAATTAGACCAATATCATCTTATTGCACAAAACAATCAAAGAAAAGTAAAAAATAAAGACTCCATCACAGAGCGGCACAAAACCACTTTTGCGCATCCTGAACACAGAATGACGTACTTCAATGTAAAGCAAGTACTTTAGGGTGATCCTTACAGGTGCACATCTAGTTTACAACATCAATCAGTCTAAAAACAAATGTATGCAACTATTTATTTAAGAAGTGTCAGATAGACTTTAATCTCTCAACAGCACCTCACAAATACGGGAACTTTACTCACAACAGAGGATTTGACATCCGACGGTGATCACCTTCAAATGTAATGTTTATGCGGCACTTTGCTGTAACAACAGTGCATAAAAAGACCAAATCTTAAGCATTAAAGAGACTAAACATCTTGCAGAGGGTTTTACTTTTCTAACTGTTATTCACTGTTATGCACAGCAAGCTTTTATCACGCAAAAACACTCCTCGAGAAGTTGCGTCTTTCAATTAATTTGAGAATTGCGTCCTCCACTAAAAATATTAATGTTAGTAGTTGATCTCACTAATCGACTAGTCAATTATTGGACGACTAGTCAATTAGTCGGCCACCCTGGCAAATCCCTATTATCAGTATTGGCCCAGAAACTCCATACCTGTGCATTCCTACTATAATTACTGTTACTTGAGCCAAATATTGAATAATGAGGCCCTGTGTTTTTCTTCCATAGGGTACACCTGAAAATCTCCCTTGTTCGCTAAAGGAGGTAATTTTCCTCTAAATCTTTCACCTCTGAACAAGCCAGAAGAAACTGTAAAAAGGAAATGGAGATAAGGAAATTACATAGTAAGAACTAATAGAATCAAACTGTAAGGATATACCAAGAGAACAAGCTTCCTCTGATACTCCTGTGAACTGAAGGTAACGTGGAAGATAAGAGCAGAGGGAAAGACGGTCTAATTGGTGTTGCTGAAAACTCGCAACACTGGATGGACGGCTGAGGAACTTCATAACAGGGTGAGAGGGTGATCACAGAGAAAGAGAGACGGGGACTGACAGAGAGTCAGAGCACAGGAGGGGCGGGCAGCGAAGGAGGAGGAGTGGGAAAGGTCAATCGCCATGGCGACAGACCCAGGAGATCCCACTGCCACCGAGGAGTCCCCTGGAGAGAAACCTGATAGAGAGAGGGAGGAGGAGAGAGACCAGGGGAACAAGGCCATCTGCGAGAGAGAGGGAATGCACAGCACTCCTTCTGACTTTGCTTCCTCACAGACCCAGGAAAGGAGGGCATGGGGAGCACGTGGAGGTGGAGGAGGAGTGGAGGACAGTAAAGAAACTGAGGTGCCCGTTAGACCTCTGACCTTTTTCATGCCCTCCTTCCCGGCAACCCACGAGCCTTGCCGGAGACGTGAGAACAAGCGCTTCTTTAGAAAGAGTGTGGAGATATGCGAGGAAGACGACGAGGTGGAAGAAACCCCTGATGCTCCTCACAGTGCCCCTCACCTCGAGTTTTGTGCCACGGACTCCGTTTTCAGCAGCGGAGCCCAGCAGCTACCCCCCAGTGCCTCGACCGCCTTGGGTGAAGATGGCACTCATAGTACCCAGGACCCTGATAAGAGCGCACTTTCAACTTCCACTCTAAAGGGGAAGGAGAGAGATCGGGAGCAAGAGGAGGAGGCCGAGATGAAGGCTGTTGCCACTTCACCTAGTGGCCGATTTCTCAAGTTTGACATAGAGCTTGGAAGAGGAGCGTTCAAAACGGTTTACAAAGGTCTGGATACAGAAACTTGGGTGGAAGTCGCCTGGTGTGAACTACAGGTGAGCCATGTTTACAATCTAACTTGAGGTTACTTTCTTAATATGCCCAACACACTTTAGTAGCAAATATTTTGATGTATATTTTCTTTGCTGATGCTTTGAAAGGTGGCCAGATGGACAGGAATTTTATCATGTTTTTCAGTCTAAGTGCTTCAGCCCCGCTGGTTTGAATTAGGATGCTGTTACTCGGGTGTTTTCCGAGCTTGTTGGTGAAATCTTAGCCTCTTGTGTTTCTCTTGAAACTGTTACAGTTGAGTCCACTGAGAACAAGAGAAAAAAAGTGTTTCAAAATCTGAGCTCAATAGCTCTATAGATTACACAGAGAGAGTATCCGTGGGAGACAAGGGTCAAGCCTACTCACAGCGCAATGAACTGGAAAAACAACAAGGCTCAAAGAGGCTGACTTGTTTTGATGTGGAATTTTTTGCCTTTTCCACTATGCTGAACATATTGTTGCCCACTGTGGATTGTATTTTCCTGGAAAGCTCGCAAAATGCGACATTGAATTATTGGTTTTGTGTCAGGGACTTAACTGATTCATGATGCTGTTGTTAACACAGAGGTGCACATAAGTAGATGCTGGCTCTGGGGCTGCACTGACTGTGTATCACAACAACATACAATAGCTTAGCCAGCATGCAATCAGAAATGTTTTCCTTCCACATGTCTTTTTAATCCTCTCATGAAGCAAAGTCATTCAGAGCATGCAAAATGCCCAGCTCAGAGGAAACCCTGCTGTATTTCACCACTAAAATGACACTTGGTACAATAATTAGCCAATAAGATCCATTTGCAGAGGTTAACATCAGCTACATAAGAGGCTTTCTGTAGCAGATTATTGATTAAAAGGTTGAAGTTGCATACAGTTCATGGCTCTGATCAAGGGAGTTTGTTCCAAAAAACATAATTTACATGATATCACCTTATTTCAATTCCTCAATAGAAAAACAGGTTATGAATATTGCTGTAAGCAGCAATGACAGGCCCAAGCACAACTGGTCCATTTCCACCCGGTGGCTTTCGAAAAACAATGCAAGGTGGGCACATGGATTTGACATTATTCTAAACAATTTTGAAGCAATGTGGGTCAATATAAGAGGACTACTTTAAAACTTTCTGTTGTAAGAGCCATATTTCCTGCTGCCAGGTGGTGGAGCTATGACCGTGACCCAAAATAGTAAAATCCATGTGATTAGCCCCAAAGACTAAACATACATCTCAATTTTGATCTAAATCACACATTGCCCACAGAAGATATCAGACACTTCCTGTTTCCCATTTTTCATCATTAATTTAATGCCTCACCATGGCACCACTGTTCGATATATACAAATCTGTTCAGAATTTAGCATCTTCAATGTCTTGGCATAATGTTGTCAAAATGTGGTGACAGTCTCATGAATCACCTAGGAGGAGTATTTAAAAGTTCAGAGACTGCAATATTAAAAAAATCCAAAATGACCGACTTCCTGTTGGGCGGACCTAATGACTATAATTATGAAAGTTTTCCGTCTTGATGAGAACTATATGTACTTTTTGGTGACTGTAGGTGAAAATGGGCGTGCTACAGAGGCCGTCTTACATAATGGTTAGTTAACATTAAACCTGTTAACTGTCACTGGCCAACAGGTGGGCCGTTTGAGTGTGGCTAAAAAAAAATGCAAAAATGTAATATACTTGGTATCAAATGAAATTTAAAAACTCAACTTTCATCTTCTGCAGTCTATTTTGCAATTCGAACATTACAGTGAAAACATATTTTAAATTGTTAAAAGAGTGCATTTTTAAAACATGCAACATGTGAGCGACAGTAGGCTTCTTACGTTTCACATTCTCTGCTTATGATCCAATCCAATGATTGAAGAAAAAACTGCTTAAACTGCGGCCACCTCGCTCTCGCGGGACATTTTTTGACATACGTCTTTTTTTTTTTTTAACCGGCATGCACCTGCCGGTGATCACCAGTGATCGGTTCTGCACAGAACTTGCTTATCTCAAACAAGCCAATTGAGTCTGTCCTCACTGCAGCCTGTAGCGCAATGACATACTGGATTAAATCCACTACATACTGGATGTTTGTAACCTCCGTGAAGTTGGCACCCCATATAATTAAATCATTACCAAATCTATACCATTGGTTTTTGCTGCGTTTGTGCTGTAAAAATTAACGTTTCTGCTGGTTCAGTGTTTGAGATATTAGACATTATTTTTTTGGCTATGTGATCTCACTTTCTACCCCATGTGGTCCACAACGCTCCAAACGGTGTCATTCGTTTGTGCTCGATTTGTGCGGATTTGTACCATTAAAATTAACCTTGTATCTATTTCCCTTCCTTAGAAATAACATGAACATTTTCGGGAGCAGTTATGTCACTTTCCACCCCATGTGATCCAAAGCGCTCCAAACCGGTGTCGTTCATTTATGCTCAATTTGTGCCGTTAAAAGAAACATCATAACATATTCCTTTCTTTGTATTTAACAAGATAGCTTTTGGGAGCCGTGAAATCATGCAGGCTAAACCCGATGTCAATCACTCTCACCTGTCTTCATCGTTTGTGCTTGCTTCTGGTTTGTGCCACGTTTGGTATCATTGAAGCTAGGGATGTGTGCTACGACTAATTTGACTGTTGATTTTTTTAAATGAAAGGTTTGTAACCGACTAGTCAATTAGTCTAAAGAGAAACCAACCTTCAGAAAACAGTAAAAAAAAAAAAACATTTGTTTATGCGACCCATTTAAAATACTTAATCTATTCTAAATCCAATGCTAAATTCCACTGAAAAGGGGCATTTATCTGTGACGTGTTCGCCTTGAATTATGATCATTGTACATTTAAATATAGAACATGACATGCATTCACTGAATCAATGTTAGCAAATACTTAACAGACATGTTTATTGAAAACAATTGAATGAATAGTGCAGGATCAATGGAACCATTAAAAGCTTATTCTAAATGGAAATCACCAAGTAAAAGTTACTTAACATATTAAAACAGTCAGGACATTTTTGAAAATAATTAACAGGTAGACTAACCAAATCTATGAGTGAGAAAAAAATGCGCTGAAAAGTCACACGTATTTCACGTATTTCAGTCGTGCATTAGCCATTAATCTAATATGACAGCTGTTCAGTAAAGAACGTTAAACAATAACAGTTACGATGTAAAAAAAAAAAAAAAAAGTAGCTATAGGATACAAAAAATAGGCCTGTGATGTAGCCTACAATAAACCTAATGTATTCTAAACATGACATGCACAGAATAAAAGATAGTTTAACCTGTTAAGCAGTCGGCAACTCATTGAAAATAGCCTTAATCAACAGATTAAAAAATGGCATACCTAGCCTAAAACAGTTATTTTCTAGGCTACTCACTCAAAAGCATACATTTTTTGTTGAGTAAAATTAACACGTCGACATGGTCTGGTTAAAGACGGGACTTGACTCACCTGCACTTGAAAAAGCTTGCTCAGCGGAAAAATAATGTACAAGCATGCACAGATTTAAAGAAGACTCACGTGTGAAAACATCACACTTTTAAACATTTGGAAAGCTGATTCCCGCACCACCGAAGTGATTTCATAGCCACTTTGCTGAGTTTGCTTGTCTAGTGAGACGACATTTTTTGAGAGAGGGAAGAAGCACGCGCAGCCTGAGGTGAAATTAAACTCCGTATCTGCTCCAGATATCCTATTTTTTAAATAATATTTGTATTATTCTATTTAAAATATGTAACATTAATATGATAGTAAATTAAGTGCAGCCTCTGTAAAAAAAAAAAAATATAAAGCCAAACGTAAATGTGTAAAAATGATGATCAGTTTAATGGGGGGAAATATTAACCGACTAGTAAAACCGACTAGTAATTCCTGTGTCAACTAGCAGCATCAGAACCATTTAGTCGACTAGTCGACTAGTCTCGCACATCCTTAGTTGAAGCATTAATTTTTCGGCAAAGATTTAATCTTTCACCACATCAAACTCAAAACATCTCTCTGTCAGGAAATATCTGATTTGGTGTGATATTTAAACCAGGGATGCAAACTACTCACCTTTCAGCTAAAGTCAGTTTTTCTGAGGCTAATTTGACCAAATTGTTTGGTAAAATTTCTAAATTGTCCTGATTAAAATCACTTTAAATGGTTACTTTAAGCTTAAAAATTTAAACTAAAAACTTGAAACTCAGTTATCCTTGATTTATCTACAACAATAGCAAAACATAGCAAGATACAGTACAAATCAAATAAAAATAGTAAAAGTTAGCAAATAAAATATCAAGAACTTATAAATATAAAATATATATAGCCTACACAACCAGTCCAAAGGACACTAACTAAGTTTGTTTCTCATAATCTTAAAACCTTTTGATCTAAAGGCTTATGGTCAAACGCTTGGGATTATTTCTGTACTCAAAAATAAATTGTGCCTAATTATAGATGTCTATACAAACCTTTTATTTATTTGTTTTATTTATTTACATTTTTAAAAAAAATTTTTTTAAAGAAAAGTAGCCAACAAGTGTTCAGCATATGAAATCATTCAATATTGTTTAAAAAGCATCCCAGGATGCACCTGAAGTTGATTGAGAAAATGAACTGTGTGCAGAGCTAGAATAGACAAAAGGCTACTCTGAAGAATTTCAAATAGAAGATGTTTCTGATTTAATTTGTTTTGGTCACTGCATAATTTCCATACTCTTGTGTTATTTCTTAGTTTTGATGATGTTGTACTCTAAAATCTAAAATATGCAGTAATAAATAATAAAGAATAGGCAAGTGTGTTCAAACTTTTCTAAAGAGTTCTAGTCTTAGAGTTTGTGTCCGTCTGCACTGTTTTATAATTGATTTCAATGTAAACGTGCACTAGATAGACGTCTTTGATGGCTTGTTCGTGTTTTTAGACATCATGTCAAGTTAAAAAAACCTAAACTGTTAAAGTCTCTAGGTGAGACACCTACATTTTGCTCTTTTGTGGCGCTGTGTGTAATTTTAGTGCAAGAACAGCGCATTCCAGCATGTGAACGGTACCTAACATGTTTTCAAACATTGCGCTGATAATTTAAACAAATATTTTGAATATTCGCTAACATACAGGACTATGCAATTACACAAACACCGTCAACACAAGTCACACCAGCTTCTAGCAGAATTAAAACTAATAAACGAATTCAGAGCTGAATACTGTGGCTGTTTACTTGCAAAAAAAATTTGAATAATTAACCTATATAAACATTATGTACATCTTTGTTCAGCAGTGTCACATATAGCCTATAAACAAATTATAATTTGTGGCACAAACACAGACATTGTTATTTTTTTTATTTTTTTTGCATTTGGAGTTTGATGGGGTGAAAGATTAAATATTTGCCAAGTAATGAATGCTTCAATGATACCAAATACGGCACAAACCAGAAGCAAGCACAAACCATGAAGACAGATGAGAGTGATTGACATGGGGTTTAGCCTGCGCGATTTTACAGCTCCCAAAAGCTATCTTGTTAAATACAAAGAAAGGAATATGTTATGATGTTTCTTTTAACAGCACAATTCGAGCACAACACACATGGTTCAGAGCAATTTGGAGTGACGTCAATGCTCCCGAAAAGTTTCATGCTATTTCTAAGGATGATAAATAGGTGCATTGTGTAAGAAGTTCCAGAAAGAAGGAAGCGGGAGCTGGGGTTGCAGTCCACATAAGTCTGTTTTTATTCTGAAAACTCAAAATATGCTTTCCAGCCAGTCTTTATACTTTGCACACACAGCTTCAATGATAACAGTCAGGACAAACTTAAATCAGTCAATGAACGGCTTTTCAGCTTACAGTTTCCGGGTGTGTTTGTGTGTGTAGCTCGGACTCTCTCTCTGCCTCGTCTCCGCCGTCACTGAAATGGGACACAAGTGTTTAGTATCAATAATCACCAGGTGATGGCTCTTACCGCTTCCTCTCTCCCCACTGACAGACACACGACCACATCCCGCTCCACATACCCCCACCACCCGACTCAGGCCCCGGCCCCGTCCTGCCTGCTAACCCCCCCAATTCCTGGAGAGGAAATCAGCCACAACCATATGCAGCCCCGGCTGGTGGATCACCTTAAACGGCTGAAGTGCCAGGTACCAATGAGTGATCCGCGCGTTGGTATCCTTCATGCGGCGGAGCCACTGAAGCGGGGCGTGATCCGAGCAGAGGATGAAGGCCTGCCCCAGCAGGTAATAGCAGATGGTTAGGACAGCCCATTTGATGGCCAGGCACCTTTTCTCGATCGTGCTGTACTTAGTCTCCCTCAACGAGAGCTTACGACTAATGTACAGCACGGGCTGATCCACTCCTTCCACCTTCTGCAAGAGCACGGCCCCCAACCCTCTCTCTAATGCATCCGTCATGTAAAAGCGGCCCACCACCGCAGATTTAACTCTCATGAAAGTCTGTTGGCATGCCGCCATCCACTGGACCGGATCTGGCACCCCATTTTTAGTGAGATCCGTCAAGCGGCTGGTGACATCAGAGAAACTTGGCACAAACCTTCGGTAGTAGCCAGCCAGCCCCATAAACTGTCTCGCCTCCTTTTTGGTCTTGGGTCGTGGGCAGGCCACTATCGCTGCAGTCTTATCAACTTGGGGCCATACCTGCCCATGACCCAAGTAGAAGCCCAGATACCATATTTCCACCCGTCCAATTGTGAACTTTCTTGGGTTTGCCGTGAGCCCCGCCCACCTCAGCGACCTCAGGATGGCTCTCAGATGCTGCATATGCCTCTGCCAGTAGTTACTGAATATAATGATGTCATCTAAATAGGCAGCAGCTTGCAGCCAGAGAATCTTATCCATGAGGCACTGGGACATGGCAGAAGCCCCAAACAAACCGAACGGAAGAGTGGCAAATTGTAATCCGAACGGTGTGGAAAATGCAGTTTTTTTCTCAGGATAATGGAGTTAAGCGGATCTGCCAATACCCCTTTGTTAAATCCAGTGTTGAATAAAATTGAGCCGCACCCAACCGATCGAGCAGTTCATCAATTCGGAGCATTAGGTATGCGTCAAATTTAGACATCGCGTTGACTTTTCAGTAATCTACACATAACCGGACTGACCCTTCGCACTTAGGTACGAGAACAACCAGGTTGGCCCAATCTCTGTGCGATTCTTCTATTACCTCCATCTCGAGCATTGCCTCTAATTCATCCCGAATCACTTTTTTCTTGTGTTCGGGCAAGCGGAACGGCCGACTACATACTACCACTCCCGGTGGGTTCTCAATATGGTGTTGTATGAGGTTCGTATGACCGGGAAGAGGAGAGAACACATCCACAAATTCCTTTTGCAACTTGGCCACCTCTGCGAGCTAGGACCGGGGTGAATGGATCGGCTTTGAACTTCACCTCCGGCACGAGCTCCACCCTCTCTGGAACTACCATCGTCATGGACACAGGGACCGCCTCTCTCCATGTGAGGAATGCCGGTGGATTCCCATCCTGCATCATTCTTGCGCTGAGCTGACGTGGGCGGCTCCGGCTCCGCCTCCCCAGCCATTGCTTCACTCATTACACACCGAGATTTTGGTTTACAGGACCCATACACACACAATGCTTTTAAACTTTTAAACCGGGCTTTTTTGTGGCATTGGTGCAGTGAAGGCTTCTTTCTGGCAACTCGACCATGCAGCTCATTTTTGTTCAAGTATCGTCGTATTGTGCTCCTTGAAACAACCACACCATCTTTTTCCAGAGCAGCCTGTATTTCTCCTGAGGTTACCTGTGGGTTTTTCTATGTATCCCGAACAATTCTTCTGGCAGTTGTGGCTGAAATTTTTCTTGGTCTACCTGACCTTGGCTTGGTATCAAGAGATCCCTGAATTTTCCACTTATTAATAAGTGATTGAACAGTACTGACTGGCATTTTCAAGGCTTTGGATATCTTTTTATATCCTTTTCCATCTTTATAAAGTTCCATTACCTTGTTATGCAGGTCTTTTGACAGTTCTTTTCTGCTCCCCATGGCTCAGTATCTAGCCTGCTCAGTGCATCCACGTGAGAGCTAACAAACTCTATTTATACACAGACACTAATTGCAATTTAAAAAGCCACAGGTGTGAAAATTAACCTTTAATTGGCATTTAAACCTGTGTGTGTCACCTTGTATGTCTGTAACAAGGCCAAACATTCAAGGGTATGTAAACTTTTGATCAGCTAATCTAATCAATACATATTAGATAAATGAAAATAAATTGCACATAAATGGTAAAACAATCAACATATAAACTAAGCAATATAAGCACTGCTCACACTGCATATTGCACTGAGGTTAGTAACAGATTTTGAAGCATTTGGGTGATTTCTGTTGTCATTATGATTTAAAAAGGAGGCAAACAACTATGTGATAATAAATGGCTTCATATGATCACTATCCTTTGCAGGATCAGTCATATTTTCAAAATCAATGCTAAAATTTCACATTTTCTGCCAGGGTATGCAAACTTTTGAGCACAACTGTATATATTGTGTTTTTGTACATTGCTTTCTATAATCCAGTGCTTATTATGCAGGGAACACCTGTGCAATAGATGAGATCATATGTATTATTGCCTGGATGTCCTCAAATGTTGACTGGCCGAGTCACATGGGAGTTATCTGGCCTTACTTTGAACAACCTATTCATGTTAATTGAGGTGTGAGGCCTAGATTGCTTTCTGATTTTGTATCAAATTCTTCCTTGTTTCCTACATTCATTTTATTCTGTAGATTTGAAAGACAAAATCTAGCCTGTACTATGCATGTTAGATGGAGTAAATGTGAGAGAATATAGGCATGGGTTATTACAAAATTCATAATGCTGTTCTCCACAAAATCACTGTGCCAGTAATAGAAGCAGTAATAGTTAGAAGACTCCTTTTGTCATTTCAGTGGTAAAGTTTTTCCGTATAAATGGCCTGGATCCAGATAAAAACAGAAAAGAGCATAACCCTGTAATGTGAATTTGGCTATTTTTGCAACTAAATAAACTGAGCAGAGACGGCTAGACACATATTCTGCCACAGCCTCCAGGTTGTCTTTTAAATATGGTTCCGCCTGGCCTGCGTGTCTTTTTAATGACGCCTTACCTTTAAAAGCTTCAAAATCTGTTACTAACCTCAGTGCAATATGCAGTGTGAGCAGTGCTTATATTGCTTAGTTTATATGTTGATTGTTTTACCATTTATGTGCAATTTATTTTCATTTATCTAATATGTATTGATTAGATTAGTTAGTCAAGTCCTTTAAAAAACCTTTGTGTCCTTATACACACACTCACACGTGCACATCTACCGTAAGTACATACACACAAAGGAAAGGGACTGCAGAGATAGGGATTAGCTGTGCTAATACACTTGAAAGAGTGGAAAATAGATGTTCAGCCACTGTCAGTCCCTCCCTTTTTTCTCTTCTGTATGAAGCTCAGAAAGGCCAAGCACATATTTTCTGACTCTTAACACATAGACCAGGGCTCTTCAACCACTTTCTTGCGGGAGCCAGATTATCCTGATGAAAACATGATGGGGCTAAACTTTTTCCGTATTTATCTTAGCTGACATTTTCATTGTAACTAAAATGTTAACATGAAAAACTAAACTTAACACTGTTAATACTATGCATTTATTTATATTAAAATAGTCAGGGGTATTCAATTAAAATGTTCTGGTCTAAAAGGTCTTGGTATAAATTCCTTATAAAGATCTGGCTGATGAACAAATATTACCTCACACCCTCAACTAACTAATAGGTTTTGATTAACTTTCCTTGGAAAATAAAAAAACAATTATCATTTTAACAATGGAGGGCTATTGTTTACAAAATATGAAAACTGAGGAAGAACATCTAGGCCCCATTTACACCTTGCATTAACATGCGTTTTTGGTGATCGGATCGCAATCGGATAGCACTTGACCACATTAAGTGACAGGTGATCGGATCACTGAAGCCACATTCAGAGGTGGTCAGGGATGGATTCTGACCACATTCAAAGAAGGTGTAAATGCAAATGCGTTTTTGTTATCCGGATACAACTGTTGTATGTAAGTAATTAATTATGTGATGACGTTACACTACAGTCATCTGTTATTTAAGTGGTGTGGTATGTTTTTGCCTTTTTCTGTTCATTCTGCCATTGCAATGTGAAGAACACAATAGGGCTGAAACGATTTTGACGTTATCGACAATGTCAACAATATAAAATTGTCAACAAAAATTTTCATTTTCAAATAGTCGTTTGATCTCATTTAACGTAACATGAGATCACATTAAGCTCTAATGATGATGCGCAAGAGCAGTACTGTAGTTCGCGCCTGACTGAGGAGAGGAAGAAAACACAGCTCACAGTCCATATGCACTCTAAACTTTCACAGCTTCAGGTGATGTAGATCGCAAAGTATAGGGAATTATAATGCAAAAATACAAAATAAGTAAATACAGAAGCACTCTCTTTGTGGAGTAAGTGGAGCAAAACTTGCATGTCAAGCGTCTTTAAAGTAAACACCCCAGAGTTATATCTTTAATGCAGTAATATTTAATGCGTTGTAGCTTTATTAAATTTAAAATAATATGGAAGCAGATCAGATAAATAACTACAAACTCCGAAACTGGCATTTCTCTGTGTGGTCAGCGCCTCCTATATGAGTTGTGCGAATGTCCCGATCTAAGGGGGAGAGTTTGAAACTGCACCCGGCTGAGGCACACTCTGTCGCGGGGACGCTCATACATCGAGCATACGCTTAATGCAGCTAGATTATAACGTAATGGCTCGTGACTTGTTGAATCATAATATATGTCACATATATGTGAACAGAAAGGTGAGAGAGGTAGTCTTCGCCCCATTATTCAACAAAATAAGTTTTTGATTTTTTTTTTTTTTTGGCTTGTTTTCCATTATAAATATCTAAAACTCCTTTAAAACAACATACATTTACTTTAGCAGCTATACTGCAGAAGAAACAATTGTTATCTGAGAATGTTGAATATAAGATTTTTAGACCATTTTAAATGGAAAACAAGACAAAACACTAGATTACAACAGGATTTTTTGCAGTGAATGTTTTTACTGAATTAAACTTAATAATTCAGTGAATGTCATTTAAAGGTATTTTTAAAAGATGATTTTTTTCCTCTTTATTGTTAGCAAGCACGTTTAACACAACCTTTTAAATCAGGGCACAAGCTGAATAATCGGTTAAGAGCTAATGAATAATTGTTGCAATAGTAGTCAAATAATAGTTTTAATAATTGTTAGATTAATCGATTATCAAAATAATCGATAGTTGCAGCCCTAGAACACAGACACCACAGTCACCCAAACAATATCCCATGAATTATTCCATTGGAATACATTTGGAATATCTCATCTCATATCCCCACTTGCTTGCATCTCCACCCCGTTTTTTAATCACTATATGTTGTACAACACTCACGTGAAACCAGGCTTCCCATGTGTGTTTCAAATGAGAAGCATATTTAGAACGGGAGACGAATATCATTAAATTTGCTTTGGTGTTCCGAAATGTACTTTTTCGGCCCAAAAATTTTCAATGAAGGAAAAACCCTAAATGTCAAAATGATGGAAAGCATTTGAATTATCCATCAATGTGTTTTACTTTCACAAAAAAACAGATAATTTTTTGTTACTACAGTCTCTGTTGTTTTCAGATTTGCGTGGGTAACTATAAATAGATCTCTTTCCGATCACAGTGGAGACTCATTTGACTGCAAGATGTAAATGACGTCCAGCTAAAAAATATCCAGATACTATCTGGATATGAAACACATGTTAATGCAAGGTATAAATGGGGCCTTAGATCTGCTAAAGTCTGGATCTTTGACAATATCAACTCACATAAGAAAACAATGTGTATATATTATGAAACTGTCTGAAAAAGAGAAAATGTCTTCATTTTTCTATGTTATCCTCCCATTTAATGATAGGGAAATTAGCATTTCCTTGTCCTGCAAATATTGTGAATTTGTGTTGTGTTGTGAATCACAAACTGATTTGATGATGTTCGCAATTGAGAATGCTGACACACATCTGTATATAGAACCAAATATAGTCAGGATATACTGAATGCATGTATGCAGGTTCAGTGGTGCTTCACGTTATCACTTTGTTTTACTAGCACAAACGCTAAACAGATGAAACGCCCATTTAACACTTGAAACATGGAGGATAAAAGCAAACTCTTCTGTGCATTTTCTTTGAAGATTTGGTTTTCATCATCAGTTTATCTTTTGTTGAAAAAGGTTGTGCATATGGGCTGACATCACTTCTGTTACTACTGCTGTGATGTACAGTTGAAGTCAGAAGTTTACATACACTTAGGTTGAAGTCATAAAAAACAATTTTATTTTAACCATTCCACAGATTTAATATTAGCAAACTATAGTTTTGGCAAGTCGTTTAGAACATCTACTTTGTGCATGACACGAGTAATTTTTCCAACAATTGTTTACAGACAGATTGTTTCACTTTTAATTGACTATGTCACAATTCCAGTGGGTCAGAAGTTTACATGCACAAAGTTAACTGTGCCTTTAAACAGCTTGGAAAATTACAGAAAATTATGTCAAGGCTTTAGACATTTTGCGCATTAGCTTCTGATAGTAGGTGTACTGAATTGGAGATGTATCTGTTTGAAGGCCTACCTTCAAACTCAGTGCCTCTTTGCTTGACATGGGAAAATCAAAAGAAATCAGCCAAGACCTCAGAAAAAAAATTGTGGTCCTCCACAAGTCTGGTTCATCCTTGGGAGCAATTTCCAAATGCCTGAAGGTACCACATTCATCTGTACAAACAATAGTATGCAAGTATAAACACCATGGGACCACGCAGCCATCATACCGCTCAGGAAGGAGATGCATTCTGTCTCCTAGAGATGAACGCAGTTTGGTGCGAAAAGTGCAAATCAATCCCAGAACAACAGCAAAGGACCCTGTGAAGATGCTGGAGGAAACATGTAGAGAAGTATCTATATCCACAGTAAATCGAGTCCTATATCGACATAACCTGAAAGGCTGCTCAGCAAGGAAGAAGCCACTGCTCCAAAACCGCCATAAAAAGCCAGACCACAGTTCGCAAGTGCACATGGGGACAAAGATCTTACTTTTTGGAGAAATGTCTTCTGGTCTGATGAAACAAATACTGAACTGTTTGGCCATAATGACCATCATTATGTTTGGAGGAAAAAGGGTGAGGCTTGCAAGCCGAAGAACACCATCCCAACCGTGAAGTATGGGGGTGGCAGCATCATGTTGTGGGGATGCTTTACTGCAGGAGGGAGTGGTACACTTCACAAAATAGATGGCATCATGAGAAAGGAAAATTATGTGGATATATTGAAGCAACATCTCAAGACATCAACCAGGAAGTTAAAGCTTGGTCTCAAATGGGTCTTCCAAATGTACAGTGACTCCAAGCATACCTCCAAAGTTGTGGCAAAATGACTTAAGGACAACACAGTCAAGGTATTGGAGTGGCCATCACAAAGTCCTGACCTCAATCCGATAGAAAATTTGTGGGCAGAACTGAAAAAGCATGTGCGAGCAAGGAGGCCTACAAACCTGACTCATTTACACCAGTTTTGTCTGGAGGAATGGGCCAAAATTCCAGCAGTTTATTATGAGAAGCTTGTGGAAGGCTACCCAAAACGTTTGACCCAAGTTAAACAATTTAAAGGCAATGCTACCAAATACTAACAAAGTGTATGTAAACTTCTGACCCACTGGGAATGTGATGAAAGAAATAAAAGCTGAAATAAATCATTCTCTCTATTATTCTGACATATAAAGTAAAGTTGTGATCCTAACTGACCTAAGACAGGGAATGCCAGGAAATATGAAAAACTGAGTGTAAATGTATTTGGTAAGGTGTATGTAAACTTCTGACTTCAACTGTATATTTTTAAGTCTGTAGATTTGACTGCACCCAGCAGCTAAACTCACCGCTTGGATGTTTCAGACTGCTATGCGATTTTATCAAAATCAGTCTGAGGGCCAGAAAAAAGTGATTGGCAGGCCGGATTTGGCTCATGGTCCACCTGTTTACTAGCCCTTTACTTAGTATCTTTCCTAATTTATTACATTGCACGTGTCAACATTGATTGTGCACCCTATTCCCTGCAGCTCTATACTGGCAAGTGAACTGCAATGTTGTGTGCCTTTGTGATGCATGTGCATGTATGGGGCGTACAGTATTGGGAGGGTGTTCTCTCTGTCCCTGTGATTGAGTAAACAGGGTGATCCAGGGAGTTAATTAAAGTGGGTGCCTGTCAGGCTTGAACAAAAAGCCTGCACACACAGCACAACTCACGCAGAAACACAACTGGCTGAGTGTAAGCAGCCCAAACCAGACCAGTCTGCCCAGGCTCAGCTCCTGCCACAACAAAACACATGCCATACATGGGTTTTCACAATACCAAAATTTCAGTATTGATACCAATACTAGTAAATTTCACAATTCTGTTATTGAACACATTCTTGTTTGTTTATCAAGTTAAATATGAATATAAATATTAACAAATTAAATTAAAACTGCCTATAAGTATTTTTGCACATTTAAGTAAACATTGCTTCAACTTTTTAAAGCAATTATTCAAGTAATAATGAACAATTAAATTAAGTTCATTGAGTAGTTTTCTCTTTTTATTGTGAATATTGTTGTTTTATTAGTATTAACAACTTAATATTAAGTTAATATTAAGGCATGTCAATTATAGTACTTTCATACTGCAAGGTCTAATGCACAGATTTAATATTTTGACTCGCATCTGTTGTTTGTGTCACCCCATTTCTGTTAATATTAATTTAAGACATAACGTGTTTATATGAATATCTCGCCAAGACAGGCTTTTTGACCAAAAGGTGCATTTGATTGTTTAGAAGTGTAGGCATATTACAATGACGTGTGAATGCTCTTCACATAGCAAGTGCACAAATAGCATGTGAGCATTCGAAAGGAGCCATGGGCCACCTGTTAATCAAACAGCACACGGATACTGATATCTGTATTTTTTTTTTTTTGTTTTTTTTTTTGGTATTGATTTGATACATTTGAGCTACATTACTCCAGACTTGAATGTAAAAATCCTTACATTTACCCTCAGAAAAAGTAAAAATAAACTTCTCTTTTGATGCTCTTTTGTTAATACATAAAGCATCAGCAATAAAAAAATAATAAATAAAAAATAAAAAACATAATTACTGTACTGTAATGTCTCTTTCTCCCACTCTAAACTAATTTAATTCACTGTAATGTGCCATGAGTGCTGCAGAACTTTTCACCCCATCAGTTGTGGCTGGGTTTGAACAGTGATGGTTGCTGTGAGAAATGCAGAGTGACATAATGTGGCTCTGAGTAAAAGAGAAACTGAGGCACTGGCTCAGTGTTAACGTCGTCCTCCTCCTGATGGCAGTGCTCTGAGCCCTCTGTTACACACCTAGGGCAATCAGCTAACTTTCTGCCCCATATGTAGTGCAAAAGGACACAGCTTTAGTGTCCTTGCCATGCAATAGGATCACATTCAGGGAATTTTAGACCTGCATTGTGTGTTCAGGGTAGACTTTGACCCATAAGGGTTTTAAAGCATATTAATGTGTTTGTTTAATTTTGACAATTTGTGTCAATATGGATCATTTTCCTAAAAACACATTTCTAGACACTGCTTTTTAATCAAACCTGTTAAAAATTGATGGCTGAAGATGAATATGATGACTAAAAAAATTTGCATCAAGCTTGTTTATTTATTAAATGTTCTTCTTTACAAGTAGGTAAAATGTATTTGTGTCTGTTCTAACTATTAGGCTAATTCTTGTAAGAGTTAATACATTTGAGTGATTTTATCATGCTACCAGTTGCTCATGAAAGACCATTCAGTTATTAGTTACAGAGTATGACTCAGACAAACTAGCTATCTATATGTGTCTTGTCACTATTAAATGCTACTAGAAGTGGACTGATAAAGTGCAAACAAACAAACTAATCAATCCACAAGTTCAATTACATTACTTCCAGAAATGTAGGTTCATTTTACCCCTGTTCAGCTGCAGTGTTAGTCAAAGTTCTCGTAGACTACTGACTACTGTACTATCTCAATAGAGTACAACAGTAGTATTTGGAAGTAATAATTCATTTCATTTTCTCCATTGAGAAGTTGATTTTTAGTGATAACCACACTCTCAAACTACTTGCATATTTGTATATAATTGAATATTTTGCAGTACAATTTAAATATATTGTTTTTCAACTTCTCATCAATAACTGTATGTCATCAGTTTTATATTGCATTGTCATTTATATGATTACAACATCTGCAATAAGATGAGTAGTTAAGTCCTTCATAAAAGCATTTAAAGGAATAGTTCAAAATGAAAGTTCTCTCATCATTTACTCACCCTCATGCCATCCCAGATGTGTATGACTTTTTTTCTTCTGCAGAACACAAACATTTTTAGAAGAATATCTCAGCTTTGTAGGTCCATACAGTGAAAGTGAATGGTGACCAAAATTTTGAAACTCCAAAAAGCACATAAAGGCAGCATAAAAGCAATCCACAAGACACCAGTGGTTTAATCCATGTCTTCTGAAGCTATCTAATCGATTTTGGGTGAGAACAGACCAAAATATACCTGCTTTTTCACAGTACATCTTTGCCATTGCAGTCTCTATGCACAGTCATGATTTCAAGCTTGATTACACTTCCTAGTACTTGAGTGTAAGTGTAATTGAGCTTGAAATCATGATCACCAAGATTTAAAGTGAAAAAGGAGTAACATTTTGGTCTGTTCTCACCCAAAACTGATTGGATTGCTTCAGAAGACATGGATTTAACCACTGGAGTTTTATGGATTACTTTTATGCTCCTTTTATGTGATTTTTGAAGCTTCAACATTTTGGTCACCATTTACTTGCATTGTATGGACCTACAGAGCTGAGATATTCTTCTAAAAATCTTCATTTGTGCTCTGCAGAAGAAAGAAAGTCATACACATCTGGGATGGCATGAGGGTGAGTAAATGATGAGAGAATTTTCATTTTTGGGTGAACAATCCTGTTAACTGCACAGTCTTGTACCTTTTGTGTTTTTCCTGATTTTTAATTTCCTGATTTTAGTGAAGTATATTTTTGCTTTAAATCAAGGTTTGTAATGTTGTGATTCATCTCAGAGCTGGTTGGTTTAGTTCATGGCTTAGAACTCTATATTGAACTCTTAATTTTTTTAATCCCTATGGACAAAATGAATAGGAAACAAATCTTCCGGAACCAAAGCAGCTGACAAAGTGAGTGGTCACTGTTGGGCTCTGTTCCTAATTGCTGAAATGCTTGTTTGTTTTCGCTAACGGTACACATGCACACACACACACACACACACACACAGTACAAGAATAGATGCAGATATACACATACACACATGATGGCAAATCAATTCATTAGGACTAGTGCATTAAACTAGCGGGTATTATGTTGTTTTTACTATGCCACTCTATTACAGTGAATGCGTTTGTAATATGAGCTGACCATCCACCCTCCCTTTCCTCTTCATTGCAGTTAAAACCCAAAGACATGTAGCACAATAATAAAAAGACTATAGGCATGATCACTTTACACATCCATAGGGATCAAAGTATTCAGTTAGGTGTAGGAGAATGGCAGAGCTAGACTCAATTTAGAAGCCAAACTATATACGTAACGTGGACTAAGGTACACTTCTTAAGTTTCATCAGCACTCAAGTAAGCAGTCATGCGGGATGTTTTTGTGGGACCACCTAACTGAAAACTAGACTAGGTGACAGGTCCTGAAGTGTTTCTGTTTATGGAAAAAGTCAGGCTTGCTTAGGCATTACATTGTTTATGGTAGTCTAAGTTATTGCAGCCTTACCTGACAACTGAATAAACGCACTGCCAAACTGAGCAGCCAGATCTTTAACATGTACTGTATGCACAACTTGTGTAATGTTTACAGTGTTGTTGACAAGTGTCAGTCTGACCGTTATGGTTTATTTTGAATTGGTGGGGGATCAGATACTAGTTCCGATATTTGTGCAGCTAAGAAGCAGTTTTTAGCAATCCAAACTCATTGTTTATCCAGTAAATGTTGTTTGCGAGCTTAAGATCTTGAACTAAACCTTTCTTTAAAAACAGAATTTAGATTCTGCTGACTGGAAGATTTCTGACAGCTAATAATATAGATGGTTTATTATAGTGCATTGTTCAAAAGTCTGGACTTGTCATCCAGAGGGTGCATCTTAAGTCCTTTAACTGATATTCCCACAAAGTGAAATGCCGCCATGATATATCAGTCAAACTCTAGTTCATGCACAAGAAAAATTATGTGTGTCCATCTGGTTTTACATGACAGGACTAATGATTATCTTAATGCCCCCAGCCTTTACAGACCCAGGTAGTTGGACATAATGCTTTAAAAGCCACAGTGACAGGACAAGAAACTGCCTTGAAGAGGGCAAAGGACTGGTGAAATGCAGACAGACAGAGACGCCCACTCGAAAAACTGTCTCAGACACTAGCAGAGAGTTCAGCAGCAGGGCTGCATGCAGATGCAGAGACGAAATGTTCAAACACACACATACACTCAGACAAGCTATGTTAGCGTCTCAGCTAGAAAACACAGAGCTCAGCATGATTTTTCAATGCACCACAAAGCAGGAAGCATCTGTCAACACAGAAAAACCTTGTTTTAGTGCCGGAAATAAACTGTCAAAGTTCAAGTAATGGGGGCTACATTCAGTGATGTCAGTGATAAGTGTGTGTTGTTTGTTTGTGAATGTTATAAGCTTAATGTTGATATGCCGTTCTAGAGAATTTGAGAAAGGGAAACCTCATTACCACATCCCTACGCCCAAGGCTATAACCAGGATAGATATATAGTACTGTGCAAAAGTCTTAGGCACATAAGATGTTTCACAAAAACATTTGTCTTAAGATGGTTATTTATATCTTCAGCTTAAGTGTGTCAATAGGAAATATAAATTTTAGACTCCCAAGCATTCCTTTTGCAAGTAGAATAGAATAGAAGAACAGGGAGCCCTGCAACAGATGGCATAGACCCCACAGAGTCCGCCATTGAACATCAAGTCAGTCTGGGATTACATGAAGAGACAGAAGCAATTGAGACAGTCTAAACAGATAGAACAACTGTGGCAAATTCTCCAAGAAGCTTGGAACATCCTATCTGCCAACAACCAAGAAAAACTGTGTCCAGGTGTACCTAGGAGAATTGCTGCTGTTTTGAAGGCAAATGTGGTCACACGAAATATTGATTTAGCTTTTTTTATGTTTACTAGATTTAGTATGACATTAATTGATAAATGAAAATTATTTATGGCATTATTTTTGAAGACATCCTCACTATGCAACATTTTCACAAGTGCCTAAAACCTTTGCACTGTACTTGATATGTCAGTGTTCAGAATATCAGTTGATCAGAATGGGTTTTTCAATGGTAGATTCTTAAACTTTGACATTTGGTCTCTCCCAGTCTTGAATATTTGGTTAAATATTCTATAGCTATAAGAAATTATTGGTAGCGGGAAAACTTTATCAAAGTATTCAAAAATAACCCTAACCCTAATCTAATTTGACTTTTTTGTTTAAGCAATATTTATTCAGAACTCTTTCTAATTGCAATTCTAATGATTAAAGGCAAATAAACTAAAATGCAAGGACTGAGATATGTAAAGAATTTTTGAATAACAGATGTTTGAATTCTGCAGTAATCTGCGTCACTTTTGTTAGGGTTAATAATAATAATAATACGTTTAATTTATATAGTGCCTTTCCAGAGCTCAAGGATGCTTTACAATAGTAACACAATAATACACAAACAAAGAACAGTCACAAAAACACAGTTCAGATAGTACAGTCATTGAGAGTGAATACATAACACATTAAGATAAATAACACTGAGAAGACAAAAAAGTTTTAAGTTGAGATTTAAACTCAGAGATAGAAGAGATGCTGCAAAGAGCCAGGGGGAGTGAATTCCATATATTGGGTGCTACTACACTGAATGACCTGCCACCCATAGTAGAGAGGCGAGATCTAGGGACAGAAAGGAGTCCGGACCCAGAAGACCTAAGCGAGCGGATCGGGTTGTAGGGGAGAAGCAATTCACTAAGATAGTGAGGTGCCAGACCATGAAGTGATTTAAATGTAAACAGGATTAGTTTATATTTGATGCAAAATAAAACTGGTAACCAGTGAAGTTCAAACAGGAATGGAGTAATATGAGCTGAGCGCTTGGTATGTGTAAGAATTCTAGCAGCAGAATTTTGAATATATTGCAACCTAGCAGTAGATTTAGCAGGTAAACCAATGAAGAGGGCATTGCAATAGTCAAGACGTGAGGATATAAATGTATGAACCAGTGTTTCGGCATCTTTGAGACTGATAAAGGGACGAAGGCGAGCAATGCGGCGAAGTTGAAAGAAAGTAATTTTAGATACAGATTTAATATGAGCTTCAAAAGTAAGGGAGGGATCAAAGATGATACCTACATTTTTTACAGTATTGGATGGTGTTCCAATAATAATGATCTCAGTTTTATCCATGTTCAATTTTAGGAAGTTGGTGTTAAGCCATTTTTTTTTTTTATTTCATTTACAAATGTTGATAGTGGACCGGTCTGGAGAGTGGGAGCAGATCTACAAGCTGTATATATTTGAATGTCATCAGCATAACAGTGGTAACTGAAACGAGTTGACCCAAAGGCAGTATATATATAATGAATGGTAGAGGTCCAAGAACTGATCCCTGAGGGACACCTAATTTCAGGGAAACAGTAGGTGACTGATAATTCTGCATTGAAATGTAAAACTGTCTATCCGTGAGGTATGAAGAAAGCCAGGAAAAAGCAACACCAACATCCGAGAGGCGGGAGAGAAGTAATTCATGGCAAACAGTATCAAAAGCAGAACTAAGATCAAGTAATAGAAGAATGGAGAGAGAACCAGAGTCACCAGTGAGTAAGTAGGTCATTGACAACCCTTACAAGGGCGGTTTCAGTACTGTGAAGTGGGCGAATGCCAGACTGAAAGGGGTCAAAAAGATCATTTTGAACAAGGAAAGATTGTAGCTGGGAGGCAACAACTCTTTCCAGTATTTTGGAAATGAATAGTAAGTTAGAGATAGGGCGAAAATTAGAAAGAACAGTAGGGTCCAAGTTAGGTTTTTAAGTACTGGAGTTACTGCCACAGTTTTAAGTGGTAAAGGGAGAGAAGCAGAAGCTACAGATCTGTTTATGAAATGTTAGATAGGTGCAGAGATGACAGAATTACAGAGTTTGAGGGGGGAAGTGGGAGCAGGATCAAGTCGGCAAGATGAAGAATTGGACTTCAGTGTTAAGTCACTGATAGAGGAGGGGTTTGGAGGAATAAAGCTAAACAAATATTGACAAGAGTGGTCTGGCAAAAAACTAAAATCTGAAGCCTTATCTATAAAGCACTGGCGGACAGCATTCAACTTTTCCTGGAAATAATTCAGGAAAGAACAGCAAAGCTCATCAGATGCATGGACATCATGAGCTGAAGGTTGGGTGAGCTTATTTATCGTGTCAAACAAAACCTTGGGCCAATTGCTTGCTTTATTGATAATTGTAGAGACGTAGTTTGACCGTGCAGAGTTCAGAGCAATTTTGTATGTGTTGAGGTGTTCAGTGAGAGCTAGATGGTGAACAGTAAGACCTGTTTTCCTGTAAAGCCTCTCAAGCTGTCTACCAGTGACTGTTAAGGCCCAGATCTCAGGTGTATACCAGGGGGAAGTGTGGGAGGAGGGAACAGACCTAGTCTTAATAGGAACATGCTCATGCAAAATTTCAGAAATAACAGAGTGGTCCTTAGAAAGTATCAATGAAGGACAGGAGACATCAAAGACATCAGAAATTGCAGAGGAAGCAATAGACGCAGAAAATAATGTGACCGACAGATTTAAGGTCACGATAAGATATCATTTTCTGCGGGCACGGATTGCGTGTGGGCCTACACATAACTAACTTGCACTGGAGGTGGAAGAGAGAACAAGAAACCACAGAAGACTCATGTTGGTCATGCAAACTAACAACGAAAGTCTTCAGATGTTGGAAGGAACAAGGAATCTGAATACTTTATTTTGTATTCAGCTAAATTACATATGCTAAATTACCTGTGAGAACTTAATGTACTGGTGATTTGACCAGTTACAGTGACAAAATGTTTTGTTGAACGTTCAGCTTGCAATATATGAAATCATAGACAATGTTCTCGCAGATTTAAGATTACAAGCCATTTTTTGGTCTTCGCATCTGTTCTGATTCAGCCAAATTTTGTCTTGCCCTTTGTATCACTCAAGGCCAATTTAAGTCCTCATAAGAAAATAAGTGTGAAACAAAGAGCCCAGAATTACTTTCTTGCAGTGGATATTAATGCATTAAATGAAACCTTACTGATATTTTATTACAGTAACGGGGTTTTCTTGAGGTGAGCATATTGCTGAACATCAGTGCTAATCATCACGGTTTTGTATGACAGGATAAGTGTGTGTTGTGTTTGCCAGTAGAGCGAACACACTATACACTTAGTGTTGGCACTGTGACATTTTGCCCACTATGTGCCAGCAAAGGGATTTAATCAGCATCCGCCACACTGGGGCAATGGTCATGGTGGCTGCTGTGTCTGAAATGAGATAATAGGCTAGAATGCTGGGTGTTGCCTCCCTGTCACGAATCTCCTCTGTGCCAGCGCCACCTGGTGGTCATTAATAGGTAGTGGCGGTGCTGTTGTATGGAGAGGAATTATTCTGTGTATGTGTCCATGCTAAACCAAACATTTTGCTGTGATCAGCCTTCAGCATACACCTCCAAATATCTCTCCCTCTACCCCACCTGCCAGAGCGCTAAATTGAAACAGCCAAAAGATGGCAGATTTGCTGATGGCCAACATATCATTACGTATTTGGAAGGGTTACATTCTTGCAGTAAAACTGAATGGGTACAAAGCTTTGAACATTCCTCTCTCGCAGCACATTTTTTAAAGGGGAACTCATTTTCTCTCCACAGCAAGTCTATGGAAGTGTTCAGTGCTATCATGGAATGCAGAAATTCATAATTAATGAGGCGATACAATGTAATTTATGAGTACTTTGCCGTTATAATTTAAATCACATTTATATGAAATCGCAGAATAGTTCGTAATATTTATGAATTGGTCATTACCATGATTAATTGGATGGTTGAGAGCCCTCTTGGAAATAGAAGTCTGAAGCAATAGCAATTCTATTTCTTGTGTTATGTTGGCTGAAAAGTGCAATCATAACTGTGCAAAAACAATAGCTTTTCATGCTAACTCTGTACATCTATTGTCACTAGTGTTTTTTGTTGCAAACTGTATGTACATTTATTTCATGTCTATGTTTGAAAAATGATCTTGTACTACTCAATGTGCTCACCTTCTATGTGCATGTGATGCACAGAAGGCATGCAATATTTACTCAAAATTGTGGTAAATACCTTCACAAGCTCAGGTACTCACACATTGAAACGCGCTCTAATCTAATGTTGTATTTTCTTTAAAAATGTACTAGGTTATTGTTCGTCAGTAAAATTTGAATTTACCTACAGTACCTCAGTTTAAAACGTATTGTTGCATACCCTTTAACGCCATACAGTGTATAGATATACAGCACATTAATATGTTATTTTACAATTCATTACCATGCAGTATACAGCTATACTAGACAGTATCCTACACATTAATATGCTATTCTAATTTCTAATCACTGCTTTTTCCTCCTCGTATTCCCAGTGAAGTCTACACCAGTGGAATTCAAGTGGGAAATGTAGACTAGCAAGAGTTAAACTAATTTTGTTGAGCAATTTTGTCATTCCTTTTATTAAAGAAATAGTTCACCCAAAAATGAAAATTCTCATCATTTACTCACCCTCATGCCATCTCAGATGTGTATGACTTACTTTCTTCTGCAGAACACAAACAAAGATTTTTAGAAGAATATTTCAGCTCTGCAGGTCCATACAATGAATGGGTACCAACATTTTGAAGCTCCAAAAGCACATAAAGGCAGCATAGAAGAAATCCATATGACTCCAGTGAAGCGATTTGACAACTGTGGATTAGAAACAGATCAATATTTAAGTCCTTTTTTACTATCAATCTCCACTTTCACATTCTTCTTTTGTTTTTGGCGATTTGGATTCTTCGTGCATATCCCCACCAACTAGGCAGTATGGAGAATTTATAGTAAAAAAGATACTTAAATATTGATCTGTTTCTCACCCACACCTTTAATATTGCTTCTGAAGATATGGATTAAAACACTGGAGTCTTATGGATTACTTTTATACTGCCTTCATATGCTTTATGGAGCTTCAAAATTTTCACTTGCATTGTGAGGGCCTACAGAGCTGAAATATTCTTCTAAAAATCTTTGTTTTTGTTCAGTAGAAGAAAGAAAGTCATACAAATCAGGGATGGCATGAGGGTGAGTAAATGATGAGAGAATTTTTAATTTTTGGGTGAACTATCCCTTTAAGGTTTGGTAGACATTGTTTATTAGCATTCCAGTCCAATTTTTCAATATTTTCCAATGTTATTTGTTCATCATTTAATACCCTTGTTTTGAGTAGAGCATTTTACAAATATTTTACGCACTATTTAATGTATTGTATGTGTTTGTTCATGTATCAGGATCGAAAGCTAACCAAGGCGGAGCAGCAGCGGTTTAAAGAGGAGGCTGAGATGCTAAAGGGTCTACAGCATCCCAACATCGTGCGTTTCTATGATTCCTGGGAGTCTGTTCTTAGAGGCAAGAAGTGCATTGTCCTAGTGACAGAGCTCATGACCTCTGGAACACTCAAAACGTGCGTATCATTATATTTTAATGTTTGTCTCTTTTTTTACTGAATGTGATCTTATAGAGTGGACTTTATAGTTACAATTCCTTTAATATGTACACTAAACTAGTGGTTCTCAACTGTTGGGTCGTGACACAAAAATGGGTTGAAGGTCTGTTAAGATACAGTAAGTTTGCAGAGAGAAAGGAAAAATCAGTGCTAAATGCAAATATTCAAATGCAACTATTCACATTAACATGCATATAATATATGAAAAGCAAAGTAAATAAGCTTGTCATCTTTTAAAGGGGAGAATAAAATCCTTTCCATACCTTTTGTTGCTGATGTCAAAGGCTGTGCATCCAACTCTGTATTTTGGCACATATTTATTTTTCTCTTTGTAGGCGCTTGCCAAATTAAGCGGATACCAACATGGAAAGGTTGCCTGAAATGCCCTCATCCTCAAAAGCCATGAACAAAACTATGCAAGTTAAAAAGAAAGAAAATTACCCAGACTGTATTAAATTCACTTTAAATTTAATTCATGCATCAAAACCAGTTGAGAACCACTGATCTAAACCAATGCATTTAACTTTCCAGTTTAAGTCTATTTAGAGTAATTCACTAATATCGTTACTAACACAGGGGTATCTCAATGCTCTGTTCTTCTGCTACAGGTACCTTAAGCGCTTTAAGGTGATGAAGCCCAAGGTTCTACGCAGTTGGTGCAGGCAAATCCTTAAGGGTCTACAGTTCCTACACACCCGTACACCACCAATTATGCACCGTGATCTCAAGTGTGACAATATCTTCATCACTGGCCCAACTGGCTCAGTAAAGATTGGTGACCTGGGTCTTGCCACCCTCATGCGGACATCTTTTGCCAAGAGTGTCATAGGTTTGTGCCTTTCATGCAGTTTCCTATATGTAGTTAAAGGTCAGTTCACCCAAAAATCATTTACTCACTTTTATGTTAAACCCATATGACTTTTTCTTCTGTGGAACATTAAAGGAGATGTTAGGCAGTAGAGCCTGACCGATTGGGATTTTTAAGACCAATACTGATTTTAGAGAGGGAAAATTCACCGATTACTGATATGGTGGCCAATATAATTAATTTTTGAGCTGGAATGAAAACAGACCATTTCTATGTGTATTTTTCACTGATTTTGCACAGATATGACTATCCAGAGGTACTCAGAAGGCTGCTTTCTTAAACATTATTATTATACATTGTCAACAAATTCTAGAAATGAACACTGAGAAAATAAAGAATAAATAAAAATAAAATAAATAGCTAAATAAACATCAGTACTGTTTAGTATCAGTCAAATGCTGACCATTAAAATAAAGAATAAATAAAAATAAAATAAATAGCTAAATAAACATCAGTGTTACTGTTTAGTATCAGTCAAATGCTGACTATATTAATACTGCTGAGTCAAGATAAATAGCGGCAGCCGTGTTACACCATATTCTGCTATACAAGTTATGGGGAAACTTTCAACGGTGGAAAACCAGACTTTTAAATATTACATTTTGTAAATTCAGACTGGAATTGTTCAGTTGAAGGGGGTACCAAACTGTGAATCCTGAAAAAAACAGTTTGGTGAATACATGTTTACTCATTAGCTTCCACTCAGCTGACAACAATGAAAGTAGCTACGTGATTAGCTAGTTAGCTATAAGCTCGTTGTCACGGAGAGTAAAAGACGGACGTTGTTTATTTTACTTTCCAGCATTGTGTCTCACCAGCTAGGTAATAACATAACGTAAAAATCAACACTCAACAGACACAATCCACCACTGCACTGTTGTCTGCTGAGCTGCAAAAATATATAATTAATAAAAAAAATTTTTTATCACACATACAGTGACATTTTTTTTTTCACATATCCCAGCTAAGCTGGGGTCAGCCATGATATGGCACCCCTGGAGCAGATAGGGTCAAGCGCCTTGCTCAAGGGCCCAACAGTGGCATGTTGGCAGTGCTGGGGCTTGAACCCCCAACCTTCTGATCAGTAACCCAGAGCCTTAACCGCTGAGCCTAGCAGCAAACAGACATAAGTGACATGGTTGTCAGGGACAGGGTTAACATTATATTAGTAATATTGTAAAGGAAAAATGATGGGGTCATTGTTTATTAACTTTCCAGTATGTATTTCACAAACTAGTTAGTGAAGACACACAGCTCAACTCCGCCCTGTCTGCAGAGCCACCGTCAGCTCAGTCAGCTCTGTAAACATTGGAGTCGGAGCACGCTCTGCTGGACAAACTACGTAATGACACCAATTCTAAAGCATTGTTTTCTGCATTATATGTTCTGAAAAAAGTTTTAATATTGGTAAACATATACGCTGATACCGATATATCGGTGAAAGGCTAATATCGGCCGATAATATCGTCCGTCCGGCACTATTAGGCAGTATGTCAATCTCAGTCATCATTCACTTTCATTGCATCTTTTTCTATACAACAAAAGAGGATGGTGACTGAGGCTTTCACTTTGCCTCAACATCTCCTTTTGTGTTCTCCAGCAGAAAGAAAGTCATACAGGTTGGAATAATATGAGGGTGAGGAAATGATGACAGAATTTTCTTTTTTGGGTGAACTATCCCTTTAAGCTCTCTTAACTCATATTGCCTTTGTTGCCTTGGAGCGCAGTAAAGAGCACTGCTTGCAGTTTCACATTATTGACAGCAGTATGTTCACACATAAAAATGTCAGTGCTTATTGATTTTTTTTTTTCTGTCTAAATATTTGCTGAGAGGAAAGCATGCCAGATATATATTAGTGCAAACATAAAAAAGTAGCAGAATTTCCTTTTATAACACTGTTGCTTTTTACAACGTAACTCAATGCTCCCAGCAGCAGCATACTTAGAAAATTATACAATTATTAAGTCTTTTTAAGAGAGAGGCTGCTGCAAAAAAATATTATGGCTAGAAGTATCTGTGAAAGGACCAGGGTGCTGCTGCTCACAGTGACAGAAATCCTTTATTTGAATCTTAGTAATTCCAAGCTCAAGCCAGAAACAAGGAGCACAAGTGGCTGAAGCAATCATGAAAAAACAGCCTTAATGAACACAAAGATGATGTGCCTGTGATTCAAAATGGCTTGGACTTTTGATCATGATGTATTCCCTTGGTGATACAGTAGGTTAAAAAAAAGTGATAATGCTAATAGGTGGTGGCGTAGTGGGCTAAAGCACATAACTGGTACTCAGAAGGTTGATGGTTCAATCCCCACAGCCACCACCATTGTGACCTTGAGCAAGGCACTTAAATCCAGGTTGCTCTGGGGGGATTGTCCCTATAATAAGTTGCTTTGGATAAAAGCAAATGCATAAATGTTCACAGATTTTTGCCTGTTATCATAGCAACAGAAGATAAATATGATAAAGTTGCAGACAGAGATCATGACATCATCCGAATGTTGTATTAATTTCTCAGGGACTCCAGAGTTCATGGCCCCAGAGATGTATGAGGAGCACTATGATGAGTCGGTGGATGTTTATGCCTTTGGCATGTGCATGCTGGAGATGGCTACCTCAGAGTACCCATATTCAGAATGCCAAAATGCTGCACAGATCTACCGCAAAGTCACAAGTGTAAGCCTCTATATGACTCATGATTTGCCTTGTTCATTACAATCATTGCTCATTGACCAATGTATATGAATCTTGATTGTTCTTAATAATTATGTCTTTTATTAGTTTTTAAATGCACACTTTGTGTATGTCCTATTCGGTATGGATATAGCTAGTTGACACATAACATATCTATGTGCTTATTTTATCAACATGAAAATTTAAGGTTAAACTGTAAATGAATGCACCTTTTTCCTTCGCTAGTTATTTTAAAATGGTGCTATGGTGTGGCAGAACTTTTTCAGTGTAGTGTCTCAATTAATATGAGGTCATAGTTATATAGTTATTATACAAAACTGCTTATATAATTAATCTCAAAGAATTAGCTAAATGCTTTATAAATTATTTTAACTTGAGTATAGGGTGTTGTGTATAGTTGATAAATGTCCTTTTTCTCAAAAGGAGGATTGCTAACTCATTACACACTACTTTTTTTCTTATGTAGGGTATCAAACCTGCCAGTTTTGACAAAGTAAATGACCCAGAGGTAAAAGAGATCATTGAGGGCTGTATTCGCCAAAACCGATTAGAACGGTAAGCATAACCAGCATAAGTTTATTTGTAAGTTAAGCGAAATTGAGAAGCACTCTTAAGTTCTGTCTTTTCACATTCAGGCTCTCCGTAAAGGACCTTCTTAATCATGCCTTCTTTGCGGAGGACACCGGTGTGCGTGTGGAGCTTGCAGAGGAAGATACAGGCTGCAAAGACTGCCTCGCCCTGCGCATCTGGGTTGAGGAGCCAAAGAAGCTAAAAGGCAAACACAAAGACAATGAGGCCATCGAGTTCAGCTACGACCTGGAGAATGATAGTGCAGAAGAGGTTGCACTGGAGATGGTGAGAATGGATCAGAGGACACAGAATGCATGGAGAATGCACTATAAATCTATATATGGAAAGAATGGACTGTGACTTATGTTATTTATCTGCCTTTAAAGGAATAATTAACCCAAAAATGAAAATTCTGTCATAATTTACTCACCCTTATGCCATTCCAAACCTATATGACGTTCTTTCTATGCGGAAAACATTAGGAGAAATTTTAATGAATAGTCTGGTCCCTCCATTCTATACAATGTCAGTTGATATTGACTCATTTTCATGCTTAAAAAAGCACCTAAGACTGGATCTAGGGGGGTGCTGGAGTGGGCTTTGCCCCTCCAAAATATCCATATGGCGCTAACCCTAAAAAATGTGCTGGAACTGAAATTACACCTGCAAGAAATACAAGAAAGTCATACAGTTTGGAATGACATGAGGGTGAATAAATGACAACACAATGTACATTTTTAGGTGAACTATTCCTTTAAGACAAACTGTAACCTACATTGTTCCTCTCTCTTTTGCTCTGTCCATTTCTCCTTCTCGCTTTATATCTCTACCCTTTCTCTTTTTGATGTATGCCCTAATTATACTCCTTGTTTTTTAGGTGAAGTCTGGCTTTTTCCATGAAAGTGATGCTAAGGTGGTGGGGAAATCTATCAGAGACAGGGTGACTCTAATTAAGAAGTCTAGGGAAAGGCGGCAACAGCAGCTCCTCCAACAGCAGCTCCTCCAACAGCAGCAAAGTCTGGATGAGCGTCGTGACTCAACAGTCCTCAACTCCTCCTTTGCCTCTGTTCATCCCTCCTGCCCCTCCTCACTGGGTCCAGCTGCTGCTTTAGGTGATGGGTTTCATGGGGAGACAGAAGAGCTGCCAGAAGTGGACCAACATGTGCAACAGCAAGGCACTGCATTGGGCCTCAAAGGTGCACAATTTGTGTACAATCAGAATGTACAGATATTGACTCTTGTAGATATTAAAAGATGGGAATATACACTACATGACCAAGGTGTGTGGATACCCAAACACCACACACATATGTGCTTGCTGAAAATTTAAATTTAAAAACCATGGGTATTAATAGGGAGTTGGTCTTTCCTTTGCTGCTACTGTATAACTGCTTCCACACTTCTGGGATGCTTTCCACTAGATGTTGCCACATGGCTATGGGAATTTGCTCACATTCAGACATGATCATCAGTGAGGTCAGATACTAATGTTTGGCAATTGGACCTGGCTTTCAGTCAGCATTCCTATTCATCCCAAAGGTGTTCAATGGAGCTCAGGTCTGGGCTTTGTGTAGGCTAGTGTAGTTCTTCCACACTTGACTCAGTAAACCATTTCTTTATGTAACATTTTATGCACAGGGGCATTCTCATGCTGGAAAAGAAAATATATGCAACATTCTACTGAAAATGTTTGTCTAAGAAGATTGCATGGTGGTATACTTGATTGTATGCACCTGCTAGTAATGGATGAAGTGCAGTGTATCTTACTATCCACACTGTTTCTAATTAAAATGGTTGTTTGAATCAGAAAAAGCACTTTTAGCCAAATGTTTGTCCCAATTAAGTGTATAAATGTTGGCATTTCACTTTTCTATCTTCAAAAGGTGAGAGCCTTTCTGTTGTCAGTGGAGATCCTCTCTCAAGTGGACAAAGCCAAGCTTTCTCTCTGCCTGAGTCAGGGAACCCATGTGCTCATGCTCAAACCAGCTACCCCTCTGGCACCTCTGTAAGTACTGCTCTTTCAGAAACAAATGTATACGTTGTATGTCCAACCGCTTATTTTTTTAGTACCATATTACCCCAAATGCTCAGATATCACCATTCTTGCTCAATTCATTTGAAAACATTTGATTTGTAGTACAAAAAGTAATTGTTGTATGAATGTACACTTTGGTGGGATAAGGATTGTTTCCTTTATTTAGGGAGTGAAATGTGCCGGGGTTGTGTCTCACCCCCAGCTGCTCCCTACTGGTCAAAGTGGAGGGGTTCCAAATGTGCCTGTTGGCCAGAATGGTGGGATATCTGGCATTTCCATTAGTCAAATTGGTGGTGGGGCTCCTACAATTTCTGTGGCACAGACTTTCATCCAGCCAGTCAATATGGCATCACAGGTCCCATTAAGTGTGCCTCAAAAATATTCTCAGGTGATTGTCTCCCTTGTGTCCAGCTTCTCTTATTACTGTTTTTCCATTTTCTCTCAGTCCACTTTTGCTCTGGACACAAAATTCTATATCTAAAAGAAATCAATCCAGGGGCACTTATTTCACTATACCAGTTAAACAGTCCAAATATAAGTGCCAAATGTTAAATTATTGAAGTTGAATATGTTGAGTCATCACTGGGGTATTTTACCCCTCATGTGCAATGCTGTTCATCTCTTGTCAGTTTTTACAATATAGACATGGCACTCTGTTACTGAAATTCCCACTCAGATAGCTCACTATGCAGACTGTAACTTTGATCTAGGTCATTTGCTGAGTTGCATGATGTTCACTGACCTACATTTTCAATGTTGGGTCTAGAGAACAGATTTGTTTGTTTTTTAAATTTCACAGTGAAATTATTTGAGGTGATTTCCTAGCCAAACCTTATGAGCTGCTCATTTGAAAGAACTAATAGTTTTTTTCTGCTCCTTTCTAATGCACTGTTTTACCATAAAAAAGCAAATAATATCCAAATGTTTGTTATGGCTATAAAACAAAGCTTAAATGTACTGCCATTTATGAAATATTTGGAACTTGTTTGAATTTAATTCAGAGTTCTGAGTTTAAAGACATTAAGGCATTGATCATGAATATATTATACATATATGAGTGGTAGAAGCTCATTACCAAGTTATTTAGAATGCATGTTTTAGAGGGTGAAAAAATAAATCAAACAAATTTAAATTAGAAATGCTTTTTTTACTACTTTCCTGAAGCAATGAGTTAGAAAATGTTCTGAATTAACACCTGTTCACACCAAGAAATGACAAAGTGAAGCAAATCAGTGACAATAATATGTGAATATGCCTTGAACTGAACACTAATGATTGATGATGCTGACCTGGAAAGACATTCATTCTTGAAATTTAGCTCCTTCTGATCTGATGAGGCATAGAAATAGGCACAGAAGGCATCATGGTCTGAACACCATCTAGGAATAACCTAATAACGGCATACACAGAATCTTGTCTTAGATCTTTTGCTTTCCAAAATGTCCTGTTTCCCTTGGATGATTAATGAACTGCACTAATGCTTACTCTCGTTTCTCTTTTTCTCCCTCCCACCACCTCCTCATTTTCCGACACTTGCCATCCTACACCATGCTCTTACCTATCCACCCTTCCCACATAATTTCCAAATATGTTGTTGCCACCAGCCCCTCCCACCATTCTCAACAGATATTACACCTTCTCAAATCTTACACCCTCAGCCCGGTGATGCCTCCACTCCCCATAGTTCTCTTGTGCAGTCACAGTCATACATCCCCCCGATATCACCTCAGGCACCCATGACTCATGTCCTCACTGCCACTGTTGGAGAGCCCATAGCATCAGCTGGTAACATTATGCCCCCCATGCAGACCCAACCTAGTATTGCTCCTGTACAACCCATTGATGTTTTGCCCCAGCAAACCCTTGTTCAGCCCCAACAACAGGCAGTGTCAAAATTGCCAGGAACATTGCAACTGAACATCCAACAGCCAACTCCACAAAAGCAGGCAAATATAAGGCAGCAGCACCAGGCAGTGCTGTTACCACAGCAGACAAACAAGGTTCAGCAAGCAACAGTTTTATTGCAACAGCCACAGCATGTAGAACAGCCCCACATGATTTTACAGGAACAACAGCCACATTCCAGTTCATCTCAGCAGCCATATATTCCCTTGCCACAGCAGCAACAGCCAACATTGTCCAACTTGCACCAAAGTGAGTTACAACAACAGGTGTACATACAACAACCCCAACAACAAGCTGTGATACAGCAGCAAGCGTCAGTACAACAACCCCCAGTGGAACAATATCAACAACACCAGACACAGCAACAACAGACACAGCAAGTTTATTTGCCACAAATGGCTAAAGCACAAGAGCAGAACATGGTAAAGACGATGGTACAACAGCCACAAGTGCTTCAAACAGTCCAGCAACCATTACAATTGGCAGAGCAAGAACAAAAACTTCTGATAAGGCAACAAATGGAGCAGCAACAGAAGGCTGTTTTGCAAAATCAATTGGAGCAACAACATCAACAGCAGGTTTATATTCAACCACCTCAGCAGCAGCCACAAGTTGAGCAACAACAAATTCTTCTGCAGCAACAGCAAAACATGGCAGTGCAGCAGCAGATGGAGCAACAGCAGCAGGCGGTAAAACAACAGCAGCAAATAGAGCAGCAACAACAGACCATTTTACAACAACAGGTGGAGCAACAAAGACAACAGCAACAGGTTCTTTTTCAGCAACAGCAGCTGGAACAGCAGCAGGTAATATTGCAGCAGCAACAACGTGAACAACAACAGGCTCTTTTACAGCAGCAACAGTTAGAACAGCAAGTCTTGCTACAACAGCAGCAACAACTCCAGTTAAAGCAGCAACAAGCTCTTTTACATCAGCAACAGTTAGAGCAGCAACAGCAGGCATTGTTTAAACGGCATCAACAACAGCAGTTAGAGCAACAGCAAACTCTTTTACAGCAACAGCAGCAAGCACTCCTTCAACAGCTGCAACAGCAGCAACACATTGAACAGCAACAAGCTCTATTACGACAGCAACAGCCTCAGCAGGCTCTACAGCAACAGCCTCAACTACAGAAGCCAATAGAACAACTACAGCAGCAAATATTTCAACAACAGCCTGATCATCAACAACAGGCATTATTACAACAAAGAGAGTCACACTTGCAGCAACAAGTTCTAATGCAACAACAGATAGATTTACGACAACAGGCACTAAAAGCTGAGAAACTACAACAAGTTTTATTGCAGCAGCAACAACAACCACTTTTGGAGCAACAAACAGCTCTTACAGATCCTGGGCAACAGCAAACAACTATGAAAACACAGCCTACAGAGGCTGTCTGGCAAATCAATCAGCTACCACACTCTCAGCAAATAATTTCCTCAGAACCTCAATCTCATTCAAGTCTTGCTCAAAAACAAACGGAGCAGGAACAGGTCTTGATTCAGCATCAACAAGCTATCCTCCCCCAGCCATCACATAGACCTTCCTTGGTACCAACCATGGTTCAAGCAGTACAACAGATGGTGTCCACTCAAATAACTAGTCAGGTTCCAGCCCCAGTACACATTCAGCAACAGATGTCAGCTCAACCTTCAGCGCAAGTGCAAATCCAGAGTCAAGGGGAGCCAGCATTTTGTGGTCTGATTTCACTGCAGACCCAAAGTCTTTCTACAGCACAGTCAATGGGAGGGAATATTCAAGCAGGCCAGTTGCAAGTTTCACAACCAACCCAACAAATCACATCTCCAACACAGGCACAAGTTCCAACACCACAACCTATAAACTCTTTTGTCCCAACTCAGACGCAAATTGTCTCACAAGAGCAATGCCTTCCTTCACAATCTCAAATGGTACCAACTCAAGCTGCAGATTCTTTCCACTGTCAGGCTCCAATAGTGGCACCGACACCTGCACCTCTAGTGCATGCCCAAATACAGGCTGCTGCTACGCTTTTGCCCACACAATATGCTCAAGCACCTGTCGCTCAGCAAACCATCCAGTCAGTTCAACTAGACCTCGCACAAACCGTAAAACAACAAGAGCCTCCTCTGCAGCAATATCAGCAAGCAGTGCTGTCTCCAGCATCACTAACACCTACCATTGACCCAGTGGCCACTTCATCAACACAGTGCTACTTGCAACATACAAATCAACCACAAATGCAGGGCCAGGCTCTTCCACAGCCAGTCATACCAGCTCAGCAACAACCAGTCAGTGTGGTCTCTATGCAGACAGTCTTGCAGCCCATGCCTCCAGTGCAACCTAAGGCTACCCAACAGTATGAGCAGCAGCAGCAACAACCTCTCCATCATCAGCATCAAGCCCAAACTTTGCAACATCAACAACCCCTGCATCATCAACATCAAGCCCAAACTGTGCAGCAGCTTCTGCCACCAAATGCTGTACTACCCCAAGATCTCCAGCAACAGCCCGGTCAGCCTCAACCTGTGCTCCAACATATTCTTCCTATGCACATTCCACCCAGTCAGGTACCTCAGACCCAAGCTAGGACAGGACCTCTTTATAGTCAGGTAGTCTCAGGTCCACCACCCTCCCCCCAAAACCAGCAGAAACCAACCCTTCTTGATCAAACATTCACACAAAACAGCATGCAAACACAAGCAAATGCAAACACCCAGACACATGTTCAAACACATGCCCTGCCACATGCGCAGACCCACATAGAGACTACTGGGAATTTCGAGCAGCCTCCTTACTCCCAAACTGCCTTTATGGCTCCAAAAATCCACCCAAGCCCATCTCATACTTCCCTACAACCCTCTGCCATTCTCCCAACCCAACAGCCAGCTGTCCCAGTTTCAGATATTCCTATCTCAATGGAGGCAAGGCCAGCTGACTTGATTCCTGCCTCCCCTCCTACTGTCAATCCTTCACAGTTCCATGACTCTCATGGCTCTATGTTGCCCACCACCTCGCTGGCAGACAGTGACGCTGCATTGTTGGGCATTGCTCAGGTACAAAAACACTTTAATTACATAAATAAAAGCTATTCTAAAAAAGTAATATTTTGCATCAGCAATTTTGCATGGTTAATATATTTATATATGGATTCCTCTGAATGGAATTAAGGTCCATAAAATCCACTGAAATTAGAAGACATACAAACATCAATCTCCTCTGACTCAATTTATTTGACATGCAAAACCCATTATGCTTTCATGAGCTCACCTAGCTTCTTAACACCTGCAAACCCAAAGTTAAACTTACAAAATCAAACTTACAGTTTTATCTTATGATTTTAAAGACAGTTATTTTATTTTTGTTTATTTTCTGGTTGTTTTGGGGTATTGGGTAATACTTTGTCTGTCTTTTTAATTTAGAAGTGATTGTATTATTTGTTTATTGATTTGCAGTCATTATATAACTGATGGTTTGTGTTTTTTTGTTTTTCTTTTGGTATGTGGTGATTCCTGTGTGTTTGTTTGTATGTTTGTTTGTTTGTTTGTTTGTTTGTCTTATTCTGTGGGTTAACAGGAGAGCATAAATCAATCTGCCGACAGGAGCTCTTTATTATGGTAGGTTTGATATGTCTGTACTTTATTTGACAAATGTTTGTATACATTTCTTCATGTGCGCAAGCAAAACTTTGATTTTGAATATTTTATAAATCCAGCTCTGCTCCTGCCAACGGAGATGAGTCTCAGTTGCTGTGGGCTAGTGGAAAACCAGAAAAGGTGAAATCTCAGAGGAGAACTTCCTGTCAGAAGACTGAAAAAACTCATTTTCAACTGAGCATGTTGCAGGTATGTACATGATTCACAGTATTTTCTGCAAGTCACTGTTAATTTAACATTTAAATAATTAATTGAATTATATTCTAAAGATTGTTTTCCATGCTGAAGGTCTCATGCACTGGGGACAACATGGTAGAGTGTCAGCTGGAGACTCACAGCAACAAGATGGTCACGTTCAAGTTTGACATTGAGGGAGATGCACCGGAGGACATTGCGGATTACATGGTGAAAAATTCAGCAGCTTTAGTAATGACTTATAAAACAGCATATAAAGAGACTTTGTGCTGGGTGACTGTGACTTGTGACTTTTGTGTTTTAAGTGTCTTCACTAGTGAATGACTTGTGTATTGTCCAGGTGGAGGAGGATTTTGTCCTTGAGTCTGAAAAAGAGAAATTTGTTGAGGAGCTGAGGGCTATAGTGAAGAAAGCTCAAGTAATTCTAAGCACTCAGTCACAGGTCTGTCATTCCTAATTTTATTAAACTTTACAAACTCACTATTAAGTGGCTGATAAGTGTTTCTTTGATTAACTAGTATTGTTTTTATATGAGCATGTCTGGTTTATTTTTAATTTAATGTCTTTATTCTGTCTCAGACTGGGTCCATGGAGCAGCTACATGTAAGCACCCCATCCAGTGCAACAAGTGAGTGTCTGGTCATAGACTGGTATACTCACAAATAAAGCTGACAAATAAAGTTCATGTTAAAATTAAATCTTAATTACTGTCATGGACAAATGTTAGAATTCATTCTAAAATAACTATTCTGTGCTATTCTCTTTATGTGCTAAAGTGGATTCAGCCACTCAGTCTTCCCCAGTGGGTCGCTGGCGATTTTTCATCAATCAGACAATTCGCCATCGTGACTCTCATTCCAACCAGGGAGCTTCCACTCCCCCTCCAGTGGGAGAGAGCAGAATTATCAAGTCCACAGAAGCAGAGAAAGGTACTTTTAATAGAATTTACTGTTGAGACAACTCCATAATGCTTTTTGTCTTGAGTTAAATTTGAAATTGAAATTACCTATCTAAGCAAACTAGTATGTATTAGATGAAAGTGCAGAACTTTGTTTCTACTGTTCAGAACTTTCTATTAAAAAAAGCACTAATGATACGAAATAAGACTATTATTAATATTTCCATGACCACTTAAGAGTATGTATTCTCTATTACATTATCAGACCATGAAAGCCCTCACCGCTCAGAGTCTTTTGCTGGGATTCCATCATCTTTAAGTTCTTCAGTGTCTGCTTCTTCTCCTCCGGTCTCTACTGTATCTGCCCCTGCATCCATGTCAGCCTCGGCCATTGGTGCTCAGAAAGACATCACACCTGCTGCCTTGCCGACAGTAAAGCAAGTCTCCTCTGCTACCTTGACCGCAGGCCCAATCCCTGTCATGGCCTCTAGCCCTTCTGCTCCTCTTTTTCCTGCAGATGTGGCCTTCGTGGGCTCCAACATGGCTTCAGGTGATACTGCTGTAAAAGTGCAGAGCATATCTGAGAGTGAACAGCCTCTTTCTACATTGTCAGCTTATGGGACCCCTCCAGCATCACTGGTGAGCCACACTGATCCTTCACAGCAGTTGGTAGCTCAAACCCAAATGGCAACCTTACAGAAGCCTGAGATACTTCAACAAACCATGGCACCTTACCAACTCAAAGACACCGAGATGCTACAGTCAACAATAGGCACCACAGAACAGATGCAGGCTCAGCAACAGAAGATTACGCCTCCGCTGCAGCAGAAAGTGCTGCAGGCTGGCCATCAGGTCGCTCCACTGCAACCACAACTCCAAACAAGCAAAAAGCCAACCGAATCGAAAACACTACCACAGCCAATGCCAATGGAGACAGTGCCCCAGTCTTTGCAGGCAACTCTTCCAGCAGTCCAGCAGCTACAGTTGCACCAAGTTCTGCCATCTGTGCTGCCACAGGTTCCACAACAACAAGTACCAGTTGAATCTCAACAACCACCAATGCCACAGACCACATTCTTGCAGCAACACAGCCTCCAGCAAACAACCAGTCCTGAACAGCACACAATAATACCACAACAGACAGTTCTTGTAGACCAGTATGTTTCTCAAGAAACAGTGCAGGCCCCAACAATGCTGTCCATGCAGCCACAGCATGGCTTCCAGACCCAAGATCCCCTACAGCTTCGAGCACATTTTCAGCCTGTGATCCCACAGCAGCTCCCGAGTGAGCAAACACATGTTGTGCAGCCACAGACATTACTTCAGCAGGTACCACATGATATGCTGCACTCTCAACCAGTGGCACAAACCGCAGTGCCTCCAGCTGTGCAGAAGCAAGCATCTCTCCAGCACTCTGAGTCGGAGCTGTCCACGGGTAAGGCCAGCATTGAGGACACCATCAGCCACTCTGCCCTGCCCCATCCCTCTTCAGACACCTCTCTACAACCCCTCCCTCTCACTGAGACAGCGCTGCCACCCCTCTCTCATACATTTACCCCCTCTCCAGCCCAGCCTTCCTCGGTAGCTGAGTCAGACAGTGAAGGCCCCCCAAAAATCGAGTTTGTGGACAACCGTATAAAGACTTTGGATGAGAAGCTTAGAACTTTGCTGTATCAGGAGCACAGTGGGACAACACTGGGAGGTGGCACCACTGGTGCCCCCACTTCCACCTCTGCATCTGCTGCAGCTTTCACCTCAGTGGGAGGCGACGAATCTTCAGAGCCCCACTACACATTCTCCCCCCCTCCTGCCACCTCTTCAGACACTTCCCCTAACTCCACTTCTTCTACCACCTCCTCCACCACCCCTCGCTCTTCCTCAACCTCTCCAGATGGAGAGAAGGAGAGAGCAGGTGAGGAGATGGCCCAATCTGCTGCTGTGCAACGCCAGCCTGCCTCATTCACCTCTACTTCCCCACCCTGCTCTCTCCTCTCCCCTATACAGGAGCCCGGACCTCCGCCTGTGCCTGGTGAACCCTCAGTAAGCGTAAGTGGTGTATGAATATTTCACATATAAATTATATTGCCATGTTGATCTGCTGTGCATTATCCCGAACAACGACCTTTAACTGTGGCTAAATTTACAACTAGGAATGTAAATGAATGATTGATGATCGATTAGGAATTTGATAGATTAAGCTTATTGATCGTCGATTAATCAATTTCAGCACAAATGCGTTCAGTAATCATGCCAGCAGATAGAGAAAAGGCTGTCTATACAGTCATCCGCTGCATGTCACATCCTGTCAGCAACACAGAATAAAAATACAAATGCGCTTCCTTGCTTGTAAAGATGAAGTGGGGATCAATGTAATCATGGAGCGTTTTGCTAGAGATGAACATTGTTTACTGCATAACCGTTATAGTGTTTTAAAGTACATGACAGCAAGCACTGTTGATCCGCCGGTCTCCCTATATTATCCACACTGACAATCAGGTCAGTTCTCACTGGGAGAGCATCCAGGTACATTCACCTGAAATCTCAACATCACCAATGTAGGGGTATGTTATTAACTTTATTCACACAGCTTGTTATTATTTGACTTACTTTCAAATAAAAAAGTAAGGTCTGAAATATCCCACGATCTACAACGTGAAGTTTTAATGAACTCAAATCTGTGTCTTCTATACAAGTTATTTTTACAGTAATACATTACAGTAAATTATTGTAAATTAATTAGAGACAATCTGAATTTATTAAAAATACACTGAACTGAAAATATATTGAGAGGAAAATACCAGTATTCCCATTTCTTAAGTGTATTTATTTAAATAATATTCAAACAATAGGCATCATGCACATACTTACTTCGGTGGCTGTTTCATGATTACATGTATCCTACTGTTAGGAATTTTTTTCAGAGTAATTTTTCAAGTTTGCATTAGAATGGTTGGTCAGTCAATACTCAAACTTTATATAAATAATGCATTCTTGTATTTTTGGAGTTTCAAGCTGTTCAGTACTTACAGTTTAATTTTGTTATTGTTAATGATTAATCATTTTCATTCATTATTAATGTTAATGATTGCCGATTAAGAAAATTTCTTAAAATTACTATTCACAATATATAGGATGGCTTCAAGTGTTTTATAAACTGTTTATGGCTGTATTGCTTTAAAAAAAGTTTGCAGCATCATAAAAAATTATGCTTTTTACATTTTCCAAACAAAGCCATCCAAAGTATAAAGAAATGCACTAAAATAGCACCAGTTCAAGTAACATTAAACATTTTACTAAGTCTAAGTGGGAGTTTGATTAATTGAAAGAACTAGTCAACTCATAGGTTGCACATTCATTGCAAAGCCCGCAGACTGTGGCTATCCGCTTTGCTACAGCAATCATGAAGCTGCATTAACGATTGGCGTCAGGGGATCAATGCAGGTGTCAAGCGCCACTTTGAACTCCACATAAAAAGCACTTCCAAACAACGTATCTATTTGTATTTTCGTGATAGTTAAGACTTGACGTGCTTCTGTGGTAATTCAGTTGTGCATTATAGAAACTGCAAAGTACTTAATTTCTGTCACAGGTCCCATATGTACTTTTTGTACAACAAATAGTGTTAAGAGGTCCTTTTTTCCCATCATTTGACCACTGACACGGCTGTTGTGTGTGTTTGTGGTTTGTGCGTCAGTGTAATGACTCTGGGTGGACAGAGTCATAACACTTTGTTTTATTAACAGTAAATGCATTAATCGTGATTAAGAAAAATTAACTAACGGGGCCTGGGTAGCTCAGCGAGTAAAGACGCTGACTACCACCCCTGGAATCGCGAGTTTGAATCCAGGACGTGCTGAGTGACTCCAGCTACTTCTCCTAAGCAACCAAATTGGCCCAGTTGCTAGGGAGGGTAGAGTCACATGGGGTAACCTCCTCATGGTCGCTATAACGTGTGGTTCTCGCTCGCATGTGGTGAGTTGTGCGTGGATGTCGCGGAGAATAGCGTGAAGCCTCCACACGCGCTACGTCTCTGCGGTAACGCACTCAACAAGCCACGTGATAAGATGCGCGGATTGACGGTCTCAGACGCGGAGGCAACTGAGATCCGTCACTACGCCACCACAAGGACTTAGAGCACACTGGGAATTGGGCAATCCAAATTGGGGAGAAAAGGGGAGAAAAAAAAAGTATTAACTCATTAATCATTTTTAATTAATCGCATGCGTTAACGCGTTAACTTTGACAGCTCTAAAAAAAGATGATGGAAATTTTCATTAAAACATTAATTTATCATGTTAATTATTTAAAGTGACAGTTCACCTTAAAATGAATGCTGTCATTCTGCCTAACATCTGCTTTTGTGTTAAACAAAAGGAAGTTATACAGGTTTGGAACAACGTGAGGGTAAGTAAATGACAACTGACATTTTTTGGGTGAACTATCCCTTTAAGTTTCATAAGAAAATAAAATCCCTGACATAACAGTATGTTACTATACTACAAAAATAACATTCTGCTATGGGTGCTGCGCGGTGATACGATAAACAAGTGTTTTGCATTATAGCTGTTACTATATTGTGAATTTTAACACAGCAGGAACACTGTACTGACCAATCAGCATCCAGGACTGGTACTATCTGTGTAGTAACTACATTTACTGTATTTAAATTTTAAACTCTGTAATGACACTTACTTTATTCCTATCTACTGTCTACTGTTTTTTCAGTGTATTTCTTATGTCTGTTCCCCTCCTCTTGTTCACGTGTGGTGTCCAGGCTGCCCCCTCCGTTTCTGAAACCTGCACCCCTGGAGATGTTCTATTGCCTTCCTCTTCTCAGCAGCCCATCCCCCCATGGCCTGGACAGCAGCAGCACAATGAAGGAGGTGGATATTTTGGCCTAAACCTGACATGTCCTAGTATCAGAAATCCTGTTAGCAAGAAATCCTGGACTCGCAAATTCAAAAGCTGGGCGTGCAAACTGCGCCACTCCGCCAGCTTGTTCAAGAAGCCCAAAGTCCAGCAAGGTAGTGTTCGTAGGGAACGCGCGAGAGAGAAAGAGCGAGTGAGGGGTGTGGTTGGGCACTGTCCTAAAACAAATGTTTAGATTTAAAATAATATAGCCAACTTAACGTAGCTGACTCTTACCTTGATAGATAGGGATTTCTTAATGTCTAAAAATACTGTAAGAATTAATAATTAGTTATTAATCCTAATAGTTCTCCTGTGGTGACGTGGTTGTTGCTGTGCTTAGTCTGTACTGATATCATTGCATCACCTAGCAATACATTTTGCTTGCTTGAATTTGTTTTGTACTGAATTGCTCTGCTGTACATTAACGTTTATTTTGTAGCCTCTTTTTCATTTTGTCTGCATGGGTTACCCAGGGGTAAGAACAGAGGAATGTAGAAAAGGGAGAGAATCTAGGAAGAGTGAAGACCTTGGTGTGCATACCTGGATCTGAGTCTCCAGTCCTACCGTATACAGTGCAGTAATGCAGTGCCCCGGCCCCTCACCTTCCTCACCCAGCCTCACAACCAAACCACCTGCAATCAGAGAATAGAATGCGTATTTACAAACTACATGAGCCAGGCACTCTGAAGTTTGCATTAGTTTGTTTTTGGTTTGTGTAGAAATTATAGAGGCATGAAATTAGATGCGGTCACACACATTTTTCATCATACCCACTTTAAGTTTTTGTCCATTATAATTAGAAAATAACATTTGCAAACTTGTTTTTTAAACAGAGAAATTAATCTGGTCCAAATGACACTTTCTAATTTAGATTTTATGCACCATTGACACTATCTGCATATATGAATTAACTCACTGAAGCCTTAGCAAGTAAGTTATAGCAAAGCAAACAAACTATCCATTTTTCATGTCAGCAAAGTTTTTCTCAGAGTTTTAGATAATATCCTGTTCTTTCCTACCTGGGTAGACTTTTGAAAGGTTTAATTTTTATATAATTTCTGCATGTCTAAGGCTATGTTTGGAATTAAATTCTACCATATTAATAATAGTAAGTTAAGAACACAATATGCAATGCTAAACATTTCAAACATTGTTGTCACATGACATCATTACAATGCATGTTAATTTCAGTGAGTGGCATCCCGTTACATCCGTTACCATGTTCATTTGTCACATTGAAAATGGAGTGCATTGCATTGTGGCATACAGAATTCCACATAGTGTGCTCTGGTTGTATACTGCACATTTTGGCAAATGTACTGGATCATACAGGTATTCAATGAATACTGTTGTCATTACATATAGTTAAATTGTTCTTTTAGGTATTTAGATGAACATGCATATGTGTGTATACTGTATATGTTTGTGTATCATAAATCATCTTAGGATCTCATCATCAGCTAGAAATAGTCACTGGAATGATACATTGCATCTGTATACAAACACTAAACATACAGTAGATCTAGAATATTAAGAGGCATCACACATGCTGACTGGTATCACTGTCGGTCAACTGGAGATTTCTCCACTCTCCAGGCAGTGATAATAGAGTCAGACTGATGAATGCAGTCGTGTGAGTGTGGATGGATGTGGCAAACTACTACTTATATTTATTATTACTCTCAAATGTTTTAGAAGTTGTACTGCATCAATTGCTTTTCAATGAACTGGCTTTATTTTCTGTTAAAGCTGCTCCCTGCCACCCCTCCCCACACCCATTCCCCATTGCACTCTGCATGACATTTTAGATAATAATCATATCTGTATTCATGTCCACTGACTGCCAGTGATGCTGTAATTTGCCATGCTGTGTAATCTCACTATCCCTTGTGAACATGCATGAATGCTTGTTAGTCAAAGATCTCATGCTAAAAAGGGTGTGCTGTGGTTATTAATGCCATATATCTGTGTCTGTTGTGTCTTTTGTGCTTATGTGTGCTTATGTGTGTCTTTGTGTCTTGTGTTTTGGTGTTTATACCAATTATATTGTTTGTCCCTTTAATTGTTTGTTCCTGTTTTTTTATGTTTGTCGTTGTGTTTCCTCGTCTTTTGTGTTTCTCTTTTTTTATTCTAATAAGATGGCAACTCCAGCAGTCAGGGGATAAAGGATGAGACAGAGACTACAAATATCCAGCCCTACTCATGCAGAGGACGTTTCCAGGTGCTGCCATTATTCTGTTATACAAAATGTTCTACAGTCGATCAGCCTTTCCAGAAGCTTGTCAGACAGGAAGAACAGCAAACATTATGAGACAATACACTACACCAGAGTTAGAAATACTGATAATACAGATAGAAACAACATTGAGTTATCTTCTCTTACTTGATTTATAAATGAGGACAGTTCGGTTTGCAATAGTGCTGGGTGGAAGATAATAAAAAAAAAAAGGATCTCCGATATTTATGAATTTGCTCTGAAATGGCTGAAAAGGAACCGTTTTATCAACTAAACAGCCATTTGAAATGTTTAATGTAAGAATTAAAAAACGGTAAAAATCTAGTTTAAAAAAATCAAGGTGTGTTTTCCAAAGTTTTCACTAAATTAACACAAGGAAGAATTATATTTAATAATTTTCTGTTATGTGCACCATTTAGACAATAATTACTTCAGTATATTTTTAATAAAACATTTCTACATACACTACCGGTCAAAAGTTTTGAAACACTTACTCATTCCTTATTATAATGTATTTTCTTCATATTTTAGAATAATAATAAAGTCATTAAAACTATGGAATAACAGAAATGGAACTATGGGAATTATGTTGTGACTAAACAAAATCCAAAATAAATCAAAACTGTGTTATATTTTAGCATCTTCAAAGTAGTCACCCTTTGCCTAGAATTTGCAGACATGTACTCTTGACATTTTCTCAACCAACTTCTTGAGGTATCGCCCTGGGATGCTTTTTAAACAGTATTGAAGGAGTTCCCATCTATGTTGGGCACTTATTGGCTGCTTTTCTTTATTATTTGGTCCAAGTCATCAATTTCAAAAACTTTTTTTTTATTATTATATTTTTGTCTACAAAACTAATTTCAAACACTTAAGCATATGCCTTCAGATCAAAAGATTTTTTAGATCATGAGAAACATTTCAGTCAAGTGTTTCACAACTTTTGACCAGTAGTGTATATGAGAAGAGAAATGCCACACGGAGATGTCCATGAACATTTTCAAGAAATGAAGTAAATGAATCGTCTATTTATTCATCTATTCATGGAAACAGTTTGAACTGATTCATGGAAATTAATATAACTGTCCAACTCTTAATGGCATTTTTGTTAAATCATAGATTTTGCTTGTTCAATACATATACAATACATAACACTCTCAGAGTAGAGTGATAACGAGTAATCATGAAATTAGTCTAATGACATGGAAATTTAGTGGCCAAATAAAAAGCACATAAAAATCATCACAGTGTAGCTTAATTTGATATTGTCAGCAAAATGAATATTTTATATATCTCCCATTCATAATTTGCAATAGAGTACATTAAATTAAAGTACTTTATAGGAATTGGAGTTCACACATATGAAGTACCAACTTATTCCCATCCCCTTTGATCTTAGGTGATTCCAGTGTCCCAGCCCCCAAAGCCCCCTCAAGCACAAGAAGCTGTACCAAGCCAAGGAGTCACACACAAAAAAGTTGGCCGTTTTTCAGTCACCCAGGCCGAACAGAGAGAGGAACATCTGACGGACAGCTCCCCAGTTTCACCTGACCTGGAGCGAGAGAGGAGGAAATCGAAGGGGAAGGATGGCGAGAAAGAGGAGAGGAGAACTACACCATCCAGCCACCCACACAAGATTCACACACACTCGCCCCTCGGCAGCAGCGATGATGAGAGTGAGGTTGAGGATGAAGATTTGAGGAGAGAGCTCCATAAGCTGAGAGAGAAGTAGGAGAAAGGAGCATTTTTTTTATCACGTTGGCAAACAGTTGTTTCTTGTTTAAAATGTAAACTTCACTGAATTTAGTTAGATTTCTCAGGAAACAAGACTAAATACCTTGTTGTAGCTTCTCAAGTAACTGTATCTTGTTTTAAGAATGTTTAACTAGAATGCATGACCCAAAAAACCTACACAAATGCATAAAGAGGGTCAAAATGACCCTAATTGGTTTCAGTGGATTTCTATCAAGGAAAGATATCCTGTTTATATCTTTATCTTCAAGGATTTAAGAGTTAGATCCTTCACAATGGTTTCAAATTTTAATTCATTTTTATTTGTTCAATTTTAATGTTTTAAAGTTAAAAGATAAAATTCAGTATTCTTTCAGATAATTGCAATTTTTACTGAACTGATTCTTTCCGAGCCTCTATCAAAAACACATTCAAACATCTAATAGTGCAGACAGCTTTCTCCACTGGAATGTTCTAAACCTTATTTGCTTCTCATTAAAACAACGAACAACTACACAATACTTCACAATGACAGTCATCTCCTGCACAACCTGGTCTGTAGTCTGGATCATCATCATCATCATCTGAGTACTCTGATTTTAACACCAAAGCCATTATGGGTGTCTCATTGAACATTTCCAAAGCCTCCTCTGCTATATATTCGAGCATATTTTGCTTATAATTAACTTGTTACTAGTTTGTTTGCTAACTGATTTAGAATATTTGAATGTCTCTGCTTCAGACATTTGTCATATATATATATATTTTAAAAAGTTTTTAAAAAAATACAGTATTTCCAGATAAAACTTACCAACTTGCTAAAATGTGCTAGCTACCAAAGTATTGGCTGCATTAGTTTGCTAGCTAGCTGATTTAAATATCATTTAAAATATGTGAATGTCAGTGCTTCAAAATGTATCTGTCATAAATTTTAAAAAGTTGAATAAACTTTTCTGAAACTATGATAAAGAAATATTTAAATGGAATTGGTGAGGGTCACAAACAGGATTTTTGAGGCTTTCATGGAAGATCAAGGAAATAAATATTTTTATTGATCAAATCCAAACATCAGACCCCTTTGGGTAATTTGACCCCCTTTTTGCATTCTAGGGTTAAATATTTTAAATAGAAAACAAGACAATACTGAGTAGAAAAATTATTCTTTGCAGTGTTGGGGCAAATTGTCCACAATACTGCTTTTAAAAAGATATGTTGTCTATGTGTTATTAATTTTTAAATGGTCCTGCTTTCTCCTAATTCTTTTTTTCTCTCCAACCTTCCTTGTTTTTGTTTTTTCTTTTGTAGACACATTAAAGAGGTGGTATCCCTTCAGGCACAGCAGAACAAAGAGCTGCAGGAGTTGTACAGGCAGCTTCGCTCTCTTAAAGATCACAGACAGCCTCTTCCACTGACCCTGCCCAGGACCCCCCCTTTGCCCTCCTCTCCCTTCGCCTTCTCCCCACGCAGACCCCGACCCAACAAAGCCAAACTCCGGCCCCGACCCCACTCTCACATGGATAACAACGGAGTCACACACCAAGGTACTGTTCTCTGTCAGATTGAAGAGTTCATCTTCAAGGAAAATATGACAATTCTATTGTCATTTTACTCACCTTTGTGATGTTTGCAACCTGTATTATCTTCCATTTAAAGCAATATTCAGGGTTCAATACACGTTAAGCTCAATCACAGCTGCATTTGTGACATAATTTTGACTACCACAAAATATTATTTCTGCTCGTCCCTCCTTTTCTTTAAGGAAAAAAAGCAAAAATCGAGGTTACAGTGAGGCACTTACAATGGAAGTGAATTTTTGGAGGGTTTAAAGGCAGAAATGTGAAGCTTATAATTTTATAAAATAACTTACATTAATTCTTTTGTAAAATTCTTTTGTATTATTTAATACAAAAATTCATTTGTATTATTTCAGCTGTAAAGTTGTTTAAATTGTCATGTTTACAGTCGTTCTAGGGTTTGTTGACATTACATCGTCATGGCAACGAAGCTGTAAAATTGGCTATAACTTTACACAGAAAAGGTTAGTAAGTGATTTTATCGCACTAAAAGCATGTTAACATGCATTTTGAAACAGTGAGTATTTTAACATTTACAGATTGGCCCCATTCACGTCCATTGTAAGTGCCCTACTGTAACCCAGATTTTTGCTTTTTTAAAAGAAAAGTAGGGAAAAGTCCAAATACATTTTTGTGGTAATCAATATTATGCCATAAATGCTGCCGATTGAGTTTAACTTGTATTGAACCTGGAGAAAATTGGAAGAATATCCAGTCTTCTCTTTTCTGTACAATGAAAGAACAGTAGATGATGATTTAGATTTTCAAGCTCTGAAAAGGATTTTTAAAAAGCAGTCCATATGACTTGTGTGCTATATTCCAAGTCTTTAGAGCCATACAGTAGCTTTGTGTGAGGAACAGACTGAAATTTTAGTTGGAATTCAGTGAAATTCTTGCCTTCTGCCGTAGATCGCAAATTCCATTTATGCTTCCGCACATTCAAACCATCACAATACAGACTATGATACTTTTTAAATCCTTTTTGTAGCTTGACGGTCTGTATTGTATTTTACTTTCATTGTATGGAAAACAGCATTGTGGACATTCTTCAAAATCTCCTTTTGTGTTCCATGTGAGAGAAAAAAATCATATGGGTTTTGAACAAAATGAGGATGAGTAAATAGTAACAGGATTTTTGGGTGAATTATTCATTTAATTAATGCAGGTTATTTGGTACATAAGGATTTCATTTTGACTATAATCTACCCTGACTATTTTCCCTCTTCCTTGTTTAAACACTAAAAAGGGAGTCTTCAGCAGTCCAGCAGTCATTCTGGTGGGGAGCAAAGCAGACTTCATTCATACTGCAAGCCAGAGAAGACAGCTTCAGTGACTGCTTATAGAGGTAGGCAATATGCCCCTTGCAGAGCCTCAAATCAATGCATACAAAATTGATCAGTGGAATGGAATCTTTATTTAACGGTTCCATTATTTTATTTTCAGACCAGAGTCCCTCAGCCCAGAGTTCTGCCAACAGAAAGAGCACATTCACAGATGAGCTGCACAAACTTGTTGACGAGTGGTCAAAAGAAACTGTTTGCCCTGTTCAACCCAAGCCTTCACTAAATCAAATCAAACAGATCCAACAAGTGCAAGAGTTGGGTGGGTGGGGCCAGACTACTGAGGTAAAGCATTCATATAACAAATGCAGAGTTTAAAGGTGAAGTGTCTAATTTTTGCACCAAAAGTGAATGCACAAAATAATGGCAGTTATCAAACAGGTTTCCCAGACACTCCTGTCTACTATTGTTTGGACAAACAGAAAATCCTCTAACCAACTCATGCCATTGGTTTACCCACTAATGTCACTATGTTGGGCTGGTCGGGATGCTCAAACAAACAGAGCAACATTTTCATCATGTCACAGAGGCACAGTGTTAACACTTTTTGGGTGAATCGGCTTAAAAATGGCTTACTTGTAGTTGACTTTGCATATTAAGCTGGTTAACATCAAAAAAGTTACACACATCACCTTTAAGATCTAAAACATTTAGATGCAGACTAGCCTCTATGGGTTTAATACTTTACTATGATATACTATGTTATTTTTAATACTCTTGCAGACGACTGCTTCATCTGGATGGTTTTCAACGGCTCCTTTGAACCCTCAGAGTGCTCCAATATCAGTCACCTTGTCTACAATAGCTTCCGCCCCCTATAGCACCATCGGTGGACAAACACAGCCACCTCCAACGCAGTTCCCTAATGCTCCTCTTCCCCAGCAGAATGCACATGTGCAGCCTGCCCTCCACCATCAGCCCTTGCAGTACAGCCAGTCTCCCCTGCACCTGCAGCAGGTCCAGCTTCTGTCAGGAGCCGTGCCCCAGTCTCAAATCCAGCTGCAGCCGCCAGCCTCCGGCACGCCTCCGCAGCTGCCTTCCCTCACTGCCTCCCCCTCTGTCATGACCACAGAAGGGCCTCCACTGCCCCCTGCTACCAGCATCACAGCTGCCTCTGCCTCCACCGCTGCCAATCAAGACACTGTCACTGCTGCAACCTTCTGCTCATGCTCATCCTCATCATGCTCCTCTTCCTCCTGCTCAAACTCCACTCTGCCTTCCAGTGCCAAACTTCACGCCAAACCCTCATCCTCCACCCTTCCCTTAGAACAGCAGTGAGATGGGGCAATGTTTTGATGGAGCAAGAATGAGAGATAGAAGTTAAGAGAGCTTGACCAAGACTATACAGACCAACAGCATGTTAGATGGAAAACAGCTCTAATGTATATCTTGTACAGGAAGGAAAATAGTAGCAAGTGATTGAGTGTTGGTGTGCGTGGGTATGGGGGTGTAAAAATTATGTTGTGTGTGTTTTTGTGTGTGCGCGTGTTTGTGTTGCATTTTTCCATACATATCCTCTGTGTGTTTCCGCACTGTCAAGTTTTATATCCAACTAAGTTGGACCTAAACTCTCCCTATGTAGAGACATGTTGCAAGAAGAACCTTTTGACAAGTGTGATCATCTTTGTTTTTATTTATCAATGCTTCAATTTAAAGGATTATTTGAATTCAAAAGTGCAATTAGAAACTGATATTTGAATTCATCTTTTCTGTGTTGTTGTGACGTGAATCTGTATAGCTTAAAATAAATATTTTTTATATATACACACCGAAACAACAACCAGACATTAATGGCGCCATCTTAAAGACAACGAGCACAACGGATTCAAAAGTCAGTGAGATTATAAGCAGTCGCAACAACAGCATGTTCCAGTGCAGAGCATGGTAACAGTAACCTTGCAACCATCATCATAGCTACGAAAACAATCAAAACACTGTTGTACAGTGTTGTGCACGGATAAGGCATGCTCCTCATGTATTATATTTTACAATGATAAATAACTGTAACATTTTAGACTAGCGGAGGGTTTATAGAATAACATAAATAGCCATGGACTAATTGTCTTCATTCTGCAATTGATTATGAGAAAAAAAAACTCTTCAGTTCTTCATTTGATTTCAAATGAGATTAGCTGATATGATTGCAGTATTTCTCTCTCTGTTTTAGCAGACGTTCATACTTTTTAAAGTTTACAATATTAACATTAATCCCATAGTGAAGAGTGCAAGACTAGACGGCTGTTTTGAAAGCTCATGTGAAGTGAACTCAGCTTGCTCTTGTTCTTGTGAATTTTGCACAGCCCTGAATGAATGTGCTTTTGTGCACACCAAACTGTGATATGTGAACTGTGAGTTTGCTTTTTTTTTAACAAAATGCATCAGCAAAACACTGGCAAAAGGTGTATTCCTCATCAAATCCAAGATTTCACCAGATATTACTCTGGTGCATTCTAAGAAATACACTGGCAGCCAAAAGTTTGGAATAATGTGCAGATTTTGCTCTTATGGAAAGAAATTGGTTCTTTTATTCACCAAAGTGGCATTCAACTGATCATAATGTATAGTCAGGACATAAATAACATGAAAAATTACTATTATGATTTGAAAAAAATGTAAACTACTTAAACTACTTAAAAGGGTTCTCATCAAAAAATCCTCCATGTGCAGCAATGACAGCTTTGCAGATCCTTGGCATTCTAGCTGTCAGATTGTCCAGATACTCAGGTGACATTTCACCCCACGCTTCCTATAGCACGTGCCATAGATGTGGCTGTCTTGTCGGGCACTTCTCACACACCTTACAGTCTAGCTCCCACAAAAGCTCAATAGGGTTAAGATCCATAACACTCTTTTCCAATTATCTGTTGTCCAATGTCTGTGTTTCTTTGCCCACTCTAACCTTTTCTTTTTGTTTTTCTGTTTCAAAAGTGGCTTTTTTGCAATTCTTTGTTTTTTACATCAGTAATGTCCCGACTATACTTTGTGATCAGCTGAATGCCACTTTGGTGAATTAAAGTACCAATTTCCTTCCAAAACAGCAAAATCTGTGCATTATTCCAAATGTTTGGCCACCAGTATATATAACTGCCAAGCAAATTTATTGGGAGAACATCCAGAAATAAGTTACCTTTCAGAGAGAAGTGTATTTTTCCTGAAGATCTGTATGTGATTCTGCTGGACCAAGATATAAATGCCCAGCCTTTAAAAATCAGCAGCTAATTGTCATGCAGCTATGTTTTACTCGTGTACATGAGAGTTAAACCTCTTAAAAGAAACCCAAAAGGGACGAGTTTAAATACGAAGCAGTTGTCGGACAGCAAGGCACTTCAGACAACTTTGGCCTGCTTTAAACATCTAAGTCAAGCCAAGTCAACATGGCCACTGCATACAGAGGTTTGTGATCATCCCGTTTCCAGTATTTTGTGTCCTTTTTTAAAGACAAAACCTACATCCTCACAGTAACCAATGGTACATTAGTGGTGAGTAAAAGGCTGTTATGTCTTAAAAAAAATAAACATTACCCATTTGATCTGTACAAATGGAAAATAAAAAAGATAACCCTCTGCTGGAAGTGTTACCAAAATGTAATCTAAAAGAAAGCATTATTTTTGTATTTTACAAGGGTTGTAAAAATGTAAAATTGTGTACTGATCAGTGTTGAGAAAGCTGCGGTTATTTGATAACAAGACAGGTCATAAACTGTTTCTTGAGTTCCTCTGGCCTCCAACTTTACCCTAAACTTTTGGCCTGAGATTACAAGAATATTTTCAAAGTTTAGATCATTCATTTGATACAAGTGATTGGGAAAATTATAAGCCAAAGAAATCATTGCTGCAGTAGGGGGGTTGATTGGGTGAAGTTGCATGGTAAAACCAGGGGGACCCCAGAATTACTTGACTAAGCACCAATAATGAAAGGTTATTTAAGTAAAAAATAATCTAGAGGAGTAAACTTATTGCTGGTGATTTAGCTACTGTAAAATGTAACTACTTCAACTGTTGATTCTATTTATGTTTTGTAACTAATCAAAAATAAACATTAAACATCAATGTGTCACATTTTTTCTTTTTTTTCATATGTGGCGCTCTAACGCATTTTACCCTCACAGATCCATAGAGCCACAGATCCACGTTCGTCCATAGACATTCAGTCTAATTTTTAGTTCATGCACCACTCCTGTTGTTTCATAGAATATCTCAGCCTCTGAGTGGACTAGTAGCTCAATCTAGGTGTCATTAGAAAGCTGAGGTCTTCCCCTTTGTGGTGATGTATAAAATTTTATCATCAATTGTCGATAACACTTCCGATGATTTGTTTAGAATGCTTTTTGTGCTGGACCGCATATTTTGTTCTGGATGTCCAAGATATAACATTGGATTATTCACACAAAGAAGCTCACAGACAAGTAAAAAAATGACAAATTTATTTGAAAACTGCTATTTGGTGTTTACAGCAGCAGTGATTGATGCATAAACGATACGTTTGTTCTTTATGTTTTACAGAAATCATTTCACTTTGTGATTCTTTTAAAAATCTTTTGAACTGTGGTATTAGGGCAACAAAATAAATTGTACAGACGCATTTCTGAGAATGAAAGTTTTCATCTGATATACGAGTTGTCTATTTACGTGCTATTTGACAGACTTATATTCGTATTAATATTTCTACCACATGACCTCTAGGTGGCGCTGATTTGCGACTTGGATGTTTTCAAGCCTTATTTTGTTATTTTATGTAACATAAATGCAGTGATCTATGAAAAGTTCAGATTCTAAGCTTTCAGAAGATACCACATATGCCTGACTTATTTATTCGGAGACTTGAACATTTTAAGCGTTAACTTTTTCACGACATAGCGCCACCTTTTGGGTTCGCAGAGTTGAAGATGTTGAACTGTTTTCCCCAAAATTCATTTTAAAATCATTTTAAAGGGTTACTTTAAGCTTAAAGACTTAAAAAGCTTTAAATGCAATAAAAAAGCTTTAAATACAACAAACAAATCAACAAAAAAAATATAGGGCCTATCTAGAACACGCAATGACTTCATCACCTTTTTCACCTCTCATGAGTTTGCATCCCTATATAAAATGATTTTGAAAGAATGTATTTTTTTTTATTATTAGTAGTATTTATTTTTTCTAGATTTGATTTGATGTGTGGACGACAATCAACCAGAAAATAAAAAAGCGACCTTCATCACACTTTAGTGTTATGTCTGCAATAACACTACCTGTAATGTTCCGTGATACCACTAGAGGTCTCACAATAGTCGACGCACTTCATTTAAACACTTCTGGCGCTGTTAACAAGGGAGGCTTTTCTTATAATCATAGTATTACAAACAACCAGGGGTTTATATTTGTTATCCCAGTCTTTAAACAATGATAATAGCCATCAATGCATGCAGCAACTACAAGAAGCAAATATCCAGCTACAGTTTCAGTTAGAAACATTAGCTAGGACAAAAACAGAATCACTACAAAGATCATCTGGATTTCTCTGTCAGATTTGAGAGACCGAGCGTGCCATCGGAGTTCAACATTACAGAACTGGCGTTATCGTCAATGCCTCAGCCTCCTCTCAAATGTGAGTGTTTGCCACTGTACAGTGGACAGACTGTTGAGGTCAGGCATGTTCTGCTGCGGGTTCAGAAGTCACCAAACTCCTTGACAATGTGTTTATTGTGATAGCTCGGTCAATATGCATCAATGGGGGAATTAAGCATTTGAATAGCAAGAGTACAATCATTCTCTTCACTGTGAACAAGGAAGTCATGCAAGACCCCCTGCAAATGACGGACGTCCCTCTTATAAATCTGCAGGGCTCTGACAAGTGTTTGACTGGATTTTCTGTGTTATAGGCTACCTGTTGAATTATTATTACCTCTTAATCCTTCAATAATTACCATAACTATATGTGCTAAAAGAAAGCTATTTATCGGGGCATGCGAACATAATTTAGTGAGTCACCGACTGTTGCACCCTTCTTAGGGTGGAGAAGCGCCGCGTTCAGTAATTGGTAAACAGCCAGCGCTCTATCGGGCCAATCCAAATCTGCACATCATAAATGTACACTCAGGGAGTGGTGACAAACCTGCGTCATACTTTAATCTTATTTTCCTTCTTACTCTCCCAATCTAATCTCAGCCTCGTAAATATTATACGATGATTCTCGCACCGGCACGCGGATAACTTGACAGGGATTATTCTCAAGGGAGTGGAGCCAAAAGAAACAACTAGAGGAATTGTATGGATATTTTTCGTTTGGCATTTTTGGTTTTGCAGATATTTCATCTGAAACCTTTTCCACTGGATTGTTATCTATACATTGCCCGTTCTCCACTAAGGGAGGACTTTGTGTCGGGACTTTACGCAGCGCGCGGTATGTGCGCTCATGTCAACTCAAGACGATCCTTCACTCGCGAGTCAAGATGAGACAGCGGGTGCTCGCGCTCAGCGCGCTCATATTTCTCAGTCTCCCTCAGCCAGCCACTTTACAAACACAAGAAGGTATAAAAGTGTTTTGATTCCTTTTTTATGTTAACTTTGATCTATTGCTGTTTAACGGCGTAAGGAGGTTTTAAAATGCGTAACAGGTATGAGACCTGCTGTAAAGACCAGTTTAACCAGCATGCAATTCCCATGCTGGTCTAGGCTAGTTTGGTGCTGGTCTAGCTGGTGGACCCGCATAGCCATGCTGGTTAAAACCTTTGCTGGTTAACCAGCATGGTCTTTCCGATGAAGCTGGTTAAGCTAGTTTCAAACTTCATACAGTGATGGAGGACCAGCTCCCAAAACACAACATAAGCTGGTGACCAGCAATACTGGTCTATTCAGTAGGCTTAGTCCCTTTCAAGTCTGTCTTTCCCTTTTTTATTTATTTTATTTTTATTTTTTATACTTGTTTAGGTTTAATAGTTCTTCTGCTCCTGAATTGGTTAATAGATGGAACACTACTTTTGGGACCTTTTTTTTTTTCAACATAAATTTTTTGGTTAAAATGCACATACTGTACTGTGCAAACGTTTTAGGCACTTGGGGAAAATGTTGCATAGTGAGGATGTCTTCAAAAATAATGCCATAAATTGTTTTCATTTATCAATTAACATCTTACAAAGTTGAGTAAACAAAACTAAAAAAGAGCTAAATCAATATTTGGTGTGACCACCTTTGGGTTCAAAACAGCAGCAATTCTCCTAGGTACACCTGGACACAGTTTTTCTTGGTTGTTGGCAGATAGGATGTTCCAAGCTTCTTGGAGAATTTGCCACAGTTCTTCTATCTGTTTAGACTCTCTCAATTGCTTCTGTCTCTTCATGTAATCTCAGACTGACACGATGTTCAGTGGGGGGCTCTGTGGGGTCTATGCCATCTGTTGCAGGGCTCCCTGTTCTTCTATTCTATTCTATTTGCAAAAGAAATGTTTGGGAGTCTAAAATGTATATTTCCTATTGACACACTGAAGCTGAAAATATAAAAAGCCATCTTAAGACAAATGTTTTTGTGAAGCATCTTATGTGCCTAAGACTTTTGCACAGTACTGTATATGTATAAATTATTTTGGTAACAGTTTACCATAAGTTTCCATTTGTTTGCATTATTTAATAACATAAGTTAAAGGAATTTTCCGGGTTCAACACAAGTTAAGCTCAATCAACAGCATTTGTTGATTGCCACAAAAATTTATTTTGACTTGTTCCTCTTTTTCTTTAAAATAAGCTGGGTTACATTGAGGCACTTATGGTGGAAGTGAATAGGGCCAATCCGTAAACATTAAAATACTCACTGTTTCAAAAGTATAGCCACAAGACATAAACAAAATGCATCTTAACATGATTTTAATGTGATAAAATCACTTGCTAACCTTTTCTGAGTAATGTTATATCCAACTTCGTTGCCATGACGACGTATCACCTTAAACCCCGATTTAAACAACTTTACAGCTCAAATAATACATGAGTTTTAACAGTTGTAAGTGTCACACTGTAGCCTCAATTTTTATTTATTTTTTTAAAGAAAAAGAGGAATTAGTTGAAGTTATTTTTTGTGGTAATCAGCATTATGCCACAAATGATGTTGATTAAGCTTAATTTGTATTGAACCCGAAATATTCCTTTAACATGAACTAACAATGAACAATACATTTACAGCATTTATTCATCTTGGTTAATGTTCATTTCAACATATACTATACATTTTAAAAATCATAAGTTGTATACGTTAAAATTAGTTAATGCACTGTGAAGCATCAGAATTGGGGAAACATTTGATCTCAGTGATGTTGACCATGACATGATTGTTGGTGCCAGATGGGCTGGTTTGAGTATTTCTGTAACTGCTGATCTCCTGGGATTTTCACACTCAACAGTCTCTAGAATTTACTCAGAATGGTGCCAAAAACACAAAAACATCCAGTGAGTGGCAGTTCTGTAGACGGAAATGCCTTGATGAGAGAGGTCAACAGAGAATGGCCAGACTTGTTCAAGCTGACAGAAAGGCTACAGTAACTCAGATAATCACTCTGTACAATTGTAGTGAGCAGAACAGACCTTTTTCACAATCCGGGTTTTGGAACGCAGAAGTAAACAATTGCAGGGTAAACTTCGACAGCGATGAATGGGAGTAAATGGAAGACCATAGCAAGCTGCTCCAAGAGCAAAAAAACAAAACAAAAACAAAAAAATCATCCACTATTACATTTGAATTAAAAAAAAAAAAAAAATAGTGTAGGATTAAGACAGTCAGATGGGAGATGATGCCAAATATACTGTCAATCTCTCAGCAGCTGTAATAGAAACCCCCTCGCAGCTGTGGTAATTCATTTTTTTAAACTAATCCCAGGGTAATATAACACAAAACATAATGTTATAAACTTACACTAAATATTAAAAAAAAAAATTATCATATAAAAAAGTTAGCTAGAGTTACGCTGCTAAATAAGGCGGAAACACTTCATCACAGTCTGTGAAAAAGTCTAAAGCATCTCAGAATGCATAACACGTCAAACCTTGAGGCTGATGGGCTACAACAGCAGAAGACCATGTTGAGCAATTTATTAGGACCATAGTGTTCCTACTAAAGTGCTCAGTAAGTGTATAATGATAATTGTGTGTTCATGATACCTAATGCATTAACTAATGTCAACGACTGGAACCTTATTGTAAAGTGCTACCATTGTTTTTTAAAAGTACACAAATCTTCCATGCAGTACCACAATTAATATAGAGTCATAAAACTGCATGTATAATTGTTATTCAATAATTAGAAAATGTTGTTAAAAACTATTTAAGATGAAGAGGCACTGCTTGACATGTCAACTACTCACTTAGGCTTTCTAGACATGATACACAATTGGCACTGACCACAACTGACCCTAAATCAGAACTTCATTTGTCTTATGACATGTGAATGGCAGAAGGACTTATTTGAAAACGGGGGGGTCTATGAATTCTAATTATTATGTCCCAAAAAATTGAATGCTGTGCCCTTGCATGGGGGTTTCTACGAGCAAATCTCAGCAGACAACAAATGAGGTAAAAATCACCTTTTTTTTGTTATACATAACCTAATTGTTTCTTTAAATTACCCTCAAATTCAACCTGTGCTGCTGTGCTGAGACATGTTGAGTTGATGTATTTACTCTCAATAAATGATTAAACCACCCTCTCCTTAAAGAGCTTTAGGACACAAATAACTATTTTCCCCTTAAATAGCTCTTTTCCCACAGAACATTAGCTCAAGGCACTGTGGTGGAAGTGAATGGCCAACCCAAATCACTTTGATATCACTTATTTTGCCGCCAGTCAAACTACGTCACTAAGCTGTACCTGAGCTGTTAAAGAACAAGGTGGGAGACTATATTGCCCTATCATAAACCACTCTTTAAACACATACTTTACAGTCACAGCTCCAAAGTTCAGCCTTTTTCGAACATACAAGGGGTTTGATAGGAAGGAATGGACTAAGTTAATAATGTGAGAAAAAGACGGAGAAGCTTTTGAATGGTTGACATCACGGCTGACCTAATAAAAACCTCTCCTGTTGGCACGATATCATACAGTAACAGTTGTGAACCTGTACATGCAGTATATATATATATATATATATATATATATATATATATATATATATATATATATATATATATATATATATATATATATGAGTCAGGGTATGGAATGCAACACTTCATTGAGCAGATCTCCAAGAAAAGCAAAAAGACAGAAACTATGTTTACTTTCATCTAATGGCCTCTAGTTCGGAGCAGTCCGTACTTGCAGACTACAAATGAATAGGCGTGGATTTCTGCGTGCTTTGGAAGTTGTCTTTTTTGTTTTGCTCCGTATCTCAATGCGGCTCTTATTTCAGTATGACACTAAAAATAGTTTCATTCTTTCTCCTTGTGTCAACTTATACTGCTGTATGGGAGCCTATATCTTTGCTTTTCTTTCATGGATTCTTTCACTTCTCCTTTGCTCGCCCTCTTTTTGTCTCACTCTTCTGTCTGTCATACCTGCCCTGTCCCCATCCTGATTCTGAGCTGTTAATGCTCTTTGAACTATAGTCATTGTCCACTGCTGGATTTGTTCTATTGTATGTTCCTTACAGGATTCTACTTCCTGGCTTTGGTGCTGTTGACTCAAGATTACCTGTGTGAATGAACAGGACTCTGAATGGACTGAAATCCATCAATTATAAGCGTCCGGGCATCATGTATGTGTGTGTGAATGAATCTGTATATGCAATCTAGATAATAACTTAAGCAACAGCAAATATGTACAAGTCATGTGGCTGTGTACACGTACACTTTTACATGTGCCTGTCTGCATAGCCTGTTGAATGAGGGTGTTAGAATCAGCTGTCCATATCACTGAAATACGATTCATTAGTGTGGTAAGGCTCTTGGACACATAACACATTCAAACTCGACTGATAGAGGTAGTTTAGCCAATGTGTAAACTACAGAGGCCTCAAAAAGTATTACTGTATATAAAAGACACTTTTGGACACTTAAAGAAATAGTTCATCCAAAAATGATAATTCTCTCATCATTTACTCACCCCCATGCCATCTCAAACTGGTATGACTTTCTTTCTTCTGTGGAACACAAAGATATTTTGAAGGATGTATGATGTGTTTTTATATATAAATCCTCCAATGGTTTAATCCACGTCTTCTTGTTTGGGTAAGAAACAGACCAAAATGTTAGTTCTTATTCACTATAAATCCTGCCCGATCAGAACACAGTGCAGGCTTCAAGATGGCTTCAAGTCCTAGATCCTGGGATCGTTAAACATCAGAAAGACATTCCTTTTTCATTTTCTATTGTCTATTATTGCCATTTTGGCGACCATAGTACATATTAAAAGTATCCCAACCCGCAACTCTATCATTTTAACTTGCATCTGCCTTTTCAAAATAGCCAGAGTGGGTGTGAAAACCGCAAACGCATACAAAAGTGTGAAAGAGCTACTCTCATGAATGCGCCAAAGAGACTGCTGATGTCAAGATTTACATTGAATAAGGACTTACATTTTGGTCTCTCACCCAAAACCGATCATATCACTTCAGAAGACATGGATTAAACCACTCAAGTCACATGGATTACTTTTACGCTGCCTTTATGTCCTTTTAGAGCTTGAAAGTTTTGGACCCCATTGACTTATATTGTATGGACAAAGTACATCATGCATGCTTTAAAATATCTTCGTTTTTGTTCTGCAGAATTAAGAAAGAGTTTGAGATGGCATGAGGGTGAGTAAATGATGAGAGAATTATCATTATTATGTGGCCTATAACTATTTAAGTGACCTATCACTTATGTCACACCTTAAAAATGTATGAATTTCAAATCCGAATTTTAGAATTTCGATAACGAAATGTCGAAGCAAGTGGCATCCACAAGCAAATTATTCTATTACTTTTAACCAACTGGTGTCAAGGTGATTTTTAGTGGATGTATAATGTCAGTTTCCCTCAAGTTCACACAGGTGACCTAGCAGAGTAACCACAGGTGTTTTGTATCATATTAACTATGGACATGTTCCAGTAAGGCTTGATAACCAGGAAGTAGTTTTATCATTTCAAACCTAACAAACTTCTTTATGTGAAATGTTTTACTCAAAAAGTGTGTTTGTGCAATATTTCTGCAAAAGTAAATCCCACTTAGTTAGATATAGTTTTATAAAATGCTTTATTTTGCCAGTGCAAATAAAGAATGGCCCTTTTGGGGCCATTGTTTATCCCAGAAACTAGAAATTAAAAGGCCATGTTTATAGATGTCACATCAAGTGCATTAATTTAGCATACGCTCTTTCACCTAAGTGACAATAATTTGAATATAGTGCATTTGTGTAACAAACAGTTCCTTTGTTTATGTATTCTGTGTGTTTATGTAGTCCCCTCCAGCCTCATTACTGTAAGTTTCAGAACGGCATGTGAGAAAGTGCATTTACTGCAGTTGTAAAGTCTCTGTCAGTGGTGTGGTTGCATACACAGCAGTAGTGGATGTATTTATGATGCAGATAGAATGGACCAGTGTTGAGGGCAACTGGAAGAGAGCATTCACTCATATATTTTCTCCCTATATCTTCCTGCCCCCCACCCCCTCCTGACTCCTCCTTCTCTTCATAGAGTACTACGCTCACACTCATCCTATTGTCTGGTTGTATGATCTCAGCCTTGCGCGCACACACACAGTCACTGTCAATCTCAGATACACATTAACAGAGCCACACATTTATAGCTAAGTGACAATACTGCGCTTTGTTCATGAATAATACCCCTCTAGATCTCATAGCCAGATACTGCCTTAGGCCCCAGACATGCAGCTGAACATTACACTCTGCCAGTCCCTGGAATATACCATTCAACCCCTACCAAAATACGCCCACTTCGACAGAATTGCACACTGGGTTCTCTTGAATCTCAGGCAGTCGCCAGCTCCCCACATTTACAGTAATGATTTTGTGTTCTTTGTGAGCATTTACTTAAACATTTTACACATTTTATAATGCAACGATGGATGTGTGTTTATTGGTAAACGCGAACGCAAATTCTGTTTTTATGTTCACTTGCGAGAACTTGCTGTGTTTTCTTTACTAGGTAACTTTCAAATCCAGCTGTATAAAAGTAATCCCACCTCAAAAGGAAAATTTTAAAAAACAACTTTATAAAATAACATTTTACTAAATAATTCATTAAGAAATCAAAATAATGAGCTTCACATTTGTGTTGTTACAGAAACCCTAATTTTTTCTGCTAGGCTTCCATAACCAGTGTATTACTGTAAACACGAGTCATTTTTACAAACTCCTTTTAACATCCTGAGACCCAAGCGTGTCTGCTGTGTGCATTGTCCATTTCCCTTTTTGATTTGTAACTAGTAGCAGCTAATAAACAATTTTTTTCTAGAGCAAAAATGTATGTCCACATACAGTTGTGCTCAAAAGTTTGCATACCCTTGGAGAATTGGAAATATATGTACCATTTTTAAAGAAAACACGAGTGAGCAGGTAAAACACATTTATTTTATTTCTTATGGGATTCATATTCAACTGTAGGTTATAACAGAAAGGTACAATCATAAAACAAAACATGGCAACAAAGAAAAAAATTAAATGACTCCTGTTCAAAAGTCTGCATACCCTTAGTTCTTAATAATGTGTATTGCCCCCTTTAGCATCAATGACAGCGTGCAGTCTTTTGTAATAGTTGTCTATGAGGCCCTAAATTCTTGCAGGTGGTATAGCTGCCCATTCGTCTTGGCAAAATGCCTCCAGGTCATGCAAAGTCTTTGGTCGTCTTGCATGAACCACACGTTTGAGATCTCCCCAGAGTGGCTCGATGATATTAAGGTCAGGAGACTGTGACGGCCACTCCAGAACCTTCACCTTTTTCTGCTGTAACCACTGGAGGGTCAACTTGGCCTTGTGTTTAGGGTCGTGCTGGAATGTCCAAGAGCATCCAATGCGCAGCTTTCGAGCAGAAGCATGCAAATTGTCTGCCAGGCATATTGTAACCAGGCTTTTTTGTGGCATTGGTGCAGTAAAGGCTTCTTTCTGGCAACTCGACCATGCAGCTCAAGTATCGTCGTATTGTGCTCCTTGAAACAACCACACCGTCTTTTTCCAGAGCAGCTTGTATTTCTCCTGAAGTTACCTGTGGGTTTTTCTTTGTATCCCGAACAATTCTTCTGGCAGTTGTGGCTGAAATCTTTCTTGGTCTAGCTGACCTTGGCTTGGTATCAAGAGATCCCCGAATTTTCCACTTCTTAATAAGTGATTGAACAGTACTGTCTGGCATTTTCAAGGCTTTGGATATCTTTTTATATCCTTTTCCATCTTTATAAAGTTCCATTACCTTGTTACGCAGGTCTTTTGACAGTTCTTTTCTGCTCCCCATGGCTCAGTATCTAGCCTGCTCAGTGCATCCACGTGAGAGCTAACAAACTCATTTACTATATATACACAGACACTAATTGCAATTTAAAAAGCCACAGGTGTGGGAAATTAACCTTTAATTGCCATTTAAACCTGTGTGTGTGTCACCTTGTGTGTTTGTATCAAGGCCAAACATTCAAGGGTATGTAAACTTTTGATCAGGGCCATTTGGGTGATTTTTGTTATCATTAGGATTTAAAAAGGAGCCAAACAACTATGTGATAATAAATGGCTTCATATGATCACTATCCTTAAATAAAAGACAAATGATGATCAGTCATATTTTCAAAATCAATGCCAAAATTTCACAATTTCTGCCAGGGTATGGAAACTTTTGAGCACAACTTTATGTGGACAGCGGGACTAAGTTGTGAAATTTTAAATAATACCAAGCTATATAAAGTCAGATTGTTTTCATCTGATTTTTTATTATGTTTCCAGGAGTGTGGATTATTCGTGTTTTTTATACGTTACAAACATTACATCAGAAATTAACATAATTGATACTGATTTAAAGTAATGGCCAGCATCATCCAATCACTGCCAACCATGTTAAAATACAATTATACATGATATATTCTGAATATATGTACTGATTAACATTGTTCCATGTCTGCCAAACATGATGAGTGGTCTAAACATCATTCTGCAGCCTGAAATTGAACTTTTGGTCGGATTTAAGAGTGAATGCACTTAGCTGCTTAGAGTGCTTTAAGATGCTTCCTTGCTCCCTTGCTCCCAATTTAGTGAAAGACTTAACCTCCAGTGTGCTGTCTGTCTGCACTGGTCTCAGAAAAGTTCAAAATACACCTTATTTTCATTATAACTCCATATAAAGCCTCTGAAAGCACAGTTTTTCAGCTTTTGGATGAACCCATTGATTCTCAGTGTGAAAATGCACATCGTGTTATAAAATAAAATATAACAATTTATATTACAATGAAGCGAAATGACCCACAGATGTGTTAATGTTGAAATGTATTCAAAATAGCTAACATGTTTTTTTCATCTTTTGAGGGAATAATATCCCAAAATCCATGTATGTGGACATCTTGTTTATCAGTGTGCTGACATGCGAAAAATGAATACATTTTTTAAAGCGGCATATAAAACGAAACTAGAGATGCTACTCTTTACACCCAAACAGGTTTCAATTAAAAAACTTAAAGAGGTTTCTTACCAGAGGCACTTTTGTTGGCTTTGTGCCCGTAGAAGAGCTTCAAGGAAATCAATGGCATGCTGTTGTCACGTGACTCCCTTAGTTTAACCCTTAAATGACAGTTTAGAGTCTTGTGAACAGTATTTATTTGGTTCAAATAAATTTAAATTATGCCTTGCGTATAGCGAAGCCAAAATACAATGTCCACGCATGTGGACGCGGGGTCGCACGAGGTTAAACATCTTATTATTTATGTCCATTATCACAGGAAAAACTCAATGTAGTAATCCAAAATTTACTTTATTTTCAGTATAGTACAGCAACTCTGCAATTCACCCAGAAGCTCTGCTCATCCCTATCACACACATAATATGTGAATCAGGTGATAGTCTTTAGATACTTTTTTGTTTATGTTATTTTTGTTAAGGAAATTGGAAAATTAGTGCAATCCTCTGAGGAGCAGGCTAGCAACTACAAATTTGTTTACTCAAAGCGGATGCCGAATCTTCGCGTTTCCATTGTTTTGTGCATCATACGTATGTCACAGGTTTTAGCACCTCCAACATCTTTCTTCTACCAAAAAGTACCTAGACTGGAGTAGGAGCTAAAAAAAATCCCTCTAAACATCTAAGATAAACTATAGTAATTAATGTGCAAAAACTACGAAAACTGAGTAGTTCTTAAAAAATTACCAAAAAAAAAAGTGCTTTAGTTCTTGCAGTGGGAAAGAGAAGACAAGTAGGAAAAAGGGAAAGAGAGATAGAAAGACTTGTGTGTGTCAGTTGTCATGTCACTTAAGCATAAAGTGTAATGAACTATGATGACATGCACCTCAGGCCAGTAATTCTGGATTCCATCTCTGTCTGAAGCTCGTCTTTTTATAAGTCTGGTTGGGAACTTTTGGTTTTCTTGTACTACAAGCTGACCTGTTGCATCTTGGCAACCTCTGACCTTGCCCTCATTATGTTAATGACCTTGTGTTGTGGCTACTGCATGAAGTCTTTGTGTGAGCTATGTTTGGAAGCCTTGTGTGGAGGTGGCCACTTCAAAAGGGCTATATTTGTGTATAGAGGCCTGTGACTGTTCTTTTGCATTCAATTTAAAAAAATAATAATTTTATATATAATTTTCTTTTTTCTCATGTATTAATCCTACAAACAAAAATATGCTCAATTGTGAATGTCTTTTTAAAAAATAAAATAAAAAGTTGTTTACATCTTAATGTCAATGAGTTTAACTTAATGTCAGATTTGTGTTTTATTTATTTTTTTACTAATCATTTGTTTACAGTAATACATTTACAATGGAAGCCATGCAGACTACTATCACCCTCACCCTGTTTTGAACATATAACCATAACACTTCATTAACTGTAATGTATAACCTTTACGCTTCCATTGTAAATATATTATCGTAAATGTGTTTTTTCATTATTTTGTACAAACTGAGGGTTGAATCGAAAGTGTTGTCTGTAATAATCTGCAGCATGTCACAAATTCTGTTCATAGACATTATTAATTACCAAGAATATTCCAGTTTATGGGTAGTGTCATAAACAGGTGGTTTAAATGATCCACAAACTAATTTCTTAGCAAGATAAAATCTCTGTAATCATGGTCTCTGTCCCCAGTTTGCACTGGCACCAAGAATGCTCTGAGCTCCACAGGCACTCCTGCACAACACTACAACAACCTGAAGGAGCGCTACACCGGATGTGAGATCGTCATGGGCAACCTTGAGATCACACAGATGGAGAATAACCTCGATTTCTCCTTTCTTGGAGTAAGAGAATGATTATGTGATTCAACTTTACAAGCTAGACATGACTCAAGCTGATCATGGATCATTTTTAAATGTTAAAAGGAAAGTTCACCTGAAAATGAAAACTCTGTAATGATTTATTCACCCTCGTTTTGGTTAAAAACAAAAACAAATTACAATTAAAATTAATATATCTTATATATGTTATAATTGTTAGCCACAGTCACCATTCTCTTTTATTGTGTGGATAAAAGATGGACTGAAATAAATGGTGACTGAGGTTGCCATTCTACCTAACATCTCTTTTTATGTGCCATGAAAAAAAGAAAGTCACCCAGGTTGGGGGCCTGGACACTGACTACCACCCCTGGAGTCGTGAGTTCGAATCCAGGGCGTGCTGAGTGACTCCAGCCAGGTCTCCTAAGCAACCAAATTGGCCTGGTTGCTAGGGTAGGTAGAGTCATATGGGGTAACCTCCTCGTGGTTGCCATAAAGTGGTTCTCGCTCTCGGTGGGAGCGTGGTGAGTTGTGCGTGGATGCCGTGCAGAATAGCGTGAAGCCTCCACACACGCAATGTCTCCGCGGTAACGCGCTTAACAAGCCACGTGATAAGATGTGTGGATTGACGGTCTCAGACGCAGAGGCAACTGAGATTCATCCTCCTCCATCCAGATTGAGGCGAGTCACTACGCCACCACGAGGACTTAGAGCACGTTGAGAATTGGGCATTCCAAATTGGGGAAAGTCAAATAGGTTTGGAACAAATTGAGGGTGAGTAAATATAGACAGAATTTACATTTTTGGGTGAACTTTATATACAACCACAGCTATGCTGGACCATTACTGCAACATGATGTTCATTTGCTGCTTCTCTTCCAGAGTATCAGAGAAGTCACAGGCTACATCCTCATAGCTATGAACCAGTTCAGCAGGCTGCCTCTTGACCAGCTCAGAGTGATTCGCGGAAGCAGTCTTTATGAGAAGGAATGGGCCCTTTCAGTCTTCCACAACTTCGTTGGTCACTATGGCTTAGAGGATCTGGGCCTCACCAATCTCACAGGTGAGACAATGTTGTACAAAATGAAGTAAGTGAAATACATTAAAAGTGCAAAAGAGCTAAGCAAAATGATGGATTTTGCATTACTACATAGATTGAAAGTACCGCAATAAGACAAATGTGCCCTGTCACAGAAAGGAATGCTTTAAGGAAATACCTTTAAGAATCATTTTTACTGCCTCTTAATGTGTTTCAAGATTGAATCAGCTGAATCAAAGACAGCTGTCAGACAGAGAATTTGACAATAGTGCTTGTGGAAATGTGTAGGAGTGTTTAGGAATCTGGTACATTTGCATAGCCGAGCACTGACGTACCCATGTCACTCATTTAAGCACAATTCTATACAGACTGACACTCAAAATAATTTTAGCCTGGCAGAAGAGTGTCTGTGTTTTTTGTAGGTCACATCATTCAAACTGCGTATTTTATACCGTTTGGCTTGTTCAGACTCATCTGGGACATTGGCAGAGGTGCACCGAGAGGACACATGAATCTTTGGTGTGAGCTGATCGTTATCTTACTGGTTTTAAGCACTGTGTACACCGACCCTCCCAAACATTTCCAAGAACCACATTTAACCCATCTTTGTTTCTCCCATTGAGACTTAAAAGCAAATCTCCATGCTCAATACAATCCCACCAGTTTATATGTTTGTTTAGCATTTTTACAAATGTTTTTACAGTGTCACACAATGTTTTACCTTTGGCTTAAATACTAGACAATTTGTTTGAGATAAAGCATGGTGTTTGCTTTCCTTCCTACTGGATGTGTCCACTACACTGCTCCTCCAGACACAGCAAAATTAACCAGAGTTTTCTTTGTTGATCCTGCAGAGATCTTGGAAGGGGGGGTACAGATCATCCAGAACAAGAACCTGAGTTATGCTCCCTGGGTCAACTGGCGGGACATTGTCAGAGACAGTAATGCTCGCATCGAGATCCAAAACAACGGACAAAAAGGTTTGTGCAGTTATGCCCTGATTAGATTGTCTAAGTGCGAGTCTATGTTTAAAAGAATTCAGTTGATGTTTTCAAAAATAGTAACATTCTGTCATTATTTACTCATTTCATTCCAAACCCTGTTTCTGTGGAACATAAAAAATGATTTTTAAAGAAACTTAACAGATGTTTAACATACAAAAAACATTCAAAGTGTCTCATTTAGACACGAGATACTCAAGCACCAATGACGTTGTGTTGAAGACATCCAGCTTTCAACATAAGTGCCATTTTTTATTTAAAAGCTGCAGCTATGGTTAGCAAACTGTCACTGTATGGAAAAGATGCTTGTGAAGATTTATTAAAACATCTTTTTCCAGAGAAAAATAAATGCATACAGCTTTGAATAGCATGAGAGTTAGTAAATAATGACAGAATTTTCATTTTTGGGTGAACTATTATTTTAATTACTGTAAGTGTAGAGCATGTGTTTGTGCCATTAAATTGTGTTTTGATATTAATTCCATTCTTCTTTGAATTTCACTTTCGTTTATGCAGTAACTTGTTCAATTATTCAAATATTTCATCTTGCGGTGTTTTTCACAGGTTTCTGTTATTCTGCATGTGAAGGGTTCTGCTGGGGTCCAAACAAAGATCAGTGCCAGAAATGTGAGTAACTGAGATTTATTTTAGTGCAGTTGTGTATCCATAAAAAGTATGTTGATACTTTTTACAGATTACATTACTTCTTTAAGGGATAGTTTGCCCAAAAATAAAAATTCTCTCATCATTTACTCACCCTTATGTCATCCCAGATGTGTATGACTTTTTTCTTCTGAAGAACTTTTAGGATTTTTAGGTCCTATCAATGCAAGTGAATAGTGGCCAGAAATCTGAAGGTCCAAAATGCAGATAAAAGCAGTATAAAAGTAATCCTTAAGACTCCAGTGGTGTAGCCCATGCTTTCAAAAGCGATATGATAAGTGTGGGTGAGAAACAGATCAATATTTAAGTCCTTTTTTATTATATATCTCCACTTTCACTTTCACATCTGAAAGTCACATGTGGTGCCTGTTTAGTTTCACTTTCACATCTGAAAGTAAAAGTGAAGGTGGAGATTTATAGTAAAAAAAATAAAGGACTTAATTATTGATCTGTTTCTTACCTACACCTATCATATCACTTTTAAATATATGGATTTAACCACTGGAGTGTTATGGATTACTTTTATGCTGCTTTTATGTGCTTTTTGGACCTTCATTTTTATGAAGGTCCAAAAAATTGGTGACCCCTTTTGGGTGAAAAATGGGTGAAAAGGGTGACCCCTTTTATGGCCACCATTCACTTACAATGAAGGGACCTACAGAGCTGAAATATTCTTCTAAAAATCTTCATTTGTGTTCAGCAGAAGAAATAAAGTCATACACAGGATGGCATGAGGGTGAGTGAATGATTAGAGAATTTTTATTTTTGGGTGAAATATCCTTTTAACTATCCTATAATCATACACAGCAATCCATGCAACTTATAAACACTAATCAGCCCAAACAACATCAAATGTTGGTCACACTTTATATTAGGTGGCCTTAACTACTATGTACTAACATTAAATACATACAAGACTACGTATTTACTGTGTAACTATATGTTGTTCTGCAAAATTCCCACATTTGCTGCTACTGAGGCTGAGGTATGGGTAGGTTTAGCAGTAAGGATGGGTTAGAGTTAGGGTTAGGATTAGGGGTTAGAGTTAGGTTTTGGGGTAAGGGTTGGGTTAGGGGTAAAGTTAACAGTGTAACTACAAATGTAATTAATGCAAATACTTTAAATGTAGTTACAAAGCAACAACATATATGCACATAATAAGTACATTGTATCAAATGGTTAAGTTAAGGGCACCTGATATAAAGTGGGTCCCAAAATTGTATCTGTCTGTGTATGTGTGTTTCTCAGTGACAAAAACAGTATGTGCGCCCCAGTGCCATGGCCATTGTTTTGGGACCAATCCCAATGAGTGCTGCCACACAGAGTGTGCTGGAGGCTGCATTGGACCAAGGGACACTGACTGCTTTGTGAGTGCTACCACTATTACATTATGCTTTTACTATTTTCATTACTCAGGAACTACCACATCTGTTCAGAGGCAAACCCAATAAAAACAAAATAAGCCATTATAAAAAACTCTCTCCTTTGACACAGGCCTGTCGGCATGTCAATCACTCAGGTGCCTGCGTCCCTCACTGCCCTTGGCCTCTTGTGTACAACCAACAGACCTACCAGCTGGAACCCAATTCTGAAGCCATGTATCAGTTTGGTTCAATCTGTGTAACCAAATGTCCCGGTGAGTTACAAGCCTCTACACCCATGCAGCTTACCGAAAACAGGAAAGCATGTGCCAGAAAATAATGTCACATGCTTTGTTGTAATGCTCAGACGTTATTTAAATACACTGCATAACAAATAAAATTCATTGCATATGATATTTGTAAGTAAAATTATTTTATTTTAAATGGATAGGGCAAATAAAGTGGCAGAAGTAGCTTTACAGCACTTCAAAAATAGAAATAGGGAGTCTGTCAACAGAGAGTGCACCGTAACATGCCACAACAGATGCTTCCTGTATAGGCAGCTTAATTAATTAAACTGGGTGCGATTTACTTTTTGTTAAAAGGGTGTTAGACAGGTAGATGGTTTAAACCTTGGTGGGACTGACGCATAAGCTAGTAAATGATTGTATTTGAACTGTGACTGAACTCTTGAGAGAGTTTAATGAGAGCTTTGGATGATATACCTCATTGAGAGTGCATCAGCACTGCACTGACGTATCCATGGAAGACCACAAAGAGCAATGTAAACATGACACAAGCTTAAGCAAATGGCAGATTTCAATGAGCTACATTACAGTCCACAGTGTTTTACTTTTAGATTAAATGTGTGGCTCCACAGGTAATACTCACCAAGCACCAAATGCTTGTAAAAAAAAAAAAAAAAAACAGTAAAGGATTGCCTCTGTGTTTTTGTGAGTGAAAGACTGCAGCATGTACTGTAGAACAAATTTATTAGTGACCATTTCTTCTATTTTCTCTCTGTAGCACACTTTGTTGTAGATGGCAGTGCATGTGTGAGCAGCTGCCCTCCTAGTAAAATGGAAAAAGAGAAAAATGGCATTAAACAGTGTGAGCCTTGCATTGGCCTGTGTCCCAAAGGTAAAGTGCCTGTCTAATCATAATATACAAGAAATATGTGATTTATACTGGACTACAGCAGCTAAAGTAATCCACTCAATGGACCTGTATGTGTTTCTGTATAAATCATTTATAAATCCTTTCATATGTAAATTGTCATATTATATTGGAAGGGACAATTTACGTAAGACTTGTTTTACATACAATTTACACCGAAATTCATTCTGCTCATGTTTCATGAATAGGGCCCAATGTGCCTATGAGTCTTGAATTAAGAAAATGAATCATTTCACACCAGAAGGGTCTGTTGGGACTAATTATTGTAAAACTTGGCAGAGTGTTTCTAATAGTAGCTATTCATACCCCCACCCCCTTTTCTCTCTAGTATGTGAGGGCACTGGTGCCAATCACAGACAGACTGTGGACTCCAGTAACATAGACAGCTTTATCAACTGTACCAAGATACAAGGAAGTCTACATTTTCTGATCTTAGGTATCAAAGGGTAAGACACATAATCTCTTGAAAATTTCCAAGAAACATCGGTTTTATATTTCACCCAAACTTTAACAGAAAGAATAAGAAATTATATTTTTCATAAAGAATGTTAAGCCTATTTTGGGGACCATTTGTTTTCTTTTTACATTGTGACAAGTTCATGACAATTGTTCCCCCCTCCAACACTCCAATTCTCAATCTCAGTACATACTGTAAATTACTGTAATGCAGAAAAATCCCATTACCTTTGCTATAATGTGCAAAACATAATGATATATTATTTAAATTGTAAAGTACATTTGTTAAGTATAATTAGAAATATTTATAGTGATATTTTGTACTGAATTTAATTAATGCTGATTTTAAAATCAACTCTACATCAATGAGAATTTAGGGAGAAAATGTGTTTAATTGTCATGAAAATAATGTCACAATGCAAAAAAAAAAAAAAAAAAAAATCTCAATGAGCCTACAAATAGGCTTCGTTTTCTTAATGCATTTTTTTTATTATTTATTTTTTTATGGGCTGAAATAGGGGAGTTGGTTGGCACACTTTTCATACTTTTTGAATATATCTGGTGGAACAAATGTTAAGATATCCCAAGTAGGTGTAAATGAAAGCTTAAGTTCTTAGGTAAAAAACAAACTCAATAAATGGTCAAAGTCATGTTATGCATTTGTGCCAACCACCCCATATTGAGGTTGGTTGGCACAGGTTGTGGGGTTGGTTGGCACAGTGTTAAAACACTGTAGTTTTAAGAGAGAAGCAACACAAGAATAACAAACAACAGTTTATTTTAAACCAGGACAACAGAACAACACATGTTTGTCTTCTTTTATTAATATGAGTAATGATTATGTCATTAATATGATTTTAGTAATATGATTCTGATTGATATATGCAAATTTACAGTTTGGAGTTAATATGAAATATTTTACCTCTATAAAGTTGTATAAATATAAAGTATAAATCTTTACTTAAATAGACTTAAACAGTGCAGACTGGTCTTTGCAGTACTGCCATATGAGCTCCCACAGAGTAGTCCATCACTGTGATTGTTTATGCTAATTCCTGAACTATATTCTATTCTGCAGAGATGTCTTTCTTAACATACCACCTCTGGAGCCTGAAAAACTCAAGGTGTTTAACACTGTCAGAGAAATTACTGGTATGCTACTTTATTTGGCTTACAAGGATTATTCTCTCATTGAGTTTTTGTTGCTGTAGTTTTTACTTCACTCAGTGTCGAGTCGTTATTCAACAGTGCGTGTGTGTGTGTGTGTGTGATTTGTAGGAATTTTGAATATTCAATCTTGGCCCAATGAGCTCAGCGATCTGTCTGTTTTCTCCAGTCTCACAACCATTCAGGGAAGATCTCTGCACAAGTAAGACTGCGTGTGTGAGAGCATGTGTTTACTTTTTTTCACACATCAGTTACTTTTTTGTATGTCATATGCCACTGCCAGTCACATCCCTGTTGATTTTTTAAAGGGCTAGTTCACCTGAAAATGGAAATTCACTCGTCATTTACCCACTCCCAGATGTGTATGACTTTCTTTCTTCTGAAGAACACAAATGAAGATTTTTAGAAGAATATTTCAGCTCTGTAGGTCCTTACAATGCAACTGAATGGTGGCCAGACCTTTGAAGCTCCAAAAAGCACATAAAGGCAGCATAAAAGTGATCCATACGACTCCAGTGGTTAAATCTATTTCTTCAGAAGTGATATGATAGGTGTGGGTTAGAAAGTCTTTTTTTTTACTCTAAATCTCCACTTTCACTTTCACTTTCAGATGTGAAAGTGAAACTTAACAGGCACCGCATGTGACTTTCAGAAGTGAAAGTGGAGATTTAGAGTAAAAAAGGACATAAATATGGATCTGTTTCTAACCCACACCTATCATATCGCTTCTTGATACATGGATTAAACCACTGGAGTTTTATGGATTACTTTTGTGCTGCCTTTATGTGATTTTGGAGCTTCAAAGTTCTGGCCACTTGCATTTTTACAGAGCTGAGATATTCTTCTAAAAACCTTTGTTTGTGTTCTGCAGAAGAAAGTCATAAACATCTGGGATGGCATGAGGGTGCGTAAATTATGAGAGAATTTTCATTTTTGGTAAACTATCCCTTTAATCCCGGTTAATATGTCTCACTACTAAGTGTTTTTATTGTTTTTTATTCCTGCAGTGTTTAACTATCCGTGCATGTGTCTCACCGTTGTTTTTTGTGTTCCCATGTTTCTATGTTAACCCTCCCCTCCCAAACCCCTCATTCTCCCACATGTGCTTATGTCTGTCCCCCAGCACAAAGAGGTATGTACTCCCTGTAACCTGCAAAACAGTGCATGACTAACCATCTGAAAACTGTATCTTTATATTGCCAAGAATCTTTCAATCACATGTACAGACATTGTTTTTTTTTCTGCTGTGAGTGCCAAGTAATGACAATATTCCTGATGAGTGAAATGTTGCTGTAAAGGATATTAGGGCCTGTATGAGCATATATTAAAACAGACATTTGATGAGGATCATGAATGGTTCAACTGCTTTAAAGGTGCAATATGTAACTTTTTCCATGTAATATTCGCCTTTTTTTGGCCAATGTGTGAACGGCTTGTAACGCAACTTAAAAAATGAGCCCTTCCGGGACTTCCTAGGTTGCCTGTTAAAGCCTGTAGACTGATTTTCATGCAAAGGGAGCGGGTCGCTTTTGCCGGGAAAATCCAAAGGATGTGACGTTTATGTGCGCTCCCAAGAGCCTTGCCTCAGTGCTTCTCTTCCGCTATTCAACAGCGACAACAAACTGCAACACTAGGTTACATTATCTTAGAGATGGAATCCAGCAAATGTCTGGCTCCCAGCACAACACTGACTCCTACACAAACTCTGAGTAAGCCAAAAAAACTAAAACATTTACTGAATCCTGTCTGGCTAAGCGGAAACGTGATCGTGGTCGAGAGAAAACTAGAGTGAACATCGGCAGGGCATTAGATTCCTGGAGGGACCTTCGTTCGGTTTTGGGGATCAAAACTGACCCTGAATTGGCATTCTTCTTATTGGACAGGTAAGCTTACATAACTGCAAAGCATGTGAAATATAGTGCCATAAGGATTGATCTGTGTAATTTTAGCTAACTTGATCTTGCCTGCTAATGCTGACGAATTGCAAGCTACCATGCTTCGTAACTTTCAGATAATTTCAACGATCTTCTCTTTATATTAAAAGTCAGGTATACTGATTCACAGTAACTGACATAATGTTCATCTGTAATTATTCAGCAAGGTAAACTACAATAACACATGAAATGAATGCTAGACAATGTTCAAGATAATGCAAAAAGCTCCATTCATTAGTGTAACGTTACTTGGTTATACAGAAAATATATACATTCTATTATTATAAAACAATAGCACATCGATATATCAAAATGACAGTTGTGATGGAATCACATCAGTACTGAATTGTGTCAACATATTTATAATGTACAGTCTATTTTATAAACAGCTACTGTCATCATCCACCAAATTTAGCTAACAGCTATTGATAAAGCTGACTAGCTAGCTAATGCCGACATAGGCTATCGTATAAATGCAGTCAATGTATCATGCAAAGAAAAGTGATTACTTCAAACTACAGTCTCGCATAGCCAGACCTATATCCACACTTTGTTTTAGCCCTGTTCCAGCAATGGAGAGTCAAATATAATATACAGTCTCAAAGTTTGTAGTAAAACAATCATAACTGTGTAATTTTAATTATGCTACCTTATCTGTCATCATGATGCCGGTGAATCACGTTCAGTCTCTTTGTTTTGGTCACTATGGCGTGTGCGCGATCACTAGCAACAGGCTGCAGTTCACTTAACGGCTACAGGTGTCATTAATAACAAGGGTTTCTGAATCTTACATACTGCACCTTTAATTTATCGTCTGGTGCTCTTTTGAGAATCAAGTGTTAGTAGTGTGTGGGTTGGTGATAGACAAGTCCTCATGGGAAATCACTGTGGCTCTGTCACTTTAATTCCTTTCTTAATTCATTCTTTCTTTAGATTGATAGATCACCCAAAATGTAAAATTCTATCATCATTTACTCACCTCCATGCTGTTTCAAATCTGTATATGATGTTAGGCAGAATGTTAGCCTAATTTAGCATTCACCTTCGTTGTATGGAAAAAAGAGGCAATGAAAGTGAATGGTGACTGAAACTAACATTCTACATATCTCCTTTTATGTTCTATGGAAAAGAAAGTCATACGGGTTTGGAACAATGTAAGGGTGAATAAATATTGACAGAATTTTCATTTTGTGGAGAACTATCCCTTAAAGCTGTGCCCTCTACTTTTTTTCATTTTCATTATTTTTCTCTTTCTCAATTAGGCCTTTCTCTTTGTTGGTGATGAAGATTCCCACCCTTACATCTCTGGGACTGAGTTCCTTACGTGAGATCAGTGATGGCAGTGTATACATCAGTAACAACAAAAACCTGTGTTATCACCACACCGTCGACTGGAGCCAGATCTTCACCGGTAACCGCCGGCAGCGCAGACGTAAAAACAACGACATAAAGGACAACAAACCTCAGAGCCAATGTGGTGGGTTTCGTTTTGAAAATTCTCTTACCCCTAACTGGAGTACTTATGTAATATTTGTTTCACATGTGCATGTTGTTATTTTGTCACCCGTCGTTAAGTTGTACACAAACAAACTTTTACTTCTCGTGTCTGTGTGTGTGTGTGTGTGTGTGTGTAAACAGAGGAAGAGGGCCACATATGTGACCCATTGTGTTCAGATGCAGGATGCTGGGGGCCTGGGCCAGAGCAGTGTTTGTCATGCAGGAACCACAGTCGACACGGCACATGTGTGTCCCACTGCAACCTCTACTCTGGGTTAGTCTGGGTGCTGTGCTTTAGTGCAGCGTTGGGGTGCAACTAACTACAGTAAAAGTAGTGTGACACTACTAATTTAACCAAATTTTTCAGTAGCATAGTGGTTCAGATATTTTCAAAATACAGTAGTATTTTTCCAGTTACAAGCTACTTTTAACGGTGTAGCATGACAAACGCTGCATTGCTGTTTTTAATGTCACATTGTAGTGCACACTTAACGTAGCATTTTAGGTCTTCTTTTTAATCACAAAATATATAGTTAAATGCTGTTCATTACTATGTTTTCGATCCAGTTATATAAATTAGGGTTTATTCAAGTTTTTTTGCTGTTGTTATATGCAGTGTAAATTTTTTTGTTCAAGTATAATCCTGTCACCTTAAAGGGATAGTTCACCCAAAATTAAAAATTCTCTCATCATTTACTAACCCGCATCCCATCCCAAATGTGTATGACTTTCTTTCTTCTGCTGAACACAAACCAAGATTTTTAGGAAAATATCTCAGCTCTGTAGGTCCTCACAATGCAAGGAAATGGTGACCAAAATTTTGAAGTTCCAAAAAGCACATAAAGGCAGAGTAAAAGTAATCCATATGACTCCAGTGGTTAAATCCATGTCTGCAGAAGTGATATGATAAGTGTGGGTGAGAAACAGATCAATATTTAAGTCCTTTTTTACTATAAATTCTCCTCCTTGCCCAGTAGGTGGTGATATGCATGAAAAATGTGAATTGCCAAAAAACAAAAGAAGAAAAAAAGGTGAAAGGGGAGATTGATAGTAAAAAAAGGACTTAAATATTGATCTGTTTCTCACCCACACTTATCATATCGCTTTTGAAGATATGGATTTAACCACTGGAGTCATATGGATTACTTTTATGCTACCTTTATGTGCTTTTTAGACCTACAAAATGTTGGTCACCATTCACTTGCATTGTATGGATCTACAGAGCTGAGATATTCTTCTAAAAACCTTTGTTTATGTTCAGCAGAAGAAAAAAGTCATACACATCTGGGATAGCATGATGGTGAGTAAATGATGAGAGAATTTTCATTTTTGGGTGAACATCCCTTTAATTGAAAAGTATGGCACTGATTAAATTATGAATAATGGGATAGTTATATAATTTAATATCTTATTAATAAGATATTAAATGTAGTCACTGTAGTAAAAGTAGTTACTTATTGTTACTCGCTTGTGGTGTTACTAACTACTTCATCAAAGTGTAGCTTGACTGTAGCTTACCTGCTTTAAATTATGGGTAGCTTCGCAGGCTTGCTTCTCTAACAGTGCTTTAGTTTGTTTGTGTGTATATTTGTTGTAAGTTGGGTCAGCGGCTGAAGAAGTTTTTATTTGTGTGTGTATGTCCATAGTGAGCTACGGGAGTTTGCAGCACAAAACGGAGAGTGCCTTGCTTGTCACCTTGAGTGTCAACCTCAAAATGGGGGACAAACATGCCAAGGAGAAGTATGCGAACTTTATTACTTAGCCTATTTCTTTCTCTTTTTAAACTTTTAGTTTCTCCCTGTTTTAACATAACTGAATGGAATCTTGATCTTAGATTTCATTTATATACAAGTGAAACCATATTAAGCATGTTGCTATGTTGACAAATAATGTACAAGTCCCTGTGCTCAAGTCATATCCTTCCCCTTTGTAGTCAATGAAATAATGCAGTCTGTCCTCTTTGAACTAGTGAGCATTGCTCAGATTCCTCACCCTTGCATCTCAAGGAAAATTTCCCTGCTTAGATCTGCTGTCTAATGTGTCTTGTTAGTCTTACATTTTGTGGTGTCCAAGTCTGTTTTTACCAGTGCCTGACTGGCACATTTTTAATCTACCCCTCGCCTCTTTGTGGATGATAGTGCTAGAGTGTGTTATGATAATGACATGAAAAAGAATATTGTTACGGTAAAAAATCCAACCCACACGCACTCTGTGTAATGTCTGTGGTTGATTACAGTAACCTGCCAGACAGGCTTTGCAGGCTCTTTGCCTCAGATCTGTTCATTGTGCAATACATCACTATTAACATTGACTTAATAAAGGGAATTCATTTTAACTGTTTGTTTTAGTTCAGGTGCTTAGTGACAGATGGAACTGGAATGTTTATTCCATTTATATATAACTTATTACACAGCAGTTAGCTCCGGTCCTCTAATTTTATTGGACAAGAGTGCTGATATTTAATATAACAGCATTGTGATGATTCACTCTGATTGAATTAATCTGCTTGTCTGTGTTTGCTGCATTTCAGACAGGCTGTCAGTTTGTGCATTCCCCAGCAACACACAATAGTTGATCGTGATTTGATCATGATTTGATATTGTTTGGAACTATTTAGTGGGCAGTGGTAGCTCAGCAGTTAAGGCTCTGGGTTACTGATCAGAAGGTCGGGGGTTCAAGCCCCAGCACTGCCAAGATGCCACTGTTGGGCCCTTGAGCAAGGCCCTTGACCCTATCTGCTCCAGGGGTGCTGTATCATGGCTGACCCTGCACTCTGACCCCAGCCTAGCTGGGATATGTGAAAAAAGAAGAATTTCACTGTATATGTGCAAATGTATAATGTGATAAATAAAGAAAATTATTATTATAATTATTTATTTTCATTACTGGAGGAAATATGAACTTTCACTAATTCTTTCTTTCTGCAACAGGGTGCTGATCAGTGTGTGGCATGTTCAAACTTAATGGATGGTCCTCACTGTGTTTCCACCTGTCCTAACGGAGTAAATGGGGAAAAGGGTCAAACCATATTCAAATACCCTAATTCAGCAGGACAATGTGAGCCCTGTCACCACAACTGCACAAGAGGGTAAGCCTAAGCAAACACTGACGTGATCACCAAAGAGGGGTCATTTGTAATGCATATTACAATTTTTATTGAAAACACAAGGATTGACAGTCTCTGTTGTTTACTGGGATGTGAATGCACTGATTTGAGAGTGATATCTGTCTCCTGAGCAGATGCACAGGCCCAGCACTCATGGACTGTGTAGATCCAGACAGACTTGTGAACAGGTTAGTAGTACCCTCTTCTGGTTGCAGTGAGCAACTGCAAGCATTTTCATTTTCATATAGTGTACACACACATTAAATGTGCTTTCCCTCACCAAGAACCTTCCTCTCAGCTCTCACATTGCAGGTATAGCAGTTGCTGTATTTGCTGGTATATTTGTGCTCCTGGCAGTGTTTGTGCTTGGTATGCTATATCACAGAGGCTTGACAATCCGCCGCAAAAGAGCACTAAGGAGGTACCTGGAGAGTGGTGAGGTAAGCCCATATATCTAAATAATAAGATTCCAAGCATTTCGAAAAATTAACTGATCTATCTTTACAATAAATCAGAGCAGAGGTTAAACATGATGCAAATTCATACTGAATTTGAAAATCTGTTCATATTGTAAGAGCATATATTTCCTGGTTATCAGTATTATCTAAAGTACATTTCCTCCTGTTTTCACACAGAGCATGGAACCGCTGGATCCAGGAGAGAAGGGGACAAAAGTTCACGCTCGCATCCTTAAAGCACAAGAACTGAGAAAGGGCAAACTTCTGGGCTATGGAGTCTTTGGCACTGTCAATAAGGTTGGAACAACCCTCACATTTAAAGGCATAGTTCACCTCAAAATTAAAATTCTGTCATTGTTTACTTACCCAAATGACAGAATTGTCCATTTTGGGTGAACTATTCCTTTAAGTCTGCCTTTGGCAGACTACCTGTTCTCTGGTCCATGATTTAATTGTGATTTATACCCACAGGGTTTTTGGATACCTGAAGGAGACTCTTTAAAAATCCCAGTGGCTATAAAGACTATCAAAGACCGAAGTGGTCGGCAGACCTTCACAGAGATTACTGATGTGAGGCACTAGCTTGCATTAAATATACACTTCAGGGTCAGAAATTAACTAGGGCTTGGGGCTAAAATGCCAATGAAAATGACAAAAAATTCTGATATTTTAAATGTGGGGAAAAAATACCTCTGTAGTAAATTCCTGTTTTTATCTGTCATTTACATTTGAAATACAGTATGTCATTTTTTTATTATTTAAAGGGATAGTTCACCCAAAAATGAAAATTATTTTACTCACCCTCATACCATCCCAGATGTGTATGACTTTATTCTGCTGAACACAAACAAAGATTTTTAGAAGAATATCACAGCTCTGCATGTGCATACATATGGCAAGTGAATGGGGTCCAAACCTTTGAAGCTCCAAAAAGCACACAAAGGCAGCATAAAAGTAATCCATACGACTCCAGTGGCTTAAGCCATGTCTTCTGAAGTGATATGATAGGTTTTGGTGAGAACAGTCCAAAATATAACTAAATTTTCACTATAAATCTTAACATCAGAAGTCTCCTTGGTGATCATGATTTCAAGCACGATTACACTTTCTAGTGCCATCTAGTGCTTTGCGCATGCGTCAAGCACTAGGAAGTGTAATTGAGCTTGAAGTCATGATCGTGCATAGAGACTGCAATGGCAAGACGGATTAAACCACTGGAGTCTTATGCTGCCTTTATGTGCTTGTTTGAGCTTCAGAGTTTTGGATCCCATTAATTTGCATTGTATGGACCTACAGAGCTGAGATATTCTTCTAAAAATCTTCATTTGTGTTCTGCAAATGAAAGAAAGTCACACACATCTGGTATGGCATGATGGTGAGAAAATGATGAGAGAATGTTATAAATGTTTAATTTCTAACACTGGTACACATGTACATGCATTGATTTGGCTTGTTTCTTTGGCTTTATTTAACAGTTAATCTTATGGTGTTCTCTTCTTACCAAAGTATCCATCTCATAGTTTTTTTTTTTCACATGTCCACAGCATATGCTTGCAATGGGAAGCCTGGATCACCCATATATAGTGCGTCTGCTTGGGATCTGTCCAGGGACAAGCCTCCAGCTGGTCACCCAGCTCAGCCCTCACGGATCCTTACTGCAACACCTTCGTCAACACAAAGACAGCCTGGATCCCCAGCGTCTCCTCAACTGGTGTGTGCAAATCGCAAAGGTGAGATAACAGGAGATGAGAAGTAGGATGTCCTTAAAGATGCTGAAAAAAAAATCGTCTTCACAAACATAATGGTATCTGTGTGTATTAGGGCATGTATTATCTTGAGGAGCACTGTATAGTCCATAGGAACCTTGCGACACGGAACGTGCTCCTGAAGAGTGACTACATAGTGCAGGTCTCAGACTTTGGAGTTGCAGATCTGCTCTATCCAGATGATAAGAAATATGTGTACAGTGAACACAAGGTAATTTACTGATTTCACATACTTCAGATTCTAAGGGAATTGAACAATTTCTATTCAAAAAAGAGGTAATTTATGGCATACTGAATGACACCAGCTAGTAGAGGACAGTCAACATAACATTTATTTGACTATGAGTGTAATAAAGAAGCTGTTGCTGTTGTTAAGATGGATTTCAGATGGTCTCTTTTTTTCAGACACCAATAAAATGGATGGCATTAGAGAGTATCCTCTTCAGGAGATATACACATCAGAGTGACGTGTGGAGCTACGGTGAGTCCCAGTGCTGTTGAATCTGATCTCTCAGTAATTGTTGTTTCAGGTTTATAAGAGTGAACTTTTTTATTTTTTATTCCAGGGGTGACTGTATGGGAAATGATGTCATATGGAGCTGAGCCATATGCAGCCATGCATCCTCATGATGTGCCGGGTTTACTGGAGAAAGGAGAGCGATTGGCTCAACCACAGATCTGCACAATAGATGTCTACATGGTCATGGTCAAGTGTAAGGCGAATTCTAGACACGTTTGGGCAACATTTAAAAAATTAATGCACAAACTCTTAGAATACTCATATTTAATTGAAAGTTTTCATCTTTATAAATTCATTTTAATCCCCTCTGTTCCCAGGCTGGATGATCGATGAGAATGTTAGGCCCACATTTAAAGAACTGGCCAGTGAATTTACACGAATGGCACGGGATCCACCTCGATATCTTGTAGTGATAGTAAGAAATTAAGACTTTCTTTAGAAATTACTTAAATTTAGACACAAGAAAGCAGTTTTATGATTGTTTATTATTGATTACTATGTTGGAATGTAGCCTTCTCAGAATTGTAGTGGTGCAGATGAAAGTCACCAACGATACGTTAAAGTGCCTCATTTAGAGGCAGGCATGGAGGATGATGACGACGAGGCTTTGGAGGATGGGTTTGCCACTCCTCCCCTCCACCTGTCACCAGCTAGGAGTCATTCTCGCCACCGAATGACTTCCTACAAGGTGTGATATTTGCAATACATTGAAAAGAACATTAATGTGATGTAATTATGTTTGTTATTCTGATCTAAATAACATTAATATTAATTAAGTAATGCGTGTTGAGTACTCAGTTTGAAACATAGACATTAACTCAGAAAAATGGTAATATAGCCTGAATGTACTCATTCTCTTCTCTTTGTCTTCAGGGCACCCAAGACCACATAACTCCAGTAGGCTATCTTCCCATGACCCCCAGCCCAGGGGACAACCTTAGACAGGTCAGCATCCATGTCTGTTCTACATTTTAATTATCTCCCATGTTGACTTGACTACAGTTAGCAGTGGCATCTCAGGCTCATTATTTGTGGTAGGACACAAACAATAACTTAACCCTCAGGGGTTTTGTTTACTGAAAATTCTCAGTTGAAACATTGATGGATATTTCCCACACAGGTCAGAGCCCAGAGGAGGAAGACGGGCTCAGTGAGGACAGATTCAGAGTGCTCTGACGGCAGAGGGATCGTTGTGGACATTGAAATGGCAGAACTAACTTCTCAAACAGGGAGCCTTCGCAGGGGTTGCAGCCGTATGGACAGCGCTTATATATCCACCAGTTTGTCTATGGCCTCAGACCCATTCACACTAGGTGTGGAGGACATAGAGGAGGACCATAATGGATATGTGCTGCACACAGACACCCCCAGCCCAGACAGAGGTAAAACAATATTGCTCTAGCTTTAGGGGCTGTTCAGACTGAGTGCATTCTTGCTCTAAACATGAGAATCAGTACCTGATTACAATTCATAAGTAATCCACCTAGCACTGGGGGTGGGCTACCAGGGCTTAAGCCCCAAATGTTTCTTAGTAAAGCCCTGAATGTTTTATCATCTTATATTGATGTCAAAAGTACCTGTGCTTCGGTATCAAGTTGATACTAAAATATAAATATATTTTTATGAAACCAGTCTTTCTACAGTATTGATAACACTAAATACAGACTCAATTCAGTACCCACGGCTGCTTTCCAGCACTCATGCGTATGTTCGGGCATGCAAGAAGAGCGCTTGTGACTTGCGATTGCGGCTGTGTGAGAACAGTCTTGGTGTGCTTTTGAAAGAAATTGGTGTTGAATTGGTCCATCCAGATGCAGTTAGTAACAAATACTTAGATAATAAACCCTGAAAAAAATGATTAATATATGCAGATGTGCTGGAGAAATTTGCAAACTTTGAGTCTCAAGCCAGGACATTTAAACTCTTTTATTAAGACCCGATGCCATGAACTTTGCTAACTTTGAGAAAAAAAAAATTCTCATGGGGGGGGTGGGGGGGGGGGGTCATGTTTTAAAGTACAGTTGAAGTCAGAAGTTTACATACACTTAGGTTGAAGTCATTCAAACAAATTTTTTAACCCCTCCACAGATTTAATATTAGCAAACTATAGTTTTGGCAAGTCGTTTAGGACATCTACTTTGTGCATGACACCAGCAATTTTTCCAACAATTGTTTACAGACAGATTGTTTCACTTTTAATTGACTATATCACAATTCCAGTGGGTCAAAGGTTTACATACACTAAGTTAACTGTGCCTTTAAACAGCTTGGAAAATTCCAGAAAATGATGTTAAGCCTTTAGACAATTAGACAATTAGCTTCTGATAGGAGGTGTACTGAACTGGGAGTGTACTTGTGGATGTATTTTAAGGCCTACCTTCAAACTCAGTGCCTCTTTGCTTGACATCATGGGAAAATTAATAGAAATCTGCCAAGACCTCAGAAAAAAAATTGTGGACCACCACAAGTCTGGTTCATCCTTGGGAGCAATTTCCAAACACATGAAGGTACCACGTTCATCTGTACAAACAATAGTATGCAAGTATAAACAACATGGGACCACACATCCATCATACCACTCAGGAAGGAGACGCATTCTGTCTCCAAGAGATGAACGTAGTTTGGTGCGAAAAGTGCAAATCAATCCCAGAACAACAGCAAAGGACCCTGTGTAGATGCTGGAGGAAACAGGTAGACAAGTATCTATATACACAGTAAAAAGGAGTCCTATATCGACAAAACCTGAAAAGCTGCTCAGCAAGGAATAAGCCAGACTACAGTTTGCAAGTGCACATGGGGACAAAGATCTTACTTTTTGGAGAAATGTCCTCTGGTCTAATGAAACAAAAATGTAACTGTTTGGCCATAATGACCATCGTTATGTTTGGAAGAAAAAGGGTGAGGCTTGCAAGCCGAAGAACACCATCCCAACTGTGAAGTATGGGGGTGGCAGCATCATGTTGTGGGGGTGCTTTGCTGCAGGAGGGGCTGGTGCACTCCACAAAATAGATGGCATCATGAGGAAGGAAAATTATGTGGATATATTGAAGCAACATTTCAAGACATCAGCCAGGAAGTTAAACCTCTGTTGCAAATGGGTCTTCCAAATGGACAATGATCCCAAGCATACCTCCAAAGTTGTGGCAAAATGGCTTAAGAACAACAAAGTCAAGGTACTGAAGTGGCCATCACAAAGCCCTGACCTCAATGAAAATGAAAAGTTGTGGGAAGAACTGAAAAAGCATGTGCGAGCAAGGAGGCCTACAAACCGGACTCAGTTACACCAGTTCTGTCTGGAGGAATGGGCCAAAATTCCAGCAACTTATTGTGAGAAGCTTGTGGAAGGCTACCCAAAACATTTGACAAGTTAAACAATTTAAAGGCAATGCTACCAAACACTAAAAAATGTATGTAAACTTCTAATCCACTGGGAATGTGATGAAAGAAATAACAGCTGAAATAAATCATTCTCTCTACTATTATTCTGACATTTCACATTCTTAAAATAGTGATCATAACTAACCTAAGACAGGGAATGTTTTCTACAGTTAAATGTCAGGAATTGTTTAAAACTGAGTTTAAATGTATTTGGTTAAGGTGTATGTAAACTTCTGACTTCAACTGTACATAGTGTTAAAAGTAAGCTACTTCTGATCTTTGAGCGTATCTTAGACTAAGACAAATGGTTGTGGGGCATTTTAGTTTGAGTTTCAGTAGATTTACTATATAAATGACACCCCACATATGTAACATTTAAGCTTTTATTGTTATGCTATTATTGTTATTGCTATTATTATAAAGTGTATTATATTTACATATTTCATCAAATACATCTCCACAGAGGTCTCATCTCCACCGCCCTTGGCTCTAAAGACAAAGCTAGACACAGGGCAATGAATAAAACAGAACGCAGATCTGTCGAGACGCGTTACTAACATTTGAATTATTATTATTTATTTTTTTTTACTTGAAGCAGCTTCTAAAAACATGGCACTCCTGCACGAGACACTGAAAAACAGAGATGTGGTGCAACAGTCAGAGATGTAGTGTATGTTTATGTTGGAAAACAACTGAAAAACAGCACGGACAGCTGCAAAAATGCTTTCGGTGTGAACGGCCCCTAAGAAGCAGTTTTTGCAATGTTGTCATAAAGTTTAAACTGTATACACTATCTTTTCTCTGCCATCTCGCTTAGGTTCCAGAAGCACTGTTCTTCATGGTAGGAAACCCAGAGGCTCCAGGAGTGCCCTCACACCTTTAATACCAAAAAGAGACACCACACAAGAGTATGAGCTAATGAGGAAACAGCCTCTTCAGCTTTCTCCTTCACCCACAGAAACCACTGATAGTTCAGCTGTACTGAGCAAACCATCTTGCCCTGCTTCACCTTATATTTGTAGTGACAGCATCTTACCACAGAAGCCAGACTCTGACCCAGCACAAACTGAGCTGTCCAGTAACGATGCTACTACCCCTGATGGGGACAGCCTAAAGTCTGCATCTTGTGAGGACAAGCCAGTTGCAGCAGCAGCATCTAATGAAGGGAACCAGTCTGAGAGGCATCCATCTGAGAGTGTTGCTGTAGAAGGAGAGCCCGCAGAGGAGAGGCAGCCACAAGAGGCATTAGTGGAGTATGAATACATGGACATACGTACAGAGTCTTTGCCAGAACACCACCAGAACACTATAGGGGAGAGTGCAGAGAACTCAGGTGAGAGGGTAAGGAATCCAGAGGAGATGGAGTGTGTCATCAGAGAAGCAGTTTACCAAAATGTAAGTGAGCTCCCTAGGTTGAGAACAACACTGGGTACGAGACATCAGGGACATGAGGGTTCTGATGGCACGTCACGGACCTATGAGTATGTGGACATGGAAGCATCTGGGAGATCTAGCTCTGATGGAGATCAGGCAGAGTATCAGAACATTCAGGTAAAAGGAAGGCCAACTGTGGGTGAAGAGACACAAAGGACTGGTCTCAGATCCTACATAAAAGTCTGCACTGGAGTCGAGGAGCAAAGCACTTCGTTTGACAACCCAGACTACTGGCACAGTAGACTATTCCACAAGCAGGATGCTGTATGCACATAATTACAGAAATTTACAATGAAAACTGACAGGACTGGCATACCCAGCATGTATCTCAGGACATATATCTATTCTAACATGTGTTGGTCCATTGCCAATGAAGCAAAATGCAATAGGCTTCTTAATTATAGTATAAAATGACTTGTTTTGTCGAACACTGGCCTACCTCCACTTGTTTGTCTATGAAGTCCAAATCCAGTGGTTTTATAAAGTCTCATATTTGTTTTGTTTTTGTGGATAATGACTTTTTTTTTACTCAATGAGAAACCATTGTATTGAAAAAGTTCTTGTATATTAATTTTATCAATCAATAAAGTAATCTTTTCTTGTATCACGGAAGGTTTTTATCTGTTCCATACTTAATTGGTATAATTATGCTAAAATATTTTGCTGTCAGCAATGTTAGGCCTCAGCTTGAAGCAACAACAAAGCTACTTTAATGTGCGTAGGTTTCAGTACTGTATATAAAAAAAATCACTTTATAAAATAAAATTTGATATATGACAACACATAATCATTTCAATGACTGCCTAGTGCCTATGTTAAAGGCTGAGAATAAAGAATGTTTTTGCTCCTAAGAACAAATAATAGACCCAATAGAACCGGCCATTCTGACATCAGACCAGAAGTCCCAAAACTTTTCAGGACATGCACAATCTTTGACAAATGTGAAGTACTCCCAAGTACCTACCTATCTATACCCAACTATGGTAATAGTCATTTTAAAACATTAGCAAATGCAACTTGAGCATTTCTAACACATTTGCCATTGTAAACTCAAATGGAACAGGGAAGGTTTTCACTTTGTGTATCAGAACATTTTTAGACAAAATTATAAAGAAAACGTATTACTGTTTACATTTTCTGAGATGAGTAGGCCTGCCTGTTTGCACAATGTTCATAAAATTTGGTGTAACGGAGAACAGTTTTTCTCAGTTATTTTCATTTAATCGTCAATTTCCCAAGTGACTACTGCAGGCGAATAGACAGTCTGGTTCTGGAAGTAAAAATCCCATTCATTTTTCCAGAGACAAATAGATTTTCAACGATAAATTATAAAACTTTAAATACAGACCTGCTGTGAGCTCTGAGGTTGTTCATCGATGGTATATACTTCCGTTGAAGCCATCCATTTGCATTATTTTAACTTAATTGTTTAAAAATTGTGTTTAATAGCAGAATTCCTAGTGGACAACTACAGTACATTACCCACTGTCCAGCAAAAAGAGATCCAACAATCAGAGAATCACAGCTAACAAATGCCGCGAAATGAGCCCAGCAACCACTGCCCACCTCCATAACAGATGACGCAATCAAGTCACTCTCCCTGCATCCTCAAACTACATATATATTGGTATATATCAGAATATTTTGCAGTAAACCTAAAATATATTGTTTCAAAACTTATAATGAACAGTATAAAATCAATACTTTTATATATTACTATAGTTATTTATTCCTTTATGTCATTCGTAATGCCTCATGGGATTTTAGTTCATTCTTTCATACACCCTCAAACTACATATACATACATATATATATATATATATATATATATATATATATATATATATATATATATATACACAGTTGTGCTCAAAAGTTTGCATACCCTGGCAGAAATTGTGAAATTTTGGCATTGATTTTGAAAATATGACTGATCATGCAAAAAAACTGTCTTTTATTTAAGGATAGTGATCATATGAAGCCATTTATTATCACATAGTTGTTTGGCTCCTTTTTAAATCATAATGATAACAGAAATCACCCAAATGTCCCTGATCAAAAGTTTACATACCCTTGAATGTTTGGCCTTGTTACAGACACACAAGGTGACACACACAGGTTTAAATGGCAATTAAAGTTTAATTTCCCACACCTGTGGCTTTTTAAATTGCAATTAGTGTCTGTGTATAAATAGTCAATGAGTTTGTTAGCTCTCACGTGGATGCACTGAGCAGGCTAGATACTGAGCCATGGGGAGCAGAAAAGAACTGTCAAAAGACCTGCGTAACAAGGTAATGGAACTTTATAAAGATGGAAAAGGATATAAAAAGATATCCAAAGCCTTGAAAATGCCAGTCAGTAGTGTTCAATCACTTATTAAGAAGTGGAAAATTTGGGGATCTCTTGATACCAAGCCAAGGTCAGGTAGACCAAGAAAGATTTCAGCCACAACTACCAGAAGAATTGTTCGGGATACAAAGAAAAACCCACAGGTAACCTCAGGAGAAATACAGGCTGCTCTGGAAAAAGACGGTGTGGTTGTTTCAAGGAGCACAATACGACAATACTTGAACAAAAATGAGCTGCATGGTCAAGTTGCCAGAAAGAAGCCTTTACTGTGCCAATGTCACAAATGACAACACCTTGACACACCTCACAGCTTCTGGCACACTGTAATTTGGAGTGATGTGACCAAAATAGAGCTTTATGGTCACAATCATAAGCAATATGTTTTGAGAGGGGTCAACAAGGCCTATAGTGAAAAGAATACCATCCCCACTGTGAAGCATGGTGGTGGCTCACTGATGTTTTGGGGGTGTGTGAGCTCTAAAGGCACGGGGAATCTTGTGAAAATTGATGGCAAGATGAATGCAGCATGTTATATCAGAAAATACTGGCAGAAAATTTGCATTCTTCTGCATGAAAGCTGCGCATGGGACGCTCTTGGACTTTCCAGCACGACAATGACCCTAAGCACAAGGCCAAGTTGACCCTCCAGTGGTTACAGCAGAAAAAGGTGAAGGTTCTGGAGTGGCCATCAGAGTCTCCTGACCTTAATATCATCGAGCCACTCTGGGGAGATCTCAAACGTGCGGTTCATGCAAGACGACCAAACACTTTGCATGACCTGGAGGCATTTTGCCAAGACGAATGGGCAGCTATACCACCTGCAAGAATTTGGGGCCTCATAGACAACTATTACAAAAGACTGCACACTGTCATTGATGCTAAAGGGATACACAGTATTAAGAACTAAGGGTATGCAGACTTTTGAACAGGGGTCATTTCATTTTTTTCCTTGTTGCCATGTTTTGTTTTATGATTGTGCCATTCTGTTATAACCTAAAGTTGAATATGAATCCCATAAGAAATAAAAGAAATGTGTTTTGCCGGCTCACTCATGTTTTCTTTAAAAATGGTACATATATTACCAATTCTCCAAGGGTATGCAAACTTTTGAGCACAACTGTATATATATATTGGAATATTTTTCTGTAAACCTAAAATATATTGTTTCTATATTTATAATTAAAATCAATAGTTTCATATATTACTATACATTTTTCATTCTCAATGCCTCTTGGGATTTTAGTTCATTTCTCTCATTAAAGAGGTCCAGTAGTCTTGTACCTTTGTCTTTTTGTCTGATTTTCAAATACTTTTTTGCTTCAAATTAAAGTTTGTAATGTTCTGATTCACCTCTGAGCTGGTTGATTCGGTTCATGGCTTAGAACCATTTTATTAGAACTCCTCATTTGTAAGTCGCTTTGTAAGTGTCTGCTAAATGACCAAATGTACAAGCAGGTATAGCTGAAGGCAGGAGACCTCCAAATGGGAGCGGAATCTCCAAAAGGGGGCAGGTTTACTCCAAAGGGTTAAAGTTAGGGAAAGGGTTAGGTTAGTGGCTACCTATAACTTTAATGGTAATTTGGAGCTCACGCCACTTTTTGGAGCTATGCCTGCAGCTATACCCTTTACGGAAAATAGGGAGAAAAAAAAAAGACAAGGGTACAAGACTGGGTACCTACCATCTTTCATGAGGGCATGGAGTACAATCCCATGAACCACTGAGAATGATGTCAATTAATAAAAAAACTATGGGAGTATAAAAGACTACTGATTTTCTGTTGTTGATTTTAAGCATAGAAACAATATGTTTTACGTTTATGGCCAAATATTCCGATGTTTACAAATAGATAAGTAGTTTTAGGGTGAAGGGAGACTGACTTAATTACGTCATTCACAGGGGATTGCTTCATGGGATTGGGCAGTCGCTCTGAGGCACATTTCTTGGGCTTGGTTGGCCCTGGTTCTCTGATTGGTGAAGCTTTCTCTGCTGGACTGTGGGTAATGTAGTTTTTACCATGAATTCCGCTATTGAACATGATTTTTAAACAATGAAGTTGAAATAACACAGACTGATGGCTTAAACGTAAACATATACCATTGATGAATAATCTCGGAGCTCAAGGTAGGTCTGTCTTTAAAGGTTTTTAAATTATCACTGAAAAACAATTAGTATATGGGAAAAAATGGATGGGATTTTTACTTCCGGAAGACTGTTGCGCTCTATCCACAGTTTTCCTGTGCAGCCACTGGGCGGCGTAATGATGATTCTAATTGCCTGTTTTGTATTTCTGGTCTGGAGAGGCCAAGTAAAAACTGCCAAAACGAGCGATTCAGAGAAGAACAACAACCATTAATTTATATGTCTATGGACCAATCGTTTATCGACGTCACAGCTTACGTCACACGCGGAAGTAGTGGCCGGAACCGTGCGCAAACAATAAACTTATCGGATTCCGTTGTTGAAAAATTATTCCGAGGGTTTTCATAGACGGCTCTGGCTTCAAGCCATCAGCTGAGCTGACTGGACTGAGGAGAGCATTTTAACTCAAGGCTTTGCAGCAAACATTTATAGCGAAAGATATTACAGGTATCTTATTAACTCATTATATATATCATTATAATAACTGTGTAGCTAAGAATATTTGTGTATGTATGATGGTTTTGTGTGGTACTTTCGTTTTATCATCTTATCTGTCAAATCTAACACAACAGTCTGCCAGTGTTCTGACAATCTGTGCTACCTGCTCGAGATCAGCAGTAAAAACCGTATACATGGGTATACTACAACAGCATGAAATGTGTTAAAAACCTAGGTGGAACATCTTGTCTGGCAGATAATATCTATCAGGATGTGCTACCAGCATAACTATCAGATAATGTAATATAATGTGAGGCTGTACCTAACCCCAACCCTAAAACTATGCGAATACAGCGTTGGTAGCACATCCTGATAGGTAGCATATATTTTCAGGACACTGGCTTTGTGCCACAACTTACTGCGCACGCGCAGAACTTTTTGTAAACAATGGGATTGGCGCGAGCGTGCAATCGATCATGTAAACAGACGGAGCTATTTGACAGCAATGTTTTCTTATCACAACATGAATGGAACACTTGAACGGCTGCTCTTTCCTAATATGACATTTTGTTTGTCAGTCAAACTCGCCATGTACAACTGATATTTTCTTTTTAACCCCAGAGGTCACTCTGCGGTGCATCCTCATTTTTGGCCACATCTTCTGTGAATTTTGTTAATGTGACTTTAATTTTGAAAAGCGGTGCTGTAATCGTCCATTTTGCACGTTTCCACGGCTTCTGGCTGAGCAGGCGGTGAGAACCGAAGCGAAGCGAGGGGAAAAAAAGCTACGAAACTTATCACTGACAACCATGTCAGGAGACGACGACCAGCAAGAGCAGACCATTGCTGATGACTTGGTGGTCACCAAGTACAAGATGGGGGCAGACATAGCAAATCGTAAGGATGATTATCTATCTTTATGCGTCGTTAAGGATTAAACTTGACCGAGAGAAGCTGCAGCTTAATGCTCCGCCATGTGTCTGTCTAGTGTTTTTTTTAGTTGACTTAAATTGCAGTTGCATAGACATGTCTTAGAAACCGTTGTTTTGTAATCCAAAGTGCAATGTTTAAGTTTGCTAACTAGCTGTAATTGTAACGCCGTAACGTGCTGAAGTTCTGTTAAAAAGTTATTAATTTATTTATCATAGATGACATATCTTCATTAGGACCCATATCATTTGTTCCTCAATCGGTCGTTACAAATGTATACGTTTATTTTATTTCTTTGATAGTCCCGTTTTGTATGTAAATGTAATGGCAGGTGCTGAGAAAGCAGCTGCCAATGTCAATCTGCTGGTGGTGGGCAGTCTCTTTTATCACGATTACTTTTACCAGAAGTCATTGCTGATTTAATATGTATTAATTATTTTCATCGTGTCGGATATTGCTTTAGGGAGAGCTCCAATATGCTTTAGAAACTGTTGTTTTATGTGAAATGTATTTTACACACTCTCTCTCTCTCCCTAACAGAGGCTTTGAAGACTGTCGTTGAAGCAGCAAAACCTGGCGTGTCTGTCCTCAGTCTGTGTGAGAAAGGAGATGCATTCATCACGGCTGAAACAGGCAAGGTGTTCAAGAAGGAAAAGGAGATAAAGAAAGGTAAGCGTGCATCTGAATACTAGATCATTTTCATTTAAATCCTAAGTCTTCTTTAAATCCTTAAATGCATGGGAATTTCACCAAACACTCTTACGTTTTCCTTATATCTATCAAAAATGGATCTACAAAATACCAAGATTGTGTCATATTTTAAAAAGATTTTAAATAGAATCAAATATATTTTGATTATTTCTTTTTCATTTATCAAAGAGAAAATGCACATAAGTTACACAAGTATTTTCTCAGGCACTTATTGAGTCTAAATAGATGCACCCAAATGACAATAATTATATACTGTTCATGTGTTGTACTTGCTATGGTTTACATCCATGTTGTTTCTTCATCAAATAGCATAAATGTAAACAACAATGCCACCTTGAGTAAGAAATAACATGTATAATATGTATGACCCTGCACTCTGACCCCAGCTTAGCTGCGATATGTGAAAAAAAGAATTTCACTGTATATGTGCAAACGTATAATGTGTGATAAATAAATATAATTATAATTATTAATTCATTATAATTAATTAATTATTAAATTATTCATTAATTATAATTATGTGTACATGCTTGTGGAAAACTGATAAATCGCCACTGTTGTTAATTCATTGTTGCACCGATTATCAAAGTGATGATATAGTATTTATTTGTATGAATATAGTACTCAGTTCTCTTTTAATAAACAAAGAAACAGATATCCTGTGATAGTAAACTTATATAGATATGAAATAATCATAGAAATATACATTTATGGACAGAGGTGGGTAGAGTAGCCAAAATCTCTACTCAGATAAATGTACAATTACTTTTTTTTAAATACTCAAGTAGAAGTAAAAGTAGTAATTTTAAAAATGACTTGAGTAAGAGTAAGAAAGTATCCAATTAAAAGAATACTCTAGTGAGTAACTAATTACTTCCACATATAACAATTAACGTTTACACCCCAATATTCCATTACATAATACACATTTAATGTTTTACACAACAATAATACTAGTAATAATAATAATCATCATTATGATTATTATTAATGGAAATTGTTGTCCATTCTCATGTTGTTTCAAACCATATGACTTTCTTCAGTACACCACTATGAAGATGTTAGAGTGTTAGCCTTAGTCTCCATTTACTTTCACTGCATGCACCAATGGTGACTGTCTAACATCTTTTGGATTCCACAAAATACAGAAAGTCTCATGGGTTTGGAACAAGGTGAGGGCAGGGCAATGATAACAGAACATTAATTTATGCTGAACTATTACTTTAAGGACACTTGTCAGATTTGGACGAATCCATCAATTAGAAGATATGTTTGGAAACCAGTTTCTAGTTATTATGGTGAAAAACTTGAACAATGTCCCACAGGCCCAATAATATATAATGCTGAATAAAAAGAAGCAATATCATGCTTTGTTAATGCCTACAGTTGCTATTTCAAAAGTCCTGTCGGTTTTTAAAGTCCTAATTGGATCTTAGTTCAGTGTAGGTACAGTATTTTCAGTGTCGAAAAAATTTAGATCATTAGTTCTGTACAGTAAGTGTAAACTACACCTTATCTCTGTGCTTGAAAGCATATTAGGCTTATTTAAATTCAGAGCTTGTTTTCTGTTGTCCATAACATAAATGCGCTGCATCTGTAAAATGCAGGAATGCTGTGCAGGCACAGACATACTGTCAGCTCGCACTCCTGAAGTCAAAGATGAAATCAGCAGAGCAGAAGACATTTACACTTAACGCGGATGTTTACATTGATATATTGTAGCACTGATATAAAATGTATACTTATAAACTGAGGTCATAAGAGCCCATAGTTATAGAATCACCCTAAAAATGACCATGACACAGACAATCCCACAATATCAGTATCGCCAACACTTACAATTGCAATTTAAATCTTGGAATATCCGCTTGTCTTGGTGTAAAATGGAGCCATTGCATGACAAAAGAAAGTGTTTGTTTTGAGAGCTTGCTGCAGGGGTAATGAGCTTGACTTGAGTGACAGAGCTGTAAAGTTCCGCTGTCATAAAAGTCCCTTTCAAAAATCTCTCAACAAATGACACATTTATAAACAATTAAAATGAAAACCAATAGTGTAATGACAGGAACGTTGCCCATTGTAACAAAGTAAAAGTTAAAAAAAAAGTTAGAGTGAGAAGTACCCACCATTAAATATACTCTTAAAAGTAATTTTTTTTCCAAACAGTTACTCAAGTAAATGCAATGGAGTAAATGTAGCATGTTATTACCCACCCTCATACCTAGGGTCTCTAATGACTCCATACACTTTTTGTACTTAAAACATTATTTAAAAAGTGTGTGTATATATAAACTCCAGATGTCGCCGACACAACATGGCAGTGTTTTGTTTGTTCACAATTCTTATGTTTTTTGTCTTGGATGTTGTCTGCCTTATTGTCTACGATAGACAAACACTTTTGGACATTGGTTGAGCAATTTCACACCGTAAACTGGACTTCAAATTCCTCAATGCCGACCCGCTGTTTACAAACACGCAAGCGGAGCCCTTTGTCTGGGCAGTCCGGACGCGGAAACGCGGGAGGAAAAGGGGAAACAGAGCTGGCGTTCTCATCAGAGTAAGACGCCGCGCAAATCGACCCCCGCTACCCAGTATTCTACTGGCAAATGTTTAGTCTCTGGATAACAAGCTCTGCGAGCTGAAAGCGCGGATCTCTTTCCAATGAGAGATGAGGGACTGCTGCATTATCTGCCTTACAGAAACTTGGATGTCTGTGGAGATTCCAGACTCAGCCATTGAACCCGCGGGGTTCTCCGTGCACCAAGCGGACAGAGCGAAAGACCTCTCAGGTAAAAGCAGAGGTGGTGGTGTATGTTTTATGATCAACAAATCCTGGTGTGATCAGAGGAATGTACATTCTATCAAGTCTTTCTGCTCTCCTGATCTGGAATTTCTCATGCTTCTGTGTCAACCATTCTGGATACCGAGGGAATTCACAGCGGTCATTATCACTGCTGTGTACATCCCGCCACAAGCCGACACAGACCGGGCACTCAAGGAACTGTATGGGAGTATAAGTGAGCAGGAAACCATGCACCCTGAGGCCGCGTTCATGGTGACCGGGGACTTTAATAAAGGCAGTTTCAAATCAGTCGCACCAAAATACCACCAGCACATTAGTTTCAACACACGAGGGGACCGGGTTTTGGACCATTGCTACTTTCCCTTCCGGGACGGCTACAAATCCCTCCCCTGCCCACCATTTGGCAAATCGGACCACTCTTCCATTCTGCTTCTGCCTGCTTACAGGCAGAAACTGAAACAGGAAGCACCCACCCTCAGAACGATCCAGTGCTGGTCGTACCAGTCAGACTCTATGCTACAAGACTGTTTTGATCACACGGACTGGGAGATGTTCCGGTCCGCCTCTGATGACGACATCGAGGTTTACGCTGATAGCATAATGTGTTTCATCAAGTGCATGGAGGACGTAGTTCCGACCAGAACAATATGGATCTATCCGAACCAGAAGCTATGGATAAATTGCGATGTTCGCGCGGCACTTAATGTGCGGACCTCCGCTTTCAATTCCGGGAACGCGGAGGAGCATAAACAAGCCAGTTATCAGAACAGCAAAACGCCAGTACAGGAACAAGATGGAAGGACAGTTCAACACCACCAACTCTAGAAGCATGTGGCAGGGAATTAACATCATCACGGACTTTAAAGGGAATTAAAAACTCCGCCATGAACACCGCTGCCTCTCTCCCGGATGAGCTAAATACATTTTATGCTCGGTTTGAGGGAAATAACACCGCCCTCGCGGAGAAAGCTCTCGCGGCCGAAGCTACAGAGGTTAGTTCACTCTCCATCTCTGTAGCGGATGTAACCCGATCCTTCCGACGGGTGAATATCCGCAAAGCCGCGGGCCCAGACGGCATTCCGGGCCGCGTCATCAGAGCGTGCGTGAACCAGCTGGCTGGTGTTTTTACAGACATTTTCAATCTTTCCCTCTCTTTGTCTGTAGTCCCCACATGCTTTAAAACATCCACCATTATGCCTGTTCCAAAGCAATCCAAAATAACTTGCTTAAATGACTGGCGTCCTGTTGCTCTGACCCCCATCATCAGCAAATGCTTTGAGAGACTAATCAGAGATTACATCTGCTCTGTGCTGCCTCTCTCCCTAGACCCATTGCAGTTTGCTTACCGCAACAACCGCTCCACTGATGATGCCATTGCATCTACAATACACACTGCTCTCTCCCACCTGGAAAAAAGAACACTTATGAGAGAATGCTGTTTGTAGACTACAGCTCAGCATTCAACACCATAGTGCCCTCCAAGCTAGATGAGAAACTCCGGGCTCTGGGCTTAAACAGCTCGCTGTGCAGCTGGATCCTGGACTTCCTGTCAAGCAGACGCCAGGTGGTTAGAATAGGCAGCAACATCTCCTCATCACTGACCCTCAACACTGGAGCCCCACAGGGCTGTGTTCTCAGCCCACTCTTGTATTCCTTGTACACACATGACTGTGTAGCAACACATAGCTCCAATGCCATCATTAAGTTTGCAGATGACACGATGGTGGTAGGTCTGATCACTGACAATGATGAAACGGCCTACAGAGAGGAGGTGCACACTCTGACACACTGGTGTCAGGAGGACAACCTCTCTCTCAACGTCAGTAAGACAAAGGAGCTTGTGGTGGACTTCAGAAGGAAAGACAGAGAACACAGTCCCATCACCATCAATGGAGCACCAGTGGAGAGAGTCAGCAGCTTCAAGTTCCTGGGTGTCCACATCACTGAGGAACTCACATGGTCCATCCACACTGAAGTCGTTGTGAAGAAGGCTCATCAGCGCCTCTTCTTCCTGAGATGGCTGAGGAAGTTTGGAATGAACCGCCACATCCTCACACGGTTCTACACCTGCACTGTAGAGAGCATCCTGACTGGCTGCATTTCCGCCTGGTACGGCAATAGCACCGCCCACAACCGCAAAGCACTGCAAAGGGTGGTGTGAACTGCCAGACACATCACGGAGGTGAGCTTCCCTCCCTCCAGGAAATATATACAAGGCGGTGTGTGAAAAAAGCTCGGAGGATCATCAGAGACTCCAGCCACCCGAGCCATGGGCTGTTCTCACTGCTACCATCAGGCAGGCGATATCGCAGCATCAGGACCCGCACCAGCCGACTCTATGACAGCTTCTTCCCCCAAGCAATCAGACTTTTGAACTCTTGATCTCCCACGATCAAAATACATCAGCACTGCTCTTTATTATTATTACTACTCTTACTCTTATATCTCACACCGGACTGTCATAAATTATATTATATTCTCTCTTAAAAACTTACTATCAACTGACAGCCTGAATGTCAATACAGTACAATACAACCTACTGTACATTCTGTATATACTACTATATATATACTTTTTTAATTTTATTGAATAATGTGTATCTATATTGTGCGTATTGTATACTGTACAGTGTATGTTATTATTTGTATATTGTGTTGTGTGTAATTATGTGTATATTAGACTTTAAATTGTGTTGTGTTAATTTGATGTTTTTGTAAATTGGTATATGTCTCATCACTGTCACGATTGCTATATTGATCGGAACTGCACCCAAGAATTTCACACACCATTGCACTTGTGTATATGGCTGTGTGACAATAAATGTGATTTGATTTGATTTGATTTGAAACACTACCGGTCAAAAGTTTTGAAACTCTTGCCTGAAATGTTTCTCATGGTCTTAAAAATCGTATGCTTAAATGTTTGAAATTAGTTTTGTAGACAAAAATATAATTGTGCCACCATATTAATATATTTCATTATAAAACTGAAATTTAATTACAAAAAAATAAGTTTTTGAAATTGATGACTTGGACCAAATAATAAAGAAAAGCAGCCAATAAGTGCCCAACATAGATGGGAACTCCTTCAATACTGTTTAAAAAGCATCTCAGGGCGATACCTCAAGAAGTTGGTTGAGAAAATGTCAAGAGTACATGTCTGCAAATTCTAGGCAAAGGGTGACTACTTTGAAGATGTTTTGATTTATTTTGGATTTTGTTTAGTCACAACATAATTCCCATAGTTCCATTTATGTTATTCCATAGTTTTGATGACTTTACTATTATTCTAAAATGTGAAAAAAAAATATATATATATATATATATATATAATAAAGAATGAGTAAGTGTTTCAAAACTTTTGACCGGTGGTGTGTGTGTGTGTGTGTGTGTGTGTGTGTGTGTGTGTGTGTGTGTGTGTGTACGTATATATATATATATATATATATAAATATAGATATAGATATAGAGATATGTGTGTGTACAATTTTGGCCTTTTTTGTGTTACACAATTTACAAGAGAGAGATTGAGGAATACTAAAGAGTTGTGGGCAGAACTCCAAAGAAAAGATGAGGTACAAGAGCTGGAATGAGGTTCTTGGTCACTAATGACCCATGGTATGTGTTTAAGGGTTAATATAATGCTTTTGTGTGATAGGGATTGCCTTTCCCACTTGTGTTTCTGTGAACAACTGTGTCTGCCACTTCTCTCCATTGAAGAGCGATCCTGACTACTCACTTAAAGATGGCGACTTGGTTAAAATGTAAGTCGTTTCTGTGCTGTCGTATATTTGTTATTTCTTCAGGTGGTTGTCAGCATATTTTCTCATTATTACCTTTTATTTTTGCACAGTGACCTTGGAGTTCATGTGGATGGCTTCATCTCCAACATTGCTCACAGCTTTGTGGTTGGCGCAAGCAAGGTATGGTTCAGTGTTTTGTTGTGGGCACCGTGGGAAAGTTGCATGAAAGGGATCATTTAAAGTTAGCTGGTCATTACTGCAAAATAAACCCAGACAGTGATCAGGACCCTGGCAAAAAAGCGGGGTTATTTTGCTATAATGCCTGGCTGACTATACATTATCCTGTTTATTACATTCCCAAATAAATAAGTGGACATGAAATATTAGTTTGAGTTTTTTTTTCTGATTTTATGTTAGAAAAGGGGACCTCAGAGAGTGATATTAGAGATATGAAACTAGCAGTTATGAAGAAAATCAGTTGCTTTGGACAATGGTCAGTTATACAGTTTAGCTGTGATTAGATTGAATGCCACGATTTACTAAGTAAAATTAGGTATTTCAGAGAGCCGTGTAGTAATAACCATTTCTTTGTGGCACTTCAGGAAGCTCCTGTGACAGGACGGAAAGCAGATGTGATCAAAGCTGCCCACTTGTGTGCAGAAGCTGCTCTTCGGCTGGTTAAGCCTGGGAATCAGGTTAGTTAATAGACTCCTATTAACTGTTACTGGCATGACATAAACAACAGTGAATAATGAAAAATAAATGATCTGTTATTAAATGGATACTTTCTGGTCATCAGAAATGCCTGTTTACTTAGCCACTGTGTATATCATTGTGCAGCACCTATAGAGGTTCACTATTAACCTTCGTTTACTTGACTACATGGGACTATATCTTCAAGCAGAAGGATGGCATTTTAAAAATTTGATTTAATAAAATAATATTGAAAATCTTAAAGCTGAAGCATGCAATTTCTGCAAGACTTGCGCCACCGAACGGAATTGGACAAATAAACAATGTTTTCAAAAGCCCCTCGTCTTCTGTTGTTCAAACCTTCAGATAGTCCCGCCCCCAACTCGCGGCATTGGTTGAGTAACGTTGTTGAGGCGGATCTCTCAAAACAAACAGGAATTTTATAGTGCCACAGAGACACAGTGTTTACAGTTTGAGAAAATTAACCAATTAATGGCTTACTTATAGTTGTCTCTGCATATTAAGTGGGGATAGAAGAATATCTTAACACTGAAAAAGTTTTGGGCGTTCCAATTTCTCCCATTCATTTTAATTGAAGTGGCCCATCTCTGCTAAATAATCTCTGCTCCTACTTATTTTTATTTATACATATAACTTTGGAATTTTGTTGCATGATTCATTCAGGGCCATTTTTAATGCAGTGGTCATTTTAAATGTGATTCACAAACTGTCATTATGGAAGTCAAAACAGATCAACCACCATTGTCTGTCTCTTTCTCTATCTCTCAGAACACCCAGGTCACAGAGGCCTGGAACAAGATTGCACAGTCATTCAAATGCACAGCCATAGAGGGTGAGCTGACCTGAAACCTAGCTGCTAGTCATACACACTCTCTGTTGCAACATCATTCCATAGTTATTAAAGCGCTTCTCCTGTCTCTCTGCACAGGCATGCTGTCTCATCAGTTAAAGCAGCATGTCATTGATGGAGAGAAGACCATCATTCAGAACCCCACAGACCAGCAAAGGTGAAGACAATGAAGCACGAGATTGTCTTTGAAAAATGATCAAGTGCTTCTCCACTCTAAACTTTCTTTGTCCTTGTCTGCTCTAAGGAAGGACCATGAGAAGGCAGAATTTGAAGTGCATGAGGTGTACGCTGTGGACGTGCTCATAAGCACTGGAGAGGGGAAGGTGGAAACTTGTCTCAGTGTCACTGTTTACTCAATATCTGCTATTAAAGGGATAGTTTACCCAAAAATGGAAAATTCTGGCATCAATTACTCGCCCACCCATATGACTTACTTTCTTCCGTGATACACAAATGGAGAAGTTCTGAGAAATGTCCATGCTGCTCTCTGTCATGCAATGAAAGAAGATGGACACCAAAGTATTCTATGACACATGCACTGTATTCCAAATCTTTTAAAGCCATATTTTTAGCATTTTGTGACAAACAGACTGAAATTAAGGTTGTTATTCCCTGAAACTTTTCCTTAAATCTTGCTTTAGAGCTGTAGTCACCATACACTTTCATTGTATGGTAAAGAGAAGCTTGGACATTCAATAAGTAATGCCTTTTGTGTTATACATTTTTCGAAAATGTTGCCTTTGTGGGTGAACTGTTCCTTCAACACCTTAACTGCTAACTCTTAACGCTGATTACCTCAATCTTTCCGCAGGCTAGAGACTCTGAGCAGAGGACCACTGTTTACAAACGAGACCCCAGTAAGCAGTATGGCCTGAAGATGAAAACCTCAAGGATGTTCTTTAGTGAGGTGGAGCGACGATTCGATGCCATGCCTTTTACTCTAAGGTATATAATTTTAGGTTAAAGTGGTGTTTGAACTAATAAAGTACGTTTGACATTTAGACTTAAAACGTATAAAATATCAAGCCAGTCCACATTTACATTATTGCATTTCAAATCAAATGAAATCCCTTTATTGTCACTCAACCATATACACAAGTGCAACAGTGGGTGAAAGCCTTGGGTGTGGTTCCAAGCAACATAGCAGTATGACAATTACAATAAACATCTGATTTACACATAACACAGTTTACACATCTGTTACACAACACAATATACACCTAATAATATACAATTTACAGTATACACAAAATAAGAAGACTGTATAAAAAAAAAAAAAGAGTATACATGTAGTCAGTGGAAATAAATATGAAGTGTTGGCGGATGCTTTTATCCAAAGTGACTTACATTTAACATTCAGTGTGTATGTTAAGCTATAAGAACAAACTTTTCACTTCTGTTGTTCATCACATTTCTTTTTGTCTCTCTTTGTCTTTTTCCTCGCCTCTGTCTCTCATCTCTGTGCACTGTCTTTCAGGGCGTTTGAGGATGAGGGTAAAACTCGGTTAGGTGTAGTTGAGTGCGCCAAGCATGAGCTGCTTCAGCCCTTCAATGTCCTGCATGAGAAGGAAGGTGAAACATGTACCCCAGTTATAAAAATTTCGCTATTTTATATGTAAAATAGTCAACCAAGCATGAAGATAAGGTCAAGCGCTCAGAATGAATCACTTAATGAAAATTAAAAATAATTTCCTATCACGCCGGTGCTCAGAGAAGCAAATCCAGCACATTTGCCGCATGACCAGGTCACCATTTAGATGTTTGGTGCCATCAGCAAGGTCTTCGATGGTTTGACAGTGTGACCTTGATGATATCTACCATGGTCCATTTCCTCACGTACGAGTCTCTTCTTCTCTTTCAAGGTGAATATGTAGCACAGTTTAAATTTACGGTGATGCTCATGGCAAATGGCCCTCTGCGTATCACCAGTGGACCTTTTGAGCCAGAGCTTTACAAGTCTGAGCATGAAGTACAAGACCCAGAGCTCAAGGTAAAGAAATGTTTACCTCTGGTTTCATTTTATGCAGGGAATTGGTGTGAAGGGCTACTCAACATGATTCTCCAACCCAGTTTAATACTGAGGTTTATTGACTATCTCGTTTGCTTTTTAAAGGCCTTGTTGCAAAGCTCAGCCAGCCGCAAGGCACAGAAGAAGAAGAAAAAGAAGGTTTGTTCTGTCAACTTATAAAATTAAAAGTTGAAAGCCTTACAAATCATATTTAAATTGCACTAAAATTTTTTTAATGACAATTATTGTAAATATGTAGCCATAAATCCAATGTACTTACACTATTTTGCTTGTCCCCAGGCATCAAAAAATGCAGAGACCACTACAGGACAACCAGTGAAGGCTGAGAGTGAAGCTGCTGCATAGAATCTCACTGCCAACCAAGCTGACTGACAGATCCTCTGCACAGCCCAAAGAACAGAACCGTTAAAGCTTATTATGACCTGCCCCACTGAGAGGCCATCCGGCCAAGCCTTCTGTCTTTTTGAATACCTCCTCATTAGTTATATAAGACTGCTAAAGGGTTTGAACAGTTACCTAAATTCCCAAACTCTTGTTTTGTTGACTTTGAGTTATGCTGCTCTTTGGAGCAGCTGCCATTCATAAGAAAGGGAGGGTACAGATGAGCAGATAGATACTGACACACCGTGTTTACAGAGGGTGACTGCCAGGGTTCTTTTGACCCTCTCAAGAGTTTCACTGTCATTGTACAAGCCATCATGAAAATTAAGTGTATTGATGGCACTGTTTAAGCAGTATTGCTACAAATTGCAATTCATGTCAGTGCAAAAGAAATACATTTTTGAAGTTTGTTAAAGGTTGAGTTTTTGTCCATTGGGAAAATATTCTAGTTTGTATTGATGACCTGTAATGAGTCTTTGGAGTGGTAACTGCCTCACTACAACTCAAATATAGCAAAATAACTACACTGGAAGTACTGTTAATCAATTAGATAAGATTTGATTTGTGTCACATTACATTCACCATTGATTTTGTTGTATTTCTCAAATTACAAAAGCTTTTCCAAATTTTTTCCTTCATCTTCTTGGTCTGACTCCTGAAACTGTTGTTTATTGAATAAACGGACTGACTGAATTATCCTACCATTTTTTAAGTGTATATCTAATAAATTGAATTAGCCAATTCATGGATCAAATTGTCTTTTTTTTTATTTTTATTTGTGTACATTTTAATCACTACACTCAAGAAAGAACATTTTTTAAATTGTAAGGAAGTTAACCTTACCTTGTCTAACCTTTAGACAGCTGTGATCTGTGGTTTGATAAAATCTAAAGCAATGACATTCACACAAAGTGTCCAGATACTTTTTAGGCTCACTGTACACCATGGAAGAGCCTTTGCCCAGTCATAGCTTTTATAAACGGGAAGATCTGCCAGTGCAAATTGTTTCCAAATACTGTGGCAAAATGATTGAGTTTATCTTGTCAAAAAAGCCCAATTGGTCATGTATTTCCATTCAAATTTCTGAAGGAGCAGCATACTTCCATGCTCCAAATCATTAAAAAAGTTCCATCATAAAAAGTGGTTAAGTCAGTAAAAAATGAGACATCCTTAATTTAGTCAGATTAATATCCTTATATGCCCCTTATAAAATGTACCATGGTAACCACAGTTGCCATACACAAAATACCATAGTTACTACTAGGGTGACCAAGTGACTATGAAAAAAAATAAATAAATAGGACACAAAAGAATTAACAAGTACCTAACCTTTTTTTTTTATAGTAGGCTACTGTATACCTACGTTTGCCGCAGTAAACAGAATGAAATAGGGGAGACTGGTGAGTGTTGTAACACTATCATTTATCCTTTGTATTTAAAAAAAAAAAAAATTTAAATAAGTGTGTTTTATATAAAATTCTCATATTTGTATGCAACAAGTTAAAGTAGTTCTGAAATCTACAAACAGGGTTGGGGAGTAACGGAATACATGTGACGGGATTACGTATTTAAAATACAAAATATAAGTAACTGTATTCCACAATAGTTAAAATTTAAATCATTGGTAATTTGAATACAGTTACATTCAAAAAGTATTTTGATTACTGAAGAGATTACTTTGCATTTTATTGTCATTTGTTTCATTTAATATTTAGTTCTTTCAGATGGAAAACATTTATACATATAAATGATGCGATCCAAAGTGCATTTGAACAGCGGTGAAACATTTTCTTATGATGTGTTACATTCATACGAGCAGACAGAGAAGTACGTTTGAAGTTTGGAGCAGAAGAAATAGAAATAAAATTGTCAGCTTTACGCTAAGCTAAAATGCTATTTCTAGCCATTTTACATGCACGTTACCAGGCATGATCATATTTATTTATCAAGCAAATTCACGTTGGATCATAATTTCTTTTTTTCTAGTAAGACCTTTGATATTAGGGCAAAAATCATATTCTTGATAATAATTTTTGTTTTGTTTTCTTGTAATATCTAAAAATCCTTAAAACAAAATCAATTTGATTTATCTTGTTTTAGAAACAACACTGCATAAGATATTTAGGTTTTTCTGAGAATGTATTTTTAACGTGTATTTTGTCTTACTGTACTGGCAGAGTTTTTATAGTCAAAACAAGTGAAAAATCTACCAGTGCTGAAGAAGTAATCCAAAGTATTTAGAATATGTTACTGACCTTGAGTAATCTAACGGAATACATTTCAAATGACATTTTACAGCATTTATTCTGTAATCTGTAGTGGAATACATTTCAAAAGTAACCCTCCCAACCCTGTCTACAACTTATCTCTAAACTGTGTAAATTAATGTCAAGTACAAAGAGTGCCATTGTCAATGCTGAGTTGTAAAATGTAATCTGGATTATGTAATCATATTACAAATATCAAGTACTTGTTATTAGATTACATTTTTAAATCTGTAATCAGATTAGAGTTATATTTTATGTATTACATGATTATACACAGCATTTATCAGGCAATGGAAGTAAAAAAAAAAAAAAACTTTATTGATCCCCCAAATCCCCCGAAGATTTTTTAAAGATTATTCTGCCTAATGCTGATATACACTCACTGAGCACTTTATTAGGAACACCTGTACACCTACTTATTCATGTGATTATATGATCAGCCAATCATGTGGTATAGTAAATTTTTATATATGAAATGTAGAAAAGTACTAATATAGAATAGCTTTGTGTGACCCAGAAGAGGGCATAATAAGGTTACTAGAAATGCTGATGTTTTAAGAAACTCTCTGTGCACTCAGCTGTAGCAGAAATGTTGCAAGAAATGCTCTTATGTCCTCAGCTGTAAGCAAAGAACAATGGTACTGAGTCATGAGAAATCTCTGGGAAAGTACAGCAAAGTTAAAAGATTGACACAATCAATAATCAAAGTAACTATATATGCTCAGATTGTGACGTATTATTCATTAAGAATGTATACTTTCATGATAAATGAATTTAAAATGTAATGTTTTTAAATGGACTAAAAGCCAGGTTCCCACCATTAAAAAGAGGTCAGAGGCTCTGTGAAATAATGGAGGGAAACAGAATCCATTGGATACAAAAAATATTAAGAGAGCAAAGACATGAGGTAATGCTAGATAAAATATTGTATAAAGACTAAGGGTTTTGACCAAGACAGTCAGATCTCAGATGACATCTCGGGTTTGTTGGTTTGTTCAATAAACTCTAACCTTTGACACCTTTGACACCTGGAACTCCTGACTTCGAGAGTTTTCTTACAGAGAGGGGAGAAAAATCTTCCACACTCCACAATAGTGGCAGCAGTGCAGTGCATAAAATCATGCAGATACGGGTCAAGGGCTTCAGATAAAGTTCACATCACCATCAGAATGGGGAAAAAATTTTATCTCAGTGATTTTGACCGTGGCATGATTGATGGTGCCAGATGGGCTGGTTTGAGTATTTCTGTAACTGCTGATCTCCTGGGATTTTCACGCACAACAGTCTCTAGAATTTACTCAGAATGGTACCAAAAACATCCAGTGAGAGGCAGTTCTGCAGATGGAAACAACTTGTTGTTGAGAGAGGTCAACAGAGAATGGTCAGACTGGTTCGAACTGACAAAGTCTACGGTAACTCAATAACCACTCTGTACAATTGTAGTGAGCAGAATAGTATCTCAGAATGCAGAACATGTCAAACCTTGTGGCGGATGGGTTACAACAGCAGAAGACTGCATCGGGCACTTTATTAGGACCATAGCGTTCCTAATAAAGTGCTCAGTGAGTGTATGGTTTTCATGTTTTCATGTCTTCTTTTTGTTGGTAATAAATATTGAAATATATCTTCTTCATTTTATTTTTATATCAAAATGCTTCAAGATTTTCCTACCCGAAGGCATGTGACATCAAATAAACGAGTTTCTGTAGGTCCAGTAGCGGATTTAGGCATGGGCGACATGTGCAGTTGCCCAGGGCGGCATCTTGCACGAGGCACCCACACAGCCCCCCCTCCCCCCATCAACAACTTTGGGGGCGTGTTGAAGCGGGTTTTGCCCAGGGGCGCCATACAAGCTAGAACCGCCACTGGTTAGGTCAGTAGTCATCTGAAAGTAATCAGATTAGATTACCTAAAACATGTCATCCAAGACATTACATTACCAATTACAATTTTAGTCATGTAATTTGTAATCAGTTCCAGATTACAATTCTTAAGTATTCTACCAAGCACTGGCTGTTGTGACAATACATCCTGTCTACAGGATACCAGTAAGTGGGGTGGATTAGCCAATAGAAAACAAGGACATTTTAAAATGTGTGCATACATTTATTTTGGTAAATAAATTTACTTATTTTAAAATGATTATGACACACAATTATAAACAAATGCCATCATAAATAGGGTGACCAGATGGCCATGACAAAAAAATGGGAAACACAAGGGCTAACACTGTCTCTACCATCCAAAAGAGCATTAAACAAACTAAGCCTCAAAGACTCAAATAACTACCAAGTAATTTTTTTAATTACTTATTTTTTACATGTCTGTCAAACGTGAAAAATCTTTCAGCAAGGTGTGAAATCTGAGAGAAATGCAGTGGAGCAGAATATTGTGTACTACAGTATTTATTATTTTACTTTTTGCCTATTTTATTTATGCTCCTGTTTTATTTGTTGTCACTTTCAGATATTTGTCATGTGGTGATTATTAAGAGCTCATACAGTATTATAGCCTACTTAAGTTGTTTTTGGTTGACACAGTTTGGTGTTAAATATTGAGGTCAATGCATGTGCATCTCTAAACTAAATAAATGTTAATACAAACTTTAAAGGCGGCCTTGAGATCTTGATGCTGCAAAATGAATCATGATAATTAATCCTAAACTTCATTGACTATACCTTGCTCACACTCGCACATACACTTATCTGTGGCGTCAGCTATGGTTGTCATGGAATTTTGGAATTCCTGTTCCTTTGAGACATCATAAAGCTTTGCATTTGAGATGGAACGTCTTTAGAGACCCGGCACTTATATCTATCAAAAACAGATCTACAAAATGCCCAGATAGAGTAAACATTTCAAAATATTTTCAAGACAATTTTAAATAGAATAAAATATATTTTGATTATTTCTTTTTCATTTATCAAAGAGAAAATGCAACAAATCAGGACAAAACTAGAACAGTATTCATTACTTTCACACTGAAATTTCCTTAGATGCAACTGGCTGTCAAACACATATTGAGCTAAACATAAGTTACACAAGTATTTTCTCAGGCACTTACTGAGTCTAAATTGACGCACAACTTACATAATTTCAGTAGTACACCCAAATGACAATAATCATATACTGTTCATGTGTTGTACTTGCTATAGTTTACTTCCATGTTGTTTCTTCATCAAATAGCATAAATGTAAACAACAATGCCACCTTGAGTAAGAAATAACATGTATAATATGTATGACCCTGCACTCTGACCCCAGCTTAGCTGCGATATGTGAAAAAAAGAATTTCACTGTATATGTGCAAACGTATAATGTGTGATAAATAAATATAATTATAATTATTAATTAATTCTAATTAATTAATTATTAAATTATTCATTAATTATAATTATGTGTACATGCTTGTGGAAAACTGATAAATCGCCACTGTTGTTAATTCATTGTTGCACCGATTATCAAAGTGATGATATAGTATTTATTTGTATGAATATAGTACTCAGTTCTCTTTTAATAAACAAAGAAATAGATATCCTGTGATAGTAAACTTATATAGATATGAAATAAACATTAAAAATATACATTTATGGAAGTTAAAACATTTTTTTTTTTTTAAACGAGACTTTTGGTACTTTTGTGTGTGTGTGTGTGTGTGTGTGTGTGTGTGTGTGTGTGTGTTTTACACTATTTATAAGAAAGTGATTGAGGAATACTAAAGAGGTGTGTGCACAACTCCAAAAAAATGGATGAGGAACACGGTGTGGAATGAGGTCCCGGGTCACTAAAGACTCGAAGTGTGCGTTTATGGGTTAAAAACACAGCATTTCTGATATCAGTAATCATTAGGGTACAGGGGCAGAATTTTCACTCACTCTTTTGCCACAATTGGTCCACAGCTTCACCTGGTGGTGCCATTGCGAATTACAATGTTGATTACAGCAAGGTTATAAATGATGATACCGCACAGAGGAGCTCAAGTGCGCATAATAAACCACAAAATCATCAATAGGATATTTTATACAATTATAGGATCTTCTCTTTCCAATTTCTTTTCATATTTAACAGAAACCTGTACTGGGAGATCTTTTGTGAGAACATACCCCAATAGGCGCACGTTGTCACAATGGAACCTGCTATTAAACCAATTGCACAGGTTTCTGCTGGTTTCTTATTATGATTAAAAAAGCACAAGCGATATCAGTTACAATTTTTCATTAGCCTTATTATCGAGATTCGGTTTTATCGGGACGTATAAAACTAAAAATATGAATTACAAAAATTAAAGTACACAATGATTTAATTCAGTTGTTTTAATACTGAAATGTACAGACGGTCCAGATATTGTCCAATGAACACTGGTCGTGCTTCACATAAATAATTACAAAATTGTTCAAAGTAAAATGTAGACGCTTAAAAATCCTGACCAATCGGTAAACCGGCATGAAGACTATTGGCAGTTATGGAACATGTTTCTCTCGTTGTCGCTAAAGAATGACGCAATCCAGACATATAAAATGGCCCGTCTCCCTTATGACGTTCTCTTAGAGTCGTTGCTATCTCTTGACGAGGTGAGGAAGTGGTGTCCGCTGACACTGCGCTAACATCCAACACAATCCAAAGCAATCCAATACTTCTACTTGCCATCCATCCATATTTCTAACTTTATTTATTTATTTACAGAAACATCTTCTCATCATGAGAGCAAAGGTAAGTTGAACTTTTGTCTACATATTAAATTGAGTTACTTGTTGTCTGGCTAGTCTTGGTAGCAGTATGGTGGTTAATAAAACGGTGTTGTGATCGCAGTTTTAAGCTAAAATTGCATGTGTTCTGATGTAATTCTGTGTTCTATTTAGTAAAATAACAGTTGCCGAAGGATCCGTTTTATCCACTTTCAGTTAATGGATGACCGGCCTACTATTGTGCTGTTAAGACGCAGAGCATTTCGCGAACCAGTTTAGCATGCTACTGCTGCTACATGTTAATGTTTTGTGGTGGCTTATTTTATACTTGGTCTGTTTATAACGGATTTTTTTAGAAACTCAAATCCTGTATCATAGTGCGTTTGTTTTTGCAACCGTGCCTCATGAACGGCCATGCTATATTGCTAAAATGCAGCCTGTGTCGTCAGGCCCATGTGTGATTTTTATGATTTCCAGTGTGAATGGCCTAATTTATCACAATATTAAATGGTTGTACTCTCTTTCAGTGGCGAAAGAAGCGTATGCGCAGGTAAGTTCCCATTGGCTACACATTCATTCTCATTAACCAGAATGAGAATTTAGTCTAAATTAATGTTTTGGTTTTTTTAGGCTGAAGCGTAAAAGGAGAAAGATGAGGCAGAGGTCAAAGTAAACTGACCCCCATCGCTGTAGCTGAGTGCTCTTTCAAATCTCCTCTGCAAGAGTCTGCTGGAAGACCACCTCTGATCCCGGCCAATCCTCTGAAAAAGGATTTGGTTTTCCATCGCTTGGTTCTGCAGCGCATTTCTGGTCTTGACTGACCCTGTGAACTGTTTTGGACATTCCTCAGACTTTATCAGCTCAGCCTTTTTGTTCATGTCTTCAATAAATTTTTGGTTTAAAAAAGTAATTGCGTTTGGTCTTGTCACTCTAGATTTGCTGTACGTTCTCAATTTGGCAATTCAAATAAGACTCGTATGGATTTGTCTTAAACTCGATCCAGGGTTTTGTTTGCAGGTGCAGTGCTATAAGGTATCTTAAAAAATGAAAAAATACACTAACCCTTGAGGTCCTATTAGACTTATACCAAGTATTTTTATGCATGCCGTCTTCTAGGAGCCTGGATGCAGCATATCAGCTGCCACTCCTAAATATTGAAACGCTCCAGTGAGCGTGGAAAATGTTTTATAATTGGTAATTCAGATGTGCAATCCAGAAATCACAAGGGTTGGCACAACTTTAGAACATGCTAACCTACATTAGTAGGCTATATGATGAGGGCTAGTCAATGTAAATATTTCCTAGGACTGCAAGGTACTGTAATGAAGCATTAAGTAAAACGGTGAACTGACGATAAGGAAAGGTGCAAAAAATGTTAATGGCTTTTTGAAGTCTATATCGGCCAAAAGTGTTAACATAAATGCATCCTTAATTTAAATGCAGTAGTTTTCAGTTACAAAGTACCATTGTAAAAGTTCACAGTCAGCCGTGATCGACTAAATCCATATGTGAAAGGGTCCAAGAACAGCTTTTGCTGATTAGGCGAGTAGTGTTCGACTGGTCATGTGATAAACATGGCCGCCCCCATGAGGGACACTCCATGTGTGATGAAGTTACTGATATTACTGGAGTCTTCACATGTAAGTGCTAATGATTTAATGCATTAGATATCATGAACTTAACCATTCACAAATTTTTACTGCATTTATTGAACTTGGTTTGTAAAAATACAATTTGTTCTTATGCCTTAACTGTGTTAATAACTTTAATTTTTAAAATGTATTTGTTGAAATGACCCTTTAAGATCAAGTGCCAGTTTTGATTAATGTTAATACAACATTTCTGTAAAGTGTTAACGCATTTGATAAAGGAATGGTTCACCCAAAAATGAAAATTCTCATTTACTCACCCTCATGACATCCCAGATGTGTATGACTTCTGCAGAACACAAATGAAGATTTTTAGAAGAATATCTCGGCTCTGTAGATCCTTGCAATGCAAGTGAATAGTGGCCAGAACTTTGAAAGTCCGGAAAGCATATAAAGGCAGCACTAAAGTAATTCATACGACTCCAGTGGTTAAATCCATGTGTTCAGAAGTGATAAGATAGGTGTGGGTGAGAAACAAAAATGTAAGCCCTTTTTATTAGAAATTCTCCCTGCCCAGTAAGTGGCGATATGCACAAAGCATGTGAATTGCCAAAAAGAATGTGAAAGTGGAGACATTTATTTATTTATTTTTGTAAAAGACATGATCATAAAAATCGTCCATGATCCCAAACTATGGAAAGTTATTTCTTTGTGCACTGCTTTGTCCTTTGTGTGTTTGAACAGATTTGTACTGTACCTGCAATTTTAAATTGTGCGCTGGATACACAACCTGGCAAATTCTGCAAAACTCTGCCTTTGACCTTGTTTGGCCCAATGGTAATCGGTGGGTCAAAGGCCATTGGCCCAGAGAAAGCACCAAGGAGGCACAAAGAAGCCTGGGAAGTTGCAGTGGGAAAGCAACTGTCCCTGGCATGCACCAGCACGCCCTCATTTGGCCCGATAGTGGAAACGCAGCTGTTGATTAAACCACTGGAGTCTTAAGGATTACTTTTATGCTGACTTTATGTGCTTTATTCTGAGCTTCAAAGTTTTGTTCACTCTTCAGTTGCATTGTATGGACCGACAGAGCAGAGATATTCTAAAAAGTCTTTGTGTTCAGCAGAAGAAAGTCATACACATCTGGGATGAGGGTGAGTAAATGATGTGTCAATGTTTGGGTGAACTATCCCTTTAATATATAAAAGAATTAGTAAAAAGGCAGCATGAAATAGTTTAGATCGGCTATAGCATATGACGCTTTTTTTTTTTTTTTTCCTCTCTGAGAAAAGTAATAACCGGGATAAAGACAAGAGTCTTTTGAAAGCATAATTAAACAGTAATGTCAAATTAAGTAAATATTAATGTGTTTAGTGCCCTTTCGTACAGAAATTTCCCACGGACCTGCGTGTCCACTGTCTATAAAGGGAATGTATGACTCCAAAATATGCTGAGTCAAAGGTGTGTATTAGAATAGTAGATAACCTCTAAAATCTCACTTTTGAATTCTCGAATTGTTGCGCGACAACACAACCTTGACTGAGCTAGTTGCTAGGTGATGACGAGTTTGTCTCCAGTGTTTTGAGTACATCTGATTAGGGCGCAAGGGCATCATTCAGTTTGGTTTGCTTAAAACGAATTGAAATATATTATTCATGCACAATACATGTTGTTTCTACAATTAGAATAGCTAAATCTGCTTTTCACTGAGCAAGCTCTTTCTTGCAAAATAACGGATGATGGGACCGGTGGCCATGGGTGATTTTACAGACTGTATGATCCCACAAACCTACATCACACTCGGTTGGTTTTACCAAGAAGGGCTGTAACCTAAAAACAAACCACGCCCCTACACGCCCTTCTTTTAAGCAAACTAGAAATCTTCAACTTTCCACTGCAAGAGAGCGGACGTCACTGCGCACCGACGCTTTTAAGGAACGAATTATGAGACGTGGTCTTTTCCATTTGAATGGTAAATGTATAGCACTCGTCCGTTTATGAGAAGTGGGTTTGTGGTGCATAGCGCAGAACGTCTCAGAAAAGAAAGGATTTGATGCAGCAGAAACAGCCGATGCCATCTGCTGATGCAGCACGGCCGAGCGCGGGTGCGGTTCCGGAGGCTGCGGACTCGGCCCCGAGTGAAGACGCGCAGCCTCACGATTCCCCTGGAAAACACGCCGTGTCCGTTCTGTGGTCATTTGGGAAATGCCTCGGTGCCTTACTGCCGGTTTACCTGGCCGGATATTTTGGATTCAGTATCAGCTTAGTTTTGCTCGGTCTTCTGGCATATACGGGATGGAAACACAGTCGCGATGGAAAACAAGCGCGACTGCAAAGCGCGATGTGTTTTTTGGAGAATGAGCAGGATGTCACAACTACACGGGTTTTTAGAAGTAAACGGGACTTACCGGCATGGGTAAGCGTCTTTTTTTAATAGCTACCGAAATAAGCGTGTCAATATCTGCTTAGGTTTCTAACTTGTAAGTTTTATGGAACTACACTTATATTATCATCAGTATGCTAATTAATTCAAAAGATTTGTTCATTTGCAAACATGGAACACACTGAACTGCAAAATGCATGTAAAATGCAGAGTTCATGTTTCACTACTTCTACCTTCTTTCTTCACTCGTTAACAGCATTACATTGCAAAGACTGTCCAGCCCTTGCTATATTTGGTCATTAAAGTATCCAGTCTCAGGGGTCTGAGTCATTGGCAGCAAAATGCCAAAATGAACCATTTACAAAAAGAATTTGGTAGGAAGAGAATGGAAAACATTAAAAAGATGAAAGATTGATTGGAAAAGTATGACCTGTGCCCAAGGATTCAGTATCCAGGCATCTTTCATCTGATGCCTTGTTTTACTGATGTTTTCTGTATAAATTTACCCACATCTTGTTACAAATTAGGAATTTAAACATGGTATATGGTTGACTGCCAATAACTTATGCTCTGATGGTTTGTATTCACTGATTATAGAAACACCTAATTTAGTAATGCTTAACACTGGGCTTTTTTTCATAATACAAATAATAGAGCTGGCTAAACATGTACATTTTCAGATGAATGATCTTCATTTGAATGATTTCAATATCGATTCTTAAAATCCCTAGATTGATCTTGTACTTTCATTTAAAGTTTACTTTAGTTTTAGTTGTGGTGATTATTATATCTGTTAAATAAATAGAAATTAAACTGCATAGTTTGGCCCTGTTCATTTAATTAATATTTTTTTTGTAATGTACCAAGTTAGAAGTTTCCCACAGCCTTACAGTAACTGAGAATGTCTTTCATTTAAGCAAATCCTCCTGAGACCCAAGCATGACTGCTGTGTGCATTTTCCATTTCCCTATTTGATTTGTAACTAGTAACACCTAATAAACATGCAAAAAATTCTAAAGCAAATATTGTACTAAAAATGTATGTCAACACATGTGGAAAGCAGGACTAAATTGTGAAATTTTAAATAATACCAAGCTATAAAAAGTCAGATTTTTTTCTAAATCAGATTGTTTGTTTCCAGGAGTGTGGGTTATTCATGTTTTTCAGACGTTACAGACATTACTTTAGAAATGAGCATAATTATTTTTGATTCAAAGTAATGGCCAGCATATTCTAATCACTGTCAACCATGTTAAAATACAATTATACATTATAAATTCTGAATATATGTACTGATTTCCATTGTCCCATGTCTGCCAAACATGTTGAGTGGTCCAAACATCATTCTGCAGCCTGAAACTGAACTTTTGGTCTGATTTTAGGAGTGAATGCACTTAGCTGCTTATAGAGCTATAGGATGCTTCCTTGCTCCCTAATTAGTGAATGACTTGACCTCCAGTGTGCTGTCTGTCTGCACTGGTTTCAGAACCTTATTTTCATTCTAACCCCATAGAAAGCCTCTGAATGCAACATTTTTCAGATTTTGGATGAATGCATTGATTCTCAATGTGATAATGCACAGTAAATATAGGATTTCTAAGGAAAAAATGTGCTAAAGTACACATTAGTGCACATTGTGTTTAGCAGCGTGGTGTTTCATGATAAATCGATCAAATTTTAAAAATGGCATATCGGATGTAACTAGAGACTCTAATCTTTTGACTTAAACTGGTTTCAGTGTAAAATGTAATTAGGTTTCTTACCAGGTGTAGATTTGTTGCTGTTGCATTTGAATTTAAATGATGCGTTGTACATAGCAAAGCCAAAATACAGTATCTATGCATGAGTACGCGGGGTCGCACAAGGTTATAACTGAAATATGCCCAAATTAATCAATCTAATCGAACCGTTTTGGAATCCGAATTGAATCAAATCATAGAAGGAAATCTCCATCGATACCCAGCCCTAAAGAATAATATGGTTTCATAATACATAGTAAGATTGTAATACATGTGACATTACATACTGGATTTGGCAAAGATTAGAATATTTCTGTGTATGCACAGCTGAGCGTTTTCCTGGAAAACGTTGCAGAAATTTATTCAACTCCTAGTGACCTTCACATCATTTGCCTGGTGTACATAATAAGAACTCTGCCTGCATCCAGCGTGTTACACTGATGTGCTATGTGTGTTGACATTGGAAGTCAAAGTGTACTGTTCTTTTTCCACAGGTGAGCTTTCCTGATGTGGAAAAGGTTGAGTGGATGAACAAGGTATAAGTCTGTTTGTTTTAGAATACACAAATGCACACGTGACTGGAGCCACTGTTTTCATTGTTTCTGGTCTGTGTCCCTGAGGCAACAACATGTATGTTTTCAATTCCAGTCCCTGAAAATAAAAAGTCAACCAGTTTGATTGCGTTCCAGTCTTTCCATAATTTTTGATACGTTTGTAGTGTGACTTGCCATTGACGAAATAGACCCTCATTGGCATAACGCATTCTACATTAATAATTGTAGCCTAATATCTCTTGTAAAAAAGTAAAAGTAATTAGATAGAGGAATGCGACAGACTCCGCAGAAACAATAGACTGTGGGAGTTTCATCAAAAGAGAATCAGCTTGCGAAAGCCTTCAGGCTCCAAATTCATTGACACATGATTTTTTGTTCAGTCACTGCCTACTTTGATAACAACTCATTACAAATGCCTTAATTCCTTCTCTTTTAGAGCATAAAGATTTAATACTAACTTTTATATTTCATAAGTCTGCTGACATGTTAGAAATTCTCAGACTACCACAGGAAGGACATTTAATGGATTATTCTTGAGATAATTCTTGCACACCAGGCTTGTTTTGTTAACAAGGTCTTCAGGCTTCAAAGGCTTTTCTCAAACAACCCTCTGACTGAGTTTAGACAAGCGAGAAAGGGAAGGGTGGATTGTGGGATGTGTTTTTAAAGCTGACTGCATAATCACCCTGAAAAGTTACACTGCCCTTAAAAGTCACACTTAAGAGTTGATGACATTTGCAAACACTCTCTGAATGAATCGCCCTGTTACACTGAAAAAACAGTTTCCTAAAAATATTTTTTCTTGTGGTAGCATCTCAATTAACTGGTTTTATGCAAGTCAAAAATATTATTTTACATCACTGAATCAACCTGAATATACACTAGGTTACACCAACAGTACATTTTAAGGGTTAGATCAGGTAGAAATAGCTCCTTAAGATAACAATTGCAAGTTATACCCACTTATTTATATGATGAGTGTTTTGTAGGTTGTAGGTTTTGTTTTGTAACTTCATTTAAAAATATATTTGCCATGAAATTGAACACCATAGACTTTGATATTGATTTATAATGTTTGATTTTATAGCAATGCACATGCTCTAAAAAGGGACATTGGTTGACTCTTCTGATGACCAAATGGTTAGAAATTTCATGTAGCAAATGTTAAATCGCTTAAGATTTTCATCAACATAATTTTTTGGGCCATTCTTTACCCCACTTGTTCATTTGTATATATTTAAAATTGAGTGACAAGTGTCAGGGGAAAGTGCTCTATCTGGTTTTCCTCCTGTTGAGTGTTTATGGTTTCCGTTTGAGGTTTGACTAACAAATTAGAATCTACAATATCACTTCAACATTTCAAGTCTGTGTAGGGCCTTAGATGGTCACAGCAGGGGTTGTTGTCTTTTGTTAATCTCAAGGAAATTATATGCCATCACATATTTAAATATATATTACTTGATTAGAAGTAGGAATGTATTCGAGTCTCAACCAGATGTATTCTGGCTCACAGATATTGCTGCAAGCCTGGCCGTTCATTGGACAATATCTGGAAAAACTTCTGGTGGAGACCATTGCTCCTTCAATCCGAGCCACCAGTGCTCATCTACAAACTCTCAGCTTCACCAAAGTTGACTTGGGAGACAGGGTACACAAATCTGTTCCTGATAAAAGACTGTCATTTACATATGTTTCTCATATTTAAATTAGATTCCTAAACTTCTGCTGTCCAGAGATATTGTCTGTAAATGAAAATGTAGGCTACTTACTAAGCTGTTTATTTCCACCTGTGCCAAGAAATGTGAGCAAACTTTGGAAAGTTATTTTATATTTTAACAGGCTATGAAGGTAGTTGGGGTAAAGGCCTACACTGAGCATGATAAGCGTCAAGTGATACTGGATCTTTATATCAGGTAGCACCACTGGCATACAGATATATTTATAACTTTTTAGTTTCAAGCTATTCAAATATTGAAATTCATAATATGTTAGACTACTCGTCTGTCTAGTTCTTTGGAAAAGTGTGAGCTTATCCTTTTGGCTTTTATTGTATGCAGCTATGCTGGAGATGTGGAGATTAACGTTGAAGTGAAGAAGTACTTTTGTAAAGCTGGAGTGAAGGGTATTCAGGTAAGGAAGTGGACAATGGGACCAACCCAATGTAATAAAAAGTCCTTCATACTATTTGGCAAAATCGTAAATTGTACGAAAATGCACAACTTTTAGACCAACTAATGACAAGCGCTTCCCTCGTGCCGTTGTAAGTGCAGATATTTTCTTTGTTCTGTGTAACAGAAAACTTATTTTATGGCAAACCTAAACATAAGTATGAATTGTTATTAACATTTTTATTGATTCATAAATGAACACAAAAAATACAACAACATATATATATTGAATCAAACACTTTAAACATTAAACCCCCACTATATCCCCTCCCCCTACCAAACTCTCACCCCACCCTGACCCCCCCACGAACACCCCTGTGGTCAATAGAATATAGACACACGCACAGAAAAAAAAAAAAAAACACAAAACTAAAACAACAACAAAATAAAATACAATAATCAAGTATAATAAAAACAAAACAAAAAAACTAAACTCTAAATTACTCCCTCCACCGCCCCTCCTCGATATTCCCCCCATAATGCTAAGTAATTGCCGCATTTCTTATTGTAAGAATCCCTAACCCCCATTCTTATGCTCGACCCCTCCTCAAAGGCAGCCGCCCTCCCCATCTCCGTGCACCACTCCGGTGTACTTACCCTCCAAATCCATGATCTCCCTATCTCCCAAAATACAGAGCCTGGGGCAGAACGAGACCTGAGTGCCCAACACATCACACACAAAACTTTGCACCTTCAGCCAAAATTCTTGGATCTTACGACACCCCCAAAAAACATGGATGGTGTCTCCATCTTCAGAATGGCATCGCCAGCAGATGGGTGTGTCCTTAAGACCAAGCCTATACAATCTAGAGGGAGTCCAATAAAATCTATGTAAAATCTTAAATTGCATAAGGCGAACCCTTGCATCTCTAGATGCAGACTTTATGTTTTTTAGAATCTTAGCCCACACTCCCTCCTCCAATAACTAATTTAAATCTTCCTCCCTTCCTTTTGAGAGAATTTAAAGCTCCGTCCCCCAGACTCTGATTTAACAGGGAGTAATACACTGATGCCTCATGACCCTTCCCAAAAGCAGTAATCACCACTCCCAGAGTATCTGCCGCTCTAGGGGGTTGTATGCTACTCCCAAAAACAGAGCAGAGCAGGTGGCGTAGCTGTAAATACTTATAAAATTGAGATCTGGGAATCCCAAAATGTTGAATCAGATTTTCAAAAGATCTCAATACTCCACACTCATATAGGTCACCAAGTGTATTAACCCCCCTCACAATCCAATCTGACCAACAGAATGGGGACTTATTAATACATAGTTTAGGGTTCAGCCATATGCTCGAGGCTACGTTTAAATATATATCAGAATTAAACACTCTGGACACTTTTGTCATATCTAGTGCAAATACAACATAACGTGGTGCGACTTAACCTCTCCAGCTAGTTTAATCGAAAGGCTTTGCAGTGGCGAGATAGGGGCAAGAACATCCTTTTCAATACAAAACCAGGGAGGAGCTGTCTCAGGTGGAAGCGAACAATGAGCCAAATGTCTAAGACCGAATGCATAATAATAAAACAAAATCTTGGGTAGGCTTAACCCACCTTTGTCAGTCGGCTTATGTAACTTATTGAAATTTAACCTGGGACGCTTACCATTCCAAATGAAGGACTTCACTATGCTATCAAATTGCTTGAAATAAGAGAGGGGGACATTTACAGGGAGAGACTGTAGCAGGTAGTTGAATTTTGGAATATAATTCATTTTAATAACATTAACCTTTCCAATCATCGATAAGTCTAATGAAGCCCACCTGTCCACATCATTCGAAAACCTTTTTATTAAGGGATCAAAATTAACTCTGACTAAATCAGACAAATTTGCTGGGAATAAAATTCCCAAATACTTAATTCCCTGTTTGGGCCACTGGAAGGCACCCAGCTGGAAGGCTGTTACTGGACGGTACGCTGTCAAAGCCAAAGCTTCGGATTTAGACCAATTGACTTTGTATCCTAAGAATTTGGAAAAGGAGTTAATAATTCTGTGGAGGCAAGGCATAGATCTAGTAGGGTCGGAGACTAATAATAAAATATTATCTGCTTAAAGCAGAAGCTTATGCGCCACACCTCCCGCCGTCACCCCTGGAAAATCGTCCTCATTTTTTATCGCGGCTGCTAATATTTCCAGGGCAAGACAGAACAATAATGGGGAAAGAGGGCAACCCTGCCGGGTGCCCCTATCCAGAGTAAAATAATCTGAAATTAACCCGTTTGTTTGCACCGCTGCTACAGGGTGTCTATAAAGTAACTTAATCCAACCAATAAATGTACTCCCGAACCCATACCTTTCCAAAATCTTAAAAAGATAATCCCATTCAACGATATCAAATGCCTTTTCGGCGTCAAGTGAGATGGCAGCGACTGGAGATTGATCATTCGCTACTGACCACATGATATTGATGAGACGCCTAATATTATCAGAAGAGCTACGGCCTCGAATAAACCCCACCTGATCTATATGTATAAGTGATGTCATAACTTTACTTAATCGATTAGCCAAAATTTTGGACAACATTTTTACATCTAACTGGATCAGGGAAATTGGGCGGTAACTTTTACACTCGCTTGGATCTTTGTCTTTTTTAAGAATCAGACTGATCCGGGCTTGCGTCATGGTTGGAGGAAGCTTTCCATTCTTTAATGATTCCGTATAAACTTCTAACAAAAGTGGAGCCAGTTCTGTAGCACAAGATTTGAAAAACTCAGAGGAAAAGCCATCAGGCCCTGGAGGCTTGCCTGTAGGCAAGGCCTTAATTACCTCATCAAGCTCCTCCAAGGTTATCTCAGAATCAAGAGAATTTTTTTGCTCAGTCGTCAGTTTAGGGAGATCTAATGGTTCCACAAAGTTCCTAATATCTTCATCAGTAGACGAAGACGTGGAACTATAGAGATCAAAATAGAATTCTTTAAAAGCATTATTAATATCAATGGCTGAGGTGAATATTTCACCACCAGCAGATTTCACTGAGGGAATAGTAGAAAAAGACTCTCTCTGCTTTATATATCTAGACAAAAGTTTTCCTGCTTTGTCCCCCGACTCAAAGTATGACTGTCTTGCCCTGAATAACCAAAACTCCACTTTCCGTGACAAAATAGTATTATATCTATATTTCAATCGGGTCAATTCTCTAAGGCCATCAGATGACAAACGGCGCTTCAGCTCTGCCTCGGCACTTTTAATATTTCCTTCCAACTCCACAAGTTCTTGTGCTTTGAATTTTTTGGTGAATGAGGCATACTCTATGATCCGACCCCTAAGAACCAGCTTAAGTGCCTCCCAAGGCACGCCCACAGAGGATACTGAGGACCAGTTGGTCTCCATATAAACATTGATTTCAGTCTTTAACATTTGTTGGAAATCAGGATTTTGCAAAAGGGACACATTAAGGCGCCAACTATATGATTTCTTTTTCTCTGTATATGGCAACACCTCTAAACTCACCAGGGCATGATCTGAGACTAAAATGTTTCCAATTGAGCAATCAACAACAGATGAAATGAGGGATTTGGATATAAAAAAATCTATTCTAGAATAAATCTTATGGACTGATGAAAAAAATGTATAGTCCCTACCAGATGGGTTCAAAAGTCTCCAAATATCCATAAGACCAAGATTTTTACACATCCTGTGGAGCGTCAATGTTGCTCTAGGGGGTTTACACACTTTTGCTTCAATGTGATCAAGGACTGAGTCCATCAAAAGATTAAAGTCTCCTCCCAATATTATATCATGAGGGGTGCCAGTGACTTGCAGCATCCCTTCAAGATCTATAAGAAAAGCCCTGATCATCAGTGTTAGGTGTGTAAATATTAGCCAAAATTAACCTCTGCCCTTGAATTTCAGCTAAAACAATAATGACTCTCCCTAATTTATCTTTAGTCTGTTTGAGACATTTGAATTGTAGATGTTTATTAATCAATATAATGACTCCCTTGCTCTTAAGCTAGCACTAAAAAAAACATGTCCACCCCATATCTTCCCAATTCTTTCAGCTTCCTGCGGGGAGAGATGTGTTTCTTGAAGAAACACTATATCATATTTCTTATGTTTAAGAAAAGTAATAACCTTCCTTCTTTTTATGGGGTGCCCCAACCCATTTACATTCCATGTGGAGAGAGATAGTACACTTATATTAACATTTGACATTTTGATATAGTAGAAAAAATAAATTGTGTGTCAAAAACAAAATTATGAAGACCACATTCCCCATTAGTGAAACAATCAAACCCCGAACTTCCCCCCGAACAAAACAAACAGAAAAAAGAAAAATGTGCGCAAATTTGTGAGGCAAAATTACATAACAGAAAATATTTTGTAAAATAAACCCCAGCAAATAGGAAGAATGAACACAAACGACATGTAGATTCATTCACAGAACTGTCTCAAAGGTGTGATCTTCCACAAAACAAATTCCAGCTGATATAAAACCGTTCAGATTCCTCGGACAGACAAACGAATGTTCAGTGAGCCGGCTGTTATGAGTTCAGCGGATGACGTAATCATTCCAATGTCCTGTAAAAATACTCAACAAAACAAACTACAGCCAGCAGGAGGAATAAGCACGAAGAACGAACAGATTAATCCACAGCTGTTCCAAAGGAGTGTTATTCAATAGAACAAGCTCCAGCCACTAGGCGGAACCAATACAAAAAGAAAGAAAACCGGCATCCCGGTTCCCCGGATGGTCGAGTCAATTCACTCGGAGGCCGCATTAACGTATATACCATGACTTACACAATCCGTCAACTTTATAAAAGACATCCTTTGTGTGAGCATGTAGATATTTTGCAGTCATCTGTAGTGTCCACTCTCAAACTGGCCGGGAACTTTAATGCAAAAGTAATCTTTCATCAATGCAAAAGTTTCTTTAAGGAAAAGTGTTATTCACAAAACAGGCTCCAGCCGCTCGGCGGAGCCAATGCAGTTTACTCACCCATTGATTTAATAAATGACTTTGCCTGATTGGGACATGTAAATACTTTGCGACTGTCCTTCGTTTCTATTCTCAGTTTGGCCGGAAACATCAGAGCAAAAGTGATCTTTCGCTGATGTAGGAGTTTCTTACATTCCTTGAACTGATCGCGTTTCTCTCTTGTCGAACTCGCAAAATCCGGGAACAAGAAAATATTGTGGTTCTTCCAAGAAATCTTCCCTTTGCTCCTCGTCTGGCGCAACACAAGATCGTTATCGGATGATCTCAGAAATCTGGCCAGAATCGATCGGGGCCTGTCACCCTCAGCAAAATCTGTGAGCTTGCTCGATTTCCAATTTGTGGCCTGTTATGTCGAGCAGACTCGGGAAAAGCTCGTCTAGGAATTTCACCATATCTCTGCCCTCCTCATGCTCAGGAATTCCAACAATTCGAACATTATTCCTGCGGCTTCTATTCTCAAGATCTTCAAGCTTTTTAAGGAGATGTTCCAAATCAACTTTGGTCGCGGGCGGATTAGCGGTTAATTCCCTCTCCGAAAATTCCAGAAAATCGATTCGTCTCTCAATATCAGTCACTCTTTTAACTATCTCAGAGAATTTTATCGCCATAATCGATCGACGTATTACAGCGAGATCCTCTAAATCAGCAAGAAACCTTCATCAACATCACCGACATGTTGGACAACTGATGCTGGATCTTCTCTCCCGTTGCGCCATCCAAATCAAGTCCCCGGTCTGTAGGCCTGTCGGGGCTTTCATCCTGAACACGTAAGTGTCTTTTAATGTCTCCAGAGCCCGAGGGTTTTGACTTCTTTGCCATGTTTTGCCTCAAAGAGCAAATGTGTAAATGGGTGTTTCAAATTTCACCAGATTATAACATGAAAATAATAAACAATTTAGCAAAGTGTGCAGAGTTCGTCACTCACACGTCTGCTTCTTGCATGGTGTCACGTGACCCTCCATAAGAATAAATTGTAACACCCTAGCCACACCCTAAACATCCAAAAAGCTCTGTTTTGTAGCACGGAAGAAAGAGAAACATCCGTCTTTTGAACATGCGCTCGTGAGATTGTGAGATACTTCCGTAATTTAAACATGTTATCGGGTTATCGCTATTGAGGGTTTTATTAATTTTAACCCCTAACCCAAACCCCATTTATACCTAACCATAAAGTTAATCCCTTACCATGTTTTTAATTTTAAAATTTGTTTTGTGTACCCCGGAGAAAGGAAATATCAGAAAGGAAAGCAAATATTATTGGTTGATTTAAAAGACCCAAGTCATAGAATATTGTACGATTTCACCATGTCGTACTAATTTAGTTTGAACTGTGTTGATGGAACACATAAAAATATCAAGATAACCCATAAAAGGGTCACTGAAACCAGCATATCTTGCTTTCTCTAGCTCCATGGGAAGTTGAGGGTGATCTTGGAACCTCTAATTGGAGATGTTCCTCTTATTGGAGCCGTCACCATGTTCTTCATTCGCAGACCTGTAAGTCCACCTTTTTTCCATCTTAAACTACCATAGTGACCCCATGTTTCCCCCCTTCTCTTATTGTCTTTTTCACTCTTCTATCTCATTTCTGTACCTGCTTAGAAACTGGACATCAACTGGACAGGCATGACCAATTTATTAGACATACCTGGTTTAAAGTGAGTGGCTTTCTCTTTAATTGGATGCACAGTTCTCTTTTCATATACAGTACTTCATTCATTGATAATCAGAGGAGCAGTGGCCTGATTATTCAAAGTCTGCTGAGCTTCACTCTGTTCAAGCAAAGCAGGGAAACCTGCAGACAGTGATCACTATTTCCTTGTCCCATTAGATTCATATTTGTCACAGCTTAACCCATTGTTCTCAACCCAAAGCCATTAAATAAGGGCTCTCATTGTGTCCAATAGTTTAGATATATTTTTTTGTGCATGTGTGTTGTCCCATTTTCTCTGTACGAACCACAACCCGTTGCATTCATTTTCAGTGCCATGTCAGACACTATGATAATGGATGCCATCGCCTCTTTCCTGGTTCTCCCCAATCGTCTCACTGTGCCTTTGGTGGCCAACCTGCACATAGCACAGCTCCGTTCCCCTCTTCCACGGGTAACTGTGCTTTAAAAGACTATTTAACTATGATAAGTATGCCAAAGCATCTCTCAAGTATTAGAGATCCATTAAATATATTTTAATACTCCATAGTTTCATCATGCATCAGTGCAAGGGTGTGTCCTCATTGTAACTTCTTTAATTTTACATATGCTGTTTAAATGAACCTCTTTCACTCTGCTCTAAGTGCTTTTATTTGTTATTTGTTCCCATAGGGTATTGTACGGATCCACTTGCTGGAAGCAGAAAACCTAGCTGCCAAAGATAACTACGTAAAAGGCGTTATATCTGGGAAATCGGACCCGTATGCAGTGCTGCGGGTGGGCACACAGACTTTCACCTCCCACCACGTGGACAACAACCTCAATCCACAGTGGAGGGAGATGTACGAGGTTAGAGAGAGACAGATGTGTGTGGCAAGCATGTGATCAGTGTGGTGTGTGTTTGTGCTTGTAGTTGAAAAAAATGTGTGTCATATCTGATTAAAGGGAAGCTGTGGTTTTTGGAGCTACTCGCACCATGTTGGTGTTTACTTTGTTCTAACTCTTGTAACTACTGGTAACCAGCAAGAAAAAAACAAAGTGTGAATGCAAGATGTGACTATCATGTGCTGAGATCAGATGAGCTTTGAGCAGAAGCCAAAACACAGATCAACATCTGTTTTGTGTAAAATTATGTGTTCTAAATGTGAAAATATTGTGCATCATTATATCTTTGTCAGCATGTCGATTGCTCAATGCCACTTATCGCATATTATGTGTGTGTTTTTGTGTGTGTGTGTGGATTGGTTTGTTAAGTGATTAGAAGTAGTATGCACACATCCAAACATTAAGGCAGGTGCACGATCATAACAGGGACAAAAATCATAAAACAAGGAGAGAATGGCACACTGCTATAGTTGCTCCCATGTAATTTAATAGAAAAAACGTTTCGACCCCATGGGTCTTCGTCAGACATTAAAAAACATCAGGTTTTGAAGGCCTATATAAATGCAACTGGGGCACGTTCAGCCCCGACAAAATGTAGCCAAACATTTATTTAAACGGAAACGGTGATGTGTTGAACACCCTGTTGTGTTACAACTATGCGTTCTTTTCGAAGAATTTTCGGAGCCTGATGAAATTGGTTTAAATACGTGTTTAATACTACAAAATACGCTCAATGTTACAGTCACTGCCCTTGCTGTCCAGAATAGCAGAGAACATCCCAGTCGAGTGAAGGGATATGTGGAAACTGTGGTTCCTAATTATGGTGATCCAACATTTGCCTCGTATTTCAGGATGACAAGGCAAACATTTCTTCTAATGTCTTCAATTGTTGCATACACCAAGCTGCAGTGGACACATTTGTAAAGGACTTTAGTTGGATCCATTGTGCGCACTGCCTTTTTAATACGGCGGGGTTTATAGACACGTCGCTGCTGATTGGGTAACACCTCTGATACACCCACCAAACCAGAGAAAACGTATCTCAAAGCCCGTTGCACACCGTTTCGAGGAAACATGTCGTTCAACCCGGAAACTGTAGCAAAACGGTGCACACCCTTTTGAGATTAAACGTGCCCCTGGCAGTGGGTATGGGCAGCAAACAATAATCCAATGAGGACATACAAGTCAATTATCCTATCTAAAAAACAATCACCAGTAACCTACAATAAAGATAATACAATAGCACCAATTATACCAATCCTAAAAAGCTAGTGTCACAGCATCAACATTGCATTACAAAGGCAAATTAAACTTTACAATTAACATTATATATGGATTCATGATATTCAAGCAAATTAAGTATAAATCAGCAACATAAACAAACAAGCATAAGAAAACCAAATGTTACATAATACTAAAGCAAATTACGCTACAAATAAGTTCATAATTCATAATATTCTAACAAGTGAAGCATCCAAGGAAAAAAATAAATACAAAAAAGGTTTGAAATCAAAATCTAAACTAAGCCCTTTTGGACAGAGGATATAGAGTATGTATATATATATATATATATAAAATGCCTCTCTCTCTCCCTTTGTTAGGTGATTGTTCATGAAGTGCCTGGTCAGGAGCTCGAGCTGGAGGTGTTTGATAAAGACCCTGACCAGGATGACTTTCTTGGAAGGTACTATTCTTTGAAGGAGAAAATTATATGGATATTTACAATGAACTATAGTATGTTGCTTTAATTTGACGTTTACACATGTAACGACATTTGCATGTGAAACTATTGGAATTTCAAACCAAAACCTGATGAAGAGGGCTAATAATAACTAGTGATTGACAGTTATGGATTTTTCAAATGGCTGATGCAATATGAATGACTTAAGTGCAGGATGGCATTATGCCACTACATATTCTGATATAGGCTAATACAATTAAATTTTGCGAAGTACACATATACTCTGAAATTAAACATGTTTTTTTATGGAATACTTCCTCGAAATTGCTTATTATCCATTCATTATGTGAGGGATAATCTACGTGATAAGATGCGCGGATTGGGTGTCTCAGAAGCGGAGGCAACTGAGACTTATCTTCTGCCACCCGGATTGAGGTGAGTAACCGCGCCACAACGAGGACCTACTAAGTAGTGGCAATTGAGCATTCCAAATTGGGAGAAAAAAGGAGATTAAAAAAACAAAAAAAAACTTACAAGCAAGATTGGATTTAAATGGTCTCTTCGGATTTGAGTTGAGCACATTAATCCTCTGGTAGAAACCTGAACAGTGCGCAGCTCCTCATGAACCCGGGAACACTTTGCCCTGTTAATCGTATCCCTCAGATGCTGTTGTACATTAAAATGGAAGATGACACACACAGTGAAGACCTGCGTCAAGCTAAAGAAACAGCTTAAACTGTTGTTGTTTATTGTCAAGTGCATTTAAGTTAGTTTATTTACCAAAACTGGCGATATTCCATTGATAGAGCTATAGGCAGAGGTTTGATTACACTACTATTCAGACACGACACGGACTGTGATAAAGGTCTGTTATGTGAAAAGAAAGAGACCACAGTGTCTCCAGAAACAGCTGAGTTCAACCTCTGGTTTGTGTCAGAGTTCTGCTGGGGTTTAAATTGGCAAAATGACCATCTAAATGCTTATGATCCAGCTTATTACAAGACCACTTCCCAAATTAATAAATAAGTGGACATGAAATATTTATTTGAGTTTAAATTATTTTATTAGCTCACTTCTGAGATCGCATAATGATACGAGAAATAAGAAAAGATGATTCGCAATACCCAGATGACCAGTCAAATATCACTTTATCCCTGTATGTGTGGTCATTGTTCCAAAATATTTGACTGCTGGATGGTGCAACTGACCAGTCAGAATCGTGTATTCCAGAGAGCCCTAATGCTTATGCAGCGAGACGCTCGTAAGAGCAAGCCAAGGCATAGTGAAGACACAACCGACAAATACCTCAACCTAAGGGGCCATTCACTGTGAAAATGTCCGTCTTTACTATGCAAGCATGCACTAGATGGACGTCTTTGACTGTTTTTTTTGTTTTTTTTGTCTTGTGCATGAGCGATGCATTAGTTTTTAAGACGCTGTCCATACATCTTTTTTTTTTTTTTTTTAAATCAGCCTTTAAAAGTCTTGAGACACCCACGTTCTGTTTTATTCATTGCACTGTGTCTGTTTTTGCCTAAGAATGCGATCAGACTAAATGACCCCATACATCATAAGTGCTTGGCACACATCCAAAATTAAAATGCTCATTTAAGCATTCGAATGTGCATTTTTATCTTTAATTTGACAAATATTTTAATTTTAATTTGACAGCCTTAGGTCTTCCACTTATCACCCAAGTGAGCATGTTATGAATTGATGCAGTAATCTCAAAATGGCCATATATTGGCAGATTTATCAATATATCGGTATATTAATAATTTGTTCATACCTGTACAATGACAATAAAAAGATTTTCTTGACCTGACTTTACCTTAGTGCCATTAAAAACAGCACAATGTGTCTCTAATCTGTAGGGGTCCATCTTAATGGACAAGAAATGGCCCAGTATTCTTTTTTCAAAGCCTTTTTTCTCTTTCTTTTAATATATCTTTTTCTGGATCTTTTTCAGGATAAAGCTGGATTTAGGTATTGTAAAGAAAGCAGTTATTTTGGATGAGGTACTACTTCTTATGTTCTTATATATTGTGATTCCTCCACTTTAATTCTAACCTGTCTTAAATCAGTAAACCATTCCATTCTTCTATGTTGTTATGACTGTCCTTGACATATGTAGATGCATATTGATTTTACCACCCTTATTCCTGTATATTAATGGTGCAGTATGTTGTGTTCTTTTAATGTAATATAATTTTCACTGTGCTTTCAGTGGTACACGCTAAAGGATGCACAATCAGGTCAGGTTCATCTCAGGCTGGAATGGCTCTCTCTGCTGCCCTCTGCAGAGCGCCTGACTGAGGTAATATTACTTGCTTGCTAGACTATAAAACACTAAAGTATTTGTCAATATGCTCCTTTAACTTAGAGACTAAGCCCTTTTATTATTACCAATAGGTTCTGCAGAGGAATCAAAACATCACAATATCCAGTAAGACAGCAGATCCTCCATCTGCTGCCATTCTGACAGTGTACCTGGACCGGGCCCAAGATCTACCTGTAAGTTTGTGTCTTTAACCACGCTTGGTCTTCTATGAAAGTCTGTTGTTATATTCAAGGGTCCCCCTTTTTGCAATAGTGTTCTTGTTATTCTGACTTTTCTTATATTTATAATGTAATTTTCTGTTATTTGTGTACTGTGTGTGTGTGTGTGTGTATATATATATTTAATTTATTTTTTTATTATTATTATTTATTTATTTATTTATTTATATGGACTGCTGCCCAAAAAGCGGGTGTCCTCTGTTATATTGCTGTAGTTTGCATTAAGTTTAAAAGTTAACTAATAGAATGTTTTTGTGCAGTTTAAGAAGGGTAATAAGGACCCCAGTCCCATGGTGCAGGTTTCTGTGCAGGATACGACCAAAGAAAGCAGGGTATGATTTCATCACTTTTATTATACATTACATGTCAAGTTTATAGCATATTGATACTCCTTGGAGTCCCTCTATTTTATGCCTCCTGTCTTCTTCCTGCATGTGAAATTGATAATGCAGACGGTGTATGGGACTAATAATCCAGTGTGGGAGGATGCATTTACATTTTTTATTCAGGACCCGCGCAAACAAGATATCGACATCCAGGTATACTCAGGGTGGTTAAAATATTGCCACTTCAATCTGTTGTTAGAATTTAAACCCTGATGTCACATTTATATAATGTTACTGCAATAAATGACATGATATAATTGTATATATTATTATTTCAACCCCACTTGATCACTGTGATTTTGTTTACCTTTGCCTCCATGTGTTCCAGGTGAAAGATGATGACAGGGCTTTGACTCTGGGCACTCTGTCTATCCCACTCTCCCGTCTTCTCTCCAGCACTGAGCTTAGCATGGATCAGTGGTTTCAGCTGGAAAAGTCTGGACCAGCCAGCCGCATCTACGTAACATTTTTGTTGAGGGTGAGCTAAGATTGATTGATTTTGGTATACTATGCAACATGAAAGCACATCAACAGAAGAGATCTTTAAGAATACGGTAAATTTAATGACACACACACACACACTGCAAAAATTGTTGTCTTAATTGTTTTGTTTTGTTTTTTGTCTGGTTTCCCAGTAAAAATGTTTACTCCAGCATCATTTTATTTATTTATTTTTTTTAAGAAGAAGAAAGCTTACTAAATTATGTTAAATACATACTTAAAAGAAGAAGAAAAAAAAAAAATTTGCCAAAAGGTGAGAAAACTAAACTTATTATCTTGCACAATTTTGCTTTGTCAATTGATCATGTTTTTAAGATGTTTAGATTATTTTTTTGGGAATACAATGTAAAATAATACTGAAAATTATTTGCAGTGCAGTTTGTTATTGTTCATGAAGTTTTCCGATGAATTTTTCCAATGAATTTAACCCTTTAAGCTCTAAGGTGTTTTTAAAGATTTCAGTGGCATTCCCAAAATTAAACTCTACAAAAAAACAAAAGAAGGTCAATTGTTTGGTATAATTTTAAAGAACAATTTTCAAATATTTTAATGATATAGATCGATAAATTATGAGACTCTCAGCCTACGAAACTGCTGAAAAATCACACAAATAATTTGAGCCAAGAATTAACTTTTTTTTCTTATTTTTCTGATTTGACATTATATATCTCGCACGTGGTGTAAATAAGGTAGCTCCGAAAAACTGCATCCAGGCATGAGTAACAAGATCTCATTCAGTTTCATTCTGTTTCATTTGAGCCATCATTGTGTGGCTGTGTCATGTATTTGGCACCTCTCCTGGTGGCCATATGTAATTAGAGTGAACAATCCTCTGCCCATGTTTGGATGACTTTCACCTCTGGTTGCAGCGATCTGAATCTTAATACAATTGGTTTAGTATTCCATGATGTTGGACAACATACTACATCATTTCTGATGAAGTCATCTGATGCAGGAAAGCTAACGTGTTTTTATCCAGATAACACATTATGTGCTGTATGCACATTGTGCTTCGTGTGGATTATCTAATGACCTATGCATTCTATTACATTGTGTGTTGGCTCGTTTTAATGGGAATCCCCTCCTCTAAGTAAGTGTATGTGACATTTTATGGTCTGTTTATTTTTTGTGAAGTTATAAGCAAAAACGCTGCAAATAAGCAACACCTGTATACATTTAACATGCCAAAGACATATACATAGCTATTACTCACTATATTTTTGCCTGTGAGTAAAACAAATAGGCTGGTTGTATTCTACTCTTTGAGAGCTTTCCAATGACATTTGACACATGGCTATTTGATCAGTTTGATATTTTTATAGATTACAATAACATGTACAATGCTAAATCATTAATAATCAAAACAGAACACATCTGATTTGTCTGCGAATTTCAAAGCACTTGTTCAGTTTTGGTCATAATGCCTGCATGTATTGTAAAGTACAGCTTCTAAGCTTTAAAACGATGCCTATTTTGTGTTGGTCAAGACTGTAGTTATTAATATTTTGATAATTGTTTTTTTCTGTGTGGTCCAATCCGAGCTTAAAGGTTTAAGAGTTCCTGTTTGTTATGTTTCAGTTGTTGTGGCTGAATGAGGAAGCAATCCCAACCACACCTGTGTCTCCAATACCAGGAGAGGGGGATATTGAATCTGAGGTGTCTCCAGGGGCAACAAAATTGACTCCTACTTCCAAACGTCCCGAGCACACCAGCCCGGACAGCAGCTTTGCCTCTGAGGTGAGCCTGTAAAGAGGTGTGGTCTATTCCCATCTCCTTTGGAGAAAAAAAAAAGAACACTGAAGCTAATTGATGATGCAACTACCTCTGTTGTGTCCAAATGTTCACATGATCAAATTAGGGTGTTCTGCGGATCCACCTGGTAGAGGCCCAGAGTCTCATCGCTAAGGACAATCTAATGGGCGGCATGATGAAGGGTAAGAGTGACCCTTATGTGAAGATCCGGGTGGGAGGAATGGTCTACAAGAGTCAGGTCATCAAAGAGAACCTCAACCCTGTCTGGAATGAACTTTATGAGGTAAACATACTGATTTATTTTGCTTGAGACATAGAGGGACATGACTTCACATGGAACACATGGAACTCAAGCTACTTTGTGTTCCTGCACTACTCCACTGCTGCAGGCATATTCAAACATTTATCAATTTTCTCTTTTGAGTTTCTCCACCACTGATGGATATTTATAAGTAATGCATGTTGCATGCTAATTTTGTAGGTGATTTTGACCCAGCTTCCAGGTCAAGAGGTGGAATTTGACCTGTATGATAAAGACCTTGATCAGGACGACTTCCTCGGCAGGTAAGGCAGGCAATTTTTTGATTTATTTTAGCATATTTTTATGATGTTTTTGCAAGTGCATAGAGAGTCTCAATACTTAAATTCTGTTTATGATTGTCAGAATTGTTCCTGTAGTGATTTGTTATCTGCATTTGTTATCTGATTGCAGAGTCAAAGTGAGCCTTAGAGAGCTCATCAGTGCTCAATTTACTGACCAGGTGCGTCTATTAATGTCATATGAATATGCATGCTCTTTTTTTTTATTTTAAATAGAATATTCTTAAAGCTGAAGTGTGTAATTTTTTTCTAGATTAAAATAATTTCTCCTGTCCCATTTTATTATTAAAATAAATTTACTATAACATAAGTAATCCCATTGATTTTGCTGAAAAGTCTGTCAGAACATTGCTCTATCAAAATGTTCACAATGCATTTGTTTGAGCATTCCGACCATAGCAATATTGGCTCAACCAATGGCGTGAGTTTGGGATGGGATCATTATTTTTGCAATTTTGTTTGGTGATTCTAGTGGTGTGGATTACACACTTCACCTTTAATGCTTTTCAGTTTGTACCTTGTATAGCTACTTATACCTTATTTATTCTTGTTTTCTGGTGCAGTGGTATACTCTGAATGATGTGAAGTCTGGACGTCTTCATCTGGTGATGGAATGGCTGCCTAAAGTGTCAGACCCCACCAGACTTGAACAGGTAACAATTTATATCTGGCATTGTAAGTCATCTGAATTCATTTTAGATTTATATTGTTAATCCCATTGATTGATTTTGTGTGCTTGCTGCTTGGTATCCAGATCCTGCATTACAACTCTCTGCAGTCTTACCTGAATAAATCTGTTCCATCTGTCGCACTGCTGTTTGTGTATATTGAGAGAGCACATGGTCTACCTGTAAGTTAACAGTTTCATTAGATTTTTTTTATTAAATATTACATTTTGTTTTTAATTTTTTGCTTAATATATAATAGCTGGTAGTAGTGTTGACTGTACAAATGTGTTAACTGTACATATCATTAAAATTTTGATGTGGTCCACAGTTGAAGAAGAGTGGCAAAGAGCCGAAAGCAGGAGCAGAACTCTCAATCAAAAATGTATCTTACCGGACAAAAGTAAGACTCTCAAATCTGGAGACATTTATGCTGATGTTATTAGAATGTCAAAGGCTCACAGAATACTTCTATTTTTTCCATAAGGTCTGCACTTCCTCGACTTCTCCACAGTGGGATGAAGCTTTTCATTTCCTGATTCATAATCCAAGAGAAGACACATTTATTGTCAAAGTGAGAGGATGTATTTTACATATTAGTAATTCTTGATTTTATGGAAAAAGAATTGTCAAATAAAAATTATTGCAATTTCGACAGTTATCTTCCATAATAACACCCCTGAAAAAGTGACTGGCGCTATTGATGTACTGCAAAATGTTTTTTTTTTTTTTTTTTTTTTTCCGTTTTACCGTTAAAAAAAAAAAAAAAAAAAAACAAATACAAAAATCATGTTCTTCACTGACAAATAATTTTTTTCTTGTTTTATACATTGATCTAACAATTTGCCAATGGGGAAAATAAATATTTAATCAAATAGAAATAAAGTAGAAAATAAAATAACATTTTCTATTTTTGAACTTTTATCATCTTACACATTTTGCTTCTATAATAAATGCATCTTGTTTTAATGGTTAAAATATTTTACTGGAAAAAACAAAATACTGATTTGAAAAAGATTTTTTTTGTAGTATGTCTGGGTAAAAATATCGATTTTCTGATGCATTTCAGTCTTCATTTGAACAATTAAAATGTAACAAAAATATATATGCAACATAATATATGCAATTGCAAGACATTTATATATCGAGTAGACTGAATTTGAAGCTAAAATATGGCCAATTTGATGAAAAACTAATGATCAAATATAATTTGTAAAATTAATATTTACAAATTGTACCTAGAAGGGTTGCCTAGAAGAGAGAATTTATTTTATATGTAAGCAAAATGGACATTGTAACAGAAATGTTCCCATATGAATTAATATCAGATTGAATCAAGAGCTTGTGAATCGGAATCAAATCAGGAAATCTGTATCAAAACCCAGCCCTATTTCGCAGTGTGCAAAACGTTTGTTCTCTGCTCTGGTGTGATTGTGTTTTTATATGAATTTTTTGTGTGTGTGCGTGTGCGCGCAGCTCTCTCACAGTTGGGGTCAGGCTCTGGGTGCTCTTGTGTTTCCTGTGAGGGAGCTGCTGGTTGAGAAAGATCTACTGCTGGATCGCTGGTTCAATTTGGATGGAGCCATGCCTGAGAGTCAGATCCTGCTGAGAGCTGAACTCAAGGTAACAGATCACACTTATATAGAACATGTGCTGAGCAGCAGGAGAACATTTAGTATTAAAGAAAATGTTAAGAGTGGAAACAGGATGGGAAAAAGTAGGTCAAAAGGCAGATTAGAACCCGGGTCACCCGCATGAAAAATCCATACCCTTGTTACACCCACGCCACTGCAGCAACACTAGTGGGTGCTGTTTGTCTTCAGTTTCTGTTTTTCCACCAGACTGTTGGAGTCCAAATAGTTATGCTGTGTGGCAGGTGCTATTTACACCTAGTGCAAATAGTCACTCCCGTATAATAATTTGTTAGATAACATGCATTAATACACTATTTAGGTTTTGTAAAGGTGATGCATGTGTGTTTAGTAATGCTTATTCACTGGTACAAGAGAAAACAAGAGCTTTTGCTGTTGTTTACTGTGTATTTGTTTAAGTTTGGCATCTTCCTATTTCATATGTCTCGCACTTAAATGCATGACATGTCATAATGACAAATGCCCAGCTCTGAGGTAGGAGTTTCCCAGGTCAACTTAAAGGCAGCATCACTAATGGATGCTCTTGCATCTGAATGGTAGCAAATTCCCATATCCATGTTCCAACTTTTAGCATTCCCAGAAGAGTGAAAGCTTTTATAGCAGCAAAGGGAGGACCAACTCCATAATGGTTTTGAGGGTAGATGCTTAACATGCACGTATACAGTAGGTGTGATGTTTGGGTGTCCACATACTTCTGGCCATGTAGTGTATTTGATTTAACACTACATTCAACAGGGGCCTGGGTAGCTCAGCGAGTATTGACGCTGTCTACCACCCCTGGATTCACGAGTTCGAATCCAGGGCATGCTGAGTGACTCCAGCCAGGTCTCCTAAGCAACCAAATTGGCCCAGTTGCTAATGAGGGTAGAGTCACATGGGGTAACCTCCTCGTGGTCACTATAATGTGTGGCTCTCGCACGTGGTGAGTTGTGCGTGGATGCCGCAGAGAATAGCGTGGGCCTCCACACACGCTACATTTCCGCAGTAACGCGCTCAACATGCCACGTGATAAGATGCGCGGATTGATGGTCTCAGACGTGGAGGCAACTGAGATTCGTCATCCGCCACCTGAGGACTTAGAGTGCATTGGGAATTGGGCATTCCAAATTGGGGAGAAAGGGGAGAATATAAAAATAATAAAAGAACTACATTCAACAACAATATAAAACAAAAACAAATATATACATACGACTCCTCCTATTTAGATCATTCATTATAAACAAAAACCTGCACTCATCATAATCTCTTTTCACTCTTACCTGTTGAGCAGCTCTTAGACTGTAAGTTGGCGCAGTGTAGTGATGGCACAGCCAGTGCAGAAGAAGTGAGTCATATGATCCCTAGTGGAGAGGCAGCTGCTGCAGCCAATAGTGAGCTCAGGCACAGGAATGTGCACGCCCAAGGGTGAGACACAAAAAGTGCTATATTTCCCTTGCAGCAGTATGTAATTTAAAAGCAGACAAAATAACTAAAATACTTTTTGTTTATGTATGTGTTGGTGTTGGTGTCTGCACGTCTGCATATGCAGAGGTGAGGATGCTAGTTCAAGTGGGAAAGCCCAGGTGAAGCTCTCTTTTGCCTATTCATCTGTGGAAAACAGAATGGTTATCACCATCCATGCCTGTAGGTAGGTTATTATTATTGTAAACAGTAATGACTGTTGTATTTTTATTAAATATTCTATTTATTTTTTACACTGGGCGCTGGGTCAGGGTACATAGTATGATTTATGTGTGCACTGTGTTTTACACCTAAAGAAATGAATAGTTCTTTTGAAAAATATGTTTAAAATGATGTACACTCATTTGAGATGAAGAATCCAGTCATACTAGCAGCCTAGAAAAGGCTGTTTTATTCAACATACATGGGTTGTCCACCCTCATTGTGGCAGCCCCATTTTTTATTTTGTTTTATACTTTCAGTTGTGGAATAAATCAATCATGAGTGGCATCAGAACAGAAAACATTTGATTTTGCATTATACTGCATCCACACCACTAGGTGTCAGTATTAGGTCCACTAGACATAAAAGATTACTAATGCACCTTTAAGGTTGAAAAAGAGCCTAATTTCTGTCTTTTCTTTTTTTTTTTTTTTTTGGCGGTTCTCAGTTTATTTTCATAAAAGTTTATTCTTGTGCAGGAACTTGCCATCTTACTCTAAGGATCTCCCTGACACTTACGTCACATTCGTTCTTCTACCTGACAAGAACCGGAACACCAAAAAGAAGACCAGTGTTAAGAAGAAAAACCTCAAACCTGAGTTCAATGAGAGGTTAGTGGGGGGAAAAACATTATGTCACTTTCTGAGGAGTCTGAGAGCCTAATGTTAACCATCTTTCTCTATCTCTCTGCAGATTTTATTTTGACATGTCACTTGAAGAAGCTAAGCAGAGACATCTTGAGCTGTCTGTCAAAAACAGTGTTTCCTTCATGAGTCGTGAAAAAGAGCTACTTGGCAAGGTTTGCCTCATGTTACTAGTCAGATAACAACAGCATAGACCATCTATATTAAAGCAATATCACACGAGCAAGAGTGCTGTTGTACTAAACATTCAGTTGCGATTTGGTTGTGATTCTGCAGGTAATCACATCATGCTGATATTCAGTACAACAACATGATTACGAGTGTGATATTGTGCCTTTACGAGGTACTTTAAAATGATATTTGGTCAGCTACTTTTTATTTCTCTGCAAATGAAATTAGTTCAGAAAGAAGCCAAAGGCTTTCGTGTCTGGACGCAATACACTGTTAAGAATGTGAGCAGATTGGGGGCCTGGGTAGTTCAGCGAGTAAAGACGCTGACTACCACACCTGGAGTCGCGAGTTCGAATCCAGTCAGGTCTCCTAAGCAACCAAATTGACCCGGTTGCTAGGGTGGGTAGAGTCACATGGGGTAACCTCCTCGTGGTCGCTATAATGTGTGGTTCTCGCTCTCGGTGGGGCACGTGGTGAGTTGTGCGTGGATGCCACGGAGAATAGCATGGGCCTCCACACGCGATACGTCTCCGCGGTAACGCGCTCAACAAGCCATGTGATAAGATGCGCGGACTGACGTCTCAGACACGGAGGCAACTGAGATTCGTCCTCTGCCACCCGGATTGAGGAGAGTCTCTACGCCACCACTAGGACTTAAGAGTGCATTTGGAACTGGGCATTCCAAATTGGGGAGAAAATAAAATAAAAAATAAAATAAAAAAAAGAATGTGAGCGAATTGAAGCAACAGCAATCTGTAATCTGAATGACAAAATTTGGTCTGGAAAGCAGCGAACATACACAAGCGGGGTGATACAAACCGTCTCAGTGCCCAGTAGTAAATATCAGCACTCCTAAAATGCTGTTTTTCCAGATTAAATTAGAGGACTGGAACTAACTTTTGTATAAAACACAGTATATCTAGAAGTACTAAATTTTATTTGGCATTCTGTTTCAGCTTCAAATAGACTTGAATCAGCTGGATCTCACAACAGGAGTAACACAGTGGTATGTGCTGTACTTTTGTGCACTATTGACTACAGAAATATACTCTAGCTGATTATAGAGAAGTGTTTGCTTACATTTTTGTTGTTGTTGTATAATTTCAGGTATGACTTGTTGGATGAGACTAACTGAATGGGACTTCCCATGTTGACTTAATGATGTATTCACACTCATTTAAAGAGAAGGTTCTCTTCTATTACCAAAATGTCATGGAAGTTTACTTACCCTGAGACTAGCACGGACCAGAGTGTCCTGAGTGTGATGGTGTCAGGACCATGATTGCATCATGTAATTGCTGTGCAACTCGCTTTGACACAAACTATAGCCTGCTTGATTTCCATCATATACAATTTGAGCACATATAGCCCAAGCGGGCACTGCCTTGAGCAAACATTAAACAAAAAGGTTGGAATTGTATATTTTTAAGTATTTAAAAGGTTAGTTCACCCCCCCAAAAATAAAAAAAAAAAATAACAAAATAAAAATCTGTCATCATTTACTCACCTTCATGTTGTTCCCAATCCATATGACTTTCTTTCTTCTGTGAAACACAAAAGGTGATGTTAGGCAGTATGTCAACATCAGTCACCATTCACTTTAATTTTATGAAAAAAATAAATAAATAAATAAATGAAAGTGAATGGTGACTGATGCTGACATTCTGCCTAACATCTACTAGTGTTCCACAAAAAAAAAAAAAAAAAGGAAAGTCATAGGGTTAAAAGCAACATAAGAGTTATTAAATTATGACAGAATTTTCATTTTTGAGTGATCTATCCTATTCCAATCTATTTTAAGTTAAGCAGCTTTTTTTCTGCAGTGTCTGTTTGTTACATATGTTACATTGTGGGCCATTGAGAATGTTTACAGTTGGGAAGTTCTGTTCAGCTGAGATTTTTAAGTGTTTATTCATGCTAATTGCATTACATTTCAACACAAAAACATTCTTGAATGGCTTCGTTCCTGATCCAGTGCAAGTCCACATGCATTTCAAAATGCACCAAAAAATATTAGTATTCTGTACTTTTCATTTTCACTAGATGAAAGGAACCATTTTCACTGTTTCCTCTTTGGAATCTAAGAAATAACAAGGTTTGTTTACTGTCATTATTGTTGGAACACCTGTATCTTTGTATGTTTTCATGTTTTTGCTTCACTTTTTCAATGTAAGTAAGTGCAAGAGGACAAATGATTTTACACATATCAAAAAGGTTTCAATCACTGTGCAATGTTTTTTCCCCTCCCAAAGATTAAAACATGTTTATGTATGTAAATGTATGAACCAAAAGGCAGTATGAATATTTTTAAGGGCCAACTCTGTGTATTATCTGCCCAAAGATGTTACAAAAAATGCTTGATTTGAGTTTGTTTTTTGCTATCTGAGAAAAACAAGGAGGAACAGACATATGAAGACAATGAATGGCAGTGCTTCTGCACGATCACTGCAGAGCTTGAATTGCAGTTTTAATAAATATGCTGTTTGCACTTTAAATGCCTTATTTGAATGGTTTTATGTTCAGTCTGGGTGTAACTATAAATGTAGTCGTGGACAGAAGTGTGTTTCTGGTAGATGCAACTTTTTTTTCTTCTCAATCTTTGAAAACATTCCTTATGTCTTTTTACTATCCATCATAAGGGAACTGAGTGAAAAGTTTGTTTTAACAGTATACATTTCTTTATTAAAATTAGGCAATAATACAGGAAATTGAAAGTTATTATGTTAAGATAAAATAATTATTTTCTATTAATAATAATTCTTAAAATAATGTTATCAATATTGATAATATATTTAATAGTATAATTTACTTTTAATACTGATTTTTATTGTAATTTAAATACACTTAATTACATTTATTATATGATAATATGAATATATATTTAAGAATGTCATTTCATATCTTGAAAAAAATATGATGCAATAATATGGGAAATAGAAATATATGGAAAAATGGTGATTATTTATTAAATAAATAATGTTAATTTTCTAATGTTATTGATAAAAAATATTGTATTAATATTATTTGAATGTACTTTTTAATTGATTTATAAATGCAAGTAATTTAATACAATTAAATAACATTTTATTTAACAATTTCAAAAATTACAGAATAAAACAAGTCTGATCAGTTCGTGGGAAAAAAAAATAGCCGAAAACTCGAGTATAAAGTCAAAAATGTCACAAGCCAAACTGGGTTTAATGGGATTCCCAATTAGTGATGCTGAATTTGTAGCGTTCCCCCAGCAGGTGGCGACAAAGGGCTGACGTAAAAATAAAATAAAATAAAATAAAAATCTCCGTTCATCTTTGCACTACCCATGCCCATGTAGTTTGTTAGACTTGAATGGGTGGGATCAATCGCATGTAGATTGCTTGCATTGTGGACGTAGTGAGTTTACAAATGAGTACTAATCAGGACAACACAAAAATACTGACTGGAGACTGTAAACAATCAGGAGCGCAGAGAAACTCTACAAGATAAAAAAGAGAGACATCAGAATTAAAAAGAATTAACAGGAGGACTGACTGCTTGACATGGATTGTCCAGACATTTGCAACACAATACTTTTCAAGAGGAAAACATATTGATACTTTGTGGCGTTTTTAATTCAGTTCTCTAACACTAGATATCTTATATATTCACGCCAATTTGAAACTGGATCTGAAACGGATCACTTTCAAAGTCTTTTTTTCGACTAAACTGGAATGTGATCGCACGTACTGGATGTATATTGGATTTATAAAGGGCAGTCGGCTCCGGAGTAAATTAAGAGTCAATTAGACATAGAGCATCTGAATTCTGCATCAGGAAAACATCATAAAAGCAAAGTATGGGGAATATTGAGAGTGTAGACGGGCAATCTGAGATGAAGCATCATATAATGCCCTTGAAAGTTCCCATGCCTGACCAAACAGAGCTTGAAGAGAGATTTGCCATAGTTTTGGTGAGTATACAACAATTATATGTAGCTACAATACAGTATATGCTCGAGTTTTCTTTTATCTTTAAGGTTTACTTTCACTTTTTTTTTTTTTTAAACATACTTTATGGTATTTATTTACAAGTGGTCATGTTTAGTCTCTCCTTTATTTAAAATAAAGTGTTATACTGCTTTATTCCCCGACTTTTACAGTACTCGACATTTAATCACATCGCATAGATAGGCTAAATGAAGTGACAGCCCGACATATGTTGACACCTCTGATATTTAACAGTATGTCAGAAGTGTGTGGTGTCAATAATAGCACATATAGCCTACTTTAAGACTTTCTCAAATGTTGAACTGCCACAGTCTGTCCACCCCCATTTTGTTACTCGCACGCTTCTCACTCCTTTTGTCTCTAAAACTTCGCGAGCTCAAATGATGTGATATTTCACGCGTGAGTGAAAAACACAGGCACAAAATACACTTCGCATTCCAATTGGTTGGACTGGTAAAATGACATATAGGTAAAGACTGTCATTTTGTGAGGGATGTAATATAGTTCATCTCCTCAAACAGCGCAACATTTTCTGAATTCCCCCAAAACTCCTACGAGCGCGAGATGGTAAAAGATCCGCCTCATTCTCTCTATCGCTCTCCATCGTGTCTCGCTCCAGCGCCGTGCTACAGTTAAAACTAGACATTTGTGTTAAATACACACTTACACACTCATCTGCCAACATAATTCCGACACGATGAGGCAGTTAAGCGTGTTTATGTAATAACAGTATCATAACACCATACACTTGGAAACATACTCAACTTAAGCACCGCCTGCTGTCAGAGTTTTGGTTGTCTTGTTTCTTTAGTCTCTTGATGTTCATCAACTATTGGTTATAGACAGTTTAATACACGCTATATTGCTTTTAGATTATTTTCCAAAGTACAAATAGTTAACTATGATAAATTGTGATGAATTTGTTTTATTAATGCTCACTGTGGTTGTAACTGAAAATTAATACACTGTTATCTATGTAAGGAGAGCAACGTCTATTGTTTATTATGGACAGATTGATAGATAGATGGATGGACAGATGGATATATATATATATATATATATATGGATGGATGGATGGATAGATAGATAGATAGATAGATAGATAGATAGATAGATAGGGGGTGGATGGATGGATGGATGGATGGATGGATAGACAGATAGATAGATAGGGGGTGGATGGATGGATAGATAGATAGATATAGGGGTGGATGGATGGATGGATGGATGGATAGATAGATGCACAGATAGATAGATAGATAGATAGATGCATGGATAGATAGATAGATAGATAGATAGATAGATAGATAGATAGATAGGGTGGGTGGATGGACGGACGGACGGATGGATAGACGGACTGATGCACGGATAGATGGACGGATGCACAGATAGATAGATAGGTAGACCGATGGATGGACAGATAGATAGATAGATAGATAGATAGATAGATAGATAGACTGATGGATGGATAGATGGACGGATGCACGGATAGATGGATGGATGCACGGACAGATAGATAGATAGATAGGTAGACCGATGGATGAATAGATAGATAGATAGATAGATAGATAGATAGATAGATAGATAGCTGATGGATGGATAGATGGACGGAAGCATGGATAGATGCATGGATAGACAGACAGATAGACAGATAGACTGATGGATAGATAGATAGATAGATAGATGGATGAATTGATGACAGATAGAGAGATAGACAGACGGACAGATAGATAGATAGATAGATAGATAGATGGATGAAAGGGCGGGTGGATGGTTAAATGAATGGAGACAGACAAACAGATAGATAGATAGATAGATAGATAGACAGATGAACGGATGCATAGATAGATGGATGGATGGACAGATGGATGGATGGATGGATGGACAGACAGACAGACAGATAGATATATGAATGGATGCATAGATAGATAGATGGATGAACGGGCGGGTGGATGGTTAGATGAATGGACGGACAGACAGACAGACAGACAGACAGATAGATAGATACCACCATTGCATCTTACATTCTTATACAGAATTATTGTTTTATTTGCAGTGCTCAAAGAGTTCTACTTTAGCAACAAAGTGACCTCATTCCCTCCGTAGTGGACAGAGGATGGAAAGACTGACCATCCCGGGGTGGGTCCAAGGTCACTTTTAGAGCCTTGTCGGCAGTCTTATTTAAGTGCAGCCAGATTTCCACTCACTGTTTTAAATTTGTGGGAAAGAGTAACATTTGTGTTTTAGAGCTGTTTCAAAAACAGCATGTGCTCGGCTCTGTGTGTCTCATTTTAGAGATAAAGGAACATCAAAGTTTGTGCCTTACAGAGATCAGTCTACTCAGGAAAAGAGGGGTTTGGATTCACACTATGGTACTGATTAGAAGACACCCAGGTTGAGAAAGTTTATTCCTTCAAAGAGGTATTGATACAGTTTGAACAAAACCACATTTTCCCCCAGCAGTCATTTGTGCATGTGTGCATTATATATTTAAAAGAAATGAATAAGAACAATTTGTTCTGACAGCCTTGGTCTTTCCATTTACCTTTATAACTTTCCTGAGAGCAACATTTAAATGTAAATCTAAACAGCAACGTCAACACGTTTCAGTCAGTGACATTTCAGTCAGTGACATCACCAACCCTCCATCACTTCCTCCTTTGATTTCCTGTGTGCTTTTTCTTGTGGTGAACATTTAGCTCTGTGTAGTTGTGTCTGGTCGTACCATCTCCCCACCCTCAGATGCTTGCTCTCAGATGGATAATGGTAGCCCAAAATGATGTCATAGGTGTAGGTCGTGCCAGCACAGTAATATCCTTACAATGATGGCTTTAACAGGAGCTTAGAACAGGAGGGAGGATCGTGCATGGAGATGGATCAGGGTAATGAAACCCCTGGGATACATCAGAAGACTTCAATAAATAAAAACGCTTAGTTCGAGACTAACTGAGCATATGTGTTGTATAGCTTCCCTCCTTTTTCTTTTTCTGGCTGATTCAGGCTCAGCTCTTTGCGGCTGGACACAGCTGGCCCAACATTTTTCCCCCGTTTGCAAAAGGAAATTGCATTGTGGAGCAGCCAGTGGTGCATGGAGAGCTTAGCAAATTGGCTACTGGTTTTCTTGATGTTCTGAGTCTAGATTGTTGCATTTGTCTTATTTGTTCACACAAACTTGTGTTTTTAAATTGTAGCAGATTATAATTTTCTTTAATTAGATTAGGAACATTATAACTTAATATAGACAGATCTGAGAGAGGCTCTGAACCAGCTGTCTCTTGTTTACCTCAAATTCTGCCTTGATATGAGGTGTGTTCAATACAGCATAAATCAAAATCGACTTTTTACTGTTTAAATACACATTCCTAGTGCACAATTCATTTGTGCATATTATTTAGAAAGAATCTTTCACCAAAATGCACTAATTTCCTTTTCGGCTGATATCACTAAAACCTATTATTTTTAGGGATGGAAACCATAAGAAATGTAATGCTACAGGTTTTGGATTTCAATTCCTCTAAACAATTGCGATTCCTTCATGGTTTCATTAACAAATCTTTTAGTACTTTTGAGGAAGAAATATCTGGAAAAAAGAAATGTAATTCTTATTGGATTAATTGGACATAGCAGCCTGTTACCAAACTGGTGATTGATGATTTCATTTTTAACAGAAAAGATTCTTTCCAATGGTGTGTTTACACATACTTTTTTAATTAAGATATTTTTGTTAATTCATTAATTTTTTAAAAATACCACTAATTACAACAAAACTCATAATGTGTGTCTTTACCTGCATATTGTCGTATCAACAACCATCCAGTAATTGTCCCTTTGCTAAGCCCCGCCTTAAAAGTGTTTCTGACCAATCCTATCTTTGCAACTGTTGCCGTCCACCATTTCTCTGACAAGTGCTTGCTTTTTTCCAACGAGAGTCTATGGGGTTTAAAATGTCACTCTTCATTCCAGCCCACGTAAGAATATTATTAATTCCATTTATGAGAATATTTTGACAAACACCACAATTCACGGCAATCTTCCTTTCATTACTATGGCAAGATTTGCAAAGCTAGTCAGAGCGAACAATGGTAACCAAGCGGGGCGGAGCTTAGCGAAGGGTCGGTTATTCTGATTTAATTCTCACGAGCCAAACACACCCAAAACACTGTAACAGTTGTTGGTTCATTTTGAGTCGGACATGACAAAATGAATGACGTGTTTCAGTAGGTTTTTCCATTCACAAACAAGAACCGGCTAAGAGTTATTTGCGATATAGATTCAAAAGAATCGTCTCGTAAGAGTCATTCGTTCAGGAATCAGGCTACTCTGTTCGCGCTGTAGATTCAAAAAAACCGGCTCTAAAAAGTAATTTGTTCAGGAATTGGAGTCAGAGTTAGAGTATTTTAGCATGGTGTTGCATCAGCATCTATAGAAAAATGCACATTCAAGAAACTTTAATAGAACAGATAGTCATTAATATTATTTGGTTCTGGAATTTTAAAAACGGAACGGGTTCTGGAAAAGAACCGGGTCTCGGTTCCCATTCCTATCCCCTCCAATCACTGGCTCTATACTGGTATTTTCCAATAAATTCCCAATTAATAAACCCAAGTCCCACCCTACATTTGTTTCACTCTGAAATTTGTCAGATTACGGATATAAAATCAGTTGCGGATGTCATTTCACGTTGACTTTAAACAGTTTAGGTGGAACACTGAATCTATACGGAAGACTCTATGGTAATGGAACCTCTTATACCTCACTCTGAAGTTAAGGTCTGGCTCCCCAGTTAAACTTCTCCATATGGGCCTCTGTTTTGTTAAATAGACGAGGTGTAATTTTTTTGAGGTGCAGCGATGGAGCAGGAGTTTGTGTGTGATATCCTCTTTCAAAGTGCCCCTGCTCGACTGCACAGCGGCAGATTCCTGTGGTCTGCGCTCGGTTAAAGCCACGGGAGAACTTTAGAGAGGAAAAATTCCCTTTGAACTGGCTGTCTGCCATTGTGCTCCGTTGTAATGACTTTACCAACACTCTTAGGAGAATGCCATACTATAGGGCTATTTCAAAGACTACTTTGCTTATTTTCTTGCTTACTTTGGAGTACACTTGGAAAGATTTGCTGCTTTGACTATTCTGAGAAGCTGTGTGTGTTTGTGGGTGAGTGTGCAAAATTCAAGCTTTGCCACACAGGGAGAGGTGACAGAGTGACCCCGCCAGCCCCATTGCCTGTCAATCTGACCCCTGACATAGTGCTGTCGGTCATGTCATTGTATTTGATAGATGTCACTCATGTGGAACTAAAGTAGTCAAGCTGTGGCCTGTGTTTATGGGGCATTGAACCTAAATCATTTTCATTAATTTGGCCCATGCTACATTTATCTGCCCTGTGTGTCTGGTCAGCCTACTTTAGGGCTGAGTGGAGCAGTTATAAAGAGCCTGCAGGTGGGGAGGAATCAGCCATTGTTTGTTTGTTGTGCCACAGACTCATGCTGTGGGAATGTACATCTGTCTCTCCAATGCCCCGTCACAATAGGCCATTGTAGGTACTTTTCTCCGGGACTAGTACTTTTCGTCGCTTTTGCACCTAAGGATCTATAGTTCCTCGGAACTCTTTTTGGGGATTTTTTAGCTCCTACTCTGGAGTAGGTACTATGGGAGCATATAGGGACTGTTGGAGACTGTGGGAGGTGCTGCAGTCTGTGATTGGCCAAAAACCTATGACGCACAAAGCATTGAGAAAGGAGAGGAGTCCACAGTAGTGATGGGAAGTCAGATACTTTTCCGCGAATCGGTTCTTTCGGACGGTTTGTTTCAATGGACCGGTTCAAAAAAAGGATTCACCAGTTAATTTACATCATAGCGTAATGATGTCACAATACATAATGCTAATACGCCGGCGTCGTAGAATACACACACAAACACATTCAATAAAGCCATATGTAAGTGCATATTGCTGATTATTACATTTTATTTAATTAAGTTATAATAATAAGCATGTTTATTGTCATCAGTGTTTCATTCAGTGATCTTACAACACATCCTACATTAAAGTTTTGCACCTAAAGCACCCAATACTGACACTGATATACAAACGCGGATGTTCTACACATGTCTAAAGCATACAAAGTGATTAAACTAGTCTTAATCAACTCACCCTTTTTTTTTACAGAAACCATGATCCAGCTCATCACAACTTCAGATATAATCTGCATCCACAATACTCAATAGTAAAATTTGTTTACATCTCTCGACTGAAACGTTTCGCCCCCTTATTCAAGTCCTTGGTTTATGCATGCTCATCAGCAGCTCACTGATCAGCAGTTCTCAGTATTATGTCTGAAAGAGGCGATTCTCAGTTCATTGTACTGGTGACTCACAAATTGCTGTGATCGACTCAATAACCTGTTGACGCGAGAGCTGCTGTCCTCGGATCAGTGAACTGTTGACTCGCGAACTGCTGTGAATGACTCAATGTACTGTTGACTCGAGAGCTGCTCTCCCGGGATCAGTGAACTGTTGACTCAAGAGCTGTAGACTGGATCATCTTCATACATTGATAAAACGGTAATACAATCAAGTCATAAACATATTTCCAGTATGTTTTATTTGTTACACTCTCTGTTGTTCAGCAAAATACACCTGAAACATATATTTCGGCCCTTAGTCACACACATGTTCAATGTCAGCAGCTCATCGGTTCTCAGTATGTCGGACACCTCCGGAAGAGGCAATTCTCAGTTCAGTGTACTGTTGACTCAAGAACTACTGTGAGCGACTCAATGTACTGTTGACTCAAGAGCTGCTGTGCTGTCCTCGAATCAGTGAGTGTACTGTTGACTCGAGAACTGTTGCGACCGGAACATCATCATATGTTAATAAAACGGTAATACAAGCAAGTCATAAACATATTTCCAGTATGTTTTATTTGTTATACTTTCTGCTGTTCAGCAAAATACACCAGAAACAGACATTTCGCCCCTTAATCACACACATGCTCAATGTCAGCAGCTCATCGGTTCTCAGTATGTCAGACACCTCCAAAAGAGACGATTCTCAGTTCAGTGTACTGTTGACTCAAGAACTGTTATGAGTGACTCATTGTACTTTTGACTCAAGAACTGTTGCGACCCGAGCGTTCAGTCCGATTTGCAAAGAAGAGTTGGGAAAAGCAGATATCACCAGTTCTAGGATCATATTAGTCCCGGTTATCGGCTCATTTCGATTCGGAGTGTCAGGCACATCCAAGAGACAGATTAAGATAGAGTAACTTGTGGATCAATGTTGACTCGAGACGCAAACTATTTCAAATGATTCAGTCTGATTTGGTGAACTGGTTCAACTCGTTCACTAAAAAGAACCGGTTCAAAAGAACAATTCGTTCACGAACTGGACATCACTAGTCCACATAAACAACTAGCTGCTCGCATGCTACTCAGAGGACTGCACTAATTTTACAATTCCCTTAACAGAAATCAAATAAAACCAACAAAGTATACAAAGAGGTTCACCCGTTTCACATACTGTATATGTGTAACTTCGTTGGGAGACATGCTTTGAGCTTTCATCGCATCTGTACTGTTTGTGCTGTGTGAATATACAGAAAATAAAGTGATTTCTGGAGTACTACATACAATTTTTCCTGGGATGATGGATATAAATAATCAGATGTTTATCGAGAGTGGGTAATTGAACTCTATTATACACTAAACCATCATGAAATCTAGTTTACATGAGGGAAGTATTGCGTGCCTGTTACCGTATGATAACTTGCATCAAGAAGTATTTTTTAAGTCATTGAGTGAATATTTCAGTACAGTAATTTATGTTGAATCATAAAAGCCTTTATGGTAAAAGATTGTGTGATAAATAGGTTTATAGTGCTTTCAACATGTTGTCTGCTAAATTCAGCACGTGCTTTAGCCGTAGTCTGACCGCTTGTCTCATCTCTCACTCCAGCTGCAGCACGCACAGCTCTCGCGCCCAGTTTAAACTGTAACATGAAGACAAAGTCTGCGTCCGAAAACAGGAAAATGCTGCCTTGTTAATTTCATGCTGTTGTTTATATTGAATCGTACGTTCCAACCTTGTCAAAAGAAAAATGGTCGATACTAGATTACGTCACTATGGTGGTAACTATGTGAATGCGAGTGCAACAGGGGAAAAGTCTCCTCGGATGTTCCGTTCTTCGTAAAAGTTCTCATCTTGAAAGTTTCTACAGGAAAAGTACAGAACTGTAGGTGGGAAAGTGCCTAAAGCTCCTCTCTGTGGGCACTCTTGTTCTACACACAAACACATGCATGTTGTTTAAGTGTGAGAGACAAGTTTTTTTAAATATTGTGCTAAGACCCTTTAAAGATGAAGTGAATGAAATACTGAAGTATGTAACTTTTTCTTTTTTTAAACACTTTCTCCTATCCAAGCTTAATATGCAGAGACAACTATAAGCCATTCATAGGTTAATTTCCTTGAAAACTGTAAGCTGTTGCACAATGAAAATTGCTCTGTTTGTTTTGAATGACCCGCTTAGACCCACCTCAACAACGTTACTCAAACAATGGAGTGAGTTGGGGCGGGACTATCACTTTGTTTGACTAACGGCAGATGGGGGGCGTATTCAGAAAGCTGTTTTAAAAACGTTTATTTTTACAATTCCGTTTGGTGGTGCTAGTGACACAGAAATGACATACTTCAGCTTTAAGTAAGCCATTTGTTTGTTCGCTTTCAAAATATTGCTCTTTTGGTTTGCGCTTCCTGACTAGCCTGACATAGCGACATTGTCTTAACCAATGGCATAAGTTTGGGGCAGGCGTATTTGTTTACCGTCCAATGGAATATGGGGGAATGTTTGGGAGACCTGTTTGAAAACAGTTCTGCAATCCGTTTGGTGATGATATAATTTTAACCACTGCCCACTGTGGCCGAAGCTGGAAGTGTTTTTGACAGAATGGGCACGTGTTTATGGGTGAAATGTCCAGAGAGTGGCATCAAAATGGAGTTGTATTTTTAGTTGTAAATAATGCAATACAGTCAACAGGGATGTCACTTCCACTGGATGATTTCATTGTATCATCGTATGATTTTAAGAGTTGTTCATTACATTTTTTGGAATGTTCATTTGCTGTTTGTTGATCATTTTCTCTGTGACCCAAAGTGACCTCATGTGACTTTAACATCTATGTTATCCATCCATGAAAATGATATATGAATGAGCTGTTTAAAAAATTTTTTTTTATCATGTTTCAGCTTTTTATGTGCCAAGTAATATGTTTTATGCAATATATTAAACATGAAATTAAATTTTGATGTGTGTATGTGTGTGTGTGTGCTGGGGCAGGCTGCTCTCTTGCAGCTGTGTTGAGGGTCCACTCATAGCAGTGGTTTCCTCTCCAGCACAATGGAGGCTCTGTCAGTGTGTGTTGTTTTAGAGAGAGGGCCTCTCCACCCTGAGCCTTTTGTGCTTGCCTCTTTTACTCTGGAGCTCGCAGGAACTGCTGCAAGGCTGCAGCAGTTCTTAACAAATCGCATAATTTCTGTACACATCTATAAATAAGTGTTTGTTTGGTCAAGTTCACGCCACTCGTGATAAGGAAAATTATGTAACCTAGAACATCCTTTTCTCCTTCTGAAAAAGTGTATTTCCGTTGTTTAATGTATTTTAAAGTTGAACAGGACTGAGAGGGCAGTGTCTAGTTCTGTACTGGAAGTTAATATTTCCTTAAGATTATTATCTCAGGGAGGGTTTACTCACAGTGCCATCATGACACAAGCATGGTCACCTTCTCATCTCCTGCTAAACATTTCTAGTATCTTCACAGCAAGATCTGCTTGTTTGTGCTGGCAGCATTTTAAGCCCCTGTGCATTTTCAGTCAATGCTTAATTAACTGGAGACAACATATAAGTGCTGCTTTGCCTTCTTTTTGAGACTTAAATCCATGGTAATTTTCCCAAACACTCTTACATTTTCGGATCTTTAGAGACCCAGCACTTATATCTATCAAAAATGGATGTACAAAATGCCCAGATAGTGTCGAATTTTCAAAATATTTTCAAGACAGTTAGATATTAAGATATAAATATATTTTGATATATTTTAATGTTTTATTTTTCATAAATCAAAAGATAATGCAACAAATCAGGACGAATCTAGAACAGGATTTATTATTTTCACACTGAAATTTCATGAGTCACAACTGGCTGTCAAACACATATTGAGCTACACATAACACATAATCTACTCATAAGATACATATCAGCTACACCTAAGTTACACATATGTATTTTCCCAGGCACTTATTGAGTCTAAATAGATGAACAACTTACGTTATTTCAGTAGTACACCCAAATGACAATAGTCATATACTGTTCATGTGTTACACTTGCTATAGTTTACTTCAATGATGTTTCTACGTCAGCTAGCAATGTCAAATGTAAATCAAATCAATCACCGAAACATCAGCGTCACCTTGAGTAAAAAGTATAAAATGTATGTATACCTGCATATGGGATACTGATAATTCACCATTGTTGATAATTCATTGTTGGATAGAAAATCAACATGATGTAATGTTTATTTTAATGAATAAAGGACTAATTTCTCTTGTAATAAACAAAGAAATAGATAATCTGTGATAGTAAACTTACAATCATCTTCTTCATTCGGCTGCTCCTGTTAGGGGTTGCCACAGCGGACCATCCGTTATCCGCATATTTGACTTGGCACAGGATAGATATGAAATAATCATAAAATATAATTTATGGAAGGGTGAAAAAAAAAAAACTGACACTCTTACATACATTGGGTCCCTAAAGACCCTATACACGTTTGTTACTTAAACCATTATATTAAAAAAATGTTTTGCAATTGTGACATTTTTTCATTTTTTTGTTTTTTGTTACACTATTTATAAGAGATAGATTGAGGAATACTTAAGAAATTTGGGCACAACTCCAAAAAAGGATTAGGTACAGGGGGTGGAATGAGGTCCCGGGTCTCTTAAGAGCCAAGGTATGCGTTTAAGGGTTAATAGACTGTAGTATTTAAGTAGTTGTATTAGGAAATGCAACATTATTTAACACACTGTACACATTTTTTTTCCTACATTTTAAAGGTGCACTGTCGATGTTGCATTAGTTTTGGATTTATAATGACACATAGCTACTGTATGTGGGAACAGCACAATGCAAAAGCAATAGTTTTTGTCTACCAATGCCACTGTAGAAATTTGCTATTGACAGTCAGCTATGGAGATAAAATGAGTCATATTTAGCAGGTCATTTGATCATGTGAAATAAACCCAGCTTTAGACTACTACTAGGACTGGAGTCTTTATGTCATGTACATAATTATACATGATTTAAACACATTTTTCCAGTACTATTACTATTAGTACAATTACAGTACAGATACTATTCATTTCTTTTGGGAAAATAGATTACTAAGTGCACCTTTAGGAAATGTTTTCAGTTTATTGGTTGACAAAGTGAAGTAATCTCCTATACTTTCATTCTTGGCGTACTCTGTGTATATCCACTATGACCCTGTTCTGCCCCTCCATCTCCTGTTTGGCCTTCCGAAGAAACAAACAGGACATCCTTTTTTCAAGTGTCATCCAGAGCCTCTGATTCACTATAAATTATATTTGCAGAGTGTTTATATATATTTATGTAACCTCAATTCTGTACTCATGACTTTATATCTGACACATTCACATAGTTAGAATTAATCTTGATCATATTTATTAACTGAGATGTATTTGATAATGACACCATATGAGAGCATTGAAGCATTTTAGTAATTTACATACGGCACATCCTGTAGTTTCAAAGAGAAAGAGAATCCCTATAGTCACAAATAGGCACACATCTGGAACCCTAATTATGACCTTTAGTAGTTGACATTCCTGAAATCATGCCTTATTACAGGAAAGACTTTGAAGAAGTTGCATCACTAATGATAATAGATTTTAGAGGTAAAGTGCATGATTTTTGTAAAGCTAAAATACTTTCCCCTATCTCAACTTAATGCACAACAAAAAATAAGCCATTCTTAGGTGGATTTCCCTGAAAAGTGTAAAAACTGTTTAACCAAATCAAAACATTTCTCTATTTGTTTGAGCATCCTGGCCAGTCTGACATAGCAATATTGGCTCAACCAATGGCTTGAGTTTGGGGTGGGGTTTGTTTGACCAATAGATCCTATTTACAGTAGCACCATCCTTGATTTTTGATGGGAATGAAAACGATGCTGTGAGGGATAGACTCTTCAATGACATGCACTGTATAAAGCTATCAAAAAGCTCCTATAGAACATGTAATTTTCCACAACTTTTGTTGTCTTGAATTTTTTGTCTACTTAAAAGTTTCTTGGAAAGATATTTTTTCAATGTTTCATTAGCAGAATGATCCAAAAGTCCTTTAAACAACTGTACAACCCATTAAAAAGACTCAACGTCTATCCCTGTCAGCCTCGTTGTCATTCCTGTCAAAAAGAAGGCACTACTGTGAATAAGGTCCATGGAACACATTGGAAGTTTGGGAAGCCTGTTTGAAATTAGTCATTATGTTGCTACGTATACTATTTGGTGCCACTTGGTTGTCACACTTCCACATTTTTGCGGGAAATGTGTTTTCTCCTTGACCTGACTTGCGATTTATGGCTGGCATGCTGAGTTGCAGAACCCCCAGGGAATGTGTTGGTGGAGAAAAGCAAAGTGCACAAGCCTGTAGGAGGCACAGCACAGCTGTAGACCATCGAGGTGTTAATGGCCACATCAACATGATGTTATGGGACTTTACAGCATCTGTGTTTTCCAATAAACCTGCTGTGTTGTTGAAGAATTTGGGAGGAAATTTTCATAAGCTGTGCATTTTCAATGCACTCTAACAATTCTAGAGAACTGAAGTGGCCTAACTAGTTTTACTTTCAAAGAGCAAATTTACTCTCTTTCATAGCTGATAACAGTGGTGTGTTCAGGGGCGTGTGAACAGAGGCAACAAAATACTGCAGTGAAAAGCTATATGAAGTGGTTATTAGACAGAGGTTTTGTGTGTAAATAATATGTTACATTGTTATAGGGTAGTTGACACATTAACTTTGCATGTCAGTGAATTTTTTTTAATCAACATCAAGATTTTTGGTTTGTTTTTTATAGTCATTGTATAACGAAAAGTCTATATATTAGGTACAACTGTACCACTGTACACACAACACTTTGAACTCCATTCACTCCTATTAAAACGCTTCTGAATGTGGGAGACTGAAAAATTTGCATCACGCTGTGCACAAAAGTTGAAGTTTGGTGAACTTTGACCTGCGAATTTGGATGAAGAGAAGACGATTGACCAATATATCGAAACGTTGATCAATATAAAGAATACATATTTCAAAGCTGCATGTTTTTATTGTTTCAGGAAAGTGAGTTGATGGTATATTTTAACATTCTGAAAATAATGCTATTTGTTATTAAAAAAAAATAAAAAAATTCACAAGCCCTAGAGCGTGACATCATATCCTGTCCATTGCGGTGTCTGAATTAATTTTGTGACGGTGGCTTTAATCGACTTTTTGTCTTCACCAGTTCCTTTTAAATGGTACTGCGGTATGACAAATTAATTTTTAAAAGTTAAAATATTCCATATTCCATAGTCTTTCAATTAATATGATCGTAAAAACTGCATGAATATTAATTATCAAAATGCTGCTTAAGGAATATTCCAGGTTCAATACAAGTTAAAATCAATCAACAGCATTTGTGGCATAATACTGATTACCACAAAAATTTATTTAAACTCATCCCTCATTTTCTATAAAAAAAAGCAAAAATCTGGGTTCCGGTGAGGCACTTATAATGGAAGTGAATGAGGCCAACCTGTACACATTAAAATGTTGTTTAAAAAGTATTCCCACAAAATGAAAACAATATGTGTTTTAACATGATTTTATTTTGATAAAATCACTTGCTAATATTTTCTGTGTAAAATTATATCAAATTGTACAACTTCGTTGCCATGACGACATAACACCGTAAACACTAAAATGACAGAAAAAACACAAATACACAAGTTTTAGCAGAAGATTTAATGTAAGTGCTTTTATAAAATTATATGCTTCACATTTCTGCCTTAAAACCCTCAAAAAATTGGCCCCATTCACTTCCATTGTGCTGTAAGTGCCTCACTGTATCCTTGATTTTTGCTTTTTTTTTTTTTAAAGAAAAGGAAAAATGAGTCTAAAGTAATTTTTGTGATAATCAATTTTATGCCACAAATGCTGCTTACTGAAATGAACTTTTACTGAACCCGGATTATTCCTTTAAAATAGTTTTAGATGGAGTGTAGCATGTCTCACCGTCGGACACATCGCCTTTCCAAAAGTATTTTTTGCCAACTACTGTATATTATTTCTATTATTACATATTATTATGTTTATAATAATGTATTAGTAGCGTTAGTGTCATTGTTGTATGAATTAACCACATTCCTGAATGGTTTGGAATGGGGATCATCTGTGTTCCTTGTGTAAACAACTGGTGGGGAAGGGTGAAGCAGTTCACTAGTACCTCAACCTCACTTTTTTCTGTGGTGAGATGGATGAGACAATTGTGTTTTGTGGATTTGCTTTGTTGTGATTGCCTGGTTCAGGTTACTGGTTAGGATTGGGAGATAGGGTGTCAGTTTAGTGAATGGAGGACAGCATTTTCTCACACTCCATTTTGTCTTGCTCGGTGGCAGGAGAATTGCCTGAGAACAGCCCTACCACCTAAAGAGCTCCTCTTTCGTTACAAGCAGTATTTTACTCAGATTTAACTGTTGCTGTTAAATGAAAGTGTTGGAAGTCCCCCTGGCCTTGCATGTCATTGACAGCTGAGGTTCCCATGCTTATTTATTGTAGTATGCATTGCTTAAAGGAATACAGAAGTGGAAGAGCTTCAAGACTTAGTTGATGTTTTGTAAGACAAGGGAATCCACCCATGGCCCAATATTATAGTCTGATTTACATATAATATGTGATGTCATTCCTCATGGTCATTTTGTTGAGTAATATTCCATTCATCTAAAAAATGTGACATGTTTTGAGGTATTTCCAAGGGTATTCACGGTTTTAGAGCTTTATTTTTCTCATATTTTTTCCAAAAATACCACGATTCTACATTGACATATTATAAGAAGGACTATTTAATAATCGTAATCAAATTAATAACTTTATATGCCGATTGACTAATCAAGTTAATCGCAATGAATTACACACACACACACACACACACACACACACACACACACACACACACACACACACACACACACACACATATATATGTATGTATGTATATGTATATATATATATATATATATATACATATATACATACATACATACACATATATATGATTTTGCTGATTTGCAAATATTGATAATATGAAACAAAAAGTGGCTTTAGAAGTCATTATATTGTTTGTTTTCATTCAGTATTTAATAGCCTATTACTGGCCTACAGTCAGCCACAATTAATTTGGGGCTGGGGCTGCACTGACAGAATGAAAGTGGTACTTCAAGCTTGAATTGCTCTGATGGTAAGAGAATTAATTATGACAGAAAATACGGGCAGGATCGGCTTGGATTAGATCTTCAGGGTTTTATTTTGAGCCCTTTTGAGATGACTTTGGCACATATAGCTTAGACCAGTCTCTCTCAGTAGGGTTTGCTTTTCAGATTGGATGTGCTGAAGATATTGCTGAGTAAAAATACAAAATATTGCATGTCTTGGGTTGAACTTAGTCCTCCTTGAAACTAAGGGGAGAAAAATGTGTATTTTGTCTGCACCAGACTTGATGTAATATTCAAATTCCTTGTGTTTAATGCAGTGAAACAGAGAGCTTTTTTTCAGTAAGGGGAAAAAAATGGTTGGAAAGTTTTAGTATTTTATTGTACAGAAGGGTTTCAACATAAAAAAAAAAAAATCCCAAAAGTGCCAAAAATATTTGGCAAAATGAGAGGAAAATGAAAAAGGAGCATGGTTCAGCAGACCCTTGAGTGAGTATCTCCCCAGTAAGAGCTATTGTCACAGCATCCACTTACTTCCAGGGTCAGTGTGCATTCCTCAGATCCTGCGTTGACGCTTGGTGCCTGGGGACCTATTAGCTGGAGCTCAGTAGCTGTATGGGGGAGACGGTCAGATGGGGTGTGTGTCTGGCGATCTGCTCCGGTCTAGTCGACTATGCTAACACATGCTAGATCCATTGAAAGGATATAAGATCCCTCTACAGACCTAGTACACCCCCACTTTCTGTACTACAGTACTGTTAGAACTCATAAAATGGAGCCAGGGAGTGCATTCTACCTGGTAACAAAGTAGTCAAAGTGCCGTTTAGCTCAGTTTGTAAACCACTCTTATTGACTTATAGGGTTTAAGTTATATTATAGGTTGTAAATTTGAGTGAGCTTAGGAAGAGTTTATATTGGATGTGTCCCAGCTTCTAGGCTCAGTACTGGGAGCAGAAGCCCCAGAGCTATGCATGGACGAAAAACGCATTTGTATTGTTTGTGTTTATAAATGTAGCTTAGAATTTTTGCTCAGATGAACTCCCTCTGTCCTCTCAGAGTGGACAGAGAGCCAGCCAAATAAGGCTGTAAAAATGTGTAGCCCTCTTTTAAACATGCCATAGCTGTGCCCATGGTGAAGACTAATATTTGACCACACCAATATGGGGAAGGAGAGCCTCAGTGTTTTTTGTCTGTCTCTTAAAGGGAAAGATCTCCCAAAAATGCAAATTCTGTCATCATTTACTCATTCTCATGTCATTCCAAACCTATATGACAACCTGGTCTCATAGCATTATATTACTACTATAACTACATTTTTGCTAAATTTTTATGTGGCTCGTTGTATGTATCATGGCAGTTTCTTGGTGAAGTGAACACTAGAGCCGCTACGAGAGTGACTTTTATTCACTTTCACACAAATCACAGATTATCAGTTCATAAACACTTACTTTTTGTTCTGTTCCTCACACAATGCTATCTTGTGACATGCAAACACTTTTACTGAAATTGCATGACTTGTTAGGTGATACATTTTAATGTTTGCATTACATAACCAACTACATTTACAAGCTTGTTTGAGTGCGATCAAATTGCATGATAGCTCAACTGAAAGAGCGTTGCACTTGAGATGCAAAGCACAAGGATATGAGTCCTGAAGAGCGTCTGTGTCGACATGTGTGCCGAATATGTCATAGAAGCATCCCAAAATAACGTGAAATTGGACATTTCACCTTGGAACTGCCGCGATACTCGTAATTTTGCAAAACTGTTCAGGCTGCATGCTGATATTTGTTCCTTGTTACACCAAAAAAAGAATCTTCTCATACATCTTTTCCATTCTACGGCAGTTCATAGTGACAAAAAAAAAAAAAAAAGGGACTATTAAAGCACCGTAAAATGAGTACATACAACTTGTGTGCTATATTACGTCATAGTCTACTGAATTTTGGTCTGTTCATCACACAAATCTATCATATGGTTTCAGAAGTCTTGGAATGTACACTCAAAAAAATGATTTTTTGATGCTTGTTCAATTTTCTTAATTAAAATGAACTAAAGCAACACAATTCTAGAACATTTAGTGAACTACACTCTGTAGTACGTCCAACCAGCATGTAGTTAGCATGCTAACATTCACTTTCACTAGTTTGTACATAAAGAAATAGAGATTTATTTGAGTTACATTGACACGTCTAATTTTGTTGGATTTACCCAATTCAACTAGGTTTTTTCTACACAAAGTGTTTGTGTTGAGATTACACAGTAATTTTAAGTGAAGAAAACTAATTTCAAACACGTCTCTGATTGAATCAATTTAGTCAAAAAGCTTTTCTTTTTTTTTTTAGTGATAGAGCTACTTAGATTTAGAGTTGTATGGACTACTTTTATGCTACTTTTGGAGCTTGTTTGGAGTAAATAATAAGAATATTCATTTTTAAAGTAATAATTCAATAATAGTTCAATAAAAAAAAGCTGTCCTCAAGATGTAACTGAGAAAGCACATTTTAGGTTCCTTTTTTTTTTTTACTTTATGTTGACCATCTGTCAGACCTGTGCTTTTCATCATGTGTAGTGTTTTTGTGAGCAGGGCTGTGCGTGACTCGTTCTCGCTTTCTCTCTTGTCTCCTGGGCTCTCCCCTTCTCTTCATTTTCTGCAATCTGATACCTAACAAGAACTCAAGCTACTGTTCTCTTTAGACACATCTTTCTCCCCCAAAATGTCTCATGCTTCTTACTCACTGCTTTATTTTAAGTTATTTACATCGGTATGTCTCATCACGTGCCTTTCCTCTGCTACATTTTTCTTCCTCTTTTTATTTCTGTCTTCATGACATTTTTCTCCCAGATTTATCAAGCATGTAAAAAATCATGTTCCCAGAAACTAAAATACACTGCTCTCATGAGTAATTTATTGCCTGAGCGTCAAATAGTGAGTGTTTATTCCTTAGTTTTTGAGTCACTGTTGTTAGTCACAGTCTATTGTTCAACATAATCGTATGGAAAACAACTAAACATGCCAGAAAAAGGGAATGGTTCTTTGTTGTGTCCACACAGTCACTCTTTCACAAACTATACTGGGATCAAACAGAAGCTCTTTTTGTCTCTGTCATGGGTAGCGTCACTCTATTTTGAAAGTGAAGAGCTTTAGGGAGTTGATTTTAAGTTTAATTTCCAAACTTGGAAATACAAACTTCCAAAAGTTCAGAATCAGAGTCAGATCAGAATGAGCTTCATTGCCAAGTATGCTTACACGTACAAGGAATTTTTTTTGGTGACAGAAGCTTCCAGGGCACAAACAATACAGCGACAAGACAGAGATAATAATAATAATAAAAAAGCCAATAGAAAATATATGTATATATAGAAATGCACAATAAGACAAATATATATATATATATATATATATATTTATATATACAAATACAAATCTGTAATATACAGTGCAAGGTACTACTTTTAAAAATAAAGGTATTTTCATCTCAGATGTGGGTCTCTTTTTTAACTAATAATGAAAAAAAAAATTGACTTTTGTTAAAAACGTCAAATGAGATTAGTAAAATTAGATTAGGGGCTGCCAGTAAGGCAAACTAATTACTGCAGCAGAGTAGCCAGAAGGTCCTTTTGGGTACAAGTAGAATGTCCTCTATGTTTTTTTACATGACCACCTTTGTGTGTTGTAGAAAGTTTGAAGAATGTGTGGGATATATGTTGTATGCCAAAATAAAGTGCCCTCCCTTTTCGGGACAGGACACAAAGTGCTGTCTTCTAATTGAGATCATGCCGTCCCAGTGGTTAGGACTGAATTCAGGATTTTGCAATTTCAGACTGCTGTATTCAGAGCGTGGCCTGGAGAGGACAGCATAGTATTCTCATTCAGCTCTACAACTATCTAAATCTTTCTTGTCTATTCTTTGATCTTACTTCAGTGAGTTTTACCATTAAGGGTTTCTCCACTGAGTAATAGACACTTTGGTAGCTGTATGTGTTGTTCACAATGCAAGTTTCATTTCACTCACTGCATCCTTTTTTTTCCCCTCCAGAGATTAAGCTAATAATATCTGTACAGGAAGCTCTTGGGCCTTGAGAAAAAGCCCTAGGGTAAATACTGCCAAACTGAATTAGAAAAGTGAATCTTTAACTTATCTAGTTAGATGTCTACGGGTCATTCCTCATGTAACTACATTTCTGGACCTGAAAACAAAGAAACCTACTTTTCAGAGAATCATTATAAAGGCCCCTCTTTGCTCTTTGCAGTCTCTGTTATCACAGATGTGGGATCAGACCCTGAATCAACATGTGAACCTCACTGTGTTCTAAGTGCCCTAATTACATATAAGTCCAACAAATGGCCACCAGGCTGTCTTGGCAACCTAGCAACAGACATATGGCCAGATGCAACCTCTGAATCCTATTTTGAAGCCTCCCAGAGGAAAAGCTTTATTGCTCAGAGGTTGCTATTTCAAAAATCAGGAGACTTAACATAGATCTTTTAGTATTAGCTGTCTCCAACGTTTCTTCTAAAATTCCTTATGATGAATAAAAATAGAAATGAATGAGACAATTAATGACATGCAATAAAAGGGTAGGGATATAAAATGAACATGGATAGAATAGCTCAGATAATTTAGAAACTCAAGAAATGAGTTCATTTCATTGAAATCTTTTTATTGCACTATGTTATCTTGACTAATTTGAGCACAGTTTGTGACATTGTTGAGATCTCTTCTGGAACTTCAAAGGAGACTTATGCAAGATTAAAAGTCTAAGAAACAGGTGCTAAAAGTCTCTGTTTGCTCTCTATTTAGTCTCATTGCAGTCTAGGAGGAATGTTAATGAGATCTCATTTGTGATATTACTTCCCTGTGAGCTTTGATCTACAAGCATTTTGTCATTGGCGTTTCCATATTAATGTACAATTAATATATTATTAATTGGGGTTGGGAGGGTTACATTTCAAATGTAATCCATTACAAATACTGATTAATTAGTAAAACATGTAATCAGTAACTTAATCCAATTACTAAATTAAGAAAGTAATATAACCCGATTACTTTAAATTACTTTTGGATTACCTGAAGTTTACATATGTGAATAAAGTTAACAGAAAAGCAATATGATCTCAAACTCATGCCTTCTGGATGCAAACAAAATGTCTGATTAATGTTATGAGTTATGTAGCTATTATTATATATAAGAAAAAAACATGAAAACAAGGACACTGCCTCCTTAGTAGAAAGAACAAAATATATTAAAATGCAGAACAACTCAGGTGAGTCCTCCTAATCTAGAAAATTTGCTCATCAAGCAAATACAGTTAGAACGGATGCACTGAATTATGTCTTGGTGATTATTACACAAAATCTGATATACCTCAGATTCAAAAAGCAAAGTTTATTCTGCCAAGTATTGCAGTTGGTGTGTAGATAAATTGGCACCATTCATTAACTTCCAAATGCAACTGGTACAGTAGATCACAGGCTACAGTATCTTCATCTTCATTATTATTATTATTTATGCAATAACTCTAGTGTCAACATCACCAGCTATCGTTTATGGGTAATTCTATGTTTATGTTTGAGGAGGATTTTAATAATAATAATAATAAAGATTCTAGTTTTAAAGAATAAATTGAAATAAATGTAAAACTTTTTTGTGTGTCTTTAAAGCTGAAGTATGTAATTTCTGCGACACTAGCACCACCAAAAGGAATTGCAAAAATAAACAATGTTTTCAAGACAACTTTCTGAATACGCCCCCCATATGCCATTGGTCAAACAAAGAAATAGTTCTGCCCCCAAGTAACCATTGTAACTTGTTGGGGCGGGTCTAAGTGCTCAAAATTAACCAATGAATGGCTTAATAATAGTTGTCTGCATATTTAGCTGGGATAGGAGAAAGTATTTTAACAGAAAAAGTTACACACTTCAGCTTTAATTACTTATATCTACTTTCCATGAGTTTTGAAATGTTACATTTGACAGAATTTCTTCCTCACCCAGACTTTTGAACTGCTCTCAACAATAAATGTAAAATTAGTATCAAAACTGATAAATGGTCCACTGCAATTTTTTTTTTTTTTTGGGGGGGTGGATTTGTCCCCTTTTTCACCCAATTTGGAATGCCCAATTCCCAGTGTGCTTTTTAAGTCCTCCTGGTCACGTAGTGATTCGCCTCAGTCCGGGTGGCGGAGGACGAATCTCAGTTGCCTCTGCGTCTGAGATCGTAAACCCATGCATCTTATCACGTGGCTTGTTGAGTGTGTTGCCACAGAGACAGCATGTGTGGAGGCTTCACGCCATCCACCGTGGCATCCGTGCTCAACTCACCATATGCCCCACCGAGAGCGAACCACATTATAGCGACCATGAGGAGGTTGCCCCATGTGACTCTACCCTCCCTAGCAACCAGGCCAATTTGGTTGCTTAGGAGACCTGGCTGGAGTCACAGCACGCCCTGGGATTCGAACTAGCGAACTCCAGGAGGTGGTAGCCAGCATATTTTACCACTGAGCTACCCAGGCCCCCATTGCAATTTTTTTTTACCTAAGAACTTAAAGCTACACTATAACTTTTTTTGTTAAAAATAACAAAATGTCATTAATGAGAGAGTGCAACAAAAATCCATCTTCCAAACCATGTCTTTACCCAAATACACTTTGATACACCTATAATAATAATTTGTATTATGAATATTTTAGAGCTGTTGGGACGGATTTCGTGGGAAATTGCATACATACGTCATTCGCCCGTGCGTGTTGACGTCATATCCGTACACAGAGAAAAATAAGATCCGGCTACTGTAGTGCGCATGTGGGAGTAGCTGAAGCTGAAAGTTTGTTGTCGCAACTAACGAGAAAAATTGACCATGGATCATTCAAAACAGCAAACCTCCAGGGAATCACTTTGTAAAAACAAAGAAACCCTGAACAGAGCAGTCTACAAGCAAATAGGGAAAGCGACAGAGTCCGTAATAAAACTCGAATCAACATCGGCTTGGCTTTTCAGAGGTGGCGACAATTCCGAGATCTGAAAGAATTTAAAAGCAACCCAGAGATGGCTTTTTTCTTACTCAACAGGTAAGATATTTTATTGATATGATTTGTGTATAATTGTGTAGTCACACACACGTCTCTGTGTGTGTGTGTGTGTGTGTGTGAAATACAATAATTATACTCACTTGCTAGCACACTTGTGTATATTTTCTTTGTAACTGCAATCATTTATATAAATAAATCCTTTAGTCCTAGGCTTGCCAAGGACATGTGAGTCTTGAAATGATGTTGACCACTGGTTGGTAACAATGACAATCTATAAATTAGTTACTACCATGTTCTTTTTGGCCAGAATATCCTGCAGTTCTAAAAACGTTACATTGTTTGACCTCATCAGACTAGCAATCGTTATGTCTAATGTTAACAAACGTTGTCTAACTTTTGTAATGTAATTTATTTCAAAACATCAATGTTTCCAAGAAGTCAAAACAACAGCATAAGATATGGCACTTATCTGCTCAGATGACATGTTTTCGGATATCCGTCTTTTCCTTTCTTTCATTATTTATTTGTCCATTTGCTGTGATAAGATGTCCTGTATTCATGTGTACACCGGTGCCTCAAACCACATTCATCCACGCAGAGGAGCAGAGCCGAAGCACAACCGAAACAATGTTCTTCCGCAAGACACGTGCAGTTTTATTTTTTAACCGCTAGAGGGCCAAAAGTTACATAGGGTACAATTTGGATTTTTTTAAAAATGAAAAAAATGTATTTGGTCCCTACTCCCTATTGCTGTTGTCATTACATCACGAAAGCATTTCTGAGAACAACTTTAGAGTTTCAGCTGAAATTATGATGGTAATGAGAAGTGAGTGAAGTTTCAAGAGTAGGTGTACCATGTACAGGAATATGGGAATATTTCTCCACTTCAACATGGAACATGTTCCTGTCTACTGTACCATCAATGATGCACAATTAGTATCACAGTACTGGCAGCTATTCCTACTTCCGCTAAATGATCCATGGACTCTCGGACAGCAAAAAGTGATTTTAGCTAATCTAGCTAATGTGTTTTCTGTGTGGGTCTTACCTTCAAATGCCTCTTTAAATTATATGTCAGGCCCTTGGAAAATAACATCTTCACAGCTGGAAGGCATAAAATGCACTGAACTGTAAAGTTGTTTCCTTTTCTCCTTTGAAGAGGCAATAATGTAGAAATTTCCAAAACATTTATACATTTTCTCATTGCAATGAAACAGCCCTTCTAATGTTTTTACCTTGTTTGCCTCGAGAGCACAGTGGTGATGTGAGACAGGTGTTATTTGGCGCTACTTAAGTGGAGCTGCTGACTCGATCACGAGAGAGAACCAGAAGAGATGTCGAGTGCATCTGAACCACTCTAAAGCAAGCAGTGGTCTGTATCATTTTATATCAGGAGGATCTTTTGTTTCTTTTGGTATAAATTTAAAAAAATATTTCTGCTAGTAATCCCAATTTTTTTAACCAAATGTAACAGTAATCTGATTACATTGTTTTTATGTAACTTTAAAGGATTACAGTCACACATTTTTTGTACCCTGATTAGAGGACACAGCTAAAAGTATTCTGTTACTCCCAAAGCCTGTTGTTAATATAGTTAATATTTACTCAGCAACTTGATGCTTCTGTATTGACTCGGCACGGATGGTGGTATTTTTGTAGGCTTCTCTGTTCTTTCTTCTGAAAGAACAATGGACAGTACATGTATGAGGTTTGTTGTGTGAAATGTTTGGAAGCTGTGAGCTCATCAGAAAGAGCTGCCGTTTACGTCACTTATACAATGCTAACAAGTGTAAGAGGCGCCCACTTCGTCTTTGACATTTGAATTGGGGCAAAAGGGAGATAGAGAGAAGGAGCAGTAAGTGAGAGACTATCATCCTTTAAGTTTAACAAAGAAATGTATAATGTCTGCATTACTAGGATCACCAAAGATCATTCCAAAAATAATGACGAGTTTTCCAAACACTCCCCCGTCTCTCATTGGTCAAACAAACATATAGTCCTGCCCCAAACTCCTGCCATTGGTTGAGACAATGTTGCTATGTTGAGATGATTGGAATGCTGAAACAAACAGAGCAATGATTTGATAGCACCACAGAGCCACAGCGTTACACTTGTAACAAATATGGCCTACTAAATTTAATAAACCAAATGTCACTCTAAAGTTTGGAAAACTCTTAACTGTGTTTCAGATACACGAGCAAATAAATGCTACTCTTTTTGAAAAAATAAATAAATTAGCATTTTGCAATATTACAAAATACAAAACTTATCTGAAGGTCCAGCAAAGAAGAAAGAGATAGTGTCATGGTCCTGTCACTCTGTCAGTCTGGGTTTTTGACTGACAGGACCGTGGCATTATCGTCCCATGTCTGTCTTGTGTTCCTTTGTTTGTCTTTGTGTGAGTGTGTGGTTTCAGTTGTATTCCCTGCCGTGCGCTCTTCGGTCCATCTTGTTTCATGTCGGGAGAACGGTGTCTGGATCCTGACTTCCTGTCTGGTTCGGTTTCGGTCTGTGTCAGGATCTGGACACTCGTGCTCCATGTCTGTCTGTTATTGACGTGGGTGCATCGCACTTATGTCATCTTGGCAGCATGCACTCACGTCAATAGTTTGTTTATCTCGCAAACACGGGAGTGCCTCGCATTGCGCTCGTGTTGCGTTGTGCGCCCAGTCGCGAGCTGTCTTCACGTTGTGCTGAGGTTTGGTCACTTCAGTCTAAAGTATTGGGTGTGTGTGTGGCCGAACTCTCGCACAGGTGTCCTGTCTTGTTTTTGTCGCCTGTTGCGTGCATCGCGTGGCGTTTGCCTCGCAATGTACGCTCAGGTTTCGTTTAGTATGAGAATGTGTGGCATCACTTTGTTTGGAGTTGCTACGCAATCTCTCGTCTTGTTTGTCAGTTGGCAAGGGCGTATCTTGTCTTGGCGATGTGCGCTCATGCCATTCGGGTGTTTTGTTGTCTTTTGAGAGCACATGGCTTTGTTTTGTTTCTGTATCACCACGTGTCTCTCTGTCTTACGTCATACCCCGCTTCCTTGTTTGCTTATTAGTAGTTCATTTGCCTCACCTGTCCTCTGTTAACCCGTTTGATTTCTCTCCCTATTTTAGTCTCCTCGTGTTTGCTATACAGCACCAGTTCGTCTTGTTTCCAGTCTTGTGTGATTCAGTCGGTCTTGTGTGTCTCCAGTTGGTCTTGTTGGTCAGTTCATGTCGGTTCCAGTTTATGTTATTCCCTGTTCCTGTTTTGGTCCGGATGGTCCTGGTGTCCTGTTTTCCCTACCCCAGCCTGGATTACCTTTTTCCCCTTTGGGGTAGTTTATGTTTGTTTTTCCCCCTTGTGGGAGTTTTGGTTTGTTTTTTTATTTATTTTGTATTAATAAATTCCCTTTGAACTCTGCTTTTGGGTCCTGCCTCTGACATTTTCTGACAGATAGTCCATAAGCCAGTAGTCCAAATGATAAATGGAATTATCCTTGAGAGAACAGTCCACAGAGTTCACAATTCGAAATATTTCCCCAAAGCAAAAAACAAAACAAAACCTTTCTTCTCTTGGATATCCATCCAAAAAAGAGAAAAGAATGATCTGGCATCAGGTAATCCTCCAGATACTCAGAGTTTTATTTCCAGCATGTGCTCTTTGTGTGAGCTGCTGTGCTCTTCTCCTAGCTTGCCCCTTGCTAACTCCATTAGGCCCTCCTTTTTCAGGTGGATCCACTGTCAAAATAAAAGTCATTCTTTCACTCTACAGGAAGTCTGTACAACATAAAAGTTCCAGGTGTTTCCCAAATCAAATAACCAACACCCAATATAAATTACCGCAAAAATATAATGACATGTCAACCCAACTCAACAGATTTACCAGTTTGTGACAAATAGTGAACTTAAATTAGGACTTAAAAGCACACACTAAATTACACATATACACATTTTCAACAGCAATTTACCTTTTTCTAATTTTTTTCTTTTTTGTAAAATAACTGTATGTGTATGAGTGTATGTGTATGATTATGGTCCTTATGTGGCAGTGTCACACTTTTGGGGGAATCAACCTACAAATGGCTTACTTATAGAGTAGTTGTCTCTGCATTTTAATCTGGGAGTTATAGAAAGTATTTTAGCTTTGAAAAAAATTGCACAACCATTGAAATGTTAAAATGTCGACTAACATATGAGTATTTGGTGTGTAAAATCTATACACTCTTTCATAGAAAGGGGTTTGGAAGGAAAAAATAGGGTTATAGAAAAGATGAAGTGGGATTATTTATAGCCGTATTCATTACTATTATAAACAGGACACATTCCTTCTATTACTGTGGACATCTGGAATGCACAATGTTGGTCACAACTGAAAAAAAAAAAAAAAAAAAACATTTGAAGGGGAATTGTGGGAGGGACTGCCAGTGATACAGATCCTCTCAGACATTCTCCAGCAAGCCCGGCTCCACAATCATGAATTTAGCCCACCTTGAGAACTCCACCTACACCCACCCCTCCAACTGTTCGGCCCACCCGGAGGGTCCTATGGCCCACCTTACATCTTAGAGCTGGAGCCAGGCCAGTTCTCTAGGGCCTCTTTTTACACATTGTCATTTGTGCTTAAATTCTGTTAGCTTGCCTTTTTCAGACATTACAAACCCTAGTCATCATCATTGGGATGTCGGCCAGTCGAATGTGGTTTCAAACAAAACAAATTTACTACATGGTTGAATTGGCTTGTCGGCTGATTCTGTCTGCAGTTGTGTTAAGTACTGGAAGCTGAACTATTTGAGGATCAGACACCTAATCATGACTAAACTTCATCCAAACTTTTTTACATACTGCATCCATCACTAGTCTTTCCCAGACGTGTCCTTGTAGATGACTCATATGTGCTTGTGGAAAGAAGAATTCTCTGTACAGTGGAAACTGTATAAAACACATTCTCTCTCACACATACCCACAGCTTTCTATTTCCTCAAATTATGCAGTCCATACCACTGAAAGATTTTCTGTTTATAATGAAGCGATCATGTCATTTCACTGAGATACAGTAGGGAAATGCTTCTATTTTGTACTTTTCTAATTTAAAACACATTATTTTCATTACAAATTAGATAATAAGCATAACAATTGAAGTAAAAAGTTGAAATGACCGCAGCCACATCTTCACTAATTCATTTTCGGATGAAAACTCAGTTTTCCGTTTCCTTATGTCATCGTTTTCCAAAGTATACGGTATCGTATACTGAGAGCGTTTACGATGGAGGATGAAAGGGGTAAACTTAGCAAAATCAATGCACTTTCAACTAAAATGTATTAGTGTGGACATATCCTCAGACTTTTGAACCCAATGTATGTTGGTTTGGCCATGAAGCTGTTGTGTTTTGGGTGGATGAATCACTCTGGCATGGGTGCATGGATGTAGGTGATAGACAGAGGCTCAGGGTGGGTGTTGATATGGGAGTGAATAGCATCTTCAGAGCAAACACCTCATCCATCTTCAAAGGGAAGCCCACTGAGAGGTCTGTTACATGCTGTGACAATCTGGCTCAATGCCCCTTATCTGCCCCTTGCGATCTCTTCTGTAATCATAGCACAGAGTCTCAGGTTAATGAAGGTACATGCAGTGTTTGTTGAAGGGAGAGAGTTGACAGTTTACACCCTGAACATGAACAGATCTACTGCCTCAGTGTGTGTTCCACCATTAAATAGATTTAGAAGACAAATCGCCTGCTGATCTGTTTGTAGTGCAAACGTGCTGATCAAATGAAAATCATTAAGGGTAAACTTACTACGATGACATGTCTAAGAAATAGCAGAATAACAATGGTTTATATATTGTTAGAACAGTTGCATTGTTATGATCATGTGGATTTATATGAGAATCGTGTTTTAAGAGGTGCTTTTTAGTGGTGCTTGCAAATGCAAGAATCTCTTTTTCTAATGCTCATATTTAGAATTAGGGATTAAAAAAAAAATCTAACCTGCATAAAGGGCCGTTCACACTGAACGCTCTCAGTAGCGCTTCATATCTAAGATGCTGTTTCTGGTAAAAAGGAATGTCATCTTTTGAAAACATACCTTGAGACACTGGCATTCAGTTATATGTTGAGCTGTGTCTAGCTTTTTTAGTGCAAGAACACGTTTGGTCTGTTGTGCAACTTGCTGAGGTGAGGTTGAGGTGCTGTTACTTTTCTAAGCCTGGCGCACACTACATGACTCAAGCTCGTCTCCTTTGATGTTTTGAGTCAACTTGATATCAGCTTGATATCTAGACATCTTGTCGTCGGGTGTGTGCACTGTCCCGACAAGCGAGAGACCGACAGTGAGCAACAGCCAATGAAGTACAATGACATTTTTATCCTTTGCAAATAAGCGCAAAAATGGGTGCGAGTTGTTCTTTCATGTAAAATAAACTGCCAGAGTTTGTGAATGAATTTCATTTTCACAATTTTAAGATCCGTTTTGGGCAACTGTAACATGGTCCAAACTGTTTTGAGATTTGTCTACTTCAAACACACTCAGACATTGGGCTCATAGTGTCACAGCAGCAGAGCGGCGCCTAATTAAAGAAGAGTTTAAACTTTGCCGATTACGTGCAAATTTAAAGGGAAATAGCTGTCCGATCTGAAAATTTAAAAAAGCAAATCTATGTATGAATGCATTCTTCAGTGTGTCTGAAATATACATGCAGGGACACAGATATGAGAACCACGCACATTAGAAGCTCAGTTACAGCTACTGCACTAAAATAATTCAGAATTCTGCTCTAAACGTCATATTTGCGCTATGAAATGCAAGTATAATTAAGAGAAACTGCGCCAGTTTTTAGCGCTTTCTTTTTCTTCTTTAATTGTTTTGTACTTTATTATCATTCAGTAATACAGAGATGTAATGACTGATGTATGTCCTCATGAAATCAGAGACTCTGCCCTCGAAAACAGAAGTGGTCACAAAAGAAGAACATTTGTAACAGCGGTGGTGGAAAGAGTACTGCTCTCCTTCTTTTTTACTTAAAGTACTGCTACTGAAGAAATAACTCGCTTGAGTACAAGTAGAAGTACTGAGAAATATTATGACTCAAGTAAGAGTAAATAAGTAGTTTGCTGAAAAACTACTCAAGTAATTACAAGTTATTTATGAAAATTATATTAGATATAGTATATACGCTTCCATTTTTAGAACACAAAGACATTTTTGTTCTTGAAAGAAATTGATGCTTCCTTTCACCACGTGCCCCACCGAGAGCGAGAACCACATTATGGCGACCACGAGGAGGTTAACCCAACGTGACTCTACCCACCCTAGCAACCGGGCCAATTGGTTGCTTAGGAAGCCTGACTAGATCACCAATAAAGTCTTAATTAACATGATGGTTATTTAACATATTGAGATATTAATATTAAGTAAATTGTAGCATTTGGTTACATTATGTTTGTGATTTCTCATACATTCTTTATATAACATCCATCCCTTGCACACTTTTGGCTTTTCAGACAGATAAACAGCAGCACTGAGCAGGGAAGTACAGTACAGCACCGTGAGCGAGAGTGTTACCCACTAGGACAGTTTACGGAAATTAACGTGGGAGTATAATACCGAACTGATGCGGATTGACAGAAGCGGAGAGCCCGTCAATGCGCGCAGTGGTACGAGGAACCGGACGGCATTAAAAAAATTATGTTCAGTGAAAAGTCAAAAGAATATCGCAATGTATGTAACTATACAAACTATATCAGATATTATTAATAAAACATGGGAACTTATTGCATGGACATATTTATGTTAATTTCGGTAGCATTTTTCCCCATTCATTTCCGACACTATTGGCATTGTATCTTCTAAGGTAAATCTAAACTACATTGTGTTAATGTTTGACACAGTAGAAACATTGCCTACCTTAAAAACAAGTGAAGTTTGATCAATGGTTAAACATGTTCAGACAGTTCCCTTGTACCTGAATGAACGGCTCCTTTCCAGAATAAAATGAATATGCAGAAAATCACAGTATTACAGTTCTTGTAGTGACAGGGCAGAAAGTCTTGAAGAAGCTAGAGAAGAGAGGACACCGGTGGCAGTTTATGCAAGCTGCTGTGCTCATGATGCTGTGCCCTGCGGGCTTCTGTCGTGCCGCACACAGCGCATTTTAGTTTATTAACAGATTTAGAGTTTATAACATGCCGATTTCTTCTTTCCAAAAATTTTTTTGTTCTTTGTAATTTTGGTGAAAATTAAGTGTGGCAAAGCTGAATACTTTTTAATTAACTCAAGTAAAAGTACTATTATTTATTTATACTTAAAAAAAGTAGAAAAATGAAAAATGTGCTCAAGTTCTGCAACGAGAGTAGTTGTAATTCGTTACTTTCCACCTCTGTGAACCAGTAATGTGTCTCGCTTGTACACTTGTGATCAGATCACCCAAAACACATCTTGATACCAGTGTACACATGGCCTCAGTTGGAGAGAAATTGCCGTGTAGTTGATATACCCAGTCTACAATCAGTCGTGTAGTGTGCACAACAGAACGATGGAAAACAAGACTGTGAGTCACAGGGTGCCAACTACAAGTTGTGCAGTGTACGCTTGGCTTACACTATCAATCAGACTTACAATTTTCTCCTGATTAACGATTAAATTGCCACAAAAATAAAAAAAAATTAAAAAAAATTAAAAAAAAAATCCCTGTGAAATTATATATAAAGACTTACATTTAAGGACAGATCTGAGCCATATAAAGAAGCCAGAATATCACAGAGACTTGAGCTCCATTGGGCTGGGCCAGTAAGCAACATCCTAGCAACCACCTATAACAGTGCTTCTCAACTTTTTTACTCCAAGGCCCACCACTGCCTAAGACGATATTTGAAGGCCCCCTCGCCCGAAACTAGACGTGTCTGATTAAAATAATTATTCATGGATAATTTTTGATTCTAGAAGTTTCAGAAAGAGTCTGTTTATAATTTGTAGACATACATCTTAAAGTATTTTTTAGCATTTTAATTAAGTAGGATTATTTTAATTATTTTAATATTTCTTATTTTAAATTAATTTGAGGTAATCTTGAGGCCCCCTTGGAAATGTGCTGAGGCCCCCTAGTGGGTCCCGACCCCCTGGTTCAGAACCACTGACCTAGGACATCCTAGCAGCCAAATATCAATATGGTACAAACCACTCAGAACAGCTTAACAAAAACATAGCTACACTCTGGCAAACACCCACAACATCATGACATTGTGTTGATGACTTTTGCATGGGAAACCACCACTTATATTCCCCCCCCCCCAGAAAATGTTAATATCTAGTTTTAGATTAAGAATGGGAATTTTGCAGTAAGATATTTTGATGTCTCTGAAGAGAAATATGACTTCAAACAGGATGTAAGAAGTCATCACAGGAAGTGAGGTGATGTGAAGTGAGGCAAGAAACCACTATGACCCAGAGAAAACGAGGACAGAGGCATCTCTGTAAGGTCGTCGCTATAGTTACGGAGGGGAATAAATGACTTCCTGTGTGTTCTGATGCATGAGCTCTGTTTGTTTTTCAGAACTCTATGAACCTGCCTCCAGATAAAGCACGTCTCCTGCGGCAGTACGATAATGAGAAGAAGTGGGACCTCATCTGTGACCAGGTATAACCTTCACAATGAGCCATGTTGCCATATCCACACAGAAAAAGGAGGCAAATTACAAGATCAGGCCGACTGTGGTGTCTCTGTATAGATAGAACATTCCATATATACTGAGTTTAAAGGATTAGTTCACCCAGAATTAACATTATGCCATTATTTTCTCAACTGCTTGCCGTTTCGAAACCCGTATTACTTTTTCTTTTTTTTCTTTTTTTTTTTTACTGGACCATTCTTTTCCATATAATGAAACTGAATGAGTACTGACAAAATGACAATAAAAAGCACAATAAAAGTGGTTTGTACATGTGGTGCATTATATTCCAAGTCTTCTAAAACCATACGATAGCTTTGTGTGAGGAACTATTCCTCATGCAGGATCTTGCAGGAACGAATACATACATGCAAAAGTAAATGTATCACATTTCATGAATATTTTGTAGATAAACTATTTATAAAAGTCTAGTCAGGAAAATAAGGTGTATCTTGACAAAGAAAACAAAACAGAGCATTTGTCTTTTGTTGGAGTTGTTTGATGTTTTTGGCGGTATGTAATATTTTTTTTCTGTGTTAGGAGCGTTTCCAGGTGAAGAATCCTCCACATACATACATCCAGAAACTACGTGGATATTTAGACCCGAGAGTCACACGCAAGGTCAGCATCATAGTCTGCATCTTACTTATATCTGTTAATGTTAGATCCTACAGAGTGTCTTACCTATAGCACTTCTCAGCCAACTGCACTAGAATATGACCTGCAGCACTTAAAGTGATCATATAATAAATTCATAGTTCAATGTAATATGAAATTTTATTACAACTTTCAGAACCCAAAACTTCCTCTTAGTCCGAAAAGACCCTTTATTAAAATTAAGCTGGAAAAACCTGTCACAATGGAAAAGAGGCTGTTATTTAAGGATGGGACTGCAAACATGCAGCCTGTGTGTAAGCACAGCAAAGCGCTGTTGCTTATTTCACATGCAAAGAGGGTGTTTACATAGAGGTCTTAAAGATGCAGCCCATTTAATTTTAAGTGTCAAAGACAGCAAATAAAATGATAATAAAGTATTAAAAAAACTTGTATAAATATTCTCATAAACAGATAGAATCTGTTAATTTCCTGTAATATGAGCTGGTGCCTTCTGTGCACGTCATTAGAGTTGATCCCTTTGGAGCACTAAAACACTGACTGCACAAGTCAGTGTTTATTTAAATGTTTAAATAATTTTTATTATGGTCATTTTGCCAAGCATTTCCCCAAACATTCTGATAATCATCATCTTTTCTCTGTGTGCAGAAATTCCGCAGGAGGGTGCAGGAATCCACTAAAGTCCTACGGGAGCTGGAGATATCACTGAGAACCAATCACATCGGGTGACTAATTCCTGTCTCTTCTCCTTTAATCCTTCTTTTACATCCCTTTGTCTTGTACTGATCTCTTCAAATACCCCTCCCAGCGATCGCCCAGAATGATCTCCCATGATTCAACAGTAACCAATACTGTGAGGTTATAAGGCTCCTGTATACAGTTTGGGGAACAATAGCACTGCTAGCCTTATAGGCGGGAAGCTGTGGTATTTTTTGGCTTCTTCAGAAAGAATCACTCTTTCTTTGTTCTTCCTGTTGTAGAAAACTAGATGTAGTGTTTGCCCGTGCACAGATCCCCGCTGTCAGGCTGTCTTACCAGCTTCCCTGTACTTACAGCGTTGTCTGTAAGTTTCGGCAGCTCCCAGATGGTTTTTATTCATTTAGCCTCTCACACACACCACCCCCTTAGCAGCTTTAGCCAGCAGGAAGCTCGGTTGTGTATGCCGGAGAGCCAGGAAGCCTGAACATCCAACAATGTAGTGTGTGAAAGGACACGTACACACATACACACACATACACACACATACATGAAGGTTCATAACTCACGTTGATTAATACAAGCCTGCCACACACAATGAAGTACAATGAAGCACTGGGAAGATCTTGTCACGGTTTTTATACTGTATTCTCTTGGGCACACACACAGACATATGCATACACAAACAATGTGTTGTAAATGGTAAACTGTAAAACTGTTGTAATACACACAACTGCATTAGAGAAAAGGGTGCTTTGTTATAACCAGGCCCAGATGGAACCTGTTGACTTTCATTTGTGCATTTTCTGCAATATGTTGGAGGACAAATCTGCAGAATTGATTGGATTTAATGGATTTGAACATGGATAAATGTGTTAAACAGAGCTGAGAGTACTAGAGCCTTGTGGGTAGCTGAAGTAATTAAAACTTTCTTTATATAGCACATTTTAAAACAGTGTTTTTAAAGTGCTTTATTCACATACTGTACATACGGAAGGAGATACAAGAGAATAAAATAAGAGAGTACATAGAAATAAAAAGGAAAATAAATACACATGAAATTAGCCTGAATGTGTAGTTAACAAACACACAAGGGGCGGGGCATGTGTAGAATTTTGAAAATGATTCTTTGTTCTTTGTTCAGGGGTAAAAAGAAGCTCCAAACAGCTGAGCAGCGGTATACTGTTTGCAAACATTCAGACACATGCCACACCACTGTGGGAGGTGTTGAGAAGTACATTTAAATATGAGGATGCTCAAGTCTACATGTAAAACCTTAACTAATGTTGCTTATGTTATCAATGGCTTTATGCCTCATTACATGAGTAGAATCCACAGTAGATCAGTAAAAGAAGCTATTTTAACCACTCTAATGATTTAAAGTAATATATATGCAGTAGATATTGTTTTATTTGTCTTGTTTACATTCTGAATTCATGACACCAATGCACTAAAATGCTATACACGGCCATAAAATGCATTGATTACATTATTGTAATTTATGATGACACAGATACTATTGCAAAGATAGGTGAATAAAAGAATGTTAATGGGCAAAATACAGACAAAAGAATGATGATAGGTGTATCTTACTATAGGCAGCTGTGTGAATGACTTCGCTGCAGATGGCACATGACTGAATGGGCACTTGAGAGTATTCGAGTTGATTTGATTCCTTTTAGTAGACTAATTAAACAAATCAAAAAATAATTGCATGACATGGTCTTGAACAATGTCTCTAAGCAAACGATCGTACAGATGTAGGTAAGTGTGCACAAGTTTGCTAATAACTCTACATGTCAGTGTGTTCATTTTGACTGATCTTACCTGACTGAACAACGTTACACCTAACGATGACATGGACCAATGGCAGTAAGGTGTTTAGCAAATGGTAAGAAGTTTTCCTAAATGTTCGTCCAGACGAGCTGTTACAATCCACTGAAACAAATGCAAAAATATTGTATTTTTGACAAGATTTTGTTCTAAATTACGTCATACCCCTTCGTTCATCTTCGAATTCGTTTTAAGTATATCGGGGCCTTTATATCCACCCATTGCAGATAACTAAACCAATCAGACAGTACACAAACTAAGTTAGAATATATCCACAAAATCTGAGAAAACAATACTAAAATCTGATTCTAGATTACTTCCTTTGTCTTCTTTGAGAGACATAAATTACTAATACACTTTTGGGCTTTAATAAGAGTTAGTGGTAATGTGTTTCTTATTAAGAACAAAAGGAATAGAATAGGCAGGCTATTTTTTCTGGATGAAATGGAACAGAAGACTGTTTATTGCATGTGTCTGATCCCTGGCCTCTTTCCGATGTGCTACTCTTTGCTTTGCCAAGACAATCTGAAATAGCATCTGGCCGGACAGGAAAAGAGTCTAAAGGGGAGAAGGGAGGGGGAGGTGGTAGACAGGAAGCTGATGATTGAGTAAGCCCCCACCCCCTCCCCCCCAACCGCCCTCACCACCTTTTCAGTCTGAAAAGTCTTTTTCTTTCTCTGTGTTGTTCTGTCCAACTGTTTCTCTCTTCTGTCTTTCTTGTGCTCTTTCAGAAGTCCAGTAGCTCCTGATTTTGGCCACCAAACAATAGACAAAATAGAGATTTTAATGGAACTAATGTGATGTATTACCAATTGAAAAAAGCTATTCAACAAGATTCCAAGGGAAATTTGGATTTGGAAAGTTGATTTGGATATAAGTGTCTGCCAAATGAGTCAAAGTAATGTAACTCTGTATCTAATTATTTCAGTTTGACTTTAAGAGCTAAAAAAAGACAAAGAGACAGGCAGAAAAAAGAAGAATGCATGTAGGTACGAATAGCATGTTTGCTTTGGGGAGGCAGATTAAACACTCCCACTGTCAGGGGTTTAACCTCCTCTTTCCATCCCTCTCGCAGCCTTATGCCTTCCACGTTCCTCTGCTCTGTGTGGTGGGAATTCCTTTTGCTTTCTCCCCCCAGGAAAACTGGAGCTAAATGAAGGAAATCTGAAGCTAGCCTTTCCATCCCAGTCTTGGCAAGCCAGTCAACTCAGAGCAGCCTTTAGGCAAAAGTGTCTTTGAATTTTAAAGTCAACATGAAACGACATTCTCAACCCATTTTAACAAGGTATAAGAGGAGGCACATTCTCATTCTAGAGATCATTTGATTGGACAAAAATCAGTGTAGTGCAAGAATGAGTCATCAATATTTTTGGGTCGGTTTTCCCAGATAAGAAATACTAGTAATTTACTAGAAATACTAGTAATTTTAAATGCATGCATTTGCTAAAGGTTCATTAGTTCACCTTTAGGAGTACACTAGCATATAGATGGCTTCTAAGCTAATAGACGTGGACTAAATCCCAAAGGGATGCGTGATGCAAATCTCATCATCAGCAGAGTGCTCAAGCACTGAACTCACGCAGCCTAATTTGTCTTTGAACGCACAGAATTTGCATGCATCTGGAGATATTTTCACTAATCAGTAGGTCCACAAGTTGGCAACACTCACATTTGAGCCGTTGCTGTCACGAAGAAGCACTAGATGAAGATGTAATCTGCACTAATCATTGGGAGATGAAGGAAAAAACAACAACAGGAGATACCTGCATTTGTATAACTTGAGTCTGAAGAATAGAAAGACATCTTTATGGGTCTAAACTCCTAAAGAGATATGGTCCAGTGTCTCATAGCAGTCACAGCACGCATGTGTCAGATGCCTGTGTATGTGCGCACAGTCAAATGGAATATACTTTGACAGGCTCTCATTCGACTGTACGCAGATGCTGAGCATTCATGTCGAAGTATACTAGGGGCTTTAAAGCTGCAAAACTCCTATTTTTTTTAATTCCCTTTTCTCCCAATTTGGAAAGCCCAATTCCCACTACTTAGTAGGTTCTCGTGGTGGCGCGGTTACTCACCTCAATCCAGGTGGTGGAGGACAAGTCTCAGCTGCCTCCGCTTCTGAGACAGTCAATTCAAGCATCTTATCATGTGGCTCGTTGTGCATGACACCGCGGAGACTCCGCATGTGGGGGCTCATGCTACTCTCTGCTACTCTCCATGCACAACTTACCCCGCACCCCATTGAGAGCGAGAACCACTAATCACGACCACGAGAAGGTTACCCCATGTGACTCTACCCTCCCTAGCAACCGGGCCAATTTGTTTGCTTAGGAGACCTGGCTGGATTCACTCAGCACACCCTGGATTCGAACTCGTGACTCCAGGGGTGGTAGTCAGCGTCAATACTGGCTGAGCTACCCAGGCCCCGCAAAACTCCTATTTTGATTTCATGTTGACAGTTTAGAAAAATAGCAGCCTTTCCCTTCACCTTCTTTTTCATCTTTGTCTCTATCTTCCTGTCACATTTTTATATAGTTTCATTTTTTGCTGGTCTGATCATGTTGCTGATTGATGTTGTTGATGAATGTATGGATTGTGTTTGATTTCAGTAGGATATTAACATCTGCATCTTTAATGTGGTAGGTGGGTTCGTGAATTCCTCAATGATGAGAACAGAGGGCTGGACATTCTGGTGGAGTATCTCTCCTTCGCCCAATGTGCAGTCATGTGAGTGACACACCTTAAAAACACCCTAACAAAACCCAAAACATTCCATTCTGCCAGTCTGTGCATCTGCTCCCTCTGTAAACAAGAAGCTGAGACGCTGCTGGAGCTGGGCTGTAAAGAATTCACTGATTTTGTAATGATTATATACCTGATGGAAAGGCACATTTTTGTTCTGCATTTTGTTTTGTGCTTTGTTATGCCTTGCTATAATATGCTCGGATGTTCTTGTGCTGCTATGCATATAGTTGTGGATCCCCTGTAACAAGCTTTGTGGCTAACTTTCCAAATCCCAGTGTCCTGTTCACACTGACAGCTACAGTATTTTATTGCTGGAGATCACCAGGTTGCTGCACTATTGGTTCCTGCTGCTGGATGCCCTAACGTTATTGGTGGACTGTGCAACTGCCAATAGTTTTTGAAAATGTTATCACAAATTAGATAAATTGCTGGTGAAAATAAGATATCATTCTATTTCGACAACAGATCAGTTTTCTTGGCTCTAAAAATTAAATTAAGATTCTGCAGGAGGAAGCATTTGTAAATAAATTGCAGCAGTGCATAACGTCCTGGTTACTTTTGTAACCTCCCAGGGAATGAGACGTTGTGTCGATGTAGTGACACTAGGGGTCACTCTTGGGAGCCCCAAAAAAAAGCCAATGAAAATTGGCGAGTGGAATTTGCATGCTACTCCCCCAGACATATGGGTATAAAAGGAGCTGGTATGCAACCACTCATTCATGTTTTGTGCTGAGGAGCCGAGACAAGGTCCCGGCCATTTCAGCGTGTAGTTCAGTGTTGTGGCAAGAGGGACACACCGTCTCGTTCCCTCCATCAGGGAACGGAGGTTACGAAAGTAACCAGGACGTTCCCTATCTGTCACTCACTCGACATTGTGTCGATGTAGTGACACTGGGGTCCCTATACAAAACGCCATAACTAGCTGAACTGTGTTACGTGGACTGGCAGTGCGAGAGATGGGCCGCAGTGCCTCGTAGCCAGTGCACCAGGCCGTCACGTAACCAGTGCACCAGGCCATCACGTAACCAGTGCACCAGGCCATCACGTAACCTCCCCCAACACTCTTATGAGCGTCGAACAGTCCTTCGGGAACAAGTTGACTGCCCAACAAATAGGGACAGGCTAGCCCAGACGTGGCCTCTTTTCCTCTTTTTTTCCTCCCCAAAAAAAGTGGAATTTGTTAATCGACTGGGGCCGTAAATGTCTATGTCGGGTGGGGGGTAGGGGGGTGTCACTCCCAAGGGGAAGACACAGTGGAGACCACACCTCGCCCAGAGAAAAAAAAAGGGGGGGGGGATTTTGAGTGGAAATACGTCACATGGTCTTACCAAGTCTTGTTGGAAGTATGTCATGTGGAGAAGTCCCATGGTATGTCCTACCCGAGGGGGGAGGAGTTTCTACAAACATGGTGACCGGGGGCAGAGGGGCCTCTGCCCAAGGAAGATGCAGTTTACCGACAGGGAAACGATTTAGTGGAAGATATCACATGGGGTCACCTATGGGGAACCACCATATGTGGAGCACCTACCTCAGTACAGGGCCTAATCAGCACACGTACTGGGTAGCGAGTTTCTCCACAAACTTGTCTGCTACAGGGCTAAGGAGGAAAGTCATCCAGGGATCACAACTTTAAACATGACTGGGAGTCAAAAGCGCACGTCTTCACCTCATGGGAGGGGAAAGGCGCTCTGCGCAAGTGGTACATCTGGCCAGCTGTCCCGGAACTTATCTGTTCGGACCTGACAACACACGGGACGAAACCGGCTCAACCCGGAGATTATAGAACCTCGCAAATGTGTTGGGTGTTGCCCAGCCCGCTGCTCTGCAGATGTCTGCCAAAGAGGTGCCACTGGTCAGGGCCCAGGAGGCCGCTACACTCCTAGTAGAGTGGGCTCGTAGCCCCACGGGGGGCGGCACGTCCTGGGCGTGATATGTCATCATGATGGCGTCAAAGACCCAGTGGTCGATCCTCTGTTTGGAGACAGCGCTTCCTTTCCGCTGTCCACCAAAGCAGACAAAGAGCTGCTCGGAGCTTCTAAAGCTCTGCGTGCAATCCAAATAGATGTGTAAAGCACACACCGGACACAGCAACGCCAAGGCTGGGTCTGCCTCCTCCTGGGGCAGTGCTTGCAGGTTCACCACCTGATCCCTAAATGGGGTCGTGGGAACCTTGGGCACATAGCCCGGTCAGGGTCTCAGGATCATTTGAGAGTAACCCGGACCGAACTTCAGGCACGATTCGCTGACAGAGAACGCCTGCAGGTCCCATACCCTCTTGATGGAAGTGAGCGCAGTCAGGAGGGCAGACTTCAAAGAGAATTCATTAAGCTCAACTGACTCCAGAGGCTCAAAGGGAGCACCCGATAGACCCCGAAGGACTACAGAGAGGTCCCACAAGGGCATGAGGCGTGGTCTGGAGGGATTCAACCTCTTAGCGCCTCTCAGGAACCTGATGATCAAGTCGTGCTTCCCCAAATACTTACCATCCACTGCCTCGTGATGTGCCAAAATGGCGGCTACATACACCTTCAAGATGGACAGCCGCCCCTCCAGCCTCACCTGCAGGAAGGAAAGCACCAATCTGACTGTGCATCTCTGGGGGTCTTCGATTTGGGAAGAACACCACTTAGCGAACAGACACCACTTCAAGGCATACAGGCGCCTCGTAGAGGGAGCTCTGTGTGCCAGCGTGTCTATACCGAGGAGTGCCTCGGTCAGGGCGTACCAAAGTGGGCAGTGGGAGGATTCCCGGGAAGCAAACAGGTCTACCTGTGCTCGACCGAATCGACTCCAAATCAGCTGGACCACCTGGGGGTGGAGTCTCCACTCTCCCCTGAACATAACCTGTTGTGACAGCACGTCCGCAGCGGTGTTGAGGTCCCCCGGGATGTGAGTGGCTCGTAGCGACTTGAGGCACTGCTGACTCCAGAGGAGGAGACGGCAGGCGAGTTGTGACATGCAACAGGAGCGTAGACCGCCTTGATGGTTGATGTACGCTACTGTCCGGAACAACACGTGCTTGCCCTGGATCAACGGCCGGAACCTCTGGAGGGCGAGCAGTACTGCCAACAACTTGAGGCAGTTGATGTGCCAACGCAGCCGTGGGCCAGTCCAGGAGCCGGCAGCTGTGTGCTCATTGCATATGGCACCCCAGCCCATCTTCAAGGCGTCCGTCGTAACCACAACGCCCCTGGAGTCCTGCTCTAGGGGAACCCCTGCCGGTAGAAATGCAAGGTCGGTCCAAGGGCTGAAGAGGCGGCGACAGATCGGCGTGATGACCACGCGATGTGTCCCGTGGCACCATGCCCATCTCGGGACTCGAGTCTGAAGCCAGTGCTGAAGTGGTCTCATATGCGTCAACCCGAGCGGTGTGGCAACCGCTGAGGATGCCATGTGCCCCAGGAGACTCTGAAAAAGTTTCAGTGGAACCACTGTCTTTGGTCTGAATGCCTTCAGACAGTTCAGCACCAACTGTGCACGCTCGTTTGTGAGGCGCGACATCATCGAAACCGAGTCCAACTCCAAGCCGAAAAAAGTGATGCTCTGAACCGGGGAGAGCTTGCTCTTTTCCCAGTTGACCCAAAGCCCCAGTCGGCTGAGGTGTGTGAGCACCAGGTCCCTGTGCGCACACAACACATCCCGAGAGTGAGCTAGGATTAGCCAGTCGTCGAGATAATTGAGTATGCGGACGCCCATTTCCCTTAGCGGGGCAAGGGGCTGCCTCTGCAACCTTCGTGAAGACGTGAGGGGACAAGGACAGGCCGAAGGGGAGGACCTTGAACTGGTACGCCTGGCTCTCGAAAGCAAACCGCAGGAAGGGTCTGTGTTGAGGTAAGACCGAGACGTGGAAGTACGTGTCTTTCAGGTCTACCGCTGTGAACCAATCTTGACACTGGACGCTCGCTAAAATGCGTAGAAGGGTAGCGATCTCCGCACGCAAGGTAGCGGCGTTCTCGCCCTTCACCGAGGTGAAGCAGACGCTGCTGAACCTGGGCGGGCACCTGGCAAACTGAATTGCGTAGCCGAGTCGGATGGTCCGGGTCAGCCATCGCGATGGGTTGGAAAGTGCGAGCCACGCGTCCGAACTCCGGGCGAGGGGGACCAAGGTCACCAGGGTGGACATCGCCTGCCCGAGAGACCTTCGTCGCCCGGAGAGTGAGGTCGGTCGCCGAGTGCATTTCCTGCATCAATCCCGGGTCAGAACTACCCTCGTGCAGCTCTTTTAGCGCCTTGGCTTGTTGTTCCTGCAGGAGAGCCATGGCATGCAGGGCGGAGGCGGCTTGTCCAGCGGCACCATAGGCCTTAGCCATCAGAGACGATGTAAACCTACAGGCCCTGGATGGGAGCTTCTGGCACCCATGCCAGGTAGTGGCACTCTGCGGGCACAAGTGCACCGCGAGCGCCTTATCCACCTGGGGGATCACCGAATACCCCTTGGCCGCCCCACCAACGAGGGTAGTGAGAGCGGGGGAGCTGAAAGATTGGGACCAGGTTAGTAAAAGGTGCCCCCCACGATCTTGTCAGCTCCTCATGCACTTCCGGGTGTGGCCTTGAGCGGCGCTCTGGGCCCAGGAACCAATCATCCAGCCGCGAGGGTTCAGGGGAGAGTGGAGGGTTCCACTCTTGCCCGACGCTCGTGGCTGCCCAGGAAAGCATGTCCGTCATCTCCACCACACCTGAAGGGGGAAGCCCAGCCGAAGTCTCCACGTCAGAGTGGACGAGCCCACTCTCCGATGCTGCGCTCGATAGCTCATCGTCTTCCCGGGCCCTGAATAAGAGGTTGAACTCGCCCTGAGACGAGCCGGCGGTCTCATCCAAGAGCCCAACCGGGGTAAGCGAGCATGCTGAGGAATGGGAGGTCCATGGGGGGTTACCTGGCGGAGGTGGTCCCATTGGAGTCCCCAAATCGCCCCCAGTGCTAACCGACGCGGCCTCATACCCGTAGGTAGAAGGACCGAGGCGGGGAGCCACTGGGGTGGCTTGCTTTCTTACGAAGGCAAGCCGCGACCGCAACATTGCCATGGTCATGTTCTCGCAATGAGGACAAGACCCATCCATGAACGAAGTCTCTGCGTGGCTAGCGCCCAGACACGTAAGACAGCGATTGTGGCCGTCAGAAGCGGAGAGATAACGATCGCAACCAGGAATAACACACAAACGGAAAGGCATCTTTAAAAAGACGTTCCGTGTGTGCCGCTCTTTTAGAATTGAAAATATACTCTTTTATTAGAATATACTCTTTTCTTTGTTCTGCCGAAGCACCCAGGGGTGTTCTCTGCACTCCACGGGTGCAGAGGGGGAGAAGCCACTGAAATGCGCCGTAAATTCAGCAGTTTGAGCTGAACGGTAGAGAGAATTGAATTCAGTGCACTGAATGCAACCGCTCGGCTCCGAAGAGAAAATCTGAATGAGTGGTTGCATACCAGTTCCTTTTATACCAGTATGTACGGGAGAGTGGCATGCAAATTCCACTGGCCAATTCCCATTGGCCTTTTTTCAAAAAGTGTTTGGGGCTCCCAGGAGTGACCCCTAGTGTCACTACAATGACACAACGTCGAATGAGTGACAGATAGGGAATGAATCATATCATCAACAAGATTATCATGAAGAATGATTATTAATACATGAATCAAACTCACTCAAAATGACCAGTTTTACTTTCATTTTTAAATCATTTTTATGCCTGTATGTGGGCAGAGATAAATCATATTAACTTAAGTAACATTAACTTCAAAATATTACCTGCACTCGGCTCCAGTATCTCACAGGAGATGGATCACATGAGCTGTGCTGTCTTTACTCCCATTGGTTGTCGCCTCATAGTGTCACTTCTCATTTGCATAAAGTTTTCTCAACTTTTTCAAATTGATGGTCTCAAATGAGTACTGAAAATCTTTACTTAAGTAAAAGTATTGCTACTGAGAAATAATATGACTCAAGTAAGAGCAAATAATTAGTTTGCTGAAAAACTACACAAGTAATCACTTTACAAATTACTTTATGAAAATATATTATACTGTATATAGTACAGTATATACACTGCCATTCAAAATTTTAGAACACAAATGCACAAAGGAGTTTTGTTTTTGAAAGAAATGTATGCTTCTGTTCACCAAAGGATGCATTAAATTGATCAGAAATACTGCCAAAAAATTGTAATGTTGCAAATTATTATTACTGTTTGAAATAAATATTATGTTATTATTTATTTTTAAATTTAAAAAAAATGGTAGTGTATTTTTTTATTAATTGTCTCTTAAAAGTCTTTGCATAACTGTAATGGACTCTGCTAAGAGAGCTGTAAAGCTACAGTTTTTCTTACTGTGGCATGCCGTACCTGTCAAGTAGGCCTATTGTTTTATTGTGTGACAACAAATAAGATATTAAAAATCTATCATAGAATGTGAATTTCAGTTTTGCGTATAGTTAAGAAAAAGAAGATTTATTAGAATATTTGATGTTATTAAACGTATTAAAATATTTAAAGATATTATTAAAAGATTATTAAAAGAGTTTTAATGTAGTAAATGCATTTAAAACTGTTTTCCTGTTGTGATTTTGAGATAAGTACTAGATGGGTAGTGGTGGCTCAGTGGTTAAGGCTCTGGGTTACTGATCAGAAGGTTGGGGGTTCAAGCCCCAGCACCACCAAGATGCCACTGTTGGGCCCTTGAGTAGGGCCCTTGAGTAAGGCCTTTGACCCTATCTGCTCCAGGGGTGCTGTAACATGGTTGACCCTGCACTCTGACCCCAGCTCAGCTGGGATATGTGAAAAAAAAAAAAAAAAGAATTTCACTGTATATGTGCAAAATGTATAACATGTGATAAATAAATACAATTATAAAGGCTATATTAAGAAGCATTTGGCAAATTCAGAAACTGATATTAATTAAAGAAAAAACATGATTATAAAGAACCTGAATGGTTTGTGGCATCAAATCATTTTAAAGGTATGTAAAAAAAATATCTGAGACAAAGTAAACAAGATATCCTGGCACGTTTGTCAAACTACACTATTAACATGTTCAGTACAGTTAAAACGTACCTTTAAAACCAAGTTCAGTGTGATTGGTGGTTTAACACATCAGTCAGACATTCCCCATCTGAATGAACAGTTCCTTTCCAGGATAAGATGATAAAATATACTGAAGATTACAGATACAGTTTTGTCTAGTTGACAGGGCAGATTGTCTTGTGGAGAAGGGAGAGAAGAGTACCGCCAGCAGTTTATAAGTGCTGCTGGAAGACTACAGAAGAATAATTCCCGGTACTGTGAAAAGCATTACGCTTAATTGTCTGTACGGCGCTTCGGTGAGCACCAGCCCACTTCAAGGGTTACCACAGTAAAAACGTGATACATTTTAGTAAGGGTATAGTTGTGTAGTCCGAAATGCCTTGTATTTCATGTTGTTGCATGGCAGTGTTGTCTCCTCTTTTCTTCATTGGTACTGTTTATTGCAAGAGATGATTTGCGCTATCTTGCACGCTGTAGTGCTCTACGGGCTTCCGTCGTGCTGCGAAGATGCGCGTTTTAGTTTGGAAGCATATTTAGTGCATGTTCAGGGATGTATGTTCATTTTTATACTTTGTAACTGTGGTGAAAAATAAATGTAGCGAAGTTGAATATTTCATTTTTAAACACCTCAAATAAAAGTAAAATAATTTTTTTATAATTAAAAAAAAAGTAGAAAAAATTGAAAAATGTACTCAAGTACTGTAAAGAGTAATTTGTTACTTTCCACCTCTGGCTGTCACTCATGTTGCCAGAAACTGCTGCTGTAAATCGTTGTCAGTGTGAACTCCCCTTTACCCCCTTGCCCTCCTTATGTGCAATTCCCTGTGTGTGCGGCTCAGGTTGGATTTTGAAGGGCTGGAGAATGGCGAGGACTGCTCGCTGGACAAGGCTAAGTCGTGGAGCAGGTCCATTGAGGATCTGCACCAGAACGGCTGCAATACTTTGGTGCGCTCTGCGCGACAATCCGTCCTCCGGTATGTACATGCCATGTATGACCTGCTTGTGCTTGCTAAGCTCTGCCTTGCTTTGAAATTATGTTTGCTTATGTTGATAACTTGCATTAGCTTGGTTCAGGCTGCTGGCCAATCACGGCTCATTAAATACCCCATAAAATCACTCGACAAGCACAGCTTTCTGTCCTGTATTGACATATTTCTTATTGAAACAGGAAGTTTGGGCGGGACATATCAAAGTACTCCTTAATTCTTTCTTTTTTTTTTAAAATAGCTAATAGGCTATTCAAACATCACAGACATGACCCATGATTTGCAGGTTGGTTGCAGGTGGGGAGACATTCTCATTGTGGAGAGCATTTGATTGGACAAAACCTATGTAGTGCAGTCATCAATATTTTTGTCCGTTTTCCCAGAAGAGTAAGACTGCAAATTGTTGAATGTCTATATCTGCTAAAAGTGAATTGTGTCAATGTTTAGGAGTATACTAGCATTAAGATGGCCTCAAAGCTAATGGCCATGGACTAAAAGCCATAAAACTCTCATTTTAATATAATGGGGTCTAATATGCAGTATGTGTGTGTATACATGCTATGACAGAAACACTTTCCGAGCTTTGCATCGAAACTAGGAGACACATGCATGCATTATTTTACCCACTGAGCTAAAGCCACACTTCCTGAGAGTAGATAACACAAAAAAATGAAAGTACTTTTGTGATGTGATTTGCGTGTGTGACAGTTTATGCTTGTGTGTATATTTTGTCAAATTCAAAACAGCTCTTGTGAATTACTGTCAATCTTTATCTACCATTACAGCTATGGCTTAACTGCCAACAGCAAAACTATCAAGAACTCCAGATTAGTGAGTCAAAAGGATGACGTGCACGTGTGCATCATGTGCTTGAGAGCGATCATGAACTATCAGGTACAGGATGCATTGACATGATTGATTACAAAACACTCAGTGACAACTAACCTGTTCACTTACAGAAGCAACCACAAAAACAGTTTTCTCCCTCTAGTGGTATATGAAAAATAATCAAACAAGAGACGTAACCTGTTACACTGTTTTTCACATCCGTTTTTCTTCGATTAACAAATCACAATTTAATTAATACAATGCTGCTGTGTGAACGAAGCCTAGTTTTAGGCTGCACATATTGAGGAACATCACCATTGACTCAATGACACTCATTGATCTTTTTACACTCAAAACCACTTGTTCTTTCCCTTTTACTTTAGTATGGCTTCAACCTTGTCATGTCTCACGCACATGCAGTCAATGAGATTGCCCTGAGTTTGAACAATAAGAACCCGAGGTAAGAACTAGGGCTCTATTTAACACCCTAAAAACTTTATGGTGTTAGATATTTGAAGAGGATTAAGCTGTAACTACCTGATGAGCCAACTGAATACCTTCAGTGGCCTATAGTTGTGGTTGGGCTGTGAAGTTGGGGATTAGAGCTGTACTTTTGTTTGGTATGAATTAAGTCTTTAGAGAGGATTAGTGTCAGTTTGAGCTCAGTACATTTGTAGCCAGAGCTTAGATGAGTTCACACTGAAGCATGGAAAACCCCCCTGACATCATCTCACTCTTGGAGAGCATCATTCTTGGAGCTCAGTTAATTATTGTTCCAATGTATCACTCAATCAGATTCAAGCTTGAGCCTTTAACCCTCATGGATCACTTTACTGTCTTTATACTTAGGGTCTCAGAGAATAAATAATAATAAATAATAAAGGTAATTTCAGAAATAACCTATTATTTTCCTTCCAAATTATTTACAATGTTCCTCTGACCTAACCAAAGCCCATTTGACATATATTATTGAAATTTTAAACCTGTGTTGTATCACACTGTAAAAAGAGGTAACCTCCAATTGTTATCTTACAGGGATATTTCACCCAAAAATGTAATTCTCTCATCATTTACTCATCCTTATGCCATCCCAGATGTGTATGACTTACTTTCCTGTGCTGAACACAAACAAAGATTTTTAGAAAATATCTCAGCTCTGTTGGTCCTTTCAGTGCAAGTGAATGGGTACCAAAATATTAAAGCTCCAAAAAGCACATAAAGGCAGCATAAAAGTAATCCATATGACTCCAGTGATTGAATCTTTATCTTCAGAAGCGATATGATAAATGTGGGTGAGAAAGTGGTCAATATTTAAGTCAATTTTTACTATCAATCTCCACTTTCACATTCTTCTTTTGTTTTTGGCAATTTGCATTCTTCGTGTATATCGCCACCTACTGGGCAGGGAGGAGAATTTATAGTAAAAAAGGACTTAAATATTGATCTGTTTCTGTTGTCCAGTAACATTCCTTGATCAATTTGACCCCAGGAAAAACACTGTAGAAAAATACAGGTAAATAAATCAAGTGTACTTTCATAGTATGCTCTGTAAATAAAAAATCAAGCATGTTAAAATTCATAGCATTTATTCATATTTTACACCTCTGGTCTCTGAGAACCCAAACATAATCATGGAGGACATGTGATCAATTTTATCAAATTGAAATTTTGTTTGTAATCAGTTCCCATAAGAATAGGAAAATTCATGAATTATCAGCCTGACACTTCAATGTTAAGTATGTTTCTTGAGATGTTTAAAGGGCCATACAGAGCATGTGTTAACAGTGCTGTAAAATGTTTTGGATTGTGTCATTCCAAAACATGGTAGAAAAATTACCCCACCTACATTTACTCATACTCAACATCAGAAATGACCCCATATGAAAAGCTCAAGATGAAAGTGAGCTATCAACCCCTCCTGTCATATTTCTAATTTTGAAAACAATGGACACAAAGCTGCAGCTCTCCCTGAAGGATAGATCTAAGCAGGTGTGGGTGGGTAATGATCTGTCAAGTTGGTAATGTTACCCTTCATATTGTGAGAATCCTGCTCTGCAGCTCTGGTCTGGTTGAACACTCACAAAAGCTATTGTTCTGCCTTTAGAACAAAAGCGCTGGTCCTGGAACTGCTGGCTGCTGTATGTTTGGTGCGAGGAGGCCATGAAATCATCCTCTCTGCGTTTGATAACTTCAAAGAGGTAGAACCTTGGGACATATACTTTTCCATGTGTGTTACAAAAACAATTATAGTACCTTAAAGATTCACAGAAAAATAAAAAATCTGTTATCATTTACTCACCCTAATGTTGTTCCAAACCCATATGACTTTCTTTCTTCTGTGGAACACAAGAGGAGATATTTTGGAGAATGTTCATACTGCTGTCTTCCATATAACATATACATACAGTAACCAAAGAATGCCAAGCTCCAAAAAGGACAGAAAAAGCATAATAAATGAACCATAAAATTGGGCCGCATTCCAATTCTGAAGCCATACAATAGCTTTATATGAGGCACAGCCCAAAAATTAAGTCATTATTCACTGAATATCTTCTCTCAATACCGATCACAATGCATTTGCAAAGTTTGAAGAGGTGGGAGTAAATCATTCAGGTTTGTAATGACACAAGGGGGACTAAATGATGACAGAATTTTCATTATTGGATGAGCTATTCCTTTAAATGTTGTAAAGAGGTTTATATTTTGGAGGCAAAGAGTGTGGGGTCGCTTGTTTTTGCAATTATTCTATTCTTTCCCTCACATATAAAAGCAATTGTAGTTAGCCATGTCTCATGGCACAGTTATTTTCTCCCTTTCTAAATAGTGTGCATTTGTGGGAAAACACCACATCTTAAGCCAGTCGTTTCATTAAGCCCACGTCTGATAAGGATAAGTGTTTTGGGGAGAGTGAATTGCCCGCAGACTCGACTGTTCACTCAACCATTCCAGTTCTGCTGGCCTAGTCATTTAAATTGGCCCGGAAACGGGCCAATTACCCCATAACTGGCTGACTCAACCATGAGAAACTAGAAGAGCTAATCAACGCAGCAGTTACAACAATGTCGGACCCACTGCTATGAGAGAGAGAAAGAGAGACTGTGAAATTAAACAAAAACAAAGCCTGCAGAGATTCTAGTAAAACTAGTCTTCAAAGAGTCTGTGGTTAACCTAACTTTGAATTTAGAGGCATGAATTAAATGTCCCACAATTAATTCAGTGGAGCATTATGTACACAAACAAGAAGCTGATGTCGTTTGGTTTAATCAAGCATTTTACAAAGGTCATATTTTGAATTTGGCCATTTTGGTTTACTGATTTTTTTAATGCAGCGTGTATTAACACATGAATCAATCACATTTCACTCAACTGAATGTTGAATGTTAAATGCTTTATCACAGAGCAGTTCGGATGCAAACTGATCCTAGAGAAGTAGTTACGGGCAGCTTTAAAACAAAGCAATTCGGATGCACAAACAGTCAGCGATCATTCCATGTTGTATTTAATTATATAATCATGCCATGGCCATGGGAAGACTTCTCCGGCTTATGCCTGTGATGTATAATATCACGAAAATGTGTGTTTACACACTTTTAAATGCAGCATACATGAATCAATCGTGAGAATCAAATTATCACCCGGATGTTACATTTTTGACAAAATGTTGCCTTATGAGAACACATTTCTTAACTCTTGCTGTGATTGTCATGACCGTGGCGAAGTTTATGATGGCTACTCAATTAAGCTCCAGTGCACAAAAAAATCCAGCACAGCAAATGATGAGTACAACTGGATTCCACTGAAGCATTCAGATTTACATTCCTTTACCAGCAATATTTTGCCATTTTTAAAACATAAATCTCAGGGTGGGCTAAAAGAAGACTTGTTGTGCTCTGCCCATCGCCGCTGATATGCATGGCTCATACTCTCTAGAACTACAATATCCATCATGCACACACATACTACAACTTCATTGAACATCTCTAGTAAGCCTCCCTCTCTCTAGAACTACAATACCCATCATGCACACATATACTACAACTTCACTGAACATCTCTAGTAAGCCTTCCACTCTCTAGAACTACAATACCCATCATGCACACACATATTACAACTTAACTGAACATCTCTAGTAAGCCTTCCACTCTCTAGAACGACAATAACCATCATGCACACACATACTACAACTTCATTGAACATCTCTAGTAAGCCTCCAACTCTGTAGAACTACAATACCCATCATGCACACACATACTACAGCTTAATTGAACATCTCTAGTAAGGCTTCCACTCTCTAGAACTACAATACCCATCATGAACACACATACTACAACTTCATTGAACATCTCTAGTAAGCCTCCCTCTCTCTAGAACTGCAATACCCATCATGAACACACATACTACAACTTCATTGAACATCTCTAGTAAGCCTTCCACTCTCTAGAACTACAATACCCATCATGCACACACATACTACAACTTCATTTAACATCTCTAGTAAGCCTTCCACTCTCTAGAACTACAATACCCATCATGCACACACATACTACAACTTCACTGAACATCTCTAGTACGCCTTCCACTCTCTAGAACTACAATACCCATCATGCACACACATACTACAACTTCATTGAACATCTCTAGTAAGCCTTCCACTCTCTAGAACTACAATGCCCATCATGCACACACATACTACAACTTCACTGAACATCTCTAGTAAGCCTTCCACTCTCTAGAACTACAATACCCATCATGCACACACATACTACAACTTAACTGAACATCTCTAGTAAGCCTTCCACTCTCTAGAACTACAATACCCATCATGCACACACATACTACAACTTAATTGAACATCTCTAGTAAGCCTTCCACTCTCTAGAACGACAATAACCATCATGCACACACATACTACAACTTCATTGAACATCTCTAGTAAGCCTTCCACTCTATAGAACTACAATACCCATCATGCACACACATACTACAACTTCATTGAACATCTCTAGTAAGCCTCCCGCTCTGTAGAACTACAATGCCCATCATGCCCCTCCTCGAAGTTTGCACACTTTTACTCCTGATTTATCGCAATACCGGGAATGGAGAGGTGTACAAAAGCAACGAGTTACTTATTTTTAAAAATAACTCAGATTTTATGGTCTAAAATAAAAAATATATCTTTACTTTACTTGTTACACGGAAAAGTAATCTGATTATGTATCACACGTTACTTTTATCGCATTACCCCCAACACTGCACAAGACGTAAACAATATGTGAGTTAACATTATTTTAGAGTGATAAAATTGCTTACTAACCTTTTCTGAGTAAAGTCCTAGCCAATTTTAAAACTTTGTTGCCATGTCTATATAATGTCAACAAACCCTAAAAACCTAAAACGACTGTAAAAAAAAGACAATATAAACAAATTTACAGCTCAAATAATACATGAGTTATAACAACAGACTTAATATAAGTGCTTTTATTAAATTATAGGTGTCAAATTTCTGTCTTTATACCTTCCAAAAATTGGCCCCATTCACTTCCATTGTAAGTGTCTCTGCAACCTCGATTTTTGCTTTTTTGAGTCAAAATTATTTTTTGTTGTTATCAACATTATGCCACAAGTGCTGTCGATTGAGCAAACTTGTATTGAACCTGGAATATTCCCTTAATTGTGTTCTCTTGCTTTTCCATAAAGCTTGTAATGATGCTTACATTTCTCTGGTAAGGCTATGTTACTTTACCCAGTAACCTCATACTCTCTTGTTTCTCTTTAATCGGATCTAGACAACTAAAGAAAAGAAAGAAAACTATGTTATGGTTTATGTGTAAATTAGATGTTGATGTGTAAGAATTTGAGAGCTATATTATTACACTAATTTTATCACTTTACAAATCTGCTAATTCTGGACTCGGGTTATTGGGTTTATATGTTTGTATAATTCAAAATATTTGAAACTTCAGGTATGTAAGGAGAAGCATCGCTTTGAGAAGCTGATGGAGTACTTTCGTAGTGAAGATGGAAATATCGACTTTATGGTATGTGCTTAAAAGCACTGCACTGCATCTTCTATACCTGTTTGTGCAAGAAAAACATTTTCAAAATCATTTTTGACTGTGTTTATTGTGTCCCAGGTGGCTTGTATGCAGTTCATCAACATTGTTGTCCATTCAGTGGAGGACATGAACTTCCGTGTACATCTGCAGTATGAGTTCACTAAACTGGGTCTTGATGACTTCCTAGAGGTACTCAGTCAATGCTTACTGTAAATTTGCGCCTATAATTGTAAATCGCTACTGAAACACTATTAATGAAATGGTCTTAAACACTTTTTTTTTTAACTTTTATTAGTAAGGCATGAACAATCACTATATAAAGTAGTTCCTGAACAATCAAACACACACACACACACACACACACACACACACACACACATACATATACCATGTTATTATATCATTGTGGGGACTCTCCATAGACTTCCATGCATTTTATGGATTTTCTACAGATGTAATGATAATTTCTGTCCCCTAACCATAACCATAACCTTACCCCTAAACCTAACCCTCACAGAAACCTTTTTGCATTTTTACATAAAAAACAAAAAAAACAAAACATCGTTTAGTATGTTTAATAAGCCATTCCCCTCATGGGGACCGTTGGCTGGTCCCCACAAGGTAGGTTTTCTCTGGTTTTACTGTCCTTGTGGTGACATTTGGTCCCCACAATGTAGTATAAACATAGTTACACACACACACACACATACTGTATACTATATATATTTCTAAATAAATTAGAAAAAGAATCAAACACACTTAATGAAGATACTGTATTTTTAAGGTCTTGGAGAACCATACGATGAAAATATTGAGAAATCCCTGTGTTCCCTTACAGAAATCCAAGCACACAGAAAGCGATAAGCTGTCAGTGCAGATCCAGGCATACCTGGATAATGTTTTTGATGTTGGAGGACTGCTGGAGGATGCTGAAACAAAGAATGTGGCTCTGGAGAAGGTGGAGGAGCTGGAGGAGCATTTGTCACACGTAAGAGCCATTCTGTACTCCTTCTGTCATGATAACATGTTTATATTACACCAAATGGGTTCATGATGTCACCTGTTTTGACTTGATTTGTATGTCTAGACTGGTAGAGCCACAGAGGTGCCCATTCACATGTCTCATATTTATCTTTTAACTAGTGTTCAGTTACATGGACTACACTTAAATATGAAGTTAAACATAACAGTATGAAAGGACCTGCCGTTTAAGAAGGGAGAACATCGACTGCACACTTAAATTGTTCATTTTTCATTTCATTTATTCATTGTTATAACCTGTTATTTCATTGTATTTGTAAAGAATAAACATACACATAACAACTTTAATTCATGGAAGCACAGATTAAAGACAAATAAAACTCAATACTATATATAGACTATTTATTTTTATTTATAAAGCACTTTTCACGATACACATAATTTCAAAGTTTTACAATGTCTTAATGTCCTCCTATATGTACTGTTTATATATTATATTATATTATATTATATTGTGTATGTGTATACAAAAATGAAACCAGTCTGCACTGGCTGTAAATGGCAGCTTGAAAACGTCATGGTTACTTGTGTAACCTCCGTTCCCTGATGGAGGGAACGAGATATTGTGTCGATGTAGTGACACTAGGGGTCACTCTTGGGAGCCTGAGACACCTCTGGTCTTTGATAAAAGGCCAATGAAAATTGGCGAGTGGTATTTGCATACCACTCCCCCGAACATACGGGTATAAAAGGAGCTGGTATGCAACCACTCATTCAGGTTTTATGCTGAGGAGCCGATATAAGGTCCGACCATTTCAGCGGGTAGTTCAGTGTAGGGCTTTACTGGTTGTTTAGATCAGTGTTACTATCAGAAATAATTAATAATTATTTCTGTAGTTATTAATTAATATTTAAATTAATCAATTGAATCTAACTCATTAAAACCTCATATGGGGCTCCAGTAAATGTAGTGTGCTACGTTTAGGAGCAAGTTTGGTTATTAGCAATAATTAATAATTATCAAAGATAATTATTAATTATTAAAATCAATAGAACATTGATGAGAACCAATGTTAGCTTTTTGAAATCCTTTAAATCAACAATTATCAAAGATAATCGTTAAATGTTAACATCGATGAAACATTAATTAAAATTAACACTAGCTTATTGATCATTCAAATTCAATCATCAAAGATAATTATCAATGATCAAAAATCAATAGAATATTAATAAGGATTAACATTGATGGGGCACCACCCTGAAATCAGGGACTAATAACTAAATAGTAAAACAGTCTCAATATTAGATTGTTTTCTTAGGAAAATCGACATCCGAAGAATATCGATTTTCCGGAAAAAAAAGACAATGAATGAAGGTTTGAATCCGAGCACTGACATCCCGTCAGCATGACACAGGTGTATGCAAAACAAACCAAAACACTTCTCTTTGTAATATAAACAACGTTTATTTATGCAGTAATATCAATTAATAATTAATACAATGCAGTCAATAAACTTCCGACTTACAACTACAAACTAAACAGTGATATGATTAGATATGGGAATAAAAAAATAATCCTATAATACATAAGGTGTGTGTGTGTGTGTGGGTGTGTGGTTAGTACGAGAGAGAGAGAATTAATTAAGTGACAACCCTAAAGCCGATTTTGCGATAGTGGGAGAGAAAACAGCTGTCAGTTTATCACTCAGAGACGCGGTGGACGGCTCATAAAAGTCCCGTGTTATTTGACTCTTTAATGGATGAACTCAGTTGCTGTCTCACCCGCGATGGCGAAATTGTACAACAATCCAATTTGGTTGGACCACAATACAGCAAAATGAATTTGTGATAATTAATACCCTGAGTATTAATAATGAGCGGACATGGCGGTCCGTAAACTGTACAAGCAAAAACCTTGAAACACAAGAATAACACACTATAATATTCTGTCTCTGCCCAGATGTAAACCTCTTACTTGAATCGCATGGGGACACAGGTAGAATGTGTTTTCCTCCGTCCTTTAACTCTGACCCGGTTCCTTGAGGCTCGTGTGATGACGGGAGGCCGTTTCCTCGCTCTGTCGGCGGGCGGTACGGCTGTTGATTCTCGGCGGGCTGGCGGAGAACTCAGAAATGTCGACTTGATTGAAGATGGAAGAGAAATCTTTAATCTCTTCACTTCTGTAGGCAAACGGATGAAGATGCGAATTGCTCGGCGGTCTCATTCGGATCTGTTAGAGTGTTCGGTTGAACACAGAGTAATCTCAACTCGTCCAGCGAGATGGAGATTGTATGGCCACAGTTTCAAGTCGGACGTTACTTCCTTGTGCCATGAGGTTGCACCGGAGAGCAGCGAAGAGCTGCGTCCACACGCTGCAAACAAAGTCGCTGGAAGCCAATTCTGGAAGCATTTCAGAGGTATTTCAACTCCTGATGATGTCATGTTTGAGGGACGTTCTGTTGTGTGCCTCATCCAATAGGAGTTGAGAGTTTGATCTTTAGTGAGCAAGGCTTCATGGATTTGTAGTCTGTTTTGGACTCCCTTTGATTTTGGCACGATTTTTATCAGTAAGATTTACGACTTGGAAGGTGGGGGCTTGAGTTAGGTTTTTACGACTGTATTAGGCCTGCCTTTGTCTTCTATCTGAATATATGAGGCCCAACATCAGTGTTGTGGCAGGAGGGACACAACGTCTCGTTCCCTCCATCAGGGAACGGAGGTTACACAAGTAACCATGACGTTCCCTATCTTTCACTCATTCGACGTTGTGTCGATGTAGTGACACTAGGGGTCCCTATACGAAACGCCACAATTGGCTGAACTGTGTTACGTGAACTGGTGGTGTGTGGTGGGCAGACTACTGTTTGCCTCATAGCCAGCACACCAGGTCGACACGTAACCTCCCCCAACATAGTTATGAGTGTCGAACGGCCCTTTTTGGGGACAATTCGACTTCCCAAAAGATAGAGACAGGCTTAACCCAGTCGTGGCCTCTTTTCCCCTTCTTTTTTTCCACTCCCTAAAAAAGAAAGGGGATTATCCGTCTGGGCCGCCAGGTCTAGTCGGGGGGTGTCCCTCCCAAGGGGAAGACACCGCGGAGACCATACCTCGCCCAAAGAGAGGGGGGGATATTTAAGTGGAAAAATACGTCACATGGTCTTTCCAACCATGTGGAGAGTCTTCAAGGTAGATCCTGCCCAATGGGGGAGGAGTTACTACAAACATGGAGACTGGGGCAGAGGGGCTCTGCCCAAGGAAGACGCAGTTTGCCAACAGGGAAATGAATTAGCGGAAGATATATATTGCATGGGGTTACAGCCTTACAGGGTACCGCCACATGCGGAGCACCTACCCCAGAACAGGACTCTTAGTTCGCACGTGTACTGGGCCGGCAGCGAGTCTCTCCAAAAACTCGACTGCCACAGGGCTCGGAGGAAGTCAACCAGGGAACAAAGTTTGTGAACACTACTGGGAATTAATGGCGCACGTCTTCAGCTCCAAGGGAGGTGGAAGGCGCTATGTGCAAGCGATACACCCGGCCAGCTATCCCGGGCTTATCCGCATGTGTTGCGTACCACTACCTGGGATGAAACCGGTTCCACCCGGAGGTTGTAGAACCTTGCACATGTGTTGGGTGTTGCCCAGCCTGCTGCTCTGCAAATGTCTGTTAGAGAGGCACCCCTGGCCAGGGCCCAGGGAGCTGCTACACCCCTGGTAGAGTGGGCTTGTAACCCTAACGGGGGCGGCATGTCCTGGGCGACATATGCCACAGTTATGGCATCAATGAGCCAGTGGGCGATCCTCTGCTAGGAGACAGCGCTTCCTTTCCGCTGTGCACCAAAGCAGACAAAGAGCTGCTCAGAGATTCTTAAGCTCTGCGTGCGATCCATATAGATGCGTAAAGTGCGCACCGGACACAGCAACGACAGGACTGGGTCTGCCTCCTCCTGGGGCAGCGCTTGCAGGTTCACCACCTGGTCCCTAAAAGGGCACATAGCCCGGTCGGGGTCTCAGGATCACGTGAGAGTATCCTGGACCAAACTCCAGGCACGTTTCGCTGACAGAGAACGCTTGTAGGTCACCTACCCTCTTGATGGAAGTGAACGCAGTCAGGAGGGCAGTCTTCAAGGAGAGTGCCTTAAGCTTGGCTGACTGCAAAGGCTCAAAGGGGGCTCTCTGTAGACCCTGAAGAACTACAGAGAGGTCCCATGAGGGAATGAGGCGCGGTCTGGAGGGATTCAGCCCCCTGGCGCCTCTTAGGAACCTGATGATCAAGTCGTGCTTCTCTAAGGACTTACCGTCGACTGCGTCGTGGTGTGCTGCTATGGCGGCAACATACACCTTCAAGGTGGAAGGGGACAACCTCCCTTCCAACCTCTCCTGCAGGAAGGAAAGCACTGATCCGACTGCGCATCTCTGGGGTCTTCCCGACGGGAAGAACACCACTTAGCGAACAGACGCCACTTAAAGGCATACAGGCGCCTCGTAGAGGGGGCCCTAGCCTGAGTGATCGTGTCTACCACCGCTTAGGTCTTCCGCGTCCCGTCCAAGGGCCAGACATGGAGATTCCAGAGGTCTGGGTGCGGGTGCCAGATGGTGCCCCGTCCCTGAGAAAGAAGATCCTTCCTCAGGGGGATTCGCCGGGGGGGCTGTTGTGAGGAGCGTGAGGTCCGAGAACCACGTCTGGGCGGGCAAGTAGGGTGCTACCAGGACGATCTGCTCCTCGTCCTCCCTGACCTTGCACAGGGTCTGTGCAAGTAGGCTCACTGGGGGAAAACGCATATTTGCGCATGCTCGTTTGTAAGGCGCGCCGTCAATCCAAGAAAAGAGATGCTCTGAACCGGGAGGAGCTTGCTCTTTTCCCAGTTGACCCGAAGCCTTAGTCGGCTGAGGTGTGAGAGCACCAGGTCCCTGTGTGCGCACAACATGTCTCGAGAGTGAGCTAGGATTAGCCAGGCGTCAAGATAGTTGAGAATGTAAATGCCCACCTCCCTTAACGGGGCAAGGGCAGTCTCTGTGATCTTCGTAAAGATGTGAGGAGACAGGGACAGGCCGAAAGGGAGGACTTTGTACTGATACACCTGACCCTCGAACGCGAACCGCAGGAAGGGTCTATGTCGAGGAAGGATCGAGACATGGAAGTACGCATCCTTCGGGTCTACCGCTGTGAACCAATCTTGATGCCGGACACTTGCCAGAATGCGTTTTTGTATCAGCATCTTGAACGGGAGTCTGTGTAAAGCCTAGTTCAGTACTCACAGGTCCAAGATTGGCCGCAACCCACCGCCTTTTTTCGGTACGATGAGGTAGGGGCTGAAAAACCCCGTCTTCATCTCGGCTGGAGGGACAGGTTCTATCACGCCCTTCCATAGGAGGGTAGCGATCTCCGCGCAAGGTAGCAAGGTGAAGTGGTCACCGCTGAACCTGGGCGGACGCCCGGCGAATTGAATTACGTAGCCGAGTCGGATGGTCCGGACCAGCCCTCGTGACGGATTGGAAATCGCAAACCATGCGTTCAAGTTCCGCGCAAGGGGGACCAAAGGGACAACGTCATCAGACGTACCGGCAGGTGGGGCCTCGCAGCGGGGCGGAGCTCGAGGTGCCACACCACATCGTGGCCATGCTGAGTCTAAGGACATCGAAGCACTTACCTGGCTCCTTGTGACCACCCCCGGAACAGCCTGGGATGGGGGAGGAAGAGGCCTGTCCTTGTGACCCATGGAGACTGTCACATCGGGGGCGGATTTGTGCCACAGCTGGGCGCTCAGGGGCGGGAGACTGCCGCTGGAGCGCCAAACCTGCCAAATTGAGTGGTGGACGGTGGTCGTGATGACGGCCGTGCACACCGGATACGTGACCCAGGGACAAGGAAACCGCTCTTGCTTGTACTGCCACTTGGGCATGCAGTGCAATTAAATGCAAAAGGTAACAAAAAGATGGAGAGATCTGCTTACCAGCTCCAGAGCAGCGGGTTTCATTGTCCCTAGGTTGCCCATCTCACGGGCGCTTTGAAGCCTTTCACGGGTTCTGGGCGGCTGCGAGACAGTGGGCTCCACGCTGGGGCCGGGCCAAAGGGGCGGGCTGCGGCGGAGCCGGTGCAGTCACCGCAGGGGGATGCCCTTGGCGATGAGTAGACGGGGTGCAGGATCTGTCAGCTAGCATCTGTCTACTGCTCCACCATCGAGAACTGCTGGGCAAAGTCCTCGACGGTGTCGCCGAATAGGCCTGCCTGGGAAATGGGGCCAGCAAGGAACCGTGTCTTGTCGACCTCACCCATCTCGACCAGGTTGAGCCAAAGGTGGCACTCCTGGACCACTAGTGTGGCCATCGTCCGCCCGTGAGCACAGTTCCTGCATCAATCCCGGGGCGGAACTACCCTCGTGCAGTTCCTTTAGCACCTTGGCGGACTTGCAGGAGAGCCATGGCGTGCAGGGCTGAGGCGGCTTGTCCAGCGGCACCGTAGGCCTTGGCCGTCAGAGACGACTTAAACCTACAGGCCTTGGATGGGGGCTTTGGGCACCCACGCCAGGTGGCGGTGCTCTGCGGCCATAGGTGCACCGCGAGCGCCTTTATCCACTGGGGGATTGCCAAATAGCCCTTGGCCGCCCCACCATCGAGGGTAGTGAGGGCGGGGAAGCTGAAAAGATCGGGACCGGGCAGTAAAAAGTGCCTCCCGCGACCTTGTCAGCTCTTCATGCACTTCCAGGAAGAAAGGAACGGGGGTGGGGTGTGGCTTTGAGCGGTGCCACGAGCCCAGGAACCAATCACCGAGCCGCGAGGGTTCAGGGCGAGCAGAGGGTTCCACTCTAGCCGACGCTCGCGGCTGCCCGGGAAAGCATGTCGTCATCTCCGCGTCAGCCTGTGACTGGGCAATCATCCCCGAAGGGAGGAGCCCAGCTGAGGCTTCCGACTGGACGAGCCCGCTCTCCGATGCTGCGCTCGAGAGCTCATCACTTTTGCGGGCTCCGAATAAGAGGTCGAACTCGCCGTGAGACGAGCTGGCGGACTCATCCGGAAGCCCGATCGTGGCAGACGAGCGTGCTGGGGAATGGGAGGTCCGCGGGGGGATACCCAGCGGAGGCGGTCCCATTGGGGTCCCCAAATCGCCCCCAGTCCTAGCCGCGCTGGCCTCATAGCCGTGGGTAAAAGGACCGAGGAGGGGAGCCTCTGGGGCTCTGTTCTCGCAATGAGAACATGACCATCCACGAACGCTGTCTCCACGTGAGCAGTGCCCAGACATGAAAGACAGTGATCGTGACGGTCAGAAGGCGAGAGGTAACGAGCGCAACCAGGAATAACACACAATCGGAAAAGCATCTTTAGAAAGACGCGTCTTTAAAAAGACGTTCCGTGTGTGCCGCTCTTTTAGGGAAATATACTCTTTTAGAGAAATATACTCTTTTATTTCTGCTGAAGCGCCCAGGGGCATTCTCTGCAGCGCACCAGTGCAGAGGGGGGAGAAGCCGCTGAAATGCGCCGTCAGATCCAGCAGAGGTGAATGAACAGTCGTGGGAATTCAGCTCAGTGAGCATGACCGTTCGGCTCCGAAGAGAAAATCTGAATGAGTGGTTGCATACCAGCTCCTTTTATACCCGTATGTCCGGGGGAGTGGCATGCAAATACCACTCGCCAATTTTCATTAGCCTTTTATCAAAGACCAGAGGTGTCTCGGGCTCCTAAGAGTGACCCCTAGTGTCACTACATCGACACAACGTCGAGTGAGTGACAGATAGGGAACAATCCTTCAGATTGTTCCTCTGATCTTCACTCAGTAGTGGGCTTCTCTGCTGGGGTGAGTTATGCTCATGGCAAAGGTCTTGAAATGACCAGATAATCACACAACAAACCCTTCTGCTCTCATTGGGGGAGGAAGACTGAATTCCCCAAATATTCCATTATGTGCATAATCCCTGCTGCTTCAAAAGTGAAAGTGATGCTGCCTCATCTGCTGTGTCATACTGATGGAAATATTTTTAAATACTTATCAGAAAGAGAGTTAGAGAGACAGACACACTGAGAGGCTTAAATTAAATATGGGATAGATGCCCAGGATCATGTTTATAGGATCAATGCCTATAATTCTGCTTCTTCTACTTCACCTATTCTGTTTTCCTCTTTTCACACTGTCATATTTTCTATTTTGCACCATTTCTACCTGCTTGTCTTATTCTAGGTGACAGAGAAGCTTCTCGATGTTGAAAATGAGACCATAATGAAGGTAGCGGACCTTGAGAAGCAACTTTTACACAAAGACAAGGAACTGGTAGCCATCAAGGTAGGGCTACAATCACTCTCTCTTTACCATCACATTTACAGTACATTATCATCTTGACTAATGAGCTTGACATGCTTTATAACTCTTGTAATAATGTACTTGTTCAGTGTGTAGTATCCAATAGTAATATTTTGGAGGACTATGCTTAGAAAATGAAGGAAATGGGAGAGCAAGATATAAAAGAAGGTGTATATGATTAAAGGTTATGTGTGTAATTTTGTTGGTGTTTAAATACTTTATTCTACACCTGCCACTGTAAATGTAGCAAAACCTTGCTCTGTTTGTTTGAAAAATCCTGCCACGCCCGGATACAGCAACATTGGCTCAACCAATCTCATGAGTTTTTTTTTTCCAATGAATGAAAGACACAGGGGGAGTGTTCTGTAAACCATTTTTGCTATTCTGTCTGGTTACGCTAGTGGGACAGAAATTATACACTTCATTTTTAAGAAGGATTGATTATAAATCTTTCATTCAATGGCTTTTAAATCATTTGGTTGTTAAAATTACCTTGGTATTACCATGATGTTTTAAAAGGGTGCCATGGAATAATCATGTAAATACCTTGGTAATCATTCAGTTCCATGGTTTACAGTATATACAAGTTCCATGATATTATTATCTGATACCATCACTGTACCACCGCAATAGTTTTTTTGTAATGAAATTTACAAATGTTATGTCAGCACGATCACACAGGAAATCAAAATGCTGCTTCTGAATGTTCATGTACCTTGAAATCGACCCATCTCCCGAATTACTGACAAGCGCCATCGCCCATCAGACATTTTTGCATCAATTTAAATGTGTGTATCTTTTTGCCTATAGTGCTAGTTATAAAACATTGTGCAAGCAATCTCAGAGATACAGGTTCTAGTCCCAAGGTAAGCAGGAAGCAATCATATTCACATAAACAATGGTGAGCTTGATTCAGAGGTTGCATTTTCCCTCTAAGATTACATTTTTACCTCACTGATGGTTAGGCTTAGGGATTGGGTTAGGAAGTGTGGTTAATAAAATATGCATTCCTGTTGACTGTATTCCATCATTTACAACAAAAAATACAACTTGCTTTTGGCACCACCCTGTGGACATTTTACCTCAACAACACTTCCAGTTTCAACCACTGGGGACAGTGGTTCGAATTTCGGTCACCATAGATTGAATTTAGAAGCAGCAACTTTCGACCTTCTGTCACCAATTTCACAGTGTGATCAGTCTGGTCATGTGGTCTTACTACATTTAAGGTCTGAGGAAAGGTGTACAGTTTAAAAAACATGCTATAGTACCTCTTTACCCCAAGATCTTTGATTAATTTCACATTCTTCCCTCACTCTCGTCTGTGTAGGAGACGTACGAGTCAGCCAGCTCACAGGTGCACACACTGAGGCGGATGATCAAGGAGAAAGATGCTGCTTTTCAGAGGCACAACAACATTGAGAAGCGTTTGCTGGAACTGGAGCAGCAGGGCACAATCCGTTTGCGCAAACAGCCTGATGGAGATATTGCCATTGAGGCCCTGGGTGGTGGTGGTGGTGGAGGGCTGGTTGGTGGGGTTGTGGTTGGAGCACCTTTGGGTGACCCGGGCTCACTTACTGCAGGCATGACTGGGAGCGGAGGTCTCGATGTCAGCTCACCTGTTGCTGTTAAAGTTGTTGCTCCACCCCCGCCTCCACCTCCACCTCCACCTGCCCCACCTCTCCCCTCAGAAGGTACTGAACTAGAGAACTAGTGAGGGTAGACTGCAGGGCTACGTGAGGGACAGTCCGCTCAATATGTTGCACTGTCTTTAGGTCATATGTCATGTCTAATTGTCATGTCAATGTCTATCCCTTAGGATAATTTCTATTTGTGTAAAATTAAATATGGCATCTACCTTGAGAAGTTAAAACTGGCTTAATGTATATAAGATTGGACTATACAATGCAAACCCATGAATCTCCTTCTAAGAGAGTCTTTATTACTACTTACAGCTGTTGCAGAGTATGATTAACACTGAAAAACAATGCTCAGCTGCACACATGTTGTTCTCTGAGTTACAACCATTTAAACATATAAGTCATCGCAAGTGTAGCAGGAAAAGGAAAAGCCAAGGGTGTTTCTGCTGAGGAAACAGCTGGACTAGAGCTAAATAAATACCCATCAGAGCCTATTAGAAAGCTAAAAGTGATTTGAAAATGACTTAATGAGTGCGTTTACATGCATGATCTTGCACTGATTATGTTTAATATCCAGATAACATGTAAGATCATGTAAATGCCTTAAAGGGCATTTTTTTTTAATCAGGTAAAGATCATAAACTGTTTAACAAAACTCCTATTTTTTTTTTTTTTTTTATATTTCCCCATTTAACTTTGCATTGAAACACATTTAACCCACGTTCTGTCAGCTTAGTCGATGTGCACGCTATGAAAAATGTCACGATTTTTTGTTCCCTTCAGGTTTTTCCTTTACTGTGTCCTGCAGGTTTTTAAAATGATCTTAGTTTTGTTAGTCATTAGTGTTTTTTGTACACATAAACACTCAGTGAAGCATAAACAAATTTATTTCTGTATGCATTTTTTTTTTTACAGTGATGTCTGTTTCTATTCCTCCTCCTCCACCTCCTCCTCTCCCTGGACCATCACCATCAGTCATCCTTAGTGTTGGCTTATCAGGTATGACATAATTACAAATAGTTTTGCAGTCTGTACTGTTGCAGCTTTGATTCTCTGACAACTAAAACTGTAACGATCTTTAATCAAAAGATCTTTAAACAATCTTTAATGTCCTTGCAAAAGTGATCAGATGTCTGTTGCTCTCTTGGTCATACAGCCATCCGCATTAAGAAGCCCATAAAAACCAAGTTCCGTCTTCCTGTCTTCAACTGGACTGCACTGAAACCCAACCAGATCAATGGCACCGTCTTTAACGAGATCGATGATGAGCGTGTGCTTGAGGTGATACTGAGTGCTACTTAGATTTGCACACGCTATTCTGTAATTTTGCATTTTCCTCCACCCATCTCCTCCCATGCCAAGTGCTCATGTTCTGTTGCATTAAAGGAGTTGGATCTTGAGAAATTTGAGGAGTTGTTCAAGACGAAAGCCCAAGGCCCTGTGGTGGATCTGTTATGCTCTAAGAGCAAGGTCTCTCAGAAGACCATGAACAAAGTGCAGCTGCTGGATGCCAATCGCTCAAAGAACTTGGCCATCACTCTGCGCAAGGCCAACAAGACCACAGAGGATATCTGCAAAGCTATTCAAACGTAGGCACAGATGCTCTTTACCACTGCTGTACTGATTTTAATCTTGAGTTGTTGCTTTTCTAATCATATCTTTGTTTACTATATACAGTGTGGTTCAAAATCTAATCATTTGTGAAAATGCTTCTAATTTGCATTTTTATACAGGTTTTTTGTTTCAACCTAGTCTTATAGAATGAATGTTACTATAACTACAGGTTTGTGAACTGACTTTTACGTGCCGCGTTCTATGTTTCAATGCAGTTTTTGGATGGAATTAACACTAGAGGAGCTACAACAATATTTAGCATTTATTCACTTTCACACAAATCACAACTACAGTGGCTGATTATGACTTTATTAACATTAATTTTTCACACTATTACTCACACACTGCATTTAGAAAAACCGAAACATTTTAATGCTTGTATTACAGACCCACCTACTGTACATTTACACATGTATTCCAACATGATTAGCTTCCGCAGTAGCTCACCAGATAGAGTGTTGGACTTTGGACTCCAAAAGTCCAAAGCTCAGGAACAGTCAAGCATTCAAGCTGACGTGTGAGCTTGAAAGTGTCATAGAAGCAACTTGAAATGATATGGTTGCTTCCAAAAATGTATTTTCATGTCACATTTGCTTTTTGCACACTATCAGTTAAGTTTAGGTATTGGTTTAGGATAAGGATGTCTGTTTTGTTTACCTCTCATTTGCAGTTATGACACTATCGGTTAGGTTTAGGCGTTGGTTTATGGTAAGGATGTCTGTTTTGTTAATTTCTCAGATGCATTTAGGACACTATCGGTTAGGTTTAAGTTAAAGTTTAAGGGTTAGGGAGGTACGTTTTACTCATTAAAACCTCCATCTAATATTCACCTTAAAAACCTTGTCTGATTATGACACCATTTCACTCACTTTTGGCGCCCCCCACTGGATATTTCACTTGGAAACTGCAACGAAACGTAATGAAGCACATAAAATTGTTTTTGACACAGTCACGTAATCGTCATGAGATCAGGCTGTTTTGTTTTCATTACAATTTATATTATTTGCATAACAATTGGAGTGAGAGGTTGAAATGAAAAACGAATGTGAATTAAAGAGTTTCTTATTGTTTGCTGTGTTCTCCACACTGGCATGGACTCCACAAGTGTGTGCAAAACCTGATGATTCATGTTATCCCAGCATGATTTGATGAGCATCTTATTTGCTTTAATGGATGCAAGGATATCTGACCTTTTGTACAAATAATTTAACACGGTCAATGTCACAAATCAGCTTATTTGATTTGTGATCTAAAAGTACTGCCGAATCTTAAACATTTATTTAAAAATTATTCATTTTACATCATAATAACATTTCTTTGTTTTCAATTTTTCAAAATTGTAAAAAATGTGCTGTTTATTTCCAGTTTTAAAATACATTTTTAATCCCAGATCTTCAGTGTGGACTCAGCCTTTTGAACCACACTGTATATCTTCAGTTTAAGATGAAAATGATATTCATGGTACCAATTCCAGGTTTGATCTGAAGGCTCTGCCGGTGGACTTTGTGGAATGTCTGATGCGGTTCCTGCCTACGGAGGCTGAGAGTAAACTACTGCGTCAATATGAGCGAGAGAGGAGACCTCTGGACCAGCTGGCTGAGGAAGACCGTTTCATGCTCCTCTTCAGCAAGATTGAGCGCCTCACTCAGAGGATGAACATCATCACATTTGTGGGGAACTTCAGTGATAATGTTAACATGCTGACCCCGGTGAGCAAACACAATGCCTAAAAAAATGTGTCAGTTGGAAAAAAAATTTTTAAAATGATTTTCATTGAAGAATGACCACAAACAGTTAATTTTAGCTGCAAAGCTATAGAAAATAGAATGGAGTTACCATAATTTCACCAAGTGTGACAACTTTCTGGATCAACATTCTTGTTGGAATGACATTACTATCAACTTATCACATTTTAGGTTAGTTAGGTCTAAGTTTAGGTTTAAAATATTAAGGTTTAAAATAGATATACAAATCTTTTTGTGACACAGGCAAGCGTGATACTTTTGTAATTCTGTACATTTGTTTTTACTATATACTAGGGCTGTCAATCGATTACAATTTGTAATCGAATTAATTAGATGGTATGCCAATTAATTAATCAAATTAATCGCAATTAATTAAATATTTGCTTAGAAAGCCCCTCAAATAACAATAATTCAATAGTTAAATTATAAATTATATATATATATATATATATATATATATATATATATATATATATATATATATATATATATATATATAAAAAAATTATAATACAGAAGAATAAAATGCATTACATTATTTAGGCACACAAGTTAAGCATTAAAAAGACATTACTAAAAGTGGCTTTAGAATGCAATATATTGTTTATTTCCATATTATTGAACATAAGCCTGTCATTGGCCTACAGTTCACAGCAATCCATTCTGCAGTTGAATTCATCAGTCAGTCCCAGATTTATTATAAGTGTTTGTTTAGGGATGCGTAAATGTACACCTGCATCGGATGGATGCTTTTGGACCATCTCGGTTGCATTGCATCATAAATGTACCATTTTTAGTTCGCTGTGTCAAGTTAAAGGAAGTTTAAAAACTTAGAAAAACACATCATGAGATCCCTGCGTTCGGATTTGCGCTACATCAAGTTGATTAGGGCTTTTTTTAACGCAATTTAACGCGTAATATCGACAGCCTTAGTACTATGTACACATTTTAAAACAAACCCTTTGTGTTTTTTGCATTCTAGCCAGACTCTAGATCGGCTTTGACATGAAATCAAGGAGACTACACAATAAATGAAATAAAATCCTTCTCCTCATATTTCTTTATTAAAAATTACATTTATGCAGTCTCGGTCATCTTGTCATTTGCTATAATGACTACCTCTCCGTGCCACTTCTGCTTAGCTCATAGGAAGGTTTTGAAAAGGTTAGGGTTAGGACTGTGTTTTATGTGTATGTCATTCCTGGATCAACAAAAAAACATTCTACTGAGTTAAACTGGCAGGTTAAGAACTGTGATGAGTAAGGGTCCTGATTGTTACTGTCAAACAATGCTGCAGTAAGTATACCGATCATTTCATGATTTGACATGTTTTCCTTTTTAAATCATAGCAACTCAATGCCATCATTGCAGCATCAGCTTCAGTGAAGTCCTCACCAAAGTTAAAGAAAATTCTTGAAGTAAGTGTCTCATGTTTCATGCTTACTTCTCTTGCTCATTTGCTCATTATAAAGACTTAAAATCAACACTTTGTCTACCTTTATGCTCATTTGCCCATTTTTGCCTCCACAAAGATCATTCTTGCCCTGGGAAACTACATGAACAGTAGCAAAAGAGGCTCTGTGTATGGTTTCAAGCTGCAGAGTCTGGATCTGGTGAGTTTTGGGATTGAAATGATAGTTGCATAACAGAGCTGCCATCACACATGCTGATGTTGCTCTCTCTCAGCTGCTAGATACGAAGTCTACTGACCGGAAGATGACACTGCTCCATTACATTGCTCTTGTTGTGAAGGAGAAATATCCTGAACTGGCTACCTTCTACAATGAACTGCACTTTGTGGATAAGGCTGCAGCAGGTCTGGACCATAAAAACCTTGTTGTATAGACCTTATTCAGGGTAGATTCCATATTTTATTTATAGTGAATGAAAACGAGGCTGTGAGGGATACGAATACAGACTGATACAGTCCATATGCACTTGTACCGTCTTCTAAGTCACGTCTAATTTTCATAACCATGAGTTTTTTGGAGGGGCTTGAGCACAGGACTGGGCTTGAGCTCTGAGATCCCCCTCTGAATTATATGATTAAGCAAGAAATAAAAAAACTATTTTGAGATAAAAATGTGTATAGGCATTATGAAATATAAAGGTGGAGATGGGGAGGTGGAGGGATGCCAGAAGAACACTGGTGCGAGGGAAGCAGCTGCTTAAAGAAATAGTTCACCCAAAAATTAAAATTCTTTCATCATTTACTCACCCTCATGCCATCCCAGATGTGTATGACTTTCTTTATTCTGCTGAACACAAATGAAGATTTTAAGAAGAATATCTCAGCTCTGTAGGTCCATTGCTGTAGGCAAGTGAATGGTGGCCAGAACTTTAAAGGCCCAAAAAGCACATAAAGGCAGCATAAAAGTAATCCATGAGACTTCAGTGTTTTAATCCATGTCTTCAGAAGCGATATGATGAGAAATGAGAAAAAGATCAATATTTAAGTACTTTTTTACTATAAATTTTCCTCCTTGCCCAGTAGGTGGCGATATGCACAAAGAATGTGAATCGCCAAAAACAAAAGAAGAACAATGTAAAAGTGAAAGTGGAGATTGATAGTAAAAAAGGACTTTTAACTTTTTATATTAAGGATATTTATCTGTTTCTCACCCACGCCTATCTTATTGCTTCTTAAGATACAGTATGTCTTTAACCACTGAGTTGTATGTATTACTTTTATGCTGCCTTTATATGCTTTTTGGACCTTCAAAGTTCTAGCCACCATTCACTTGCAATGAATGGACCTACAGAGCTAAATATCTTTGTTTGTGTTCAGCAGAAGAAAGAAAGTCATACACATCTGGGATGGCATGAGGGTGAGAAAAGAGAATTTAAATTTTTGAGTGGACTATTCCTTTAATTATCCTTGGGATACGATGAACAAGCTCCTCCTGAACTTGCGTTTGTAACTTCATCAGCTGAACAATCAACAATAAGTTACACAACAGTATAACCAGTTGTACTGAACTGTACATCTGTCCTTCACAGCCTTATTTTCATTATCGTTTCATTATAAATTGGCATCTGCCCTGACTAAGGTCTCTGTACAATCAGTGATTTAATATGGCAAATCTGATTGAACTAATTTACCACAATTTTGTCTGCTTATGAATATGGTTACAGTGTCTTTGGAAAACGTGTTATTGGATGTTAAGGAGCTCGGTAAGGGCATGGATCTGGTCAGAAGAGAGTGTAGTCTGCACGACCACGCCATACTCAAAGGCTTCCTGCAGACCAGTGATACACAACTGGACAAACTGCAGAAAGATGCCAAGACTTCTGAGGTGTCTTATCTATCCTTTAAAAAAGCAGTTTCAGGCAATTAAAAGGAAGCAGATTAACTGAATCTCTCACTGAATCTATTTCCAGGAGGCCTTCAACAATGTGGTGCTGTACTTTGGAGAGAGTCCTAAGACTACACCACCCTCTGTGTTTTTTCCAGTGTTTGTGCGCTTCATCAAAGCCTACAAGGTATGTGATGGTCTATAATTCATTACTGCATGTTATTCACAGAGTAGGTCTAGGCACTAGGCTTGGGATCAATGCCTTTTTCATGTATCAATAATCGGAAGATTTTCCCGATGTTTATCGATATATATCAGATATTCTCTTTACACAATAGTCTTTGTCTTTTCAAACATAACACAACTTTCTTAAAGTGTGAGTGGCAGGGTAAATTAAAGGGGGTCGCACACCAGATGCATCTAGCAGACGTCATGTCATGTTCTAAAATTTGAAACAATTATTTTCTATGAAGGTACGCTCACACCGCAGCTGCCACAGCTCACCATCTCTGGAGGCTGCTCGAAATTCTGCAGTGCCACGGAGCTCAATTCGCATAGTTTCCCATTAAATTTGACCCAATTCATTATCAGAGGACAAAGATTATTGACTCTAACCCTCACTGGATGACATGTTGTGTATATGTATCTTTCATATATCCAACACAATGTATTTTCAGTTACAAGTAAATCTTTTTGTGGTTTGACAGCTTGATCGAAAGACCCAATTAAGGCTAAATAAAGACAAATTGAATAATAAACGTCGGCATTTCTAATCGTTCAGTTACACCAGTTTCATACACTAACCTGCAAACACATCAACATCACTTTGTTCATTTTTGAAGAAGTACAAAACTTTTGTAACTTTGGACTGCCATCTGCTGCATCACATCGACGCATCTTGTGTGTGAGACCTGTGCCTTGTCCTACCCGCGAACGGCTTCTGTAAATGTTATATCACCCTCTTGTGGTCTCCCAACGCTATTACGCCAGACTAACTGAGAAGCCCAACTGATTGAATTGGAAAGCACGCAAATTAGGATTCTAATTTAAATGTCGGCTAATGTTAATATATCAATGTCGATAAAATAACATGCCAATCAATAATCGATATAGCAATATTTTATGACATCCCTACTAGGCACTAGTTGCACAGGATAGCAAAGAATTGTGAATCTTCATAATATGACTTGGAGAAAACATGTTTGTGGCTCTGTATAATCACTAATCTATAAACCTGAGAGTGGAAGATGAGTCTGTCCTGATTTCAAGTCATTTAGTACAGGAAGTAGCTGCCCATGTAATCTGCTATCTGGCATGTTTGGTAAACATGGTGTGGAGTAGCCAAGTGGTGGATGATATGGCATGCTAAGTGAAAGGTTTTAGGTGCAAACCCTGCAATCCATGAGTCATCAGTTATTTTGGTTCTGGAAGTTTTTTCCCCCCATTTATTTTCTCCATAGGGATTTCAAATTATTCTTCAATAAAGAGTTTTAAGCCATCAAACCAACCAGCTCTGAGATGAATCAGACATAAAATTTGACTTGAAGTAAAAATGTATTTGAAATATGTAATTGGATTAAAAATCATGGTACAATAAAAAACTATTGATTCAAAGTATGAAAACAATGTATTTTAAGTATATGGAAAAATATTCAGATAAATAAGTGTATTCAAATATGTAAATAGTTTGAGAGTGTTATGAGTCATTTGTGTGCACACTTAGAATGAGATGCCTTGTTTGCATCCTATGTCCAGTGTCATCTCTTACATCCTTCTTCTCTATTGGACTGTGAGCTCTTGGGTGGAGAAGTAGAACATGTTAGCAGAGAGTGAATAACAGGAAGGGGCACCTGGGCTGAGATTTAAGTGCAGCTGCTGTGTTTAGATTGAGTTTTGCCTCCACCGCCCCTAAACCGGACACACACACTTACACACACCTCTTCCTCACATTGTTCTAATGGTGGATTTATGAGTCTGCATGAGGAACCAAAAAACTCCAAGATCTGTGTGTGTGCATCTGTTGTCTATATTCACATCCCAATAGTCCTTCTCAGATTTTGCTGTGATTGTTTAGTTGTGAGGTCGTGACTTGTACATAGGCAGTGTCAGGGCCCGGATCACACCAACCTCTCTGCCGGCACTGTGTTGTTTTCTGCAGGAGGCCGTGGAGGAAAATGAACTGAGGAAGAAGCAGGAGGAAGCCATGAGAGAAAAACTACTAGCACAGGAGGCCAAACAGCACGACCCCAAGGTGCCATTCTCGCTGAAAATCACATCGTAGAGCAACACAAGCTGAATCTAAGACACTAGAAAATTTTGTGAAATATAACTGTTTTCATTTAATTTATCATCTAACTAAAATGTAATAAGTTTCACTTGTTCCAGCAGTGTGCTCAGTGCTCTTGAAATTACATTTTTTAAGTGTGCCCAAATCCCAACAATGTTAAAAAAAAAGACAGTAAAAACTGGCAGCTAGGGTTGCCTGAAATTCAATGTAAATACAGTAACAACATTTCATTTGGGATGGAATATCAGTTCATAGCTGATATAATTGTAATACACTAACCTTCTGGAGCTACTAAAATCTGATTTTTAACTTAAGATATAACGACAAGCATCATAATAATGCAGGTAGCAAAATAGAAGTCCACATGATGAATCAAAATAGACTTTTCCATGAAAAAGTTTAATAAACATATATAGTGTACAGCGTCAGACAAAACACCAACAGAGTAACAAACCTGACACTATTAACTAAACATAAACATAACATTAAACATAAAATGTAACATAAATTACTCTTTTGTACATAACTGATATCAAAAATAAGAATACATCTTTAAATATTTCAATAAAATGTAATCAGATATGATGCACCACACTGGGACCTCTTGTTCTGTACTTTTACAGTAAACTTCTCCTTCAATTCATACAAAATTGTGTCACTCACTCCTAACACTCCTGACCAAAAGCTATCAACAGAACTTTCATTTGACATATTGCAGTTCTGGTTATCTTCAATATTTGTTGCCGTTTTGGTGTAATATCTGTATTCCTCTGACTGCAGGTCCAGGCGCAGAAGAAGAGGCAGCAGCAGCACGAACTGATCGCAGAGCTTCGCCGCAAACAAGCCAAAGACCACCGGCCTGTATATGAGGGCAAAGATGGCACCATTGAAGACATCATCACAGGTGGGCCTGGCAGGACTGCAGGACCCATCAGCCATGGGTCTAGAATCACTGTAGTGGTCCACAGCTCTCCACAACAGCAGTGTACTCTGTGTTATGTTATACAACGGCCCTTGGAGTTCAAGCACCACACTTTTCAAGTGCACATCAGTTAAAATTGAGACATTGCAATTTGAACAAACCCTCAGGGATTTTATTTACTTATTTACTTACTTAGTTAATTATATCTCAAACTAACCAAGCACTTGTGGAACACTGTGTATAGAATGCGCTTAAAGAGACAGTTCACCAAAAAAAGAAAACTTTGTCATCCCTCATGTCGTTCCACCCATATGACTTTCTTCTGTGGAAGATGTTAGGTACAGTGGGAGCCTCCATTACCATTCACTTTCATTGCATCTTTTTTCAACATAATGAAAGTGAATGGTGACTGAGGCAAACATTCTGCCTAACATCTCCATTTAGTGTTTCATGAAACAGAAGGAAGGATGAAAATGAGTTGGATTTTCTTTATTGGGTAAACTATCCTTTTAAGTATGGATATATTGCAGATGCTGTGGGGGAATTACTGCGGGTTTATAAATCATTCACCCTTGTGTAGAGGGTCCAAAGGCTGAGAATGGTTACTTTTATACACCATCTGTACAGAAAACACATTCAAAAAGTCATTCTTTGTTACAAAGAGTCATTATCAATTATTTACAAAATGTTCTCAGTGCACCTGGCGACAAGAACATTTACATGTATTTATTTATTCATTCTTATATACCTTATTTTTTATTTTTTTTTTGGCTAACATGAGAGACTTTATGGTGCTGCAATGCCATACTGCAGCTGCAGGAAATGGCTCTTAAAAATTGTGCACAAGTAAAAAATACTTAAAGGAATATTCCGGGTTTAATACAAGTTAGCTGAGTCGACAGCATTTGTGGCATAATATTATATTACCACAAAAATTTATTTTGACTTGCCCCTCCTTTTATATATATATATATATATATATATAAAAGCAAAAATCTGGGTTCCAGTGGGCCAATCTGTTAACATTATGTTTCAAAAGTATAGTCACAGTACATAAACAATATACATGTTAACATGTTTTTAGTGTGATAAAATCATTTACTAACCTTTTCTGTGTAAAGTTATAGCCAATTGTACAACAGTGCCATGCGATGTAGTCAACAAACCCTAAAATGACTGTAAAAATGATGATTTAGCCTAAATAACTTTACAGCTCAAATAATACAAGAGTTTTAACTGAAGAATTAATGTATGTGCTTTTACAAAATTATAAGCTTGACGTTTCTGCCTTTAAACCCTCCAAAAGATTTTTTGGAGGAACGAGTCAAAACTATTTTTTGTGGTAATCAACCACAAAATGATACCACAAATGCTGTCGATTGAGCTTAACTTTTATTCGACCCGGAATATTCCTTTAATTATAAATTCTCTATATAAACATTTCATAAACAATGTTCCAGCATTATGAAGCCATATTGAAAGAATAAAGACTAGTGAATTACTTCCTCTCCTGTCACCCCAGTCACAAAGAAATCAGGATTTAATCTATATTAATGCTGTGTTTTAAGGAGTCTCAGTATAACGTATTCTTTCGCATTTTAGCCTTACTGTCTATCCAAGTTTATTGTGCTTAGGTTGATCATTAATTAATGAACTCTACATTTTGTCTTTACAATTGCAATTTCCTCCATCTGAGGTGTACCCAAGAAGGTTTTAAGATGTCTTGCATGCTTGGTAATACTAAAAGACCAAATATCCATCCAGATGGTGCCAACCAGTGACCAGTGAACTTCAATCAAATCATCAAATGTTTGTCTGAAATACAGTGGGGTCCAAAATCTGAGACCACACAGAAAATCTGGGATTTATTTTTTCATTTAAACTTGGAGACAGTCAAACTTTTAGGATTGTGAACACTTTAAAGGTGCTGTAAGTGATTTTTTTCTTGGAAAGGTATGCAAAAAATGTTCCTACTCCCTGAAAGATATCACTGAAATAAGTGTCATGAGATATCTCAACAGTCTCTGTGACAGCTCTAGACTCTGTAAACAGCAAATAAAAATATGTCGGCAGACCGCAGTCTCTGACGCTTTCTGCCTGTCAATCATTTTGCGCGTTCTCATAGTGTTGTCATTGCAGCTAATTATTGAGACTTACTGCCATATTCTGATTTATAATTTGTCAGTTGAGGGCACTATTTCGCTAATGTTGTGTTTAATAACCGTGGGAACATGCTTTGTGTCGGTTTCAACAGTATTGGTGCAGTGTTTTGGAAAGAGGGGGTGTGGCTTAATCAGTCTTCTGGAAGTTAGAACAGCTAAAATCGCTTACAGCACCTTTAATTAAAAAAAAAAAAAAAAACAAAAAAACAAAACAAAACATGACGTAAAATTTTTAATTACATTTTTTTTTTAAACACATTTTTTATATATTTTACATTTTAAGACACTATTTCTAGGTTACTAATCAAATGTAAGCAATTTGTGACCACATTAACTCATTCCTTGCATCCACTGAAGCACAAAAGATGCTCTTTGGAACATTCTCAGATCATGCTGGAATAATATAGATCATCAGGTTTTACATAAACGTGTGAAGTCCTTGACATCTTGAGTGCATGCTGTTTTTAGAACAAAAGGGAACATACCAAATACTAAGAAATTCTAACATTTATGTTAATTCTTAAATTCAAATTTCATTCAAATTATGCAGATTATTTCATTTGTAAAAAGAAAATAGCATTTCATTAGAAAAATGCAAAATAGAAACATTTTCATTAGTGGACTTTTGGACCCCATGTAGGTAAGAAATAAACTGATCATATGTTGACTGCCTGTTGCATAGGATTTCAGTTTGAATATCTTATACAAAAAGCCAAGAAGTTACAAGTGCAAAAAGAGTTTCTCTTTTAGGAACATAAGCTTGTCCTTAACCTCAGATGTAACGTTTTCTCTCTTTGACCTGCTTCCCTCCCTCCCTCAGTGCTGAAGAGTGTGCCCTTCACAGCCCGCACCGCCAAACGGGGCTCACGCTTCTTCTGCGATACCAACCTCTTCGACGAGTCCATCTGCTAGCCCCCCAAAACCCCCCAAAATACTACCCCTAATGCCGCAGGTTGTCCCATTCTCTTACTTATCCCAAACGTGCATGCATGCAACACTCGCATGACCCACTGTTTCTCTGGTTACCCGGCATCCTTTACTAACCTTAGCACGATGGGATAGTGGGAAACGGCATCTATGGCTGTTCATAGATCTGACAAATCTTTCTAAAGGGAATATGACAAATGGAATGAAAGTGCATTCAGATATTTGTCTGAAATGTTTACTTAAAGTTATTCCTTGGATTCATTAATGAGCTATACAAAAACAACTTTCTATTGCACTACGTCGCCTCATTCTTAAAGTTAAACTGTGAAGACTTTGTGTTCTTAGTTGGGCCTTTCTATTCACATTTGTCATATTGTCCAGAGAGATTCGGTGTTATATTTCACTTGGTTTGTCATCTGCTAACTCTCATCTTTTGTCCCATAATTGTTTGTTTTACCTTTCTAGCAGAACAGGGGATTAATCTGAGTATATTTGAGCACAGAATAAACAGAGGGTAAGAAAGGCATCATGGAGCTTCGTATCGCTTTGCTCCTGTCTGCCTTTTTACCGTCAGTTGCTTTAGCAGTGCTATATTTTGTGCAACGCTGCAATGCTGAAGCTCGTGTAGCCATATGTGTACAGTTTTGTACTCATTACTTCGAAAGTTAAATTAAATGTGAATTTTGCTTTTTGCATTGCTAAGCATTTCCTTTTTATAAAACTTTGTAAATATATGATTGATATATTACATTTTTTATACTGAAGCATAGAAAAACATGCCACCTGATGGTGGTGAAAGAATGTTTATTGATCGCATTATTTAAATGTTACCACAGACCTAACTTTTTTATATGATTATTATTTTTATTATTTTAGTAAGTCTTTTGGAAAGGAAAACAGTTCAGGAATGAAACCTCTATTTTCTTGTAATCAGTCTTTGCTGCATCAAAAGCTTTGTTTGTCTGCTGTATCTTGGTGCTGCGCTGTCTTGCTAATGTGTATACATCCTCTGCTATATGGTCATTCTTTATCACAAGCATGCAAATCTATGTTGTGTTCAGCAAGGTCTACATGTAATGGTACATTGTTGGAGAACTCAATGTATTTTTTCTGATTGTAACATGCAGCTTCAAAGACTTTCAAGACCTTGCTGAACACTGTCCGTTCAAACATATGGAAATTATTTTTTATTTTATTTAGAATGTTGAATGGTCTTCATGTTTTTTGTCTTTAAGTGATCGTGTTTGTCGCTGTTAGTGGTTTTACAGTGTATTTTTGTAAGAGCAGAGCCATTGAAAGGATTCGTGGCCTTAATAGTACCTGAAGTTTGTACTGGAAGCAGTTACTGAGATTGATATTCAATTAATAGTTTTTAGACTTTTTCAAAAAAAAAAATTCTACTTATTTTATGTAAAGGGATCGTACATAATTATTTTTTTTTTTAAACATTCACTCTTGTTGTTTCAAACCCAAATTATTTTTTTCTTCCGTGAAACACAAAAGGAGATAATTAGTGCATTTGCAGAATGTGCAAGCTGCTCTTTTCTATACAACTAAATGGACAGTGACCAGTGGCTTTCAAACAGAACTCATACGATATGTTACAAATCTTCTAAAACCATACTAGGACTGGGTATTGATACATATTTCCTGATTCAATTCCAATTCATAAGCTCTCGATTTGATTGGATTCCGATTTCGATTAGATATCTATTCATATGGGTATATTTCCAATATAATGTCCATTTTGCTTACATATGAAAGAAATTCTCAGTTAATGCAGTTAATTATACAGGGCACCGTCTAACTAGGTACATTATGAAAATATTATAATAATTTTACACATGTTATTTTAGCATACGTTTTTTTTTTTTTTTTTGGTCACAGATTTTAGCATCATATAAAATGAACAAATCCACATATTCCATCAATGACTATGATGTCTTGAATTTTTATTTTATATATATATATATATATATATATATATATTTTTTTTTAATATATAAATACATTTATACATATATATATATATATATATATATATATATATATACACATTTATACATATATATATATATATATATATATATATATACATTTATACATACATATATATATACATTTATATATATATATATATATATATACACTATATTGCCAAAAGTATTCGCTCACCCATCCAAATAATTGAATTCAGGTGTTCCAATCACTTCCATGGCCACAGGTGTATAAAATGAAGCACCTAGGCATGCAGACTGCTTCTACAAACATTTGTGAAAGAATGGGCCGCTCTCAGGAGCTCAGTGAATTCCAGCGTGGTACTGTGATAGGATGCCACCTGTGCAACAAGTCCAGTCGTGAAATTTCCTCGCTACTAAATATACCACAGTCAACTGTCAGTGGTATTATAACAAAGTGGAAGCGATTGGGAATGACAGCAACTCAGCCACGAAGTGGTAGGCCACGTAAAATGACAGAGTGGGGTCAGCGGATGCTGAGGCGCATAGTGCGCAGAGGTCGCCAACTTTCTGCAGAGTCAATCGCTACAGACCTCCAAAGTTCATGTGGCCTTCAAATTAGCTCAAGAACAGTGCGTAGAGAGCTTCATGGAATGGGTTTCCATGGCCGAGCAGCTGCATCCAAGCCATACATCACCAAGTGCAATGCAAAGCGTCGGATGCAGTGGTATAAAGCACGCCGCCACTGGACTCTAGAGCAGTGGAGACGCGTTCTCTGGAGTGACGAATCACGCTTCTCTATCTGGCAATCTGATGGACCAGTCTGGGTTTGGCGGTTGCCAGGAGAACGGTACTTGTCTGACTGCATTGTGCCAACTGTGAAGTTTGGTGGAGGGGGATTATGGTGTGGGGTTGTTTTTCAGGAGCTGGGCTTGGCCCCTTAGTTCCAGTGAAAGGAACTCTGAATGCTTCAGCATACCAAGAGATTTTGGACAATTCCATGCTCCCAACTTTGTGGGAACAGTTTGGGGATGGCCCCTTCCTGTTCCAACATGACTGCGCACCAGTGCACAAAGTAAGGTCCATAAAGACATGGATGAGCAAGTTTAGTGTGGAAGAACTTGACTGGCCTGCACAGAGTCCTGACCTCAACCCGATAGAGCACCTTTGGGATGAATTAGAGCGAAGACTGCGAGCCAGGCCTTCTCGTCCAACATCAGTGTCTGACCTCACAAATGCGCTTCTGGAAGAATGGTCAAAAATTCCCATAAACACACTCCTAAACCTTGTGAAAAGCCTTCCCAGAAGAGTTGAAGCTGTTATAGCTGCAAAGGGTGGGCCGACATCATATTAAACCCTATGGATTAAGAATGGGATGTCACTTAATTTCATATGCGTCTAAAGGCAGATGAGCGAATACTTTTGGCAATATAGTGTATATATATATATATACACAGTATCTCACAGAAGTGAGTACACCCCTCAAATTTTAGTAAATATTTTATTATATCTTTTCATGTGACAACACTGAAGAAATGACACTTTGCTACAATGTAAAGTAGTGAGTGTACAGCTTGTATAACAGTGTAAATTTGCTGTCCCCTCAAAATAACTCAACACACAGCTAATTAATGTCTAAACCGCTGGCAACAAAAGTGAGTACACCCCTAAGTGAAAATGTCCAAATTGGGCCCTAAGTGTCAATATTTTGTGTGGCCACCATTATTTTCCAGCACTGCCTTAACCCTCTTGGGCATGGAGTTCACCAGAGCTTCACAGGTTGCCACTGGAGTCCTCTTCCACTCCTCCATGATGACATCACGGAGCTGGTGGATGTTAGAGACCTTGCGCTCCTCCACTTTGCGTTTGAGGATGCCCCACAGATGCTCAATAGGGTTTAGGTCTGGGGACATGCTTGGCCAGTCCATCACCTTTACCCTCAGCTTCTTTAGCAAGGCAGTTGTCGTCTTGGAGGTGTGTTTGGGGTCGTTATCATGTTGGAATACTGCCCTGCGACCCAGTCTCTGAAGGGAGGGGATCATGCTCTGCTTCAGTATGTCACAGTACATGTTGGCATTCATGGTTCCCTTAATGAACTGAAGCTCCCCAGTGCCGGCAGCACTCATGCAGCCCCAGACCATGACACTCCCACCACCATGCTTGACTGTGGGCAAGACACACTTGTCTTTGTGCTCCTCACTTGGTTGCCGCCACACACGCTTGACACCATCTGAACCAAATAAGTGTATCTTGGTCTCATCAGACCATAGGACATGGTTCCAGTAATCCATGTCCTTAGTCTGCTTGTCTTCAGCAAATTGTTTGCGGGCTTTCTTGTGCATCATCTTTAGAAGAGGCTTCCTTCTGGGACGACAGCCATGCAGACCAATTTGATGCAGTGTGCGGCGTATGGTCTGAGCACTGACAGGCTGACCCCCCACCCCTTCAACCTCTGCAGCAATGCTGGCAGCACTCATACGTCTATTTCCCAAAGACAACCTCTGGATATGACGCTGAGCACGTGTACTCAACTTCTTTGGTCGACCATGGCGAGGCCTGTTCTGAGTGGAACCTGTCCTGTTAAACCGCTGTATGGTCTTGGCCACCGTGCTGCAGCTCGGTTTCAGGGACTTGGCAATCTTCTTATAGCCTAGGCCATTTTTATGTAGAGCAACAATTCTTTTTTTCAGATCCTCAGAGAGTTCTTTGCCATGAGGTGCCATGTTGAACTTCCAGTGACCAGTATGAGAGAGTGAGAGCGTTAACACCTAATTTAACACACCTGCTCCCCATTCACACCTGAGACCTTGTAACACTAACGAATCACATGACACCGGGGAGGGAAAATGGCTAATTGTGACCAATTTGGACATTTTCACTTAGGGGTGTACTCACTTTTGTTGCCAGCGGTTTAGACATTAATTAGCTGTGTGTTGAGTTATTTTGAGGGGACAGCAAATTTACACTGTTATACAAGCTGTACACTCACTACTTTACATTGTAGCAAAGTGTCATTTCTTCAGTGTTGTCACATGAAAAGATATAATAAAATATTTACTAAAATGTGAGGGGTGTACTCACTTCTGTGAGATACTGTATGTATGTATATATATATATATATATATATAAATGTATATCAGTTACTTTTATTGTTTACATGCCTAATTTGTACTATTTACAAGTATTTACACTGATTTGTAGGACAAGCGCTAAAAAATGGTACTATCTCTTTAAGAATGCCAGCAGTTCAGTAAAGAGCATCTCCGTGTTTAAGCGCACAGTAGCGTGAGAGTAGTCGAATGGAACAGAAAGGATATTAAAATAGACATTATTCAATAACGAATGGATTGCATGGATCTTGTCTTTGGACACATTACAAAGAACAAATCAAACCAAACTTTTACTCTCAACATGCAGTGAAAGGATATTGTTGCTGAACTTTTTCGCCACTATACTAAAATACTGGTGAGTGAAATCTAAAAATTGTTTCAGTTGCAGTGAGAAATTTGGATGCATATGTGAGTGATTTACTTCCATTTTAGAGAGTTGCGCATAGAGTAAAAGATTGATTTTGGGATTCAAGAATCGATATCGAGATGCATCAGAAAATCTATATTTGTACCCAGTCCAAAAACATACAATAGCTTTGTGAGAGGAAAAGACCAAAATTTAAGCTGTTATTCACTGAACATTTTTCCCTCTGCTGTAGCTTGAATGTTACTTGCACACATTCAAACTCAAGGCCAAAGTATACTTCATGTTTCCACGTTGCAGATCGCTCCACACACAGTATGCGTGATCTAAATTTCGTTATAATACAGTCCGCGCGGCCTGACCACGCGCCGGCCAGATTTTCTTGCCTTGCAGATGTGGTTATGGTCTGTGCACATCGTCGGTGCATGTACCGGCCATTGAAGAAGTTGTAGTGGGCATGCGTCAAACATGTTCGTATACGCTCACGGTCAGAAGAGTATACTTACAAAGGCAACACGGTCGACCAGGCGCAAGCCGATCCGGAACACACAAAAACAAAGTATACCTGGGCCTTCACTGTGTCACAATACGCAAGAAACAATGACATCAAGCATGTCAAACATCACTGGTTTACGCCACTGATTTTGACATACCAGGTTTAAAAACTTTCATGGTGCTTTTTTGTCCTTTTTGGAGCTTGACAGCCACTGGTCACTGTTTACGTTCGTTGTAAGGAAAAGAACAGCTTGGACATTATGCAAAATATCTCCTTTTCCACATGAGAAAGAGAATCTTAAGGGTTTTGAATGGCACAAGGATGAAATATTTATTTTTGGGTGAATTATCCCTTAAGATCTGTTGAAGTTCTCTTAAGACACTTCCTGCTACCTTTTTATAGACAATTATTGCATTCAGCTCAAAAGCTGATTATGATCCCTGTTAACCTGAGTGTTCCCTGATCTAACTCTCTCCCTTCCACACTCATAGATCTCCGAAGCCAGCCCTTCCTGCGAGCTGACGCGGTGATCCGGAATGGGTGGAAGCGACCCTAAAGACCCCTCACACACTCACCCTCTGCTACCCTCCCCCCCTGCTTTCTTCTGAAATGGCATCCTCCTACAATTCACAGTGACTGAGGGAAGTGCAGGACCAAACCAATGCCTTTCATTTTAAGGGGTGGAAAAGTTATTTATTTATGGAAATCCTTTTTGGATTCTGCACTGGAGGCTCTGTCAACAAAGTCAAAAAACAGACATCAGGGCTACCACACTGTCCTCATGAACACATGCAAACATATCCGGAGTAGCATCACTAGAAGCTTGTGTTGGCACAGGAGTGCTCCCCTGTGCAAAGTTGTGGATTGAGTAGCAAAGAAAAGAGAAAACAGACAGCAGTGAGACTGGTCTGCTTTTCAAAAGGATTTCACTCCCATTAACATGGATTTCCTCATATTGTGCAATCTAAGCATGACTTTCTGACAGTGGGATCGAGCAGTGAGGTCAGACTGATGCTGACTTCCTGTCCAGAGCCCATTTGTACAGCGCTTTATAAACTATGAACTCAGAATGTTTGTTAAAGGGATACTTCACCCAAATATGAAATTACTGGGATCATTTACTAACCCTAATGTTGTTCCAAACCAGTATGACTTTATTTCTTATATATAACACAAAAGGAGGCAGAATGTTTGCCTCAGTCACCATTCACTTTCATTGTAAGGGGAAAAAAGATGCAATGAAAGTGAATGGTGACTGAGACATCTTCCATTTCCAAGGAAATCATATGGGTTTGGAACAACATAAGGGTAAATAAATGACAGAAAGTTAATTTTTGGGTGAACTATCCCTTTAATCTCTTTCAACAACCTGGAACATGTTAGTTTGTCTCCAGTATTTTAACCTAGACAAGTACTATGGTTACAAAGAAGTGCCTTTCTATTGAGTCAGTATTATTTCTTATAGCCAATCATGATGTATCTAAGTTTATATCTTTTTGTTAATCCAAATGTTGTAACATTTCTGTTACTTAATGTAAATATAATATGTAATTATCCAAAAAAAAATGCATTGTAGCTTTAATGAAACGGCCTGAATAAGGGCCGTTTTACTGACCATTTTAATGGCTTTGCATCGATGGTGCCTCTGTCCTCACCCGGCCCTTTAAATGGACTGGACTTGTTGAACTGCTAGCATATGTATGACATGCATATGTACCTGAGAAAAGTGTACATAATGTAGTTCATGCCATTCCGTGAAACTTTTCCTAGCACAACAGTATTTCCGTTCTCTTACCCAGCAGACTGAATACACAGATTTTTATGTATATAAATGCATTTGGTTGTTGGAACACTCCAGAATTGTAAAGATGACAGAACTGAATCTTTTGGGTGAGCAATTTGTATGTTAGTTCAGCAAAAACAATTTCCCAAAACAGTAATGTAATGAAGGAAAACCATTATTTGTAGGAAAGACCCCATTAGGTTTAGACCAACAATATCTGTTCTTTATATTTTAAAATGTTTTATGAGGGTAGAGAAGAATTTGATTATGGAAAAACAATATAATGAAACAATATAATGTTATTCCCTCTGCACTAGCATTGCATACACAGCAATTCCATATGATTGTCTTAAGTGGGCCTTTATAAAAGGGACATATTACAGTGTGACACTGCAAATTAACTAAAGCTCAAGAGAAGTGCTCAAATACAACACTAATAATGTTAATCTTTTAGATTTTGTATCTTCATTTCTTATTTAATTAAAAAGATAGTTCACCCAAAAATGAAAATTCTCATCATTTACTCACCCTCATGCCATTCTAGATGTGTATGACTTTCTTTCTTCTGCAGAACACAAACGAAGATTTTTTGGTCCATAGTGAATGGTGCCAAAACTTTGAAGGTCCAAAAAGCACATAAAGGAAGCATAAAAGTAATCCATAAGACTCCAGTTGTTAAATCCATCTCTTCAGAAGCGCTGTTATTAGTGTGGGTGAGAAACAGATCAATATTTATGTAATTTTCTTTTTACTATAAATCTCCAGTTTAACTTTATTTTGTTTTTGGTGACTTGCATTCTTCATTCATATCGCCACCTACTGGGCAGGGAAGATAATTTATAGTAATAAAGTACTTAAATATTGATCTGTTTCTCACCCACACCTATCATATCACTTCTGAAGACTTTGATTAAACCACTGGAGTCACATGGATTAATTTTATGCTGCATTTATGTCCTTTTTGGAGATTTAAAGTTCTGGCCACCATTCACTTGCATTGTATGGACCTACAGAGCAGAAATATTCTTCTAAAAATCTTTGTGTTCAGCAGAAGAAAGTCATACACATCTGTGATGGCATGAGGTGAGCAAATGATGAGAAAATTTACATTTTTGGGTGAACTATCCCTTTAATGATTTCTTTCTGAACATGTTTCATATTGTTAGCCCACAGAATAAATTAAATTAAGCCATTTGGGAGGAAAAGCACACAAAAAAAAGATGAATGTACCAAAATGTGGATGTTATTTAGTTGGTATGGACCAATTAATGCAGCAGTTACCTGGGTATTCAATAAATGTGGACATGTCATAATTTTGTAGATCTTGGTAAATAAAAATATTTGAGACTCACATTTGACTTCACCACAAAATGTCGATATATTGGCACATTTCAGTTTAAATAATGTACATTTCTTTTCTGTATATTAATAGCCATAGTATTGTGTATTTTGTTTTTAATAAATACAATACAAGCTTAATTTACAAAATGAATGAAATCAATATTATTTTTATTAGTGACACTTTAAGGCCTTTAAAGGAAGACCTGAATCTGACTTGCCAAACAACTGTGATCTGTAACCTTTGACCAATGGTCTAATGTGGGGGAAACAAAATAAAAAACTTACCACTTGCACCATTTGCCAAGCTACAGTAGAGCACCAACCCAGAAACCACTTCTATTTTTTCTGTACACATTTTTATTTCTCAATATATCTGCTATTTTTTTGTAATTGATAAAGTTCTCCATCAGGAAATGAAAACATTACTCTGTCTCTCCAAAAGAAGGGCTGAGCCACCATGCATTTCTACTATAAAAGCAGTTTAATTATTTTGTGTGTGTGTGTATATATATATATATATATATATATATATATATATATATATATATATATATATATATATATATATATATATATAAATTAAACAAAATAACCAACAAAACTACAGAAATGGTTGAAGGGTTGTGTGAAACTATTCGTCCATGAAAGTAAAAAATAAAAAAAATAAAAAAGCACTATGTGCCAAGCTAAATTACATTTGATCATAAACAAAGCAGACACTTTATGCTTATGTTTAGTCCAGACACTCAGTAAATACTGTTAATATGTATCTGTTGAGCTGCAACGAGTCTTTTTGCTGTTGTTGGATCCATGCATTAGCCTATAGCACACCAGCCTAAGATGGGTTACCTCCATTAGAAGCAGTGGAGGCTCAGCAGCATCAGGGCTGGCTGAGTCTCTCTACAGGTCAGGCAGATGAGAAAGTGATAAAATAGCAGCAAGGCAGTGAGTTACAACTGGATCCACATGAACCTCACAGGAATGCACTTACATTTAGCATAAAAGTCCATAGGACACAAAACTATTCAAACTAAAAGTGACATACAGCTCCCACTGAAGTGGTATGGAACAGTTCTCTTGAAGCCACACTGACTGAAGGCAGACGCAAACTCTGCATTTGTCTGGTTGTTTCCGGCCTACTGGAAGACAAGCGTCTCGCTCCTTTGGACGTACTGCTCGCTGACACCTGATTGCTTACATACACACCAAGGCCACTGTTAACACACCCTCAAATTGGCCATCTGTTTCAATTCATTCCATCGTTCATTAAATCCATTATGACATCATAGTGCCGCATTTTGCATTTTTTCATCCGTTAAAAAACAAAAGCTAAAAAAAGACAGCTATATACTGCTATTTGTACGGGTGTCTGCTTATATTCCTGGGTATATACGTCAAGACACTTTTTGTTAATTATATATGTAAATATATATAAAATCAATCTGTGCAAGGAGTAAGACAATCATCGTAAGTGTTGTTCTCTGAGATAACAGTATAGAAATAAAAGCGATGCTGACTCGTCCGTGTCTTGCGCATCATAACACACATACACAAGCATACTATACACACATACACACCTCCTGCGCATATTCTTTCTCAGCCATATAAAATCGGACACAATCTGAGTCAGCATCAGTATCATTCAGTCTGCCATTCTCCCCTCCCTTATTATTTAATTAGCAACACTTGGCAATTTTGCTATTCCCAAAAGAAACATTGATCTCTAAACAATTCGTAGAAAAATAAACGTAAAATCAAACAGAAGTTTTCTCATTTTGTTGCTGGCATCTGGTATAGCACAGAGGTAGTGGCTACATGGAGGGGAGGGGTGAGGAACTAAGCAAAAGTTTAAAGAAAAGAAAAAGATATATGTATAGAAAATGCATTCTTTCATTGACCAGAAGGATTTCTCGAAGAATAAAATATAATACTGCAATCACATACAAAAGTTGTCCTTCATGTTTTTCTTTTCTTTTACATTTTGTACAGTGTTGTTGCTCTCTTGTTGCTTTTCCTCTGATGTGTAAAGGCATAAAGGTCTGCGTTCGTGTGGGTAGGCGTACAGCTGTGGCTTCAGGCAGCTCTACGCCAGTGGATCTCCCATGTCCTCATCCCCTGCAGACAGCAGCTCCTTCTTCTCATCTGTGCTGGCCAGAGAGTTACGGCTGTTATGAGCGCCCATGTAGAGTGTGGCGTACACCGGGTTGGTGAAGTTTGTGGGCTGTGGGGGAAAAAAAAACAGGGTGAGGAGACATGAAGTCACAAGGGTTATACAACAATTAGACGGGAAGTTTGCAGTATATTTACTGCTGCAAGACCCTGTTTACACCTAGTAGTAATGTCTCAGGTGAGCCAATCACAAATGACCAATGGTAAATTCATGCAATAATTACAAGCTGTGCGTTACAATGACTTTACCACGGTAAGAGGTGTTCTTATGTACAACGGGAAGTGGAGTGCCTTATCCTTGTGCGACCCCTTGTTCACATGCGTGGACGTTGTATTTTGGCTCCGCTATACAGAACGCATAATTTAAATACATTTTAACCGACTGATCTCAGTTCATGTGACAAAAAACAGTGGAGTTTGTCTTTGGGAGAAATGGCAACAAAACTACATCTGGTAAGAAACCTAATTACGTTTTTACATTGAACCTGTTTGATTTGATTAGAGTCTCTAGATAAATTTGAGTGATCTGTCGAAAAACAGCATGCTGCTAAACACAATGTACACTATTGTCTACTTAAGCGCATCTTTTCCTTAGAAATCCTGTATTTACTGTGCATTTTCGCATTGAAAATCAATGGGTTCATCCAAAAGCTGAAAAATATTGCTTATATGGAGTTAGTATGAAAATAAGGTGCATTTCAAACTGTTTACAACACTGGAGGTCAAGTCATTCAATAAATAGGAAGCAAGGGAGCATCCTTTAGCTCTCTATGCAGCTAAGTGCATTCAATCCAAACTTCCCATCATAAGTTCAGTTTCAGGCTGCAGAATGATGTTTAGACCACTCATCATGTTTGGCAGATATGGGACAATGGTAATCAGTACATAGATTCAGAATGTATAATTTACAATTTTATTTTAACATGGTTGGCAGTGATTGGATGATGCTGGCCATTACTTTAAATAAGTATTAATTATGCTAATGATGTTCATCTGATGTGATGTCTGTAACGTATGAAAACATGAATAACCCACAAACTTAATATATTTGATGAAAACAATCTGACTTTATATAGGTTGGTATTATTTAAAATTTCACAACTTGGTCCCGCTGTCCACATATGTGGACATAATTTATAAGGAAAACTATTTGCCCTAGAAATTGTATTTTATTTTTTGCATGATTATTTGGTGCTACTAGTTACAAATCAAAAAGGGAAATGGAAAATGCACACAGCAGTCACACTCTGGTTTCAGGAGGTCAAACCAAAACTTAACAGAACACCCTTGGAATTGGGACTAATGTTAATACTGGCAATGAAAGTAATTTTAGGGTATCACCTTATCTGGATCCAGATTGAAGTCGGAGTCTAGCAGCTCCCCTGCATCATCGTCAGGCTCCCCTTCGTAAATCTTGTATGCCGGGTTCCCGATCTCAACATTCATGGCTCCGTTGGTCATCCTCTGGTGCTGGAATCCTTTAGCACTGTGGACACAAACACCAGTGCGCAATTACATCTTTATTCAAGCTTCTTTCAACATGCCTACGCAGGCTGAGCCAAGCACAAGAATTTACAGTACACTTGCAAACACAAAGTAGCCTGTCTTCAAGCAACTCACAAACACAGAGAGAGCTTACATCCACCAGGGCCTCTCCTGTTGTGTGTGTGCGTATATATATATAAATATATATGAGCCATGACATTTTGGCCTTGTTTATACCTGATATTAAAATTAGTTTATAAGGGGGCGAAAAGGTATTGTGATCAGATCACTCAAAAATGCATGTAACCACATTGCATTGCCACTAATAATTGTCCTGGACAATATACTCACTTGTATAGCAATTGCATTGCTAAAACAAGATTTTAAACTTAAAAGAAACAGAAAATAACTGTCTGATCAGAAAACTTGGAGAAGCACATATAGTTTTTTAATCAACGTGCAGTAACACACTGACCTAGTGAATGATGTTAGTAAAACAATATCAGGGATCTTTTCCTTGAAATCCAATCACACCAGAGATAAATCTTAATACCAGGTGTAAACAGAGCCAGAAATATATCTAACATCCACCATGGACTCTCCTGCCATATATATACACATATAGGTGCCATGACACTTTGAGGAACCATCCATGTGCTTTCAGGTGGAGACTGCAAGCCAGAGTGAGTGACTCTGCGAGGTCTTAAAGAAAGCTGGATATCCACAAGACATGGTCCACTACGGTCAATGACGAGCCAAACACTTGAAGCACAGTGACAATGCTCTCATGAACAGACAGATATAAACAAACACACGTCTTAGGGATGGCGCGAGGAGGAGGAATGAGGGACAGGACGCAACCCAATGCTGCATCTTGCACCAAACAGTTGATCCATTTTAGATGCTGGTCAACAGATCCCTTTGTTTATATTGGTAAAAAGCACAGGAATACAACAGTAACAGCACAAGATCAAGCAACAGAAACAGAGAAAGAAAGAGAGAGATAGTGGGGGGTGTGTGGATGAGACCCTGCTATTATAGAGTCAGAGTTACCGCGAACATCTGGAGCTGAGCTTGCCCCGCCTCACAGACCTGAGAGAAAGAGAGATGCAGTTTTACCACCGAGAGAGAGAGAGAAAGAGAGTTGGAAATTTAGTATAGCTCTGAAACGGGGTACACGACGCTTGGGGTCTGCAGCGATTCTATAGAAACCATAAAATGAAAATATGTGTTAAACAAAAATACAATATTATGTTAACTTCAACCAAAGCTAAAGTTCAGCTAAATGTTTCATTGTCCAGCCCAGGTTTAAATGTATTAAGTAAAATAAATATGCAAAGTAAAAAAATAAAAACAGAACATGGGGACAAAGATATTTGACTCTGAACATCAATAATGATTATTTTAAAGGCTTTGCAATGCAAGCATCAAGTATGTAAATACATATGGTACTACACTCATGTTAAATAATAGGCTTGACTTCAAACGCAACTCAAAATGTATTCAATTGTATCTAACATGTAACAAAGTACTTTACAGTAGTTATTAAAGTTAATTGCTTATGCTCATTACTATACACCATCACAGACTGGATGTCACTCCAAAAATCTTACATAAACATCCATTTGTTTTTGTTTTTTTAGTGCACTCATTGAGGCTCTCATCAAACATGAGCACAAATGGCCTTGCATTATTGACACTACCAACAAGCTTCTCCTTGAACAAGACCAAATCGAATTATATATGCTGTCATGCCACACGTGAAACTTTTTGCTTTATCTGAGCTATATTTTTGCTATATCGGGGAACACTGTTTGAAAAAGCTGGCAAATATCTTCGTTCAACCTGAATGAGTGGTGCTTTACCGCTGTTCTGAGACACCACATAACCTCAGCATGCAATAAATCAGTTGCTGTTTATTTATTTGCACCGATACAGCAATTCTGTTAGCCTAATAAAAAGTAGCATTTACCAACATATATTTTTACTAAAACATTTTTGTGAATTAACATTATGTGCAAACATTACTGTACAATTTCAATCACTTTTTTGGGACTCACTCAAAAAAAACAAAAAACATTTGCACTGTACATAATAGATTTGTATTTACACTGTACATAACAGATTGTATTAGATTTGCACTACCCATGTGTATGTGTGTATGTGTATAATTAGTTTTATTTTTTATTATTATCTATGTCTTGCTGCTGTTTTTGTATTGTTGTACACTGGAAGCTCCCGTCACCAAGACAAATTCCTTGTATGTGTAAGCATACTTGGCAATAAAGCTCATTCTGATTCTGATTTGAATATTATTTTATTATATTATTAATAATCATTGTGGGTTCCTTTCAAGTTTTTTATTATAAAATAAAATTGAATTATTATAATTTTAAGGATTAGATTTGTTTTTATATAATAGTAATATATTTCTGTAGTATTTACTTCACCTTCACTCTGAGCTTTTATTTTGGTGGAAAGGGCAGTGTTTATTTAACAGTTTACATTGTTCCTCATTTTAAATCTTGTTAAACACTGTCATCTCCTTTTCTGTGATATGTCATGTATTTGGATTCGTATAATAACTTGGCTTTGATTCTGGCCTTCAGGACAGCACCCTCTCACTTTAATTCACTCCTCCAGGTCTATGTCCCCTCTCAATCCCTGCCATCTAAGAATGAGCGACACCTGGTGGTTCCATTGCAACGTGTCACAAAGTTGCTCTTCAGATCATTCATATTCTCTGGTCCTCAGTGGTGGAAAGCCCTTCCACCAGATATCAGATATATTCTCCAAATATCACAAACAGCAGTACTTTGTTCAAAACTGCATATAGACTGCATTTAATTTGTACAGTTTTACCATTATCTATGTAGCAGATATTAATACTCATCTTCAATGATTTGTATTTGTTTTTTTTTTTTAAGTTTTTGAATATAATTTCAACATATCATGTGATATCCTAAAATATTCTGTTTTGTAAGATATTTTACTAACTTTTTCCACTAATTCATGTTCATTTTAATTTCAAAATGAATTATTTCAATGTGGGACTTTTATTTTTAAAAATGATGTCACCGGTATCTCATCTCATTATCTACACACACACACACACCAATGCAGAGTGAAAGCACAGGACAGCAACAGTTACACCTCCAGATGCACAAATTGTGTCACGCTCCATCATCTGTGTCAGATGTAATTGTTTTGGAAAAACATGATTTTAGTTTAAGCTTTTAAATGATGTCACTGTTATCTTGAAATTCAAACAATAAATGTTGTATTTATACTCTTTAATGGTGCCTGTGAAAGATTGCGGTAGCTGGCCATTCAAATAGAGCGGGAAACAACGCTCTTTCTCTCCAACTTATAGCACAAAAAAACACAAAAACATGAATGAGCTTCTGAGGGTATGTTGAAAGATACGGTACAACTTAATTAAATTTGTCTTCTCTCATGTAATCGCCCAGCCTGTTAATGTTGAACTGACAACGGAGAAAATTAATGGGGAATATCTCGGGCCCCAGAGCAGCACTCACAGGACCAGCGCATATGTACACTGAACAAGAGATTATTTAGCAGAGATGGGCCACTTCTATTAAAGTGAATGTGAGAAATTGTAACGCTCAACCAAAGAACTCTGAGCACCCAAAAGTCAACAGATGTAGAAAGGAAGTCCTGCCTTACAGTTAAAAGAGCCAATCACCTTTTAGATACAGACATCACCTGTCAATCAACTCTAAAATGCATGTGTGTTTTATGAAAAATGCATTTTTTTGCATAATATGAGTTAAAGAATCACAATTTATGATACCAGTATTGTCAGATTTTATTATGGATTAGAAATATGTTCTTTGATCGTAATCTTGACCAACCGTTTTTGATATTTCGGTGTCTCCCCATTCAAGTAGATAGGAGCTGCACTGGCATGACAGGAAATAGGTTCCCGAGAGCGTTCCAAAGACGGCAGACAGTGGACTGACTTGCAAGAAAGACTTTGCACTGAACATACACGAGAAAACCGCGCACCCACTATATTCTCTGCTATCTGCGAGGCATGAAAGGTTTTCATTCAACCTTACGACCCAAGGAGGGAAATGTTTAAACAAAAACGAAAAATACCTTGGGTATTGCAATTTAAGACTTTTTAATGGCCTTATTTTTCACCAAATTGATTTAATACCTTTTAATACTTTTTAATGACCCTCGGATACCCTGAATAAACCAATTATGTATGGCTAGATCCAGAATGTGGAACTGATTCATAGAGTCTCGTAGATGGTATTTTTACTTACCCGCGCATTCTCTTCTTGTACCACACGATGGCGCCAACCACTAACAGTGCTAGCAAGAGCAGCAACAACACTGGGATGACCACTGATGCAGTATCTACACACAAAGAGGAGACATACAATTGAAGTCATATGTTTACATACACCATAGCCAAATATATTTAAACTCAGTTTTTCCACAATTCCTGACATTTAATCATAAAAAACATTCCCTGTCTTAGGTCAGTTAGGATCACTACTTTATTTTAAGAATGTGAAATGTCAGAATAATAGTAGAGTATGATTTATTTCAGCTTTTATTTCTTTCATCACATTCCCAGTGGGTCAGAAGTTTACATACACTTAGTATTTGGTAGCATTGCCTTTAAATTGTTTAACTTGGGTCAAACATTTTGGGTAGCCTTCCACAAGCTTCTCACAATAAGTTGCTGGAATTTTGGCCCATTCCTCCAGACAGAACTGGTGTAATGGAGTCTGGTTTGTAGGCTTCCTTGCTCGCACATGCTTTTTCAGTTCTGCCCACAAATTTTCTATCGGACTGAGGTCAGGGCTTTGTGATGGCCACTCCAATACCATGACTTTGTTGTCCTTAAGCCATTTTGCCACAATTTTGGAGGTATGCTTGGGGTCATTGTCCATTTGGAAGACCCATTTGCAACTGAGCTTTAACTTCCTGGCTGATGTCTTAAGATGTTGCTTCAATATATCCACATAATTTTACTTCCTCATGATGCCATCTATTTTGTGAAGTGCACCAGTCCCTCCTGCAGCAAAGTACCCCCACAACATGATGCTGCCACCCCCATGCTTCACAGTTGGGATGGTGTTCTTTGGCTTGCAAGCCTCACCCTTTTTCTTCCAAACATAACAATGGTCATTATGGCCAAACAGTTACATTTTTGTTTCATCAGACCAGAGGACATTTCTCCAAAAAGTAAGATCTTTGTCCCCATGTGCACTTGCAAACTGTAGTCTGGCTTTTTTATGGAGGTTTTCCTTGCTGAGCAGCCTTTCAGGTTATGTCGATATAGGACTTGTTTTACTGTGGATATCCTCCAGCATCTTCACAAGGTACTTTGCTGTTGTTCTGGGATTGATTTGCACTTTTCGCACCAAACTACGTTCATCTCTAGGAGACAGAATGCGTCTTCTTAATGAGTGGTATGATGGATGCGTGGTCCCATGGTGTTTATACTTGCATACTATTGTTTGTACAGATAAACGTGGTACCTTCAGGCATTTGGAAATTGCTCCCAAGGATGAACCAGACTTGTGGAGGTCCAAAATCTTTTTTTCTGAGGTCTTGGCTGATTTCTTTTGATTTTCCCATGATGTCAAGCAAAGAGGCACCGAGTTTGAAGGTAGGCCTTAAAATACATCCACAGGTACACCTCCAATTGACACCAATTAGCCTATCAGAAGCTAAATTAGGCTTGACATAATTTTCCAAGCTTCTTAAAGGAACAGTAAACTTAGTGTATGTAAACTTCTGACCCACTGGAATTGTGATATAGTCAATTAAAAGTGAAACAATCTGTCTGTAAGCAATTGTTGGAAAACTTATTTTTGTCATGCACAAAGTAGATGTCCTAAACAACTTGCCAAATCTATAGTTTGTTAATATGAAATCTATGGAGTGGGGGGAGTTACGTGGCACCATGCGGGGTCAGACATGTAAATGGCGAGCTCTGTGCACTTTGCTAGTTTTTAATACTATTTAGGTCATAAACCGGTGAAATTCGATACACCCTGATCCATAACTGTTCTATGAAGACAATATGTCAAGGAATTCAAAATCCTCGGGCTCTGGAGACATTACACTTACACTTACATGCTCAAGCTGATACCCCAGACAGGGCCGCAGACCAGGGACTCTGTTTGAACGGTGCGGCGGAAGAAATTCAGCGTTAACTGGCGAGTATGTCTGTGATGCTGGCGAAGGTCATTGCAGACTCGGAGGATCTTGCTGTAATATATCGATCGATCACTTCCATGGAGACGAAATTCTCTGAGTTGGTTACAAGAATCAGGGACGTTGAGAAACGGATCGATTATCTGGAGTCATCAGAGAGGGAATTAGCTGCTAACCCGCTAGCGACCAAGGCGGACTTGGAACGTGTTTTGGAAAAATTGGAAGACCTTGAGGATCGTAGCCGGCGAAACAACATCCGAATTGTTGGAATTCCTGAGAACGAAGGCGGCCGAGATATGGTGAAATTCCTAGACAAGCTCTTCCCGAGTCTGCTCGACATAACAGGCCATAAGCTGGAAATCGAGTGAGCTCACAGAGTCCCGGCTCGGAGATCCACTGAGGGAGACAGGTCACGATCAATTCTGGCCAAATTTCTGAGATCATCCGATAAAGATCTTGTGTTACGTGAGGCGAGGAGTAAAGGAATGCTTTCTTGGAAGAACCACAGCATTTTCTTGTTCCCAGACTTTGTGAATTCGACAAGAGAGAAACGTGATCGATTCAAGGAATGCAAGAAACACTTACATCATCAGAAGGTCGCTTTTGCACTGATATTTCCGGCCAAATTGAGAATAGATGCTAAGGATGGCCACAGCAAGCATTATCCTTCATAGAGTCAATAGAGTGAGTAAGTAAATGTGTATGCAGCCGTGTGGACCTGACTCACTGAATATTCACTTGACTGTTCGAAGAAGCTGGGTGCCTTCTTTGTTTCTTTTTGTGCTGGTTCCACCTAGTGGTCGGAGTATGTTTTGTGGAGTAACACTCCTTCGGGACAGTTGTGGTTGAATCTGCACATTCTTTGTTCTTACGCCTCCTATTGGTTGGAGTTTGTTCTGTGGAATATTTCTTGCAAAACATTGGAGTGATTATGGCATTTTTTTTTTTTTTCACTGAACATTTGTTTGACTGTCCGAAGAACTGAAAGGCTTTTTTTTGTTTTGTGCTGGTTCCGCCTAGTGGCTAGAGTTTGTTATGTGGAGGAATTTACACGTCTTTGTGTTTATCCCGCCTATTGGCTGGAGTTTGTTTATAGTTTATTTTCTGTTGTGTAATTCTGTCTCACAAAATTTGTATAGAAACACCGGAGCAATCCGACGGCAAAGTTGTTGCGGGGGCTCTCGTAGACGTACATGGACTGTTTGTGTTTAGAGGGATGGACGCCGGTTGGTGCTGTCGTGCATGGGGTTAATGCGCCCATTTTTCTTTTTTTGGGGGGGGGGGGGGTGTTCGGGGTTTGTTTGTTGCTCTAATGTTGGAATGTGGTCTTTATAATTTTGTTTTTGACACAATCTATTATTTCTAAAATGTCATATGTTAATATGAGTGGATTATCTCTCTCCATGTGGAATGTGAAGCACCCCATAAAAAGGAAGGAAGGTTATTTCTTTTCTTAAATGAAGGAAATATGATATAGTGTTTCTTCAAGAAATGCATCTTTCCCAGCAGGAAGCTGAAAAATTTGGGAAGATATGGGGTGGACATGTTTTCTTTGGTGCTGGCTCAAGTAAGAGCAGGGAAGTCATTACACTGATAAGTAAACATCTACAATTAAAATGTCTCAAACAGATTAATGATAAATTAGGAAGAGTCATTATTGTTTTAGCAGAAATTCAGGGGCAAAGATTGATTTTGGCTAATATTTACAAACCTAATGCTGGTTATCAGGGCTTTTTTTAAGATCTTGAAGGGATGTTGCAAGCCGCTGGCACCCCTCATGATATAATTTTGGGAGGAGACTTTAATCTTTTGATGGACTCAATCCTTGATCATAGTGAAGCAAAAGTGTGTAAGCCCCCTAGAGCAACATTGATGCTTCATAAGATGTGTAAAAATCTTGGTCTCACAGGTATTTGGAGACTTTTGAATCCATCTGGTAGGGACTATAATTTTTTTTCATCAGTCCATAAGATTTATTCTAGAATAGATTTTTTAATTTTTTTTTATATCCAAGTCCCTCATTTCATCTGCTGTTGATTGCTGAATTGGAAACATCTTAATCTCAGATCACGCCCTGGTAAGTTTAGAGGTGTTGCCATATACAGAGAAAAATAAATCATATAGTTCGTGCTTTAATGTATCCCTTTTGCAAAATCCTGAATTCTAACAAATGTTAAAGGCTGAAATCAATGTTTATATGGAGACCAACTGGTCCTCAGTATCCTCTGTGGGCGTGGCCTGGGAGGCATTTAAGGCGGTTCTTAGGGGACGGATCATACAGTATGCCTCATTCATAAAAAAAATCCAAAGCACGAGAAATCATGGAGTTAGAAGGGAATATAAAAAATGCTGAGGCAGAGCTGAAGTGCCAAATGTCATCTGATGGCCTCAGAGAATTGACCCGATTGAAATACAGATATAATATAATTTTTTACCTCAATAAAAAATGAAATATTTACCTCAGCCATTGATATTAATAATGCTTTTAAAGATTCTATGTTGATCTTTATAGTTCCACGTCTTCATCTACTGATGAAGATATTAGGAACTTTGTGGAACCATTAAATCTCCCTAAACTGATGATTGAGCAAAAAAATTATCTTGATTCTGGGATAAACTTGGAGGAGCTTGATGTGGTAATTAAGGCCTTACCTACAGGCCAGATGGCTTTGCCACTGAATTTTTTAGATCTTATGCTATAGAACTGGCTCCACTGTTAGAAGTTTATACGGAATCATTAAAGAATCATTAAAGAATGGAAAGCTTCCGCCAACCATGACACAAGCCCGGATCAGTCTGTTTCTTAAAAAGGACAAAGATCCAAGCGAGTGTAAGAGTTACCATCCAATTTCCCTGATTCAGCTAGATGTTAACATTTTGTAAAAAATACTGGCTAACCGATTAAGTTATGACATCTCTTATACATATAGATCAGGTGAGGTTTATTAGGGGCCGCAACTCTTCTGATAACATTAGGCGTTTCATCAATATCATGTGGTCAGTGGTGAATGATCAGGCTCCGGTCGCTGCCATCTCATTTGACGCCGAAAAGGCGTTTGATATGGTAGAATGGGATTATCTTTTTAAGGTTTTGGAAATATTCAGGTTCGGAAACACTTTTATTGAATGGATTAAGTTACTTTATAAGACACCCAGTAGCGGCGGTACAAACAAATGGATTATTTTCAGATTATTTTACTCTGAATAGGGGCACCCGGCTGGGATGCCCTCTTTCCCCATTATTGTTCTGTCTTGCCCTGGAACCATTAGCAGCCGCAATAAGAAAGGAGGATGATTTTCCAGGGGTGATGGCGGTAAGTGTGGCACATAAGCTTTTGCTTTACGCAGATGATATTTTGTTATTCACATCTGACCCCACTAGCCTTGCCTCCACAGGATTATTAACTCCTTCTCTAAGTTCACAGGATACAGAGTCAATTGGTCTAAATCCGAAGCTTTGGCTCTGACAGCGTACTGTCCAGTAACGGCTTTTCAACCGGGCACCTTCCAGTGGCTCAAACAGGGCATTAAGTATTTGGGCATTTTATTTCCAACAAATTTGTGTGATTTAGTTAGAGTTAATTTTGACACTTTAATAAAAAGGCTTGAGCGATGTGGGCAGGTGGGCTTCATTACACTTATCTATGATTGGGAAGGTTAATGATATTAAAATGAATTGTACTCCAAAATTCAACTACCTGCTACAGTCTCTCCCTATATATGTCCCCCTCTCTTATTTCAAGCAATTTGATAGCATAGCAAAGACCTTTATTTGGAATGGTAAACATCCCAGATTGCATTTCAACAAATTACATAGGCCGACTGACAAAGGTGGACTTAGCCTACCCAAGATTTTATTTTATTATTATGCATTCAGACTCAGACATTTGGCTCATTGGTTGCTTCCACCACAGAGAGCCCCTCCCTGGTTTTGTATTGAAAAGGAAGTTCTTGCCCCTATTTCGCCATCGCAAAGCCTCTCTATCAAACTAACCGGAGAAGTTATGTTACACCCTATTATCTCGCATTTGCACTCGGTATGGACAAAAGTGTCCAGTGTGTTTAATTCGGACATTTATTTAAAGGGTGAACCCTAAATTATGTATTAATAAGTCCCCTTTCTGCTGGTCAGTGTGGATTGTGAGGGGGGTTTCTACACTTGGTGACCTACATGAGAGTGGAGTGTCGAGATCCTTTGAAAATTTGGTTCAACATTTTGGAATTCCCAGATCTCAGTTTTTTAGGTATTTACAGTTGTGCCACCTGCTCTGTACTATTTTTGGGAGTAGCATACACTCCCCTAAAGCGGCAGACACTTTGGGAGTGACGATTACTGCTTTTGGAAAAGGTCACGAGGCATCAGTGTATTACTCCCTGCTAGTTCAGAGTCTGGGGGCGGCGCTTTAACTTCTATCAAGAGATTATGGGAGAAAGATTTTAATTTGGTATTGGAGGAGGGAGTGTGGGCTACGATTCTAAAGAACATCAAGTCTGAATCATAGGTGCGACTTATGCAATTCAAGATTTTACACAGATTCTATTGGACCCCCTCTAGATTGTATAGGCTTGGTCTTAAAGACACACCCACCTGCTGGCGTTGCCAATTGGAGGATGGAGACATGGCCCATGTTTTTTGTGGTGTGCTGAGATCGAGGAATTTTGGTTGAAGGTTCAGAGTTTTGTGTGTGACGTGTTGGGCACTTGGATTTCATTTTGTCCCAGACTCTGTGTTTTGGGTGTTGGGACGGTCATCGACGTAAGAGATAAATACATAAAAATTTGGTCCTGACCAGTGCTATGATAGGCAGGCAGATTGTTTTAAGGAGATGGAAGTCGGTTGGAGCGCCCTCAATTGGGGAGTAGTGCGAGGAGATGGGGAGGGTGGCAGCCTTTGAGGAGGTGTCATGTGGAAGGCTGGGGATCTGGTATTCATTTAATGGGAAATGGGGTAGTTATTTGATGTTTTTGGGTGACTCTTGGAGAGGGACTGTGAAGAGAGATGCGCAGTTTTAGAGCTATATGATTATTATATATATTTTTTTATTATTTTTTAATTTTTTTTTTTTTTTTTTGGTGTGTCTGTGTGTACTTATGTAAGACCATGGGGTTGTTCGTTTGGGGTCAGTGTGAGGTTCTTGATTGGGGAGGGGTATTAGTGGGAGTTAAATGTTGATTCATTGCATATATGTTTTGTTTTTCTTTGTCTTCTTTGAATCAATAAAAATGTTAATCATAAACAAAAACAAAATTGAGGAGTGGTTAAAAAATTAGTTTTAATGACTTCAACCTAAGTGTATGTAAACTTCTGACTTCAACTGTAGATTATTACTGACCTGATTCCTTCTTTTAGACAAAGAAAAGCAGATAGAGAGAGTGCTGGCACTTACTTCCAGAGTCTGAGGTCTGAACAGGGGCGACATTGAGTGCACAGCGAAAACCTTCCCAGCCTGCGTGACACCTAGACAACAGACATACATACTTTGAATCAATGGCAACCTTTAGAGATGTTTAGTTTAACCCTGGTTAAAAATCTATACATTGTCTCTCTCTTTTTGATGAATTGTCAGAAGCATTTAAAACAGTGGACTAGAGCTGTCACGATTATGAAATTTGGTTGACAATTAATTGTGATTATTATGATTGTCTGTTTTAGGGCTTTTATGATTATGATGATTAATTGTCATACAAACTGTCATAATTATTATGGTGTGTGTGTTTCATTCACCTTAAGGAGTAAGTCAGAATGGGGATTGTTGTTGTTTCCTTTAAGGCTTTAAAAACAAAGATTTTGCACAGGTGCAGAACGACATGAAAAATATTTTTCATATCAAACGCTTAAAATATGTCTATTTAGTCTAGCAACTTTAAATTTAAACTAAAATAGAGCAACTTTAGCATTGGTTCATTTTAAATTTACACTGTTTTTGGAACCCGGCCAACCTGAATATATAATTTTTGCAATAGTAATATATTCATATCCTAAATTCTCCAATTTCACACACTATTTTAAGCCTCTCTGATTAAACCCACAAGCCCTTATTTTGCATAAAGAAGGACTTTTAAGATTCTTTGTATATTTGAATTTTTTTTTATTATTTATTCTATCATCTCCACAAAAAGAGTTAATGTGCATAAACCCTCAACGGCCAGGAACATTTCCATTATGCAAGTGTTAAATTAAAGTGAAACCGGAGCACTTTGTGTTCACTAACAAAATCCTCTCTAATATTTTTCCGAAGGAGTTTAGCACAAATCTTTGCAGAGCGCTTCAGAAGTAGTTAATCTTCACATGGTCTTCGGGGGCTGACGTGAATGCGGTCTGTGGTGCGGCTCAGTGAGACAATCATTTGGAGTTCATTTGGAGTGCTCACATAATGCAATAACACCGGAAAATGAGACACCAAAATGTGCCGTTAATGGCATTTCTATATTCGCTTAAAATTCCCTTAGTAAAATGGGATTGGAATTTGAAGTGCACAATAATCGCAGTAAGATCAAATAATCGTGGCAGGCCTACAGTGGACCATCACATGCTAATATAGCATCTTGACATAGGTTTATTTTTTATCAAGCTGTAGGCTAGTATTTCAGCTGTTTCAAGGATTGAACTAGGCCATTCAGGTACATGGTTTTTCATCTATGCATTAATATTGTACAAGGGGGTACCACAAGGCTCAGTTCTGGGCCCATTTTAATCATCTATATACATAAATCCTTTGGGGAAAAATATTCTGAACTCTTTAGAAACACTTCTGCGCTTTACATTTTTATGTTAATGATATTATCCATTGCTGTGTATTCTTCCATAAGCAAGGCTTTTAACTATTTAAAAAAATGTAATACAAGACTTGATGTAATACAAGTATAGCTTTACCAATTGAAGCTTGTTCTAAATGTAACTCAAAACGTCATGAAACTGACACCCAAACCTGAGACTTAACAGATGAGAGCAAAAGTCATTTCATGTGTACAGTTTTGTTAAAAAGAGGATATGGGGTGTCTTAGGCTGTTACCTGCAATACGGCAGATTAGTTTGGGTGTCCATAGAGCATTGGCCCTCGATACAGAAGTCATCACAGGTGTAGCAGGTGGGCTCCTGCATTTTTTCAGCACATCTACACACAAAAGAACATAAGTAAATCCATAGCACCCTACAAATGGCACACAACCACTTCAAACTTCTTCTCATCTCAAACTCCTATGCAAAAGTCTTGGTGTCTATGAATGACCAACCAATTCCAAACAGATTAATGTGCTGGTACGTACCTGCATGTAATCCCTCCAGATCTAAGCTGTTCACATTTTCCCTCACCACAATATGCACACTTATTCAGCTCACATTGTGGGCCGATGAACATGTCAGGACAGTGACAATGTTTAGTGCCATTCATCATCTGCATACATATCCCTTTATTCTTACAGAAGTTGTCACATTCACCTGCACAGCACAGAGACAAACACTGTTAAGCAGTAGGGCTGTCAAATTAAAATCCGAAATTCGAATATTCGTTGAACGTAAGATAAAAATGCACATTCGAATGAGAAAATGAGCATTCAAATATTGGATGTGTGCTAAGCACTGACAATGACTGACATTCTTGGACTAAAACAGACGAAGTGCAACGAATAGAACAGAACATGGGTGTCTCACAATATGTTTTAAATGTTGAATATCCTTTTAAATTGACAGTGTCTGAAAGAATGCATTGTTTCTTCATGAGACGCTGAAAAAACAGCAAGACACTTCGCAACTGTCAAAGATGTCTGTCTAGCGCATGCTTCAATAGAAAAAGACGGACGCGTTCGGAGTGAACGGCCCCCCTGAGACGGAGGTCTTTGGCGGTTGTGTTTTGACTATGTCTTGCTCTCTTATCAGCGTCTCACTGCATAAGCAAGATATGTACATTCAACTGTATTTAATGAAAAACACTCTGGTACCGCAGGTATTATAAAGCTTGAGTCTGTGGTAGTACTTTGGCACTGGTAAAGGTACTGTGTGCAACACTAAGTTAACAAAAGCGTCTTTTGAAACATTTCTTTTCTTGTTTTACATTTGATTTGAGAATATAAACTGGCTAAATCTTTTGACTTTATAATTTTACACACATTTGTTAACAGCCATATATGTTCTTTGTAATAAACAATCGCTATAACGGTGCTGAGTGATTAATATTATTTGTTGCACCCTCTTGTGGACGTAGGAGACAATGTCAATTTAAAAATCAGACGTCTCGAAGATTTTTACCCCTAACTGGAATAATGTCTTTAAAATTTGAATATAATTTGAAAATTGGAAATATTTCAGTGAAAAATTGTAATTTAGTTTCTCAGCCCTGTTGACAGCACTATTAAGCAGTTTCACATCTGAGCCATCACATCCAAGCAAATAAAACACACTTAAAGACTTAGTAATGAAACAACTGATTAAAAAACATCAAGGCAATACATTTTTCAGAGAGAACTGAATTATCTGTTTAAAGTGATGACTCAAACTCACGATACTGGCACTGGTCACCCAAGAAGCCAACTGGGCAATTGCAATTTGGCTGGTTGCCCTGGTTGACAGAGCAGTTGCCCCCATTCTGGCAGTAGTTCTTACAGCTGTGCAGGTTACATCTAGGCCCAGTGAAGCCAGTCTGACAACGACAGGTAGGAGCACCTGAAAAAAGTAAAAAAGACAGATATCACTGCTCTAGTTTGTGTGTAGAAACCTGGCAAAAATAATATTAAAAAGGCATTCAAGTTATTTACTTGAGGAAAATAAATTATAATAAAAGAAAAACTGCACATGGACAAATAAAGATATGTGAGACAAATTGGAGATGACAAAACTAGTATAAAGAAATCAGAAGGGAAAAGCTTTCTTAACTACAAATTCTAAGCTCTTCTAATATTACTTTACTGACTGTGTGAATTTTAAGTGTGTATACCTGTGCGTGACGGCGAGCAGGTTCCTCCGTTCTGACAGTAGTCTCTGCACTGGTTGATCTCGCAGCGCTCTCCACTGTAACTGGTGGGGCAGCGACACTTGGGCTGATTCCATGCATTGAGGAAACAGCTACCACCATTCTGACACTGAATGTTACAGGTAGGAGCTAAACAAAAAACAACATTTAGGATGAAATCTTAAGTCAACTTGTATAATTAAATAATTTTAATGTTGATAAATGTATGGCATGCATGTGTTCTGAGCAACATAAAAAAAATAAAAATAAAAATAAAAAAAGAATTAAAACTACAAAAACACAAATAATACCAGAGATAAACAGCTAAATTCAAATTCTGAGTAGGATTTGATTAAACGTAATTAATTGTGAGCCTGCTGTAATATTTGTGACAATATTTTTTGAGAGCATGAATTCTTAAATTTGGTGTTCACTTAAATAGACAAAATATATATCAAATGAAAGCTCTTATTCTCTCCAGTTTATTTTGTTGCCCTAATACCACAGTTCGAAAGATTTTCAAAAGAATCACAAAGGGAAATATAATTTCTGTAAGACATCAAATACAAACATCTCTTTTAAGCTTGTGTAAATAATCCAACGGTATGTCTTAGATGTCCAGAACAAAATATGCGGTCCAGTAGGAAAAAGCATGCTAAAATCATCGGATATATGTTATAATATATGTAATATAAGATATATGTTATAAAATGTTATACATCACCAGAAAAGGGAGGATTTCAGCTTTCTAATGAAACCTAGATTAAGCTTCTAGCCCACTCAGAGGCCGAGCTATTCAATGAAACATTGGGGGTGGTGCATGAACTGAAAATTAGACTGAATGTCTATGGATGAACACATCTGAGAGGGCTAAAATGCGTTAGACCGCCACCTACATTTCAGATTGGCATTTTGTGATGGAAGGTGATAGAGGGGGACAAAAAAAAAATTACAGTAATTGCTGCCATCAAGTGGAATAAAACAAGACTTTTTGGAGGTAGATGAAGTGAACAAAACCAGAATTACATGCTTACAAAGTTAGGACAACAACAAAAAAGATACAAAATAAATTCTATTCATCATAAGATTGTAAACATATACAATATTATTTATGAATAACTGCACTCTTTTTTTTATTTTTTTTATTAGACCAATCTTTGGCAATTAGTCCACAGTATGCGTAAATAGTAAGCTTTTAAATTTGAGTGTGAAAAATAGCAGACGACAGCCTAAAAATGCTCCAGATTTAAAGAGGTTGATGAGAACAATTTTATAAATTTTGAACACAAATTAATTATTACTGTGAACAATTTATTTATTTTTTCATCTTGGCAACACTGTATTTCAATGTAATGTATCGTGGTATTGAGAACATTGCTCTAATTGTGGTATGAATTGGGATATGGGTGTGAAGGTAGTAGCTGTGTGAAGGGTCTTACTGAAAGGGGATTGCGTTGAAGGGGGCACCTCCACACAGGTCCCGTTGTCAGGGATATGATCGTTAGGACAGGTGCACACTGGGCCACTGGGACTGAGCAGACACAACCATTCACACTTCTTCTTGTCACATGGGTTAGTCACTGTAAACAAACACACACAAATTACACACTCATATTCACAGATTGTAATCAACACTGCAAGATTACATTCACATTCAAATTACACCACACACAGATCTGCATTCAGAGGCACTTACTATCGGGCTGTTTGTAGCGATGATAGAGCACTATATCTGTAGCATGGTTGATGCCCGTTGTCAGATTTTCCGCATGACCTTTGCCAAACTTGTTGACCCGGAATACAAAGTTATTGCTGTAGGTGACCCCATAAATGTAATCCTCAAAGATATCAATGCTGAAGGGGTGGAGGAGATCTGTTAAAAAAAAAAAAAAAAAAAAAAGGCAGTTTAATAAATACAGCTGATAATATCTACAATTAAACAGGACAGCTTGTATTTTGTGATACCAATATTCCAAAAGATATAGTTACTGACACAGTTGAAAAAAATAATCGCTCTTTTTACACATGGCCTTTCATGGGGTTCCCGTACTTTTGACAAATGTGTTACCATGACATTTCCAGTCGTTTGTGATTACCGGATAAGGATTTTGAAAAATAATTTAATAGATTGCTGGGGCGGATGTTTTCACACCACAACATAAAAGAACACTCATTCTACTGAACTGTTTTTGGTGTTGGATACAGCCACAACAGGGTCAGAGCCGTCTAGACGCACACTGGCAATCACAGAGAGCTTGACATCTGCCCAGTACAGACGTTCATTGAAGTAGTCCACTGCAAGACCTGCCTCAGACAAGACGTATTCATCAATACAATAGATTTCACCATAAAGCATCCTGTGCAGTTGAATGTATTCAGATGGTTAAATGCAGGACTATATGGACTCAGACCTGTAGGCCACTGGATGTTCTCATGGACCAGGGTTTGTCTGAGAGTCCCGTCCATGGCTGCAGTCTCAATCTTTGGGTGATTGCCCCAGTCAGTCCAGTACATGGTTCTGCGATATAAAACAATTATCATTAACAAAAACAAGAAAAATACACACTAAAGCTCTAAACTGCAATCCTAAATTGTTGAAATAGAACAATAACACTAATCAAACCAGGTTAATAGATTAGGTATCATGAATTTACAATGAACAACCATTTTTTATAATATTTATCAATCTTAGCTAGTAACAATTTATAAATATTCCATCATTCATTGTTATTTCATAAAACATTAAAGAAATATTCTGGGCTGAAAACAAGTTAGACAGCATTTGTGGCACAATTTATTTCGACTCGTCCCTCCTTTTCTTTAAGAAGCAAAAATTGAGGTTACAGTGAGGTACTTCAATGGAAGTGAATGGGGTCCAATTTTTGGAGGGTTTAAAAAGGCAGAAATGTGAAGCTTATAATTTTATAAAAGCACTTACATTAATTCTTCTGTTAAAACTTGTGTGTTTGAGCTGTAAAGTTGTTCAAATCGCTATTTTTGTGGTGGACTACTAAATTACCGGGATAACAGGATTTATGGCTCTCTGTCATCATAGCAACTAAATCTGATATTACTCTACAAATAAAAGGCTAGTAAGCTAAGCACTTTTATCACACTAAAAACATGTTTACACACATATAATTTACATCTTTTGGCTATACTTTTAAAATCAGTTTTAACGTTTATGGATTGGCCCCATTCACTTCCATTGTAAGTGCCCTACTGTAACCCAGATATTTGCTTTTTTTTTTTTTTTTTTAAAGAAAAGTCAAAATAAAGAAATGAGTAGAAAATAATTTTTGTGGTAATCAGCATTGTCACAAATGCTGTCAGTTGAGCTTAGCTTGTGTTGAACCCAGAATATTCCTTTAACTGAAGTACACAATGTTAAACATGTTTTAATATGTGGAAATATGTAGAGATTAACATTTACCCCGTTTAATAAATGGTGTAAAAGTAATGCTTATTGTTAGCTCATGGTAACTACTGCATGTTGTTAATGAAACTATTGTAAAATATCTCTGTCAAGTCATGGCAAACTACAAGCTGTTTTAATCACAAATCATACATTTAATATACAGTTGTGCTCAAAAGTTTGCATACCCTGGCAGAAATGTAGAAATATTGGCACTGATTTTGAAAATATGACTGATCATGCAAAAAAAAAACAACTGTCTTTTATTAAGGATAGTGATCATATGAAGCCATTTATTATCACATAGTTGTTTGGCTCCTTTTTAAATCAATGATAACAGAAATCACCCAAATGGCCCTGATCAAAAGTTTACATACCCTTGAATGTTTGGCCTTGTTACAGACACACAAAGTGACACACACAGGTTTAAATGGCAATTAAAGGTTAATTTCCCACACCTGTGGCTTTTTAAATTGAATTAGTGTCTGTGTATAAATAGTCAATGAGTTTGTTAGCTCTCACGTGGATGCACTGAGCAGGCTAGATACTGAGCCATGGGGAGCAGAAAAGAACTGTCAAAAGACCTGCGTAACAAGGTAATGGAACTTTATAAAGATGGAAAAGGATATAAAAAGATATCCAAAGCCTTGAAAATGCCAGTCAGTACTGTTCAATCACTTATTAAGAAGTGGAAAATTCGGGGATCTCTTGATACCAAGCCAAGGTCAGCTAGACCAAGAAAAATTTCAGCCACAACTGCCAGAAGAATTGTTCAGGATACAAAGAAAAACCCACAGGTAACCTCAGGAGAAATACAGGCTGCTCTGGAAAAAGATGGTGTGGTTGTTTCAAGGAGCACAATACGACAATACTTGAACAAAAATGAGCTGCATGGTCGAGTTGCCATCTCGTGTAAATTGATGGCAATGAATGAAGCATGTGATCAGAAAATACTGGCAGACAATTTGCATTCTTCTGCACAAAAGCTGCGCATGGGACTATCTTGGACTTTCCAGCATGACAAAGACCCTAAGCACAAGGCCAAGTTGACCCTCCAGTGGTTACAGCAGAAAAAGGTGAAGGTTCTGGAGTGGCCATCAGAGTCTCCTGACCTTAATATCATCGAGCCACTCTGGGGAGATCTCAAACGTGCGGTTCATGTAAGACGACCAAACACTTTGCATGACCTGGAGGCATTTTACCAAGACGAATGGGCAGCTATACCACCTGCAAGAATTTGGGGCCTCATAGACAGCTATTACAAAAGACTGCACACTGTCATTGATGCTAAAGGGGGCAATACACAGTATTAAGAACTAAGGGTATGCAGACTTTTGAACAGGAGTCATTTCATTTTTTTCTTTGTTGCCATATTTTGTTTTATGATTGTGCCATTCTGTTATAACCTACAGTTGAATATGAATCCCATAAGAAATAACAGAAATGTGTTTTGCCTGCTCACTCATGTTTTCTTTAAAAATGGTACATATATTACCAATTCTCCAAGGGTATGCAAACTTTTGAGCACAACTGTATAAGAAAATATCACACAATACATGTCTCTTACCCTCTCTGAGGATCAACTACTATAGCGTAAGGTTCATCAATCATTCCAGAGACAAGAGTCTTCCTGTGCTGGCCTGAGATCTGAGCAACCTCGATCACATCACGACCCGAATCGGTCCAGTACAGATTACCAGCCACCCAGTCCACTGCGATTCCACGCGGCATCTTCAAACCTGGAATCTAAAGCGGTGACAAGGAAAACTTAGAAAAATCTCACAAAATGTTCTTCAAGGTGAGGCGTGTGATTTAGCGTCACAAAAACGAATGAAAACAGACAAGAGCAATGTTGTGATAGCAATGCAAAAGAAATCAACCTCCAAATAGCTTACTTATGGTTGTCTCTGCATATTAGGTTTGGATAGGAGGATGAATTTTAAGATTGAAAAAATAAGGAATTTAACTTTTAAGTGTGAAGTTCAATATTGAATGTTCTTGACTCACATCTAGGTTGGTGACGCTGCTTTCGCTTTGCCTTTTGTTGCGGTGAGAGTTAGATGAAGGACCTGATGATGAAGATGTAGAGGGCAGCTGGAAGGAGGAAATGCCAGAGGTGTGCCAGTTGGTCCAGAAAATGCGATTGGTTTTCACGTGCATGTCCATGGCATCGATGCGTACGTTGGCGTCACCCTGGAATGTCTGCTCATAAACCCAGTTGTGCATCCCAGGATTCAGACTGCGGATCTCATTATCGTCCGCGATGTAGAGCACCTGCTTATTACTGTTCAGACCTGCCGAAAAATCCCAAAATAGATGAAGATGTGTTTAGTAGCACAAAATATCTATTTTGATGAAACAGATGAAAATGGTATATGACTTTAGATAAAAGCTCAGGTTTCTCACAACTTTTGATTTATGATTTCTCCTTGACTCGCTCATGATTACTGGATTAAAAAAGGTTTAAAAACAGTTTATAGCAATTACCACTGAGAAAGATCAATATCTAGCCAATGAAATATTTCAGATCCGAGCATTATATATATATATATATATATATATATATATATATATATATATATATACACACACACACAGGTGCATCTCAATAAATTAGAATGTCGTGGAAAAGTTCATTTATTTCAGTAATTCAACTCAAATTGTGAAACTCGTGTATTAAATTCAATGCACACAGATTGAAGTAGTTTAAGTCTTTGGTTCTTTTAATTGTGATGATTTTGGCTCACATTTAACAAAAACCCACCAATTCACTATCTCAAAAAATTAGAATATGGTGACATGCCAATCAGCTAATCAACTCAAAACACCTGCAAAGGTTTCCTGAGCCTTCAAAATGGTCTCTCAGTTTGGTTCACTAGGCTACACAATCTGCTGATCTGACAGTTGTCCAGAAGACAATCATTGACACCCTTCACAAGGAGGGTAAGCCACAAACATTCATTGCCAAAGAAGCTGGCTGTTCACAGAGTGCTGTATCCAAGCATGTTAACAGGAAGTTGAGTGGAAGGAAAAAGTGTGGAAGAAAAAGATGCACAACCAACCGAGAGAACCGCAGCCTTATGAGGATTGTCAAGCAAAATCGATTCAAGAATTTGGGTGAACTTCACAAGGAATGGACTGAGGCTGGGATCAAGGCATCAAGAGCCACCACACACAGACGTGTCAAGGAATTTGGCTACAGTTGTCGTATTCCTCTTGTTAAGCCACTCCTGAACCACAGACAACGTCAGAGGCGTCTTACCTGGGCTAAGGAGAAGAAGAACTGGACTGTTGCCCAGTGGTCCAAAGTCCTCTTTCAGATGAGAGCAAGTTTTGCATTTCATTTGGAAACCAAGGTCCTAGAGTCTGGAGGAAGGGTGGAGAAGCTCATAGCCCAAGTTGCTTGAAGTCCAGTGTTAAGTTTCCACAGTCTGTGATGATTTGGGGTGCAATGTCATCTGCTGATGTTGGTCCATTTTGTTTTTTGAAAACCAAAGTCACTGCACCCGTTTACCAAGACATTTTGGAGTACTTCATGCTTCCTTCTGCTGACCAGCTTTTTAAAGATGCTGATTTCATTTTCCAGCAGGATTTGGCACTTGCCCACACTGCCAAAAGCACCAAAAGTTGGTTAAATGACCATGGTGTTGGTGTGCTTGACTGGCCAGCAAACTCACCAGACCTGAACCCCATAGAGAATCTATGGGGTATTGTCAAGAGGAAAATGAGAAACAAGAGACCAAAAAATGCAGATGAGCTGAAGGCCACTGTCAAAGAAACCTGGGCTTCCATACCACCTCAGCAGTGCGACAAACTGATCACCTCCATGCCACGCCGAATTGAGGCAGTAATTAAAGCAAAAGGAGCCCCTACCAAGTATTGAGTACATATACAGTAAATGAACATACTTTCCAGAAGGCCAACAATTCACTAAAAATGTTTTTTTTTATTGGTCTTATGATGTATTCTAATTTTTTGAGATAGTGAATTGGTGGGTTTTTGTTAAATGTGAGCCAAAATCATCACAATTAAAAGAACCAAAGACTTAAACTACTTCAATCTGTGTGCATTCAATTTATTTGATACACGAGTTTCACAATTTGAGTTGAATTACTGAAATAAATGAACTTTTCCACGACATTCTAATTTATTGAGATGCACCTGCATATATATATATATATATATATATATATATATATATAAATATATACACATACACACTACCGTTCAAAAGTTTGGGGTCACTCGCCTGAAATGTTTCTCATGATCTTAAAAATCTTTTGATCTGAGGGCATATGCTTAAATGTTTGAAATTAGTTTTGTAGACAAAAATATAATTGTGCCAACATATTTATTTAATTACAAAACTAAAATTTTATTTAAAAAAAAGGTTTTTAAAATGGATGACCGAATAATTAAGAAAAGCAGCCACTAAGTGCCCAGCATATAGATGGGAACTCCTTCAATACTGTTTAAAAAGCATCCCAGGGTGATACCTCAAGAAGTTGTTTGAGAAAATGTCAAGAGTACATGTCTGCAAATTCTAGGCAAAGGGTGACTACACTGAAGATGCTAAAATATAACATAGTTGTAATTTTTGGGGGGATTTTTTTAGTCACAAAATAATTCCATATTTCCATTTCTATTATTCCATAGTTGTGATGACTTTACTATTATTCTAAAATGTGAAAAAAATAAAGAATGAGTGACCCTAAACTTTTGAACGGTAGTGTATATATATATATATATATATATATATATATATATATATATATATATATATATATATATATATATATATATATATATATATGCCTAATATTGTGTAGGTCCCCTTCATGCCGCCAAAACAGCGCCAACCCACATCTCAGAATAGCATTCATCACAATTGTACAGAGCGGTTATCGGAGTTACCGTAGACTTTATCAGTTCGAACCAGTCTGGACATTCTCTGCTGATCTCTCTCATCAACAAGGCATTACCGTCCACAGAACTGCCGCTTACTGGATGTTTTTTGTTTTTGGCACCATTCTGAGTAAATTCTAGAGACTGTTGTGTGTGAAAATCTCAGGAGATTAGCAGTTTCAGAAATACTCAAACCAGCCTGTCTGGCACCAACAATCATGCCACAGTCCAAATCACTGAGATCACATTTTTTCTCCATTCTAATGGTTGATGTGAACATTAACTGAAGCTCCTGACCCATATCTGCATGATTTTATGCACTGCACTGCTGCCACACGATTGGCTGATTAGATAATCGCATGGATGTTTGTTGGTGCCAGACGGGCTGGTTTGAGTATTTCTGTAACTGCTGATCTCCTGGGATTTTCACACTCAACAGAATTTACTCAGAATGGTGCCAAAACAAAAAATTTCCAGTGAGCGGTAGTTCTGCGGATATTAACACCTTGTTGATGAGAGGTCAACAGAGAATGGCCAGACTGGTTCGAACTGACAAAGTGTATGGTAACTCAGATAACCACTCTGTACAATTATGATGAGAAGAATAGTATCTCAGAATGCAATTCTGAGATGCGGGTTGGCACTGTTTTGGCTGCACGAGGGGGACCTACACAATATTAGGCAGGTGGTTTTAATGTTGTGGCTGATCGGTGTGTATTATATATATGTCAGTTTATTTATAGAGCACATTTAAAAACAACAAGTGTATACCAAAGTGCTGTACATGGGCAAATAAAACAATGAATTAAGGGGAAATAAAAAACAAGATTAACATTAAAAACAAAAAACAATACAATATACATTCATACAAAAGCCAAAGAACATAGATCCATCTTCAGACATGATTTTAAAATGTGACGCGTAGGAGCAAATCCATGTACAGTGCATTACAATAGTCAAGTCTGGATGAGATGAAGGCATGAATAACTATCTCCAAGTCCTTAAATGAGAGAAATGGTGTTGGAAGTTGGAAAAAGCTGCCCTTCACCACAGCACTTATTTGTTTTTCAAAATTTAGATCCGTGTCAAAGATCACTCCCAAGTTTTTAGCAAAGGGGTGAACATTTAATGACAGGGTCGCTAGATTGCTAGTGATATTAGAGAAAGCACTAGGGAGACACTTGCAGTCTGTCTTTTTTCCATTTACGCTCTGCTTTCTTACATTTCTGTCTGAGAGCACGTGTGTTATTATTTAACCAAGGCTTAGTTTAGCCTTAGTTTCGGTTTTCTAGTTTTAAAAAGAGCAAACAGAGTCTAAAACGCAAGTACAGGTATTGTTAAAAAGAGTGACCATTTCCTCTGTGCCTAGACTTGGATGAAGTATCTTCACAGTGCACAATAGAGGAGAAGCAGAGAATACCTCAGAGAAATGTCTGGCTGTAAAAGAGGTTACAGAACGCGAATATGACCCAGAGAAATTTGATTTTGGAATCGGACATGGTAGTGCAACATTAAAAACAACAGGATTATGATCAGACAGACAAAACTCAGTAATTTCAACACTGTAGATGGGAAGACCAAAAGATAAAACAAGATCAAGAGTATGACCATGATCATGTCATGAGCCAGTAACGTGCTGCGTGAGAATAAATGAGTCAATAAATTGAAAAAACTCCATAACCAGAGGTTTGGAAGGGCAGCGAAGACCATATTACGATTTAAATCTTAACTCAATCAATCGGGCAGCCTTAATGGATACCATATCAATGTCTTAGAAGTCAAAGTTAGCTGTTTTCAAAGTGTTTTGGATAATTTTACCTCATCACCAGTGCATTCCTAATATAGAGATTTCCATGACTTGTGGGAATCTTGGACTAGTCGACATTAAGAGAGACAATGATTTTAAGAATAAAAACAGCATGTACTGTCAGCCTTGCATGTGTCGTTAATCCTGGTGAAGTATTTGTGGCAACTGCACTTGTAGGAGCCCTTTGTGTTGTTACAGATGTGAGAACAGATGCCAAACTGCTTGCACTCATTCTTATCTGAAAAGAGAGTATGGCAGTTTATGAAACTTTCATATGCACATTGCACCAGTCAAAAACAATCTCTGACATAACTTTAGCTCCTTTCAAGATCGCAGTGCAATACCTTCACAGATGTTGCGTCCAACTTTCTGGAATCCTGGTTTGCAGGAGCAGAAGGTATCTGTGCCATTAGTCACACAGTGAGCCTCACTGCCATCTCCACACAGAGATTTGTTACTCCTACAGTCATTCAGCATGGTGTCTACACACATCAACAAAGTTTAGGTTAGGTGACTATTCCAAATACATCACAGGAATTTAAATATTCATACTTATTACACAGCAATCTGGAATACTTCATTGTGCTTGGCTTGATAATGACTGGCTAACTATATACATTATCCCTTACTTATTTCCAACCTGCATGCTGTAGCTCATAACATCTGGTAAAATAAAAGGCATAGAGGACTGGAATCTACCTTGATGTTTAAAAATGCAGTCACCATCTTTATGATGTTTTTAGTCACAAACCATTTTGTAAAAAATTCAGCATTTTTTTTTTTTAACAATTTCCTTAGGTTACATAATCAGTGTCTACCAGCTTATAGACTATAAAACAACAGCCCCTGACAGACTGGCACTGGCAACTACACTGCCTGGCCAAAAACCGCTTAGATTTAAATAAGCAGATACTTAAGATCCTATGATTGGATCATTATTGCAGTGATTAATATGTTGCAGCTGGCAACAATTCTTTAACTGATGCAGTGTGTAGCTTCTAATTTCTTAAACAACCAAGTCAGAAGACGTATCCCGTGGTCATGGAAAAGATGTTCCTGTGTTTCAGAAGGGGCAAATTATTGGCCTGCATCAAGCAAAGAAAACAACTAAGAAGTTTGCTGAAATCACTGGAATTGGGTTGTCAAATACATTATTAAAACCTGGAAGGATAGTGGAGAGCCGTCAGCTTCGTGGAAGAAATGTGGTCGGAATTTTTTTTTGAATGATCGTGATCGGAGATCACAAAAACGCTTGGTGAAATCACATTTAAAAGAATTGACAGTAGAACTCACGGCTATATTTAATAGTGAATGTGAGAGCATTTCCACATGCACAATGTGATGAGAACTTACAGGATTGGGTCTAAACAGCTGTGTGGCCACAAGAAAGCCACTTGTTAGTGAGGCTAATCAGAAAAAACTACATCAATTTGCTAGGGAGAATAAAGATTGGACTGTGAAGCAATGGAAAAAGGTCATGTGGTCTGATGAGTACAGATTCACCTTATTTCAAAGCAATGTGTGTGTCAGGGTAAGAAGGGAAGCGCATGAAGTGATGCACCCTTCATGCATAGTGCCCACTGTAAAGCCCCTGGAGGCAGTGTTATGATCTGGAGTTGCTTCAGTTGGTCAGGTCTAGTCTCAGCAACATTATGCGGCAATAAAATGAAGTCAGCTGACTACCTGAATGTACTGAATGACCAGGTTATCCCATCAATGGATTTTATCTTCCCTGACAGCATGGGTATATTCCAGGGCGACAATGCCAAGATTCATCGGGCTCAAATTGTGAAAGAGTGGTTCAGGGAGTATGAGGAATCATTTTCACACATGAATTGGCCACCACAGAGTCCTGACCTTAACCCCATTGAACGTGTTTGGGATGTGCTGGAGAAGACTTTAAGGAGTGGTTCGACTCTCCCGTCATCAATACAAGATCTCGGCCAAAAATGTATGCAACTCTGGATGGAAATAAATGCCACGACGAATGCGCACCATAATCAAAGCTAAAAGCGGTCCAACTAAATAATAAAGTATATGACACTAATTATTCTAATCTATTATTTTTTGGCCAGGCAGTGTATTTGAATATGACTATTAAAAGAAACAGACTCTTTCCAAACAGCTCAAAATATCATTGTCTAATTGATATAAAAAACATGTACATTAAAACTGTACGCCACTGTCCCACCTGTCTTGCATCCAATCTCGTCTGAGCCGTAATCCTCACAGTCATTGAAGAAATTGCAACGCAGGTTGGCATTAATGCATTTGCCATTGTTGCACTGGAACTGGTCTTTATGGCATGTGGTCGTGTGGTCTCCTGTACAAACATAATGACACATAGGTCATGTAAACAACCACTCAAAACAAATACACATTTACTGAAGCTGCTTAGAGCAGGGGTTTTCAAGAATTTCAGAGAGAGAGAGAAAAAAAGTGACATTATTTAAATAAATAAATAATGATTACTGTTTCATAATAAAACAATGGGATTAACAGTGATTATTCCATTGACAGCCATAGATTTAAACAGTAAGAAATAAAAACAAACCTGCATAGAATTTCATAGTTATGAAAAAAAAATTATATATATATATATATATATATATAGTGAAAAGGCCTATACACATAAATTTGATTTTAACTGAAAATGTTTCACTTCAGGTTTAAACATCTTGCATTACTATAATGGAAAAAAAGACACACTTAATGAAAAGTAAACATTTTTTATATAAAATCTTAATTAATTTTGCTTTAGTACAATGGCACTTACAAAAAATGTAAAAATTTAATTTTGCAAACAGCATCTCTTTATTATATCAGATGTACTATTTTTTCTCAAATAGGGAGAAGGGTCTGTCTACTTCCAGCAAGACAAGTACAAGACACACCCACTACAAGTTATTGCCCCTTTCAATAACCAGTGAAACGCTTGAGTCTTGCAGCAGTTGGATGTCAAATTCATACACTGTTTGTTGTGTTTATTTGGAGTCCTGCAGCAACCCTACAACTATACCTAGGCCTAAACCTAACCCTAACCTCAAAGATTAAAAAAATAAAAAAAGTCTGTGAAATTGTGAAAGTTATTTTAAATACAATCATACCGTCATATCACTAGGTGGCGACAGTGAGGAGAAATGTGATGAAAACGAAGAGAAGTTGCCAGCATTATGCTAAGCTAATAGGCTAACCGGCTAGCTTGTGAGCTAACTGGAGAAAACAGTACAGAGAAATTTTTTATTTTACCATTTATGTCTTCAGTTTAATAATATGATGCGTGACATATCATTCAAAGTTCTTCTTTGTTATATTTACACAGTTAAGACAACATGAATCATACAGCGATTGCATAGGATTTAAATTGTTCTTTTAGCCAAAAGAATCGCTTTATGATTGGGGGGTGTTACTTGGAGTGGGCGTGTCGTATAGTGGGTGTTCCTTGTCATCTTGCAGGTTGCAGACAGATACACTTGCAAATAGGGGGTCCCTTGCAAGGGGATCATCATATTTGGGGGTCCTTGGCATCAAGAAGTTTGAAAATCCCTGCCTTAGAGCACAAAACTCACCACAGTTGGCCTCATCTGAATTGTCCCCGCAGTTGTTCACACCATCACAGCGCTTTCCAGTCCAGAGACACACACGATTATTCATACAACGGAAAGTTCTAGTGGGCGGGCACTGGAAGTTTCCTAAATTAGAGAAAGAAAGAATCGTTGTGGCATTAACAAAGTTTTTTTTGCCTCTAGAATCCACATGTGACACGACTTAAAAAATGTGTTCTTACTGCACTCATCAGGGTTCTCATCAGAGTTATCACCACAGTCATCCTCCCCATCACACTTCCAGGACAACGGCTTACACAGAGTGTTATTACACTGGAACTCATCATGGGGGCAGTGCCGCACCACTTAAAGAGATGGATAGAGAGAAATGGAGAGGTAGAAAGTAGGACTGTGAGACATCTCTTACAATAAAAAATTATCTCCGGATTTTAATCTATTATGTTTTATAAAAGGACACAGGACAAACTGATTAACACAACAGACATATAACTCACCAGATATGTCACAGCTCTCTTCGTCACTGCCATCAATGCAGTCAGCATCAGCATCACAGCGCCAGCGAAGCGGAATGCAGTGCCCGTTCTTACACTGGAACTGATCCTCTTCACACTTCAGATCACAGCCGTGCTGAAGCACACACACACACACACACACACATACACAAACACACACAGAACATTACAAGCTTTAATTAAACCGTGTCTTGATTATTGTTGTTATTAGACATATGGCTATGCTCAACATGATTTTAAAAGTGGACATGCAGCAGGTACCTCATCCGATCCATCTGAACAGTCATGATCTCCATCACACTTCCACCTCCCAGCAATACAACGTCCATTAGTGCAGGCAAACTCACTCTCTGAGCACTTACGCGGCACTGAGAGAGCGAAACAGAGTGAGAGAGAAAGGGGAAGCAAAATGTTCATTTGAAGAGAAAAATATGTGCCACAGAGCATATTAAATATGACTATAAGGCAACATCTAGAAAATAAAGGGTAAAATTTAAAGACAAGGGCCATAGGTCAGCTTAGAGAGTGAGAAAATACACAAACACATATGCAGTTCTTAATTCAGGGTTCCAACTTCTATTCTTCAATGAATTTCCAAGATTTTTCAGTCTTTTTAAGACTTTTTAAATGATTATTCTGGGTTCAAAACAAGTTAAGCACAATCGACAGCGTCTGTGGCATAATGTTGATTACCACAAAAATGTATTTCGACTCGTCCCTCCTTTTCTTTAAAAAAAAAAAAAAAAGCACAAATCGTGAGACACTTACAATGGAAGTGAATGGGGCCAATTTTTGGAGGGTTTAAAGGCAGAAATGTGAAGCTTATAAATGTATTAAAGCACATACATTAATTCTTCTTTTAAAACTCATGTATTATTTGAGCCGTGAAGTTGTTTAGGCTAAATCATTTTTACAGGCGTTTTAGGGTTTGTAGACATAACATTGTCATGGCAACAACTTTACACAGAAAGTGTTAAGTGATTTTATTACACTTAAATCATAGTGTAATAAAGTCTTGTGGCTATACTTATATATATATATATATATATATATATATATATATATATATATATATATATATATATATATAAAATATAATAAAATAATATATTTAAAATAAAACATTTTTTTTTTTTAAGAAAAGGAGGGGCAAGTCAAAATCTATTTTTGTGGAAATCAATATTATGCCACAAATGCTGTCGATTGAGCATAACTTGTATTAAGCCCGGAATATTCCTTTAGGTTCATGAAGTTCATACTGGAAAGGGATTTTTAAAAATTGCACTGGAATTACCAAGAGCAATTTCTAGCCAATTAAATATTTGTACAGCTGTGTATAAGTTACAGTAAGGCACTTACAATGGAGGTGAATGGGGCCAGTGCATAAACGTTAAAATACACACTCTTTCAAAGTATAGCCACAAGACGCAAACATGATAAAATCACTTATCTGTATAAGTTTTATCCAATATTTTAACTTCATTGTCATGACAACCTGTTATCCCAGTATTTCAACAGACATGGTTATTAAGTGATTTTCTCACACTAAAATCACACTAACATATGTAATGTTTACATCGTGCGGCTATACTTTTGAAACAGTGTGTATTTTATTTGTCATTAACTTCCATTGCAACTGACTTACTAAAACTAAAATTTTAGATAAACAAGGGATGAGTTTAAATGATTTATTTTGTGGTAATTAACATTATGCCACAAATGCTGTCGATTGAGCTTAACTTATATTAAACCCGGAATATTCCTTTATAGCTTTATTAATTTCCATGACTTTTCCATGACTGAAATTTCATAATTTTATAATTTGTTTTATATAACCATGGGAACCCTGTTAATTAATTCAGAATCATTACAGACATTTTAATTTGGGACAACAAAATCAAGTAAATCTTTATTCAAGATTAAAACGCAGACACGTTTTACTTTTCAACAGCAGAAAATTGAACTCAACTACTTCACCACTAGAGGGCAGAAGCTGCAATTTGCAACTTTTTAATGCAAACACAAATAGATACATGGGGTGGGGAAATGGGGTGGGGAAATGAGAAGAGACAGGGAGGAGACGAGCTGGGATAGGTGGTTTGGAGGAGGGAGAGACCTACCTCTGTGTCAGGCCAATGGGTCAGTGTGAAATGAAGAATAAAGACAACATGAAGTGAGATGCAGCAGTGAGCAACATGTGAGTGAACCATGACATAGGACAAAACAATACCCACTATACCTCCCAATAGACACACGTAATGTGCACAACTACTGTAAAGTCAACAACTCGAGTCCTGCAACTGGCTATGTTCTTTCATGCAGTCTTAGGTGTCAACAGGTCAACAGTTGTGCTTAAAGGGATAGTTCCCCCAAAACTATCTTTCTTCTATGGAACACAAGAGGAATTGTTAGGCAGAATGATAGTCTCAGTCACTTTCATTGTATAGGAAAATGATGCAGTGAAAGTGACTGGTGACTGAGGCTAACAGTGCCAAACACTTCCTCACGAGTTCCATAGAAGAAAATAAGTCATATGTGTTTGGAACAACATGAGAGTGAGTAAACAACAAAATGTTAATTTTTGGGTGAATTTTTTTTTTAATAACATATCTTTATTGAGTTTTTACAATTTACACATTGAAAACCTACTTAACTGAACATTTCTTCTCCCCTTCCCCCTCCAAAGCTGCTTTGACATTAAATATTATACATTCCTTATGTTGATTTAAGTACATACTCCATAACTTCACACATCTATAGCTTCTTCGATATCTCCATTTTTAACACAGTCCAGAAACACCTCCCATATATCCTGAAATTCAGTGGACTTCTTCCTTACCACATAGGTACATTTTTCGAGAGCCAAGCTTAATATCAAATTCTTTAACCATAAATGGGTGAATTCTTTAACTGGGTCACTCTGGCAGCTGAGATACCTACCACACTTCTCCTCGTCTGAGTTGTCTCCACAGTCGTTGTCATAGTCACACTGCCAGCGACCGGGCACACAGCGGTTATTCTTACAGCGAAATTGGTACGGCTCACACGTCCTCTCGTCTGTGCCAAAGAACAATGAGGAAATAAAATAAATAACATTTATTATTATATTTCTTGAGAAGGCAACATTTGAAATTAATGAAAGAGTAAATGCAGAAAGTGAAGGGATGGGCAGTCGTACCACACTCCTCTTTGGGCTCATCTGAGGAATCACCGCAGTCGCCCTCTCCGTCACACATCCAGCGAGATGGGATGCAGCGGCCTGAGTCCTTACAGCGGAACTCATCCACACCACACTTCATCTGAGCTATAAAAAAACCAACAAATTTATTTACTAAAAAAAAAATCTTACCCTTCACTGTAGCTCTTGAATCTTATATTGGGTCACAAGACTTGACAATTGCCATTTATGGCATCAAATACTGTCAATGTGCCATTTTTAGTACATACAAATTCTGTAGTACATTTTAGGGATGCACCGATACCACTTTTTCTCTCCCGATCTGATTCCGATACCTGAACTCTCTGTATCAGCCTATACCAATCCAATACCAGAGGTTTTTTTTTCTTAATAATTTTAGAATATCTATACCTCACTGTGTGGAACTAATTGGGGGTACTCTTTTATATGAAAAGAAACACAAACCTCTAACTACACATTATTTCAATATATGTAAATCTGTAGCATATTAAGACATTTTTTGTTAACTAATCTACTGGATAATGCAGCAGCAAAATTACCAGTAATTCCAGTGAAAGTCTTCAGTAGAAAAAAAGTGTCACGGTCCTGTCACCTTTTCAGGTTGTGTTTCTGTCTGACGGGACAGTGGCATTATCGTCCCGTCTGTCTTGTGTTTCGTGTACGTTATTTGTGTGAGCGCACAGGTCCGGTTGTTAGTATCAGCTGTGAGGGAGTTATTGCTGTGCACTCTCCGGTGATGTCGTGGTCCTGTCACCTTGTCAGGTTGGGTTTTATCTGAAGAGGACCGTGGCATCATCGTTCCCTGTTTGTTTTGTTCCAAGCGTGTTGACATCCCTCATGTGTTTCAGGTGCCGCTGACACATGGAATCAGCATTTCCATGGGAACCCTGATTGTTTCCATGGGAACGCTAATCATGCCAACTTTCAGCTGCGAGCAGCACCTGCCCCTTGTTTGTTCATGCCTATGTTAATCCCTCATTTGCTGGATTGTTAAATGTAGTTAAATGTTGAATGTTAAATATTGCTCAGTGTACTCAGACTGAGTGTTTGAGTATTATTGTTTGATGTGAAGTAACTAACCTCACTCTCTCTGCCTAGCTGGTCCTGTCTTGTGTATCTGTTTGTTGCCCACATGTCGGGTGTGTGGTTACCTTCCAATATGCTGCATGTCAGCTGAGCATCCACAAAGGATACTTCTCTGCCCATGTGTCGGGTGTATGATTACCTTCCAGTTTGCTGCGTATCAGCTGAGCTTCCACGGAGGACTCTTACTCAGTAACTACGTATACTTATTATTGTAAATAAATCCTTTGAACTGTTCTGCTCTTGGGTCCCTTTGTCTCACTCTGACAAGAAGTCAGTTCTCTTTGCACAATTTTTTAACTTGTATCTGGACTTCAAAAGGATTCAGATCTCTTTTGTGTTCACTTAATTTTAATAGGATACAAGTTCACTTTTCATTCACACAATTATTTTTTGGAACCCAGTTAACTTAAATATTGCTGTAATTTGTAAACTAATAAAAATAATAATAATTATTATTATTCATTAACTTTTAGAATGATATTATACAATAGAAATATATATTCAGTAGTGCCTTCTTAAAGGTGCACTCAGTAATTTTTTCCTCATTAAAAAAGTTTAACTCCTATAGACATGAATTGTAATTTTGCAATATATGTAGGAAATCATGACCCCTCACATTAAAATGAATATATGTAGGAAATCATGACCACTCATATTAAAATTAAGATTCCAGTCATATCAGTAACCTTCTAAAAGCTGTTTTATTGTACATGGAGAAGATCCGCACATGGGGGCTGCCATGTTAGAATCACATGATCAGCCAAATACTACTCGCATAATATCAGTAACCGTCCTGTTAGCTGACACTTTCCCTCATTGATTAAAGTAATCATGGCTGACTGTGAATACAAACTTTCTACAATGGCATCTTAAACTGAAACCTATTGATTTTAAATGATGCTGCATCCAAGCCGCTACAGTAGGTGTCAGTGTAAGTCCAAGATGACACAAAAGTTACTGAGTGCACCTTTAATGTCAAAACACTCAGGCTTTTATTTGGTGGAACACTCCAGGAAGTCCATTGAGTGTGTATTTAGCCTAGTTCACAGTAGTTTAATATGCTTCTTAATCAAAATCTGGTGAAATGCTCCAATCTAAGGATGCACCGATATGGAATTTCTGTGCAGATACCGATAACCAATAATTTACAGCTCACTGTGGCCGATAACAATACCAATAACCTATATATACATATACAGTTGAAGTCAGAAGTTTACATACACCTTAGCCAAATACATTTAAACTCAGTTTTTCATAATTCCTGACATTTAATCGTAGAAAACATTCCCTGTCTTAGGTCAGTTTGGATCACTACTTTATTTTAAGAATGTGCAATGTCAGAATAATAGTAGAGAGAGTGATTTATTTCAGCTTTTATTTCTATCATCACATTCCCAGTGGGTCAGAAATTTACATACACTGTTAGTATTTGGTAGCATTGCCTTTAAATTGTTTAACTTGGGTCAAATGTTTTGGGTAGCCTTCCACAAGCTTCTCACAATAAGTTGCTGGAATTTTGGCCCATTCCTCCAGACAGAACTGGTGTAACTGAGTCAGGTTTGTAGGCCTCCTTGCTTGCACGTGCTTTTTCAATTCTGCCCACAAATTTTCTATCAGATTGAGGTCAGGGCTTTGTGATGGTCACTCCAGTACCATGACTTTGTTGTCAAGCCATTTTGCCACAACTTTGGAGGTATGCTTGGGGTCACTGTCCATTTGGAAGACCCATTTGCAACCGAGCTTTAACTTCCTGGCTGATGTCTTGAGATGTTGCTTCAATATAGCCACATAATTTTCCTTCCTCATGATGCCATCTATTTTGTGAAGTGCACCAGTCCCTCCTGCAGCAAAGCACCCTCACAACATGATGCTGCCACCCCCATGCTTCACGGTTGGGATGGTGTTCTTCGGCTTGCAAGCCTCATCCTTTTTCCTCCAAACATAACGATGGTCATTATGGCCAAACAGTTCAATTTCTGTTTCATCAGACCAGAGGACATTTCTCCAAAAAGTAAGATCTTTGTCCCCATGTGCACATGCAAACTGTAGTCTGGCTTTTATATGGCGGTTCTGGAGCAGTGGCTTCTTCCTTGCTGAGCAGCCTTTCAGGTTATGTCGATATAGGACTTGTTTTACTGTGGATATAGATACTTGTCTACCTTAAAATACATCCACAGGTACACCTCCAATTAGCCAATTGCTTCTTCCTTGCTGATGTCGATATAGGACTCGGTTTACTGTGGATATAACTACTTGTCAACCCGTTTCCTCCAGCATCTTCACAAGGTCCTTTGCTGTTGTTCTGGAATTGATTTGCACTTTTCGCCCCAAACTACATTCATCCCTAGGAGACAGAATGTGTCACCTTCCTGAGCGGTATGATGGCTGCGTGGTTCCATGGTGTTTATACTTGGGTACTATTGTTTGTACAGATGAACACAGTACCTTCAGGCATTTGGAAATTGCTCCCAAGGATGAACCAGACTTGTAGTGGCCCACAATTGTTTTTCTGAGGTCTTGGCTGATTCCTTTTGATTTTCCCATGATGTCAAGCAAAGAGGCACGGAGTTTGAAGGTAGGCCTTAAAACACATCCACAGGTACACCTCCAATTCAGTACACCTCCTATCAGAAGCCAACTGGCTAATTGCCTAAAGGCTTAACATAATTTTATGGAATTTTCCAAGCTGCTTAAAGGCACAGTTAACTTATTGCATGTAAACTTCTGACCCACTGGAATTGTGATATCATCCATTAAAAGTGAAACAATCTGTCTGTAAACAATTGTTGGAAAAATGACTTGTGTCATGAACAAAGTAGATGTCCTAAACGACTTGCCAAACAATGAGTTTTAATGACTTCAACCTAAGTGTATGTAAACTTCTGACTTCAACTGTATATAAAGTGTTAGTTTTTCATCCTTTAACCTGGAACTGCTAGCTAATTCATTGTATGGTGAAAAGCTTATTTAAAAAATGTGTCATATAAAAGCTTGGAATTTGAACTTGCTGCTATTTAAGGTTTTGCGAATGTAAAATGAACCAGAAATGTGCCTATATTACAGATGTATGCTGTTTTGAATGGCAAATAAATGACAATACACTTGCATAAACTGCATGGTCCCAATTTATATGAGTGTTTACAGTATTCCTGATGACTTGCTAACAGAGAGAGAATAATTAACTTTAAACAGCTGTAATAATGCATTAAACCAAAATGAGGCAATAAACAGCTTGTAACGAACATTAAACTACAAAACACAAATACTAACCCTAAACTCTGTATACACGGTGTAATATTAATTCTAGCAGTCACACTGCAAGTGCAGCGGTGGTTTGTGTGCGTTATGTATGTGTTTGCATTGTGCTTATGCACTCATTCACAGATGCTTGTTATAGCGCTCATCTTTGACAGTTCCATTGTATAACTTATGAAATGTGATCACAACAATCATAATGGGAATAGGTAACATCATACATATTGAGTCATAACATTAGAAATGTCTCAACTGGTAAAATACAACAAGCACATTCATTTCACTCACAAACTAATGTTTTTATCTATCCTGAGTCACTCTGTGAGAATTATTTCAAGATATATGTACCTTGTTAGGTTGTGTTTGGACTTGTTTTAAATCACAGTGCTGTTCTGTAAGTAACAATGTGCTATTTCCCACAGTCGGTTTATGTTTCATAAGTAATAAGCAAAAATGATTGCCCCAAAGTAACATACATACATGTTTTTGTCGCATTTTCATTTATTGCCTCATGAAACAAACAGAATATGGGAAATGGCATGTCGTTACTTACAGCAGATGACTAAAACCAGCCCAATGTAACAAGGTGCAGAGATGTTTAAATAATCTTCACAGAGCAACATGAGCTTGGCTTTTACTTGCAGACACGCTGTGTATGCGCACGCACACTGTCACATGTGGCTGCCCGAGTCCCTGCCTGAAGGAAAGAAGCTGCAGGCAGTCAAGAGATTCTCAGCTGCAAGCAAATAAACCGGTGAAATAACTATCGGTGAAAATATAGGCGGTAATTCCATTATCAGCGTGATAATATTTGGATTTTCCAGGTTATCATCGTGCATCCCTACTCCGATCTTAGATATTCGTGTAGCGCACACATATTGTGAGCCACTCTGAAAGCAGCAGCACACCATGATAGCCCCACGTGTGCAATGAGTGCCTGTCTACAGAGCAGCACACATTCACTGAAAAGTGCTGCACATGCAGACTATTAATAAGTAAATACAACACAGCCTTTTTTGATTCACAAAGCTGTTGTCGGTCTTCAAGAGAATTTGAATAAAGTCATATGTTCTACTTTAATGGTCATTTTTGGAGCTTGACAGTAACGTACATGGCTAATACATCATCGGATTTGGATCAAAGTATTAGATTATCATTGTATTAACATCTTAAATTATGGTCTGACAAGCAACCAAATGGCGTCATAGGATGGATATACCACACACTTTGTATGGACCACTATTATGATACTTTTATGGTGCCTATTTTATCATTTTGGAGTTTAACAGACCCATTTTGGGTAAAACTGTTCATGTGCATGTTTGTCGTTTCCTTACTGCAGTTGGCTGGTTCATCGGAGCCATCCACACAGTCGTAGTCTCTATCACAGACCCAGACCCGTGGTATACAGAGTTTAGTGATGGCACACTGGAACTGGTTTGGAGCACAGGTCACCTCAGCTACAACACAAAAGACCAACAAAACTGCCAATCAGCTCAACACTCCAACTCACCAAATACCAAAAAACAGCCTGTAAGGGTATTGATGCTGACTACCACCCCTGGAGTCGCGAGTTCGAATCCAGGGCGTGCTGAGTGACTCCAGCCAGGTCTCCTAAGCAACCAAATTGGCCCGGTTGCTAGGGAGGGTGGAGTCACATGGGGTAACCTCCTTGTGGTCGCTATAATGTGGTTCTCGCTCTTGGTGGGGCGCGTGGTGAGTTGTGCGTGGATGCCGCGGAGAATAGCGTTAAGCCTCCACTCACGCTAGGTCTCCGCGGTAATGCGCTCAACAAGCCACGTGATAAGACCGTCTCAGACACGGAGGCAACTGAGATTCGTCCTACGCCACACAGATTGAGGCGAGTCACTACGCCACCACGAGGACTTAGAGAGCGCATTGGGAATTGGGCATTCCAAATTGGGGAGAAAAAAAAAGAAAGAAAAGAAAACAGCCTGTAAAACAGAGCTTGATGATTTTTTGGGAGAGATACAAGAGTAAGCACTCACGACAGTCCTTCTCATCTTCACCCTGGCCGCAATTGCTCTGACCATTACAGCGCAAGATTCCAGGGATACAGCGACTGGGATGGGAGCACTTAAACTGGCTTGGCAGGCAAACATGGATGTCTGAACAAGGGAAAAAAATAGTATTCATAGAAAATAGTATACAAATATTTATCAACCAAATGTCCTAAATCTTCAAATAAGGGCTCCAGTTTAACTACAATCGGAAGGGAGAACCAGCTCTTCTTCTTATTTTTTAAAATCTGGAACTGAATAATTTTATGATGTTCAGTGCAGTTAATGGTTCTTGGAACTAATGCGTTCTTCTGCAGACTGAACACCATACTAAAATTCTCTCATTTGTGATTTGTGAACAAATCTTTCTGATTGTATCTTTTCATTGGATGAAGTGCGAACAATGTAGCCTGATTCACAAATAAATGACTCTTTTGAACCAGTTCTTTTTAATGAATTAAAACGAAATTAGTTAAACTACTCACAAATCAATCTCAAACTTCCTTTTCACTCATAGGTAAGTAAAGTAAAATAATCATTGAGCCTTTGAAGAATGAGAACCATTCAAAATCAGAATCAAAATCAGAACCATTAACTTCCTTATGATTTCCACCCCATACTACACACTATGTGAAAGTTGTGGGAAAGGTAACTATCGGTTAGACATCATACCACAGTTGGCCTCATCAGAGTTGTCCTGGCAGTCATTATCTCCATCACAGATGTAAGCCGGGTTAGTGCAGAGACCTGTGCCACACTGGAACTGACCCGGTCTGCATTTAAACTCAGCTGAAACCCAACAACACAGAGTGTGAGAATATAATCTACTTTGAAAGTATCCATGGTGAATATCTCTCATCAGTTAAAAGCCCATATACTGACGACAATCAGCAGGTTCATCCGAGCGGTCTCCACAGTCATCCTCGGTATCACACTTCCACCAGAAGGGAATACACTTATCATTCTTGCAGACAAACTGAAAGAAAAGCAGACAGGCATTTTTAAAGCTTGTGAGTCACAACACAGCATTATGTAATGAATCAAAAGTCACCTATCAAAAACGTGTCCGTTAAATGTGCCTAGAAAGCTATAAATTTCATGTACATCTGATTTTTTTGTCCTAACCAGGCATGATTGACAAGCAACAGAACATTTTGCCGATTGCTTAGTTTGTATTTTTGTTGAGCCACGCTGGGTATTGCCATTTGCTGTTATTGTGTCACGTCGCTCAACATTTTCACTTTCATTGGGGACATACAAATAACTACTTCTGTCACACCTGGTTAGGACAGTCTATGCAACATTGCCATAGAAGACCCCAAGTTACAGGGACGGTCTTTCTAAAAGAGCTTTGCACAAGGGTACAGTGGCCCCAACATCGCTCCTGGCACGGTTCGAACCTGCAGCCGTGCTGCAAAGTCTTTGACCACTAGGCAACACCTACCCTGAAAAAGCCCACATATACACACCTGGCTGGCAGTACAGTTGGATAAGCATTGCTTTCCATCAGCAGCCAGGTAGAAGTTTGTGGGGCAGGCACACTTGTATCCCCCTCCAGGAGAGAGCAGACACAGATTACTGCAGCCACCATTATCCTCCTGACACGGGTGGCCTGACACTGAAATCAAAAGATATCAAAGGAGATAATGTTTAGAAACATCAAACACTAGAATAACATTTCTACTGTATGTGACAGCATGTGTGTGTCTTCTCACCCTCAGGCTGTCTGGATGGATGGTAGATGTGTATGTCCATGGGTCGGTGTAAAGTGCTGATCAGCACAGTCTTGTTGGTGCCAAGGGTTTTGTGAGCTCTGTTGATGGACTTGGTCTCCCAGTCGGTCCAGTAGATGAACTCCTCAAACAGAGTCATGGCAAAGATGTGAGGGATGTCATGATTCAGCACTGTGGGGAAGAGAACATAAGCACCACATTTAATAACCACACAACTACCAAAGCAACAAACCTAAACCAGTCACAATCCTCAAGATATTTAATGTACACAATGATTAATGTTTAGCACTTCTGATGCAAGACAAAAAACTTGTAAAAACAACATGAAATGGCAGTTGCAATAAATTTAAATGAGCCATGACATACTGTTTTTTCCCCCAATTGTATTATTTTACCTGAGGTCCACTTTAAAAAAAAAGGTCTGGCCCAAAAACAGTCATAATTTAGTCATATATATAATTTTCCACCCCATCTCTGGCCCTCTGACTGAAACACTTGGTTGTCGGCTCTGTTCCTCTTTAAGACTTTAATGCAAACACCCACTAATACTAACATCGTGCAGCACCTTTGAGTACAGCTATATACATTTGAAACTCCGCTGGAAGAGAATAAACCAGCTCCACACCAAAAATTATATTTCAGGGTTTACACATGCCACATCCATCATGAAATAACAATAACAACAAAGTAAGCGAAACACTTTGCTTTCAAGTCCAGCGGCACCATAAACCATAAATATCAAATGGTCATCATTGATGGTTTTGCTGTCGAGTCCAATAGTTTTTAACTGCCCCATCTTTCAATAACAGTGGCAAAAGCATATGCTACATCATATAGTGACTGGTTCATTATTACAATATTATTATTCTCCACCTATGTAGCCTCAGATACATCATCAGAAAAGTCACTTCAGAGGTGAAGTTATTGAATTTTGATGAAAGAATATGATTTTTTTTTTTAAATAATACACATGCATCATGTACAGTGCACAATAAGACCATTATTAAGTAGTATAGTTATAAATGAATTATAAGTAAATTAGGGTCAATTCTGATTTTCTTATCTTAAAGAAGTATTTCATACACTGCTGTAAAAAAAAAAAAAAAGAAGCTTATACTAGCCTAAGGTGGTTTGCTGGTTTTAGCTTGTCGCCCAGTCTGGCTAAGCTGGTGTTTAGCTGTTTTAGCTTAGTTGGCCAGCAAGTCCACGAGCATGACTAGCTGAAAAGTGTCCTAAACCCTTCAAAACCATCAAGGGAAAAGACTGTTCAAGTGTGGTCTGTGAGAAAGAAGACAATTCTCCAATAACCCTTATCAAACACACAGACAGAGGTGTCGAATAGACCTTGTTTACATGGACACCAGAAAGCCGTTTATTGCATGAAAGCAGCTTAAGAATCAAAATCGGCATATGCATGCACTGTGTTCGTGGCTTTCTCTTTACCCTTGTATACATGTGGCTCGGTCAGGAAGCAGCTTTCTCCACAGCAACATAATATTTCTGCAATGCTGATGTAAAAAAAATGGCATCTGAAAAAGCCTTCACTATTTTATTCTTTGCTTTATTTCTAGATATTCCAAAGTTGTTGCTGTGTTTGTTTCATCAACTTTCCATCACGGCTTGCAGTGGAACTGCTCTTCAATAGTGGGGTTTCCCTCCTACCTCAAACTCTGGGATTCCCCCAATGTACTTGAGTGCATATAAGTGGATGTGAGGGACAGTAGTCGAAATTTTTAATTGGTTTATATAAATGGGTATGGTTTATAGTGTATATGCTTTTCCCACTGTACTTCCAGAAATGTTGAAATCTTTCCAATATGTTGACTTATTGATATGATGTATGGCTGCATCCTATGACGTTAGTTATCTGGTCTGTTCACACACATGCGCACTCTTCCAAAACCTGTAAGAATGCCGCTAATGCGTTTACATGGCCGCATTCTCCTGGAGAAACCCAATTGTGCTAAACTGCTTTCTCCTAATCCCTTAAACAGTGTAAGGGAAACACCGTTCTCATTTACATGATGTTTCAGGATGCCACTTTCTGCAAAAACCCTGCAATAAACCATTTCATAAGTGCATGTAAATGGGGTCATAGACTCAGCATGCTTCTCCAGTGGTCGTCACTGCTTTAGAGCTGTTTTAGAATCTAAGAGAGACCGCTCAGGCTGGGACAGAGTTCCAACTTGATATTTGTGCTAGCATGTTCTAGGGTAAGCTTCAATTCATATGGAAAATCACCTCCTCCTCACATAGACTCTATCTCAGAAACAACAGAACAACTGTAACAATGTAATTTATTGGAGACATGGAGACTGGGCCATTTCTAGTGTGATGCTTGTCTAGACTAACTGCCTGAAGACATAATTTCACAAATGTCATATGCATGTTGCCTGTGTGTTTGCACTCACCAATGTGCCTGTTGGATCCGTCTAGACTGGCAAAAGCAATGTAGTCTTCACGAGCATCTGCCCAGTAGATACGGTCATTTATAAAATCTAGAGTCAAGCCATTGGGCCACGTGATCTTATCCTGAATGATGACTTGACGGTCTGTGCCGTCCATGCCAATACGGCCGATATGTGGCACATCACCCCAGTCTGACCAGTACAGATAACTGGAAATGACAAACCGCAAAAATGAGTCAAGCTTCTAACTTAAATACACAGACACATCAAGTGGAAAGGACATGTAATATGCACATACAAAAAAACAACATATTTCCAAAGGGACAAAATATCTGCAACTACTTGAATTGTCGAGAGATCTTTTATAATACACTTATAATACATCTTATTACACAGCTCTCTGCAATACTTGATTCTTATTTTTCAAAACATTGCTGCAATCTGCAGTCAGATGTTTTTGTATTATGACTGGTGTACTGTTTATTTGAACATTGTCCCTGGCAACCAATATCCTACAGTACACTATCATGTCTTTTGCAGAACCAGTCTTCTCATACAATAAAATTATTTAAACTCAAAACAATATTTCATGTCCATTTGGTGAGCAGCGATGCAATAAGTAAGATAATGTATAATCAGCTGGTCATAATCGCATAATAAACCCCTTCAGGATGATGTAAGACCTTCTCGAATCTGAAATCCCCCTGTCAAGGTTTCTTTTGCGATAATGACCAGCTGACTGTACATTATCCCTTACATATAATATGTGATGCACGACTCGGTTTTTGAACATTCAAAGCTGTTGTGTGATAAATGTTGGTGTGTTTAATGTCTCACCCATTCCTCACATCCACAGCAACAGCTCTGGGCTCCCGCAGGCCACTGTTGACTAGTATGCTTCTGTAAGCTCCATTCAGCTTGGAAACCTCGATTGTGTCTCTGCCCTTATCACACCAGTACAGGTTCCCACCAGCCCAGTCCACAGCCAGACCGTCAGGGTTACTCAGAGAAGTTCTGTGCAGCACCTGTACAAGCAGCCAATCAAAGAGTAGCAAACAATCAGAACAAGAGTAACAACATACAGTCTGTGATGAAACTTGTCAGTGGTGGAATTTGTAATCTATAAAAGACATTATGAAACATTTGGTACAAGATGTGAACCCAAAATCAGGAATCAGCTGTGTGTGACCTCTACTGCTTCACAGACCTGCACGTTACTGCCATTGATGTTCATGCGGCGAATCATGCTGCCCTGTGTGGTCACATCTGTCCAGTAGATCATCTGCTCTGCATAGTGATAATCCAGAGCCACCGCGTTGTTGAGCCCCTGTTGTACACACACATATAAAATTGTTATATAAACAGAAACAGTCACATTTATCCCTTCAGCAATATCAGAAAACTGGAATGGTCTCCTTAAGAGAGAGAGAGCCATCTCACCTGTTTTATCAATGTGTAGTTAGACCCATCCAAGTTGAGTTTGCGCAGGTAGTAACGGTTAGCAAAGATAAGGAAAGGTTCCTCCTCTGTAATTTAAGCAACACTGTTAGTATCAGCAATTGTTGATCAGAAATAACAAAACAACTACTTAGGGCAAAGGTAAACTGTTTCCCAAAAAATGCATAAATCACTTAAGTACTCCATTTCAAAACTTAGTGGAGCTGCCTAGAGAGGCAGCATTTTAAGGCCGCACTCTTGACACAAACTTTGTTCTAAAATGCAGATAACGTAATTATGCTGCCTCCGAAGATACCTTGTTTTGACCAAATTCTAAGACAGCACTGCATGAATCCTTTGCAAAGAAGGCACTTATTGCATAACATATTGCGTTCAATACTTAAATGTATAGATACGAAATAGGTTTGTGTAATTACTAATGTATTATTGGTATGTATTTGAGTATCGCAGCATTAGCTTAACAACATGCTAACGTCAAACTCAACTGAAATCAGTTGTGAGTTGAATCTACCATTAGGAGTGCTATCTGTGTGGCACACAGAGCTGCTGCCTATGTAGGTAAATCGGTCACTTATGAGGTTCCATGATGGTTATGATACCGCCTTAGAATTCAGTAGGCAGGAAGGCAGCTTACTAGGTTTCTGAACAGTGCTACTGTATGTAGGTTCAAAGGCTGGTGGGGTAACATTTAGACTTATATCTTTAGCACTCAGTTTTTGTGTCAAATGTGCATTGGGCTCTGAATGCTGCCAACAGTATTTGTTAACCTGATCTAGTTAGAGCACATAAGAGGAGGCTCACCAGATGTGGATTTGCAGCTGGTGGGGTCGTCAGGTCGCGGCACAAAGCCATCCACACAGAGGCAGTGGAAGCTACCATGTGTATTGATGCAGCGCTGAGCGCAGGGGTACGTGGTGCTGCACTCGTCCACATCCACACATGTCTTCCCATCATGCTTCAGATGGAAACCGGGATGACACCGGCACTGCAGTGGGCAAGACAAGAGACACGTCATTGCTGATACATGTCCAGTTACTTAGTCTAATTAACCCAAATATTAAAAGGTAAATATGCGTGAGGTAAATATATACACGTACCTTGAAGCCAATCATGAGATCCTCACAGAGCTGTGAGCAGCCACTCAGCTTGCTGTTGAGACATTCATTGATGAAGCAGCTGAGCTCATCAGAACCGTCACCACAGTCATCATTACCATCACACAGCAATGTTTCATTCACACACTTCCCATTGGTGCACAGGAAAGTGGAGTCATTACAGCGCCTCTCTGTGGACACAAACCAAACTACAAACTGAACACGAAGTTCTCATTTTAAAAGCTACACTATATAAAGCCTTACACAAAAAGTACTATCACGTACTATAGTACAGTGATAGCATTAGATGGTAATTTCATGGTACTCTGATATATACCAAGGTAATGAATGATTATGTTCATGGTCAAACGACATGGGTTTTACAATGGTCAGCGCTGATCCAGATATCTAAAGAACAAGGTGACCAGTGGCTAACATAATACCAATATACTGTATATAATACAATTGGAACAAAATGAAATGTACACAAAATTGCAGAAATGTAATTTATTTTACACAACATTCACTCTAAAGTTACTAAACATATTTAAAAACAGCAATTATTAAGGCTCAAGGAGGCATGGAATTTTTTTCATTTCCATATCAACAGTTTATTTCAATTGTTTTTTCTTTAAGACGGTGTCTAAATAAACAAATTCAAAAATAACATTTTAATCAACTGAAAATAGAGCAATTACTTTTCAAAATAATATTGTATTGTTTTAGTATTGTATTTTATTTTATCAAATGAAGTGCTTTTAAACAGAACCTCACAGCAAAATCCAAAATACAACACTGGAGTTATTTTTGTCTATAACAAAAAAAGTGCTGCATAACAGAGCAACACAGATGTGCGATATTGCTTAAATATAATACAATTACTATTGATCTATTACTATTATTAGTAGTAGCAGTAGTAGTTATATTACAGTGAATACTAGGGGTGTGACGATACATTTAGCTCACGAGATGAAACGATACACCATACTGGGGTCACAAGAACGAGACGAGACAATATTTTAACACTATATACACTACCGGTCAAAAGATTTGAAACTTACTCATTCTTTATTATAATTTTTTTTCTTCACATTTTAGAATAATAGTAAAGTCATCAAAACTATGGAATAACAAATGGAACTGTGGGAATTATGTTGTGACTAAACAAAATCCAAAATAAATCAAAACATCTTCAAAGTAGTCACCCTTTGCCTAGAATTTGCAGACATGTACTCTTGACATTTTCTCAACTTCTTGAGGTATCACCCTGGGATGTTTTTAAACAGTATTGAAGGTGTTCCCATCTATGTTGGGCACTTATTGGCTGCTTTTCTTTATTATTTGGTCCAAGTCATCAATTTCAAAAAATTTTTTTTTTTAAATACGTTTTAGTTTTGTAATGAAATAAATTAATATGGTGGCACAATTTTATTTTTGTCTACAAAACTAATTTCAAACATTTAAGCATACGATTTTTTAGATCATGAGAAACATTTCAGGCAAGTGTTTCAAAACTTTTGACCGGTAGTGTATATGACTGGAAAAATAGTCTTTTATTCGACTGAAAGTCACAAAATGCAAAACAATGCAGGTGCATTCTGAAATGTTTTAACTAAGCATCTTGTAATGAATGTCACTTCAGTTCTACTTTCTGAGTATGAATTATCATATGCAGTAAAGACAGAACAATATGCAAGCACTGTAAAAGGTTTTGCCACAAACTCAACTGACTGGCTTCTCTCTTGTATGATTTCACATGAGTCTCTTCAGACCTGGTTGATTTTAGTTGAGAGCTGCGGTGGTTCTGTAGGTGTCTTTGCATAGTGCTTGTGTTAGCGGCGGTGTACAGCACTATTTTCTTACAGTGCTTACATATTGGCTGTGTCTCGTTTGGAAGGCTGCATCCTCCGGAGGTCGCATTTATCGGCCGCATGCATCATCGAGGCTGTCTCGTTTGATACTTGTTAAAAAAAAAAATTAAACGAGACAGCCTCGATGACGTATGTGGCCGATAAATGCGACCTCCGGAGGATGCAGCCTTCCAAATTAGAGACAGCCTTTGTTCGTGTCTTGTCTATCACTGTCGCCGTTTATTGTTTCCACAGGGTACCTAAAATGCTGCCACACAAACTATTTAAAAGTGGCGGGGACATCTTCTATGCTAATCTCACACTCCATCATGCTGATATCATCGTGGCACGAGATCTCGTCACACTCCTAGTGAATACTAAACAGTAGTTATATATTTCAGTCATAATTTTTCCATTTAAATTGAGCTTTTATTTTGGCGGAAACTTTTATTTTGGAGAAGTCCTTTCCGTTTCTCTGTGTTTTTGACAGTAGCTTCTCACCGCAGGAAAAGCTGGACGCTATGTTTCCCAATGTGACTATTAAACTGCAAAAGGCTGCCATATAATTAAATAAATATTTAGTCTGTATGTGCCTCACGCTACAAAGTGAATTAGGGCTCTGCTTGCTGTCGTCTGCTAAAAACAGAGCATGCAATGCTCATGATGATGTTTTCTGTGTATGTGCCAACAAGCTCTAAAAGGTATGAGCAGCCGGTGTTGACAACACTGTCTCCACACATTAACTTTGAAGCGCTTAGCACATGCAAACTATATATTTATCTCATTAAATCGCAGCATTTGCGGTTTAATAATTACACAGCGACATTACTTGATTTCAAATTGTGCGCTGAATGTTTATGGAATGATATTTGTACGTCAGATGGTTTTATGTTTTTGTATCAGTATTTTTACGAGCACTAGTAAAAGTACAGTTGAAGTCAGAAGTTTATATACAGCCAAATACATTTAAACTCATAAAAACAAATACGTTTTTCAGAATTCCTGATATTTAATCGTAGAAAACATTCCCTGTCTTAGGTCAGTTAGGATCACTACTTTATTTTAAGAATGTGAAATGTCAGAATAATAGTAGAGAGAATCATTTATTTCAGCTTTTATTTCTTTTACCACATTCCCAGTGGGTCAGAAGTTTACATACACTTTGTTAGTATTTGGTAGCATTGCCTTTAACTTGGGTCAAACATTTTAGGTAGCCTTCCACAAGCTTCTCACAGTAAGTTGCTGGAATTTTGGCCCATTCCTCCAGACAGAACTGGTGTAACCGAGTCAGGTTTGTAGGCCTCCTCCCTCGCACATGCTGTTTCAGTTCTGCCCACAAATTTTCTATCAGATTGAGGTCAGGGCTTTGTGATGGCCACTATAATACCTTTACATTGTTGTCCTTAAGCCATTTTGCCACAACTTTGGAGGTATGCTTGGAGTCACTGTACATTTGGAAGACCCATTTGAAACCGAGCTTTGACTTCCTGGCTGATGTCTTGAGATGTTGCTTCAATATATCCACATAATTTTCCTTCCTCATAATGCCATCTATTTTGTGGAGTGCACCAGTCCCTCCTGCAGCAAAGCACCCCCACAACATGAAGCTGCCACCCCCATGCTTCACGGTTGGGATGGTGATCTTTGGCTTGCAAGCCTCATCCTTTTTCCTCCAAACATAACAGTGGTCATTATGGCCAAACAGTTTAATTTTGTTTCATTAGACCAGAGGACATTTCTCCAAAAAGTAAGATCTTTTCTCCATGTGCACTTGCAAACTGTAGTCTGGGTTTTTTTATGCCGGTTTTGGAGCAGTGGCTCCTTCCTGACTGAGTAGCCTATCAGGTTATGTCGATATAGGATTCATTTTTCTGTGGATATAGATACTTGTCTACCTGTTTCCTCCAGCATCTTCACAAAGTCCTTTGCTGTTGTTCTGGGATTGATTTGCACTTTTCGCACCAAACTACGTTCATTTCTAGGAGACAGAATGTGTCTCCTTCATGAGAGGTATGATGGCTGCCTGGTCCCATGGTGTTTATACTTGCATACTATTGTTTGTACAGATGAACGTGGTAGCTTCAGGCATTTGGAAATTGCTCTCAAGGATGAACTAGACTTGTGGAGGTCCACAATTGTTTTATTTTCCCATGATGTCAAGCAAAGAGGCACTGAGTTTGAAAGTAGGCCTTAAAACACATCCACAGGTACACCTCCAATTCAGTACACCTCCTATCAGAAGCTAATTTGGCTAATTGTCTAAAGGCTTGACATCATTTTCTGGAATTTTCCAAGCTGCTTAAAGGCACAGTTAAGTTATTGTATGTAAACTTCTGACCCACTGGAATTGTGATATAGTCAATTAAAAGTGAAACAATCTGTCTGTAAACAATTGTTGGAAAAAATACTCGTGTCATGCACAAAGTAGATGTCCTAAACGATTTGCCAAAACTATAGTTTGCTAATATTAAATCTGTGGAGCGGTTAAAAAATTAGTTTGAATAACTTCAACCTAAGTGTATGTAAAGTTCTGACTTCAACTGTACATTAGCATGGTATCTGACCCAAATCCAATACCAGTATCGCATCGGGACATCACTAGTTTTAAGAAGTCTAATCGATGCTGTATGAGGTTAACCATAAGCAGATATTCATAAAGATATCACCTCCCAGTCAATGATGATAAATTAATGGCACCACATGCAGTCATGGCTTTAATATAGCAGGATGAATTGAACAGCATTAAGTTGTTTTAACACACCACATTACACACCTGGCACACTTCCATAACACACAAAAGCCTTTTTGTTACCACAGGTTTGTACTGATAGACATACAGCTGTAATATAACCCTGCGCATTCCAATTTCACACAGAGCTAAGACTAACAGATTTGGACAGATGTAGAAATTATCAAGAGAGATTTGGTTCTAGAAAGATGAAATTCTTGAAATTTTGTTTTTAAACAAAATTAAGAATAGGGCCTGGAAAAAATGAACTAGCAACAGAAAAGGAATGGCTAGACAGTTTATGGAAAAAAAAAAAAAAAGAGCAAAAAGCTACAAAAAAATGCCCCCCCCCCAAAAAAAAAATGTCAAAGGACATAAAAATATGATATATTTTAGTTAAAGCAACAAATAAATAACATAGAATTATGCTGCATTCATGCCATGCCAGAACTGCAGAAACTGCCCGTTTATGACTTGTAAAAATGACTTCTCTCACTTGAAAAAGTGAGAAAAACCACCACAATTGAGGCGCTTCAACAGGTAAAGGTAATTAGTTGTTTCTTGTTTTATATTATCTTGCCCTTCAGGGCTTCCATACTGACCTGTGTCTGTACAGTGAGGGTTCTTAGGGGCTTCATCCGATTGGTCTCTGCAGTCAAACTCTCCATCACACTCCCAGTTCTTCTGCTTCAAGCATTGGCCGTTAGCACAGCGGAAACTGTTCGGCCCACATGTGGGATATTCTATTAAAGGGAGAAGAGTTGGCATAGGATCACTAAAAACCATCAATTTTTGTGACCAATAAAAAAAGAACCAATACAGTTAACTGATGCTTACCGCACTCAGGCGACTCGTCAGAGCCATCTCGGCAGTCAACATCATGATCACAGAGGAAGTGCTTTGGAATACACTGATAATTCTGGCACTGGAACTCAGTGTCATCACAGGTCTTATTGAATACTGGAGAGAGAGATAAAAGGTTGAGGAGGAGGAAAGAGAGTAATCAAATAAACATAAACAGAGGAAACAGGAAGGAACAGCTTCCAAGTCCTCTATGATCCAAAGCACTGATAATATGGACGAAACAGGCAGAGGATTTGAACTTTACCGAGTGCAAAACAAACAACTAAAGCACAGCACACAACTTAAAGCAACACTAATAAAAGTATCATCAAAACAAAAGATTATTCATCCATAGTTACAATCAAATACTGATATGAGAGATCCCACCCCAAACTCACCACAGCCAGCCTTAACGCCCTCATCCGCCCCATCAGGACAGTCTTTATCCCCATCACACTTCCAGCGCTGAGATATACACATATGTGAGCCAGGACACTGGAATGCCTCTGGACTACATGTCTTGGACTCTGGAAGAGTTACATAAACAGAGATAAAAACAAATTTCACCATCCAGTCTCTTGTAAATTATCATTGCTGTCTGGAACAAAGAGAACAAGTCATAGAAGTTGTCACATTCATCTTGGTTTAAATTAAGACATCAATATGACATTAAAGATCAGGTTGTGTGAACATTTTTTATAAAAATAAAATAATAATAAAAAGAGTTCAGAGCCACAGCTTTGGTTTTGATTTAAAGCTCAAGTATGCAATTTCTGCAACACTTGGGCCACCGAACAACTGCAAAAATAAACGAATGATTTCAAAACATCTTTCTGAATATGCTCCTCGCCTGGAGCTGTTCAAACAGTCAGACAGTCCAACCCCCAACTCACGCCATTGGTTAAGTAACGTTGTTGGGGCGGGTCTAAGCGGGTCTCTCAAAATAAACAGGAATTTTTATAGCACCACAGAGGCACTGTGTTTACAGTTTTTGAGAAAATGAACCCATGAATGGCTTACTTATAATTGTCTCTGCATATTAAGCAGGGATACAAGAAAGTTTTTTAACACAGAAAAAGTTACATCAGCGTTAAGTACACATACAGAATGCTGATGTGACTCACTGCATTTGCTGTCTTCATCAGTGCCATCTCCACAGTCATCAGTGCCATCACACACCCAGGATTTGGAGATACAACGGTGGTTCCCACACTCAAACTGATTTTGGGCACAGAACTTATCTATAGAGACAAACAACTTATTATTGTTCAAGAAACTACATTTTAAACTTTTCCCATGATAAACTTAGTTTTTATAATTTTCGGGGATGTTACTATAATTTCCTGTATCTTAACCATCAAAGTAATAACACAAAATTCTTATTCCATCAAAATGTAGAGTCTTGGGAAGTTTGGGTAAAGTCAGAGCGAGAGCACTAGTCTCCACTAACCGCAGTGAGTCTCATCTGCTCCATTCTCACAGTCATTCTCTTTGTCACAGGTCCAGCTCAATGGAATACAGCGGCCACTTGGACACGCAAAGAAGTTCACTGGGCACTTCAGCTTCCTCTTCTCTGTAAGACAGAAAGTGAGAGATAATACATTGCACTTAAACTTTGTCAAAATATTCAATATTTAATATTTAAATGAATCACCATTGTATTTTATTTACATTTTACCTAGTCCCTTTCTTTCCCCTTCATTGCATATATAGTTAATTTACATCAACTTATTTATTTTCTGTCATGTCTACGACGGTACTTAAACACGTGTGACCCCAGGTCCACATGCGTGGACGTTGTATTTTGGCTTCGCTATATGCATTGCATAATTTCAATTCATTTAAACTGACTGATCTCAGTTCAGAAGACTCTGGGCTGTCAGTAACGGGTTAAACTTTTGACACACTCATGACAAAACAACATGGTGCCGACCACATCTGGTAAGAAACCTAATTAGGTTTTACACTGAAACCTGTTTGAGTCAAAAGATTAGAGTCTCTAGTTTCACCCGATATGCCATTTTTAAAATGTGAGCAATTTATCGCAAAACGCCTGCTAAACACAATGTACACTAATATGTACTTAGCACATTTTTTCCTTAGAAATCCTATATTTACTGTGCATTATCACATTGAGAAACAATGGGTTTATCCAAAAGCTGAAATATTTTGCTTTCAGAGGCTTTATATGGAGTTAGGATGAAAATAAGGTGCATTTCGGACTGTTTTGAGACCAGTGCAGACAGACAGCACACTGGAGGTCAAGTCATTCACTAAATAGTTAGCAAGGGAGCATCCTATAGCTTTCCTATGCAGCTAAGTGTATTCACTCCTAAAATCCGACCAAAATTTAAGTTTCAGGGTGCAGAATGATGTTTGGACCACTCAACATGTTAGGCAGACATGGGACAATGTTAATCAGTACATAGATTCAGAATTTATAATGTATAATTTTATTTTAACATGGTTGACAGTGATTAGAATATGCTGGCCATTACTTTGAATCAAAATTCCTTATGCTCATTTCTAATGTAATGTCTGTAACGTCTCAAAAACATGAATAACCAACACTCCTGGAAACAAACAATTTGATAAAAAAATAAAAAAATAAATAGCTAGGATATTATTCAAAATTTCACAACTTAGTGTCGCTAGTCACATAAGTTGACATTAATTTTTAGGAAAACTATTCGGTCTAGATTTTTTTTTTTTGCATGTTTATTAGGTGCTACTAGTTACAAATCAAAAATTGAAATGGAAAATGCACACAGCCATCCCGCTCGGGTCTCACAAGTATTGTTTACGCTTTTGCATTATTATAAATGTTAACAATCATGTCAATAAAGCTTTGCTGACTCTGACTCTTGATTCTAATATTCATTATGCAAGAGCAAAATATATTGTATTTGTTGCCTTTAGAGAAAGTCATGTGTGAAGTATGCATAAATGTGCTTGTCTGACCTGGACAGTTCCTTTCATCCGAGAAGTCTCCACAGTCATTAGAGCCATCACAGCGCCAGGAGGGGGCGTAACAGAGTGTAGTGAACTCACACCTCTGGAAGGTCATGCCCTTCACTCCAAGCAGGTAGTAACTAGAGCAATCAGTGGGGCCTGAGAGAGAGCACAGCCAGTATCAGAGATGGGCACTGTGTGTATGTGTGAGAATGTGTAAAAAAGCATATTTGACACGATGTTACACAGTCAATGGAACTTGTCTTTTATATGCTGATTTATGCAAGTTAGTTAAAATCACCATTAAGACATGTGTTCATGCTTCTAAAGCTGCCCACATAGGCAACATGCTACAATCAGGCCCTATTGGAATTAAAGGAATATTCCGGGTTCAGGACAAGTTAATCTCAAACGACAGCATTTGTGGCATAATGCTGATTACCACAAAAATTTATTTTGACTCGTTTCTCCTTCTCTTTAAAAAAAGCAAAAATCAAGGTTACAGTGAGGCACTTACAATGAAAGTGAATGAGGCCAATTTTTGGAGAGTTTAAACACAGAAATGTGAAGCTTATAATTTTATAATAGCAATTATATTAATTGTTCTTTTAAAACTTGTGTACTATTTAAGCTGTAAAGTTGATTAAATCGTCGTTTTTATGGTCGTTTTAGTGTTTATGGCATTACATCATCATGGCAAGGAAACTATAAAATTGGATATAACTTTACACAGAGAAGATAAGCAAGCGATTTTATCACAGTAAAATCATGTTAACACGCATATTGTTTACATTTTTGAAATTTTTTTAATAAGTATTTTAAGGAGTTTACGGATTGGCCCCATTCACTTCCGATGTAAGTGCCCCACTGTAACCAAGATTTTTTTTTTAAGAAAATGATGGACGAGTCAAAATACATTTTTGTTGTGATCAACATTGTCACAAATGCTGACGATTGAGCTTAACTTGTATTGAAGCCAGAATTTTCCATTAAATATAAGTACTAGTCAAGTCCTTCAGGTTCAATATTTGTGCAGAGGACACTTCTGCCCAACTTACTACAGTTTATCTCATCACTGGCATCCTCACAGTCCACCACCTGGTTACAGAGGCTAGAGTTAGTGACGCAGGATCCATCTTTACACTGAAACTCGGCACCACTGCACAGAGTCACTGAGGGCAAACAGAGACATATTCAGTGAACAATTAATGTCAATGTCATTTTTATTTAAAGAGCACTATTAAAAACAACAACAGTTGACCAATGTGCTGTACATAATATCATTAAAATATAATAGAACAAACTACAGTACATGATGAATATAATATGGTACACAATACAGTTTGTATTGTTAATAATTAGAAAGTTAACAACTGGTGTGGGAAAGAGTGGCAGATAACCAGTCTTGGTTTTGCCTTTGACAAACTACACAAGAGAGACAAACACATCGTATTTCCCCATTTCCTTTCTCTGTCCATTTTTTTGGTTTGTTTGTCACTCACTGTTGCAGGGCAGCTCATCTGAGCCATCTCCACAGTCATCAGTGCCATCACACCAGGAACTGTGCTTTATACAGCGTCCATTAATGCAGCGTCTGTAGCCCTTCTTACACATGCGGTTAGCTGCAACCAGAGAGAGATCAAATCGACACTTCAAACATCAAGCTTTCTAAACAGAGAAAAACAGATGCTGACATTTTTATCAAGTAGCCTAATTAATAATTAGATAAACTGTAGACCAGTAAATACAGACGCAGCAGTATTCTTACCACAGTAAGACTGTTTCTCATCCGACTTGTCCTTGCAGTGGGCTAGACTGTCACAGGTCAGGCTGTAGTCAATACAGTCACCGTTTCCACACTCAAACTCATCCACGCTGTTACAGGTTGTGTTCTCCGCTGAGTGAGACAGAGATATATGTTCAGATTATTTACTTCTCACATGAAAAACCACTGACAGGTGAAGTGAATAACATTTATTTTCTCATTACAATGGCACCTTTCAAGGGATGGGATATATTAGGCAGCAATTGAACAGTCAGTTTTTCAGTTTTATGAGTTGGAAGCAGGAAAAATGGGCAAGCGTAAGGATCTGAGCGACTTTACCAAGGGCCAAATTGTGATGGCTAGATGACTTGGTCAGAGCATTTCCAAAACAGCAGGTCTTGTGGGGTGTTCCCGGTATGCAGTGGTTAGTACCTACCAAAAGTGGTCCAAGGAAGGACAACCTGTGAACCGGTGACAGGGTCATGGGCGCACAAGACTCATTGATGTGCGTGGGGACCGAAGGCAAGCCCGTCTGGTCTGATCCTACAGAAGAGCTATTGTAACACAAATTGCTGAAAATTTAGTGCTGGCCATGATAGAAAGGTGTCGGAACACACAGCGAATCGCAGTTTGCTGTGTATCGGGCTGCGTAGCCGCAGACCAGTCAGAGTGCCTACGCTGACCCGTCCACCACCGAGAGCGCCTACAATGGGCACGTGAGCATCAGAACATGGAGCAATGGAAGAAGGTGGCCTGGTCTGAAGAATCACATTTTCTTTTAGATCATGTGGATGGCCGGGTGCGTGTGCGTCGTGAGAGATGGCAGCATGTGCGTCGTGAGAGATGGCAACAGGATGCACCATGGGAAGAATGCAGGCCGGCAGAGGCAGTGTGATGCTCTGGGCAATGTTCTGCTGGGAAACTTGGCATTCATGTGGATGTTACTTAGACACGTACCACCTACATAAAGATTGTTGCAGACTACATACACCCCTTCATGGCAACAGTATTCCCTGATGGCAGTGGCCTCTTTCAGCAGGAAAATGCGCCCTGCCACACAGCAAAAATTGTTCATGAATGGTTTGAGGAACATGACAGAGTTCAAGGTGTTGACTTGGCCTCCAAATTCCCCAGATCTCAATCCGACATCTATGGGATGTGCTGGACCAACAAGTACGATCCATGGAGGCCCCACCTCACAATTTACAGGACTTAAAGGATCTGCTGCTAATGTCTTGGTGCCAGATACCACAGGACACCTTCAGCGGTCTTGTGGAATCCATGCCTTGATCGGTCAGACAGAGTTGCTGCAGAGTTTTTAAAGTCAAATTTAAGACTTTTTAAGACCTTTTTCAAGACCTGAACAAATACAATTAATACCGTATCCCCATTCCAAAACAAACCCACACAAACTCAAAATAAATCATGGATATGAGATTTGATTCATAGCATGGAAAATTTAATTTTGAAGGCTGAAATACACTGAGGACTCTTATTTTTATATGTTTGCGCTTCACTGCATCCAGCTGCTCATTCAAACAGATAAGGGAAATAAAATGTGCACTCCTACAATAATCTACAACATATTACAATATAAATAATTAAAAGTAAACTGTGGAGGCGAGGGCATTGTTGAGCATTCGTCTGGAAAGAGTGTAAGCGGTAAGTGTTCTCACCTGAAATTAATTGTTGGTAATTGCTTGTTTCTGTGTCCGCAGCGAGAGACGGGAGAAATAAAAGGGGCCAGACCTCAGAGTGTGGGGAGAGAGTGAGACAGACACCGAAACTGTCTGCGTGTTGGCCGCTGCCAGCTGTTTGAAGCTTCACCGTCACACTTGACGTGGACATTTGTTGTTTTTGTTTCATTAATAAAAATGACATACCTGAGTTGGAATCGCCATCTCCCGCTTCCTCTTTCCATTGAACACGTTACACTGGTGCAGAAACCCGGGAAAAAAGGAAGCAGGATATGAGTCATTGCTGCTGAAGGAAGTCTTCAGGTCCCTTGCCAGCATCCACCAGGCCCTCGTGGACCTACGCGTGGAGCAGCAGCAGCGTTTTGAGACGCTCCTTTGGGCCCAGGAGGATGACCCGTTCCCTGGTGGCAGCAAACCTTCATGTGCTGCTCACGAAGATGGGGCCTCAAGATGATACAGAGGCCTACCTCGAGCTCTTTGAGCACACGGCCAAAGCCCCGAGATGGCCACAGGAGCAATGGGCACTACATCTTCTGCCGCTGCTGACCGAGGAAGCCCAGATCATGGCGCAAAAACTTCCTGGACTACGCAATGTTGAAGAAGTCCATCCTGCAACAAGTCGGCCGCAGCCCAGAAGAACACTGGCAGCGCTTCCGCTCCTTGATGCTGAGCAAGGTCGGCTGGCCGTTTGCCTTTGCTCAGCAGTTCCGTGACACCTACCGGCGGTGGGTGCTGACTAAGGAGGACAGTGACGCGGATGACATCATCAGCTTGGTGGTGTTGGAGCAGTTCATCTCCTGGCTGCCGAAGTGGACGAAGCGGTCCAGCTGGCGGAAGACCATCTGGCGGTGTATCCAGGGGCCGGCGTGCCCCACGCCCTTTACCCCCCTGTAGTCTCATCCCCGGCTCTCCCCCCCCTTCCTTCCGCCCTGTTCCATTCCCCCAGAAATGGGGGAACATTCCCCTGAAACTGGTTCCCGGGTCTTGGGGGTTCCCTGCAACAACAAACCCCGTCTCTTCCCTCTCTTCATCTGGTGAGCGAACCTGCTGTCACTGGTGTAGGCGGGAAGCTTGGGCTGCTCTGCTGGAGTTGCGGGGATCCGGGTCATGGTTGAGATCAGTGCCCAGTAATGGAGGAGGGGGCCTTGATCCGGGTCCTCGACACTCCGCCGACCGTCTCCGATCAAGCAGGGACATATCAGATACCAGTGAGTGTTAAGGGGGGTACATGCCAAGCCTGGGTGGATTCAGGTTGTAATCAAACCTCCATTCATCGGGGCCTGGGTAGCTCAGTGGTGAAAGACGCTAGCTATCACCCCTGGAGTTCGCTAGTTCGAATCCCAGGGTGCCTTAAAAGCGCATTGGGAATTTGGCATTCCAAATTGGGTAAAAAACAAATAAATAAAAATTCATCAATGCTTGGTTCAAAATGGGGCATTGAATGCAAATAATCGGATGAGGTGTGTGCACAGGGATATTCATGATTATCCTGTAATGACTGTCATGATAATATTCCAGGAACAAAAGCATAATGTCGAGGCGGCGGTTAATTCTCGCCTCACCCATCTGCTAATTTTGGGAACTAATTGGCCGGCTTTTCGATTATTATTGAAGGGGTTGTGTGCGGATGGGTCCAGTGAGAAAGTGAGTCGTGTGGGATGTGCGAAGCGCTGGTTGGGGAGGCGTGGCCTGGGCTTTCTATATCTGCTCTGCGTCAGGCTGATGCCGAGGAAGGGGAGGTGTCATCCATTTTGTACCTGTCCTTAGGGAATTCCGGGTAGAGGTTTTCCTTCTAGAGCAGTCACGAGACAAAAACTTGAAACACGTGTTTGACGGTCAACGTCTTCAGCCGGGCATCGCACTCACATATCCATATTTTGCAATTTAAATTATTGGTTATATAGAGTGACACAGGACACTAAGACAAAAGAAAATACCAAAGAGCCGTCGGGAAATGTTATTCCAGTTGTCTCATCATAATCTGATGGCAGGTCACTTGGGACAGAGGAAAACACTAAGCAGTCTCATAGCCCATTTCTATTGGCCGGGCATTTATGGGGATGTTCGCAGGTGGTGTGCAGCATGCCGTGAATGTCAGCTGGTGAATCCGCCGGCCGCTCCAAAAGCGATTGATTGAGGTCCCCTTCGAATGAATTTGCATGGACCTCATCGGGCCATTGGAACGGACAGCACGTGGGCATCGCTTTGTGTTAGTCCTGGTGGATTACCCAATGCGATATCCGGAAGCAGTGCCTCTGTGCAACATCTCAGCACATAGTGTTGCAGAGGCACTCTTCAGAATTATCTCCCGAGTGGGGATTCTGAAAGAAATCCTCACTGATCAGGGCACTGCTTTTGTCACGTACACTACGCAAGTTGAATGAATTACTGGGGGTTAAATCGATTCGGACAAGCGTGTACCATCCACAAACAGACAGCTTGGTCGAACTATTTAATTGGACCTTAAAAAATATAATTTGTAAGTTCATGCACGAAGATGCTCAGAATTGGGATAAGTGGCTCGAACTCCTGTTATTTGCAGTGCGAGATGTCCCGCAAGCCTCCATGTGGTTTTCCCCGTTCGAATTGTTATATGGGCGTAAGCCCCACTCCGTGCTAGACGTCATGAAGGAAAACTGGGAGGAGGGACCTTCATGGAGTAAAAATGAAATTCAATACGTTCTTGACCTGATAGCAAAACTTCACACACTGGGAGGAGTATCAAAGGAGAATTTGCTACAGGCGCAAGAACGTCAGTCCTGGCTGTATAACAGGAGAGCTCGGCTACGGGAGATTGCACAGGGAGATAAAGTACTTGTATTGCTGCCCACAGAGCTCGAAATTACTCACGAAGTGGCAAGGGCCATTTGAGATCACACGACGAGTTGGGGAAGTTGACTATGAGATGGTATGAGTACGGAAAGGGCGGAGCACGTCAGATTTACCACCTCAATCTCCTAAAACCATGGAGAGAGGTGGTCCCTGTATCCTTGACGACGGTAGTTCCGGAGAGGGAGGAGCTCGGACCGGAGGTGAATCTAAAAGCCAATCAGTTCACCCCGGTCCCTTGTGGAGACAACTTCTCGCCATCGCAACGTACAGAGGTGGCCAGGTTGCAAAAGGATTTTTCTGACATGTTCTTGCCTCTCCCCGGCCGCACTAATCTCATAGAACACCACGTCGAGACAACCCCCAGGGTAGTGGTATGTAGTTGTCCCTACCGCCTACCCGAACACAAGAAACAGGTAGTACGGGAAGAATTAAAGGCCATGCTCAATATGGGTGTAATAGAGGAAATCCCACAGTGATTGGGCCAGCCCGGTGGTTCTGGTACCTAAGAGCGATGGCTTGGTCCAGTTCTGTGTGGATTATAGGAAAGTCAACACGGTGTTGAAATTTGACAAAACTTATATTGACAAACTGCTCGATCGGTTGGGCGTGGCTTGCTTTTATTCGACACTGGATTTGACAAAGGGATTTTGGCAGATCCCCTTAACGCCAATATCCCGTGATAAAACGCCCTTCTCCACACCGTTTGGTTTACACCAATTTGTGACCCTTCCATTCGGTTTGTTTGGGGCCTGGCTCGTTTCAGCGTCTTATGGACAAGGTCCTCAGATGGCACGCTACGTATACATCATATCAAGATTCCTGTCTTTCCGACCCCAAATTTAAGACCTCTTTAAATGATAATTAAGATTTTTGTTGTATCATTTAAGATATTTAAGACTTTTTATTACCTTAAATTTTGGAAGAGTGAATTTAAGACATTTTAAGACTTTTTACGGATCTGTGGGAACCGTTTTGGCGGCACGAGGGGGACCTACACAATATTAGGCAGGTAGTTTTAATGTTGTGGCTGATCGGTGTATGTAAGAGACACTGGTTTCTCTCTTGTAGAATGCTGTTTTTCTCTCTCACCAACACAGGTGTTGTCTCCCAGTAGTTTGCGTTCTCCACGGCAGCTGCAGTTGACGTGTCCTTCTGAGGTGAGCAGACACAGGTCCTGACAGCCTCCATTATTTGTGAGACATGCAGAAAACTCACCTACAGAACACATACACAAATTGCCAATTTCAATTATACTTATACTTCCATAAATTCAACCAGCCTTGTTAAAACCCAAGCTAGCACATTGGTATGTCAGTCTTCACTACAACTCACAGCTATTGGTGTCTTTGGCCACAGCGATAATGCCCATTGGTTGTTGTGGAATGTCAGCACGAAGGACCTTCATATCTCTACCATATTTATCAGCCCTGAGCACAGCTCTGCGCACCCAGTCAGTCCAGAAGATATACTCGCCATACACTGCCAAACCGAATGGATGCACTGGCTCGTTCTTCAGAACCACCTGAGAGTGCACACAGGCAAAATTTACATTCACTTGGCAGATGCTTTTATCCAAAGTAACTTACAGTACATTCACGATTACACTATATCAGTATGTGTTTATGCTGGAAATTGACTGATCTACCAGTTGAGCTATAAGTAAAACAGAGCAATAGCTACTGAAAAAGTAAAAAAATACTTTTTTTTTGTGTATAAATACAAAATTACGCATGAACTCACAAAGCGATGGCTGCCGTCATACTCGCAGCGCTCAATCTTGTCCAGCGTGGCATCTGAGAAGTAGAGTTTCTCAGCACGGTGGTCAATGGCCAGACCGTTTGGAGTGCGAATGTTACTGCTGACAATCACAAGAACGTTGGCTCCAGACAAAGTTGCTCGTACGATACTGGGAGCTTGTTCATTCCAATTAGTCCAGAACATCAGGCTGATGGAAAGAGCAGAGGAGGTTATTTACATTTGGATTTTGAAATGTGATGGTTCAAGGCTTTTTTCACACCAGGAGTGACATGACAACAAAGCAACGTGAAACAACACCAACCAAGTGCGACACAAATTTTCGTCAGTAACTAAAGTGCATGAATGACCCAAAAGCTTATATCTTATTGCTTGGGTTTTTCATCAAGCGGAGAAAACAAAGAAGTTATGCATTTTGTTAACAACAAAGAAACGTGAAAAGAAACACCTAGAACACAAATTTTGTCAGTAAAAAAGTGTGCATAAATAAGTTAAATGACCCAAAAGCTGGGGGGAAACTATGAATTTTGTGGTCAACAAAACAATGCAAACATTTTCGTCAGTAACTAAAGTGTGCATACCTAAGTGAAAGCAAATGACCAAACAGGCCTTTATACTGGGCATCAGTGGGGTATTCCCTGCACAGCATGCTTCAAAATCTTTGATAGGTGACCCAGCAAAATCATGCAATAGGTAAAAGTAAAGCACATATAAATAAACATAACATACTCTTGACACTCATCCAGTACGAAGGCTCTGGGGTGGTCGTCCCCAGACATGGTGACTACAGTGTCTCTGTCAAAAGCTCCAGTGCGGCTTTGATCCACAGTGTGGCGCGTGATAGTGGAGGTGGTGTAGCTGGTCCAGTAAAGTGTGTCCCAACCGCGGTGATAAGCCAAACCTTCTACTGATCCTACGTCTGTTGAGACAAACATTGATATTAATCAATGGATTACAAAGAGCATTCCACTCAGAATTGCTATTTCTGAAGCATCAGTACCTATGCTATTGCAATTATTTTGTTAATTATACTTCCTGAAAATTAGAACATAGTGCACAGTGTTATCCTGTTTTATAAACACTATATTTATCATGAACACACTGTTCCTCATAGCCTCATTGCATACAGTAGCTCAAGCTTGCAAAAGGACACTATAGCTAATCTGCTCGCTTTTTGGGGGTTTTCCACTATGGATAGTACCTGGTACTTGTTTTAGTACCACCTCGGTCGAGGTTCCAAGCGAGCCAAGCCGATACTAAATGTGACGTCAAAACCCTGCAGATCACTGATTGGTCAGAGAGAATCGTCACTACCAGCGTCACTGGATTTGCGACATCAACCCACTAGTTTTAAAGTTAGCAACAGCGATAGAAGTATAATTTGTTCACACGACTTTCGAATTGTAAAAAGAAATGGCTGTGCGCAAAACCACGCCGTGGTCAATAAACGAGGTGCAGACGTTCCTCTCGTTAGTAGCCAAGGAAAGGATCCAACGAGAGCTGGATGGGGCAACGCGAAGAGGCAGCACAACTATGATGATCAACCTATAATCCCACCCACGTTGAGGCTGCACTAAACTGTAGTGGAAAAGCAAGCTCAGAAAAGTAAAGCGAGCAGAGTCGATTCGAGTCGAACCATAACGTGCAGTGGAAGTGCGCCAATAGGTAACAACCAACCACACACACATCTTCTAAAGGTTCCATAATGAAACATATGATCAACTTGTTAGAAAGCAAGTCAACAACTTCAACCTGTATTAAAATTGTACAACCAAGTGCCAAGACAGCTCTATTAAAACTCCTTATCCTTTCCCAGTGAACAGGTTAATCCTATGATATGTGTGCATGTTGAGTGGGTTGAGGTGGCTGTTGTTGCCGGTGCCTGTGTGTGTTTAGTAGCTTAGTGTCATCAGGTCATTTCATGCATGGGTGAATGCATACAAGACTCCTGCATCAGTGCATCTTTAAACCACACTGGATAGCTCTTCCACAAAGAGAGTACCACTGGAAAATCCTCAGACACAATGTTGGAGTGAGAAGTTTGACTCAGAGCAATGTTCTTGAGTCAGCGTCATCAGAGAACTATAACTACCAAAGGTCACAGTGAAGAATGGTCACTCTCCACTAAATTAATGAGCTCACTAAGGCCTCTGCAGCATCTAGCTGAATCACACCAATGACTGCTTTATGACAGCAATTACTCCCACATCAAACAAGGAGGGTATTCAATCAAGCTGTTTGACCAGTGGAAGCATAACAAGCTCCTTATGTAACATCCACTGTTTACTTGGTTACAGAAAATATTCCAAGTTAACAGTACAATCCTGCGAGACTTCACCACAGAAGCAGGGATGTGCACACATAGCAAAGGTCAGAATACAAAGTGTTAACTAGATAATCAAGTATCTTGGTCAAATAGATTGTGGATATCAGTACTTGAAACCCACTGACTCTACCCTGAACCGTTAAGTCAGGAAGTTTCATTATGAGTTTTTGTTGTTGGGCGTAAAGGATTCCTTCCTACTACTCCCCCATCGCTCTTTTATGTAAATGGTTTGAGGGGAGTTATCTTCTTCTTGCAAACCTTATAGCAGGAGAAAACTCTTTGACCAAAGCAGTGGAAGAGCGATGCAAAGAAACTGGAATGCATCTGAAGAGTAATTACATTTATTGTAATAAGAAAGTCACAGAAGACACTTAGCTTCGAGTAGAATTGACTGTTTGTAATGTGGAGGCCATCGACAGCTTTGGGGAATCATGTTTTGCAGGGCTGCTTGGTTTTATTCAATCAATACAAGCAAACAAGGATTTTGGATGTCCGTAAGGTAAGCAACCTTTCACAATTCTAAATCTAAGAGCGGAGTCAAGGTATTTTAAAACCTTCAGCCAAAAAGGAAAATCCTGTCCTAGTTTACTTATCCTCACTTTGGGTTTCGGTTATTTCTCACCAAAATCATATTCCTGGAATATGCAAGGATGGACTACTTTTATGATACTTTTGGGTCTATGAGGCACTATCTACTGCCATTTTATCGAAAAGATGGCCTGCGATCTACTATTGAGTTCCGCCTAAGAAAAAAAGTGTTACAGGATTGGAATTATATGAGGGGGAGAAAATTATGACAGAATATTAAATTTTGGGTAGACTATTCCTTTAAAGAAAAGCTATGGTTTTACTTGACAAATTATTAAACAAATATTTATGGTAACCCTTTCACTCTTTGTTCTGAGTGATAAAAATTGACCGGAAATCATTAAACTGCATTTCAAAATTTCAAGACAATAAAGCTTCTCGGTACCAAAAAGTTTTAAAATGAGTTCTAACCTCCCTAGGGGGATATATCATGTGAGGGAGCTATTAACTTCAAATAGGGCTAATTATTAGCCTGAAGCAGATGGCAATCTGTAAGTTTCAGTTTGAATATATGCCACTCTACTGATTTTCAAGGTCATCTTTGGTAAATGATAAGCGAATCATCATCATCGTTATTTACCGCATTTTAAAAGGAGTAGCACTGGTTCAGTGAGGGGACAGCATGAATAGTAGTCATGATTGGGGAAATCTACAGTGGCAATTACTTCGGGTTTTGGCTCCCACTCTGGAAGCAATAATCATGGTGGTCAGGCTGGTGGGCCACTCACTGGTCATATACATCCTGACCAGAAGGAAGAGAAAAAATTGATTCAAGTTGCTGCTGCTCATCTGCCAGCCCTTCCACACTGCTGCTATGGCACTGGGCTACTGGCCCTTCAGCAGCTACCTGTGCAAAGGCATCAGCTTCCTGGGTGTGGCCTGTAGCTCAGCAAGCGTATTCACTCTAGCTGCATTGGATGTAATGTGCCACCTAATTGTGGTCCACTCCACCTGGACGTATCATTACAGAATGCAGCGTTGGCTCCGAGTTTCTGTGATTCTAATGTGGGCTCCAGCTGTGGGGCTTGCAGCACCTCAGTTAGCATTCCGCACAGTGAGAACCTCTCCAATCCTGTGCTTTGCTTTCCTATCAGACCTCAGCCAGGTGGTCTGCAGTGCCATTTTGTTCTTGTTCAGCTTCGCATTACCTTTGATCATCATTGTCGTCATGTACGCCAAAATCAACAGCTTTCTGCGAAACACACGGCTACAAGGTGGGGCGCCAGAGCTGGAGCGCTACCAAAGCCAGGTGACCAAGACATCGGCCCTGTTTGTGTTGATATTCACCATCTGCTGGCTGCCATCCTATGTCCTCATGTTCTTGCTCATTAGTACAAGTATTATCGCGACACATGGACATCGCAACTTTGCCGTTTTCGCTCGGCTGCTAGCGAGTTCCTCGGTTGTGGCCAATCCAATCCTATATGCTTTCATGTCACATAAGATCCAGCAAGAACTGCTGGCATTGGAACAGGTGTGCTGCAAAGGCTGCAGGTATGCAGCAGGAAAAGCTGTAGTGCAGCCCTTTAATCCTGTGGAGCTCGACACCCCACCCCAACCCTGTAGGTAAAGTACTGAAGAGTCCAGCAGAAGACTCAAATATGCTTCTGTTATAAAATGCAAAATCAATACCAGGACTAATTATTTACTGAGATAAAGACATAGAATAACAGACATATCTTTGACCTTCAGTGATTTGTTCTGCCAGAAATAGAACATGACTTACCAGGGAACACATCTAGTATATTATGTAATTTTTTGTATTTGGGTCATTATTGGACCCCATATAACCATCACTGACTGTTAAAGATGAAGTGTTTAATTTCTGCACTAGCATCACCAAACAGAATTGCAAAAATAATAACTTTAATTTACTTAAAATAAGGTGGAAAAGCATTGAGCATTATTGCAAAATGCTGCATGTTTTCTTTCTTTACTGATTATTTGTATGGAAGATATTGCAGATGACGACATCAACAAAACTGCAAATGCAGAAGCATTTTAAATGCTTGCATTATACTGTATCTTAGATTGTTAGACTGTTTGATGGCTAAATGCTCACAGAAGTATTGGCTAAATGAGGGTACAATGCATAGACCGATTTTATTCCAGGTAGAGTGGCCACTAGTTTAGTGCCATTAAACTGCAACTCTGCATAGGCTAAAAATTAAAGATGGGTTATTACATGTCAAACTAATCAAATTCAGATACTTTCCCATCTGATTTTTTTTTAATTTTGTTAATACTTTTTCTGAAGCAAGATGAAAAAAAAAATTATGAAAGCCAAAATATTAAATGCCATGGATTCATATTTACTGAGTAGATTTGAAAGGAAACTATACTTAACAAAAATGACCTTAGAAAAGTGGCAGTGTCATTATTTAATTTTTTAACAGAAATAGATTGGCCTTTTACTAAACATCGGTTGAATTCATCACCACGTTGTTATACAGTATGTTAATGGTGTCCCAAAATTGATTTTACAAAGTTGGAGTGTCTAAAACTCCAGAAGTATTCAAGACATCATAATATCCTTTTAGATTCTGGTTCAGACCTTTTGAATCTCCATATTTAAGGCCCTGTATAATTAAATCCCTGAGATATGGGACTCTGTGTTTCTCCATCTGTAAATCGTTACACTGTTCATATTTTTAATGGTTGAAAAACCAAATGTTGTTCACAGTAAAGCTAGTTTTTCTAGAAAACAAAGGTCTAAAGTACAAATTCTGTTGAAACTAACCTTTGAAGCTGCAAATTTGAATCTTATGATAGTTTTGCAGAACATGTATGTACACAATACAGGTAAGAACATTGTATCAAATGCTTAAAGTTTTAATGTAAGTACATAGTTGTTAAAGATACCTAATATAAAGTGCAATCTTTTTTGGTAAGGGGCAAGGCATGCAGAACTGAGCACAATCCTATAAAAAGATCTATGTATCACACACTTACTCTCCACTATGGTCTTGCGATCGGTGCCGTCATTGCTGATCTGCTGAATGTTCCCGAAGTGGATGTCACTGTAGAAGATCCGGTTGGCTCCTTTTCCACCGCCACCCCTGTAGTCAAATGTAAGAGCGATGACATTCTTCATGTGCTCTGGGTCTTCAAAGGGTTTAATGGGAGCATTGAGATTCGTTTCATCTGACAGGTGAATGCTCTTCAGTATCGTGCGCTCAGAGTAGAGGAGGTAGCCGTCATAGTCTCTGCAGCTGTGGCCGTCCTCTGCCAGCATGCCGTGTGCGCAGGCACAGGTACGATTGCCGTTACCGCGAAACAGACACAGCTGTTCACAGCCACCATTGTTGTATTTACAAACATTGGTGCCTGCAAAGGATTTTAAGTGATTTCCATTAATTTAACTTTATACAAAGTTTTAAAAACTGTATCTTGTCAAGCTACAAGCTACTCATATTTTAAAGTAGTTCAGCTAGAGTCAAGCTATTCTACTGATAATGCTGTTAGCTACACTACAAGCTAAAACAAAAAGTAACTAACTACATTACTAAAGTAATGCCCCAGTTCACTTGTCTTTAAATCTGTGCGTGCAATATAATGTTACAAGAACAGCAATGAAGCGTTCAATAACACTACACCACTACTCGTTGGAAAAAAAGTAGCTTGTTATTGGAAAAACAACTCCTACATTCATGCTATTGAAAAAATTACATTTAAATTAGAAGTGTCACTAATTTTAGTTAGTTACTCCCAGTGTTCATTTTTACAGTTTTTTTCATTTTAGTCATAGTTTCAGTCTTTTGACGAATATATCCTTCAAATTTTGTCAATATCTTGTCATGTCATATTTATTAATTTAAAGGGATAGTTCACCCAAAAATTTAAATTCTGCCATCATTTACAAACCCCCATGCCACCCCAGATGTGAATGACTTACTTTCTTCTGCACAACACAAATGAAGATTTTTTAGAAGAATATCTCAGCTGTGTAGGTCTTCACAATGCAAGTGAATGGGTACCAACATTTTGAAGCTCCAAAATGCATGTAAAGGCAGCATAAAACTAATCTTTAAGACTTCTGTGTTTACATCTATATCTTCAGAAGCGATATGATCGTGTAGGTGAGAAACATTTATTTGTTATATTGACAAATTATATTGTTATATTATATTGACATGTAGGTCAATATTTAAGTCCTTTTTTACTATAAATTGTCCTCCCTGCCCAGGAGGTGGCGATATGCATGAAGAATGCAAATTACCAAAAACAAAAAGAAAGTGAAAGTGGAGATTGATAGTAAAAAAGGACTTAAATATTGATTTGTTTCTCACCCACAATTATCATAACGCTTCTAAGACATTGATTTAACCACTAGAGTCATATGGATTGATTTTATGCTGCCTTTATGTCCTCTTGGAGCTTAAAAATTTTGTTACCCGTTCACTTGCACTGTGAGGACCTATAGAGTGGAGATATTTTTCTAAAAATCTTCATTTGTGTTCAGCAGAAGAAAGTCAGTCATACACATCTGGGATGGCATGAGGGTAAATGATGAGAACATTTTCATTTTTGGTGAACTATCCCTTTAAGTCATTCATTTAAGACTGAAATGGCATTTGAGTTCATACTAAAATAACATTTTAGTAGAACATTATTTGGAAAATGCAAAATTGTAACAGACCAAACTTTAACCAAATATTCAAACACTGAAAAATGTATAAAAATGTATTAATGTGAACATGCTTTAATTTTCTGTTTCAGACAACTTGTTTTTACGTAAAGCGCACATTCATGTTTTCTTCTTAATAAATTTTTTGTGCATTGTTAATATCTTGCAGTATTATTTTTTTCTTGTCAACTGTATATTTTAATTAAAATCGTTTAGTTATCTTCAAGCTTCGTCTTGAGAATTTTTTTTGTCAATAATTTCATTGATGAGATTTCCACTGGTTACTCCTCAACACTGCTATATAATGTCAATATCTGAAAAAGCAAATGCCTACACATTACAGCTATGTGGTCTGTAGTGCATTACTAAGCTTGTTTATCTCACTTGCTGATGCCTTTTGTTTGATATGAAGTGCTTTGCTTCAAAGTGCTTGATTAAATGGGTACATACCTTGTTGCCTGGCACGGTTGAAGACTTTAATGTCTTTGAGCTGCACACCAATGCCTGTTCTAAGATAAACCATATCTGTGGCATTGTCCTTGTTCCCTCTTTTGATGGAGCCATTGGCATGAGTCCTATTGGAAATAAAAGATGATAAACAGCTTATTACCGCTGTAATATATACCTATCAAGTGAACATTATCAAAAAAAGAGAAACATGGGCATGAGTACAAAATGTGGGCGTGAGTACGAAATGTGATGTAATAATAGGTAATCGTAAAGGAATGATGTGTTTGCACCTGTCACTCCAGTAGATGTAGTCTTCAAACACAGAAACTGCAAACATGTCCATGTTGTTACTGGACAGCACCAGCTCACGGTTTTCTCCAGTCTCCAGATTAATGCGCTCAATTTTGTCTGTGCGGGCATCGCACCAATACAGCAGGCCCTCCTACAAATCAGATAAAATTACACACTCACTGTAGGAAAAGGTTTCACTGCTAGAACCCTGTTTTTAGAAGCATATTTACTGAGTGTTGGGTATTAATGGACTACATTTAATCTGGAATGTGTAATTAGATTACATTTAAAAATGTGTAATCAGATTACAGTTATTTTTTTACACATTAAAATAGATTTATCAAAACATGCCATGAGAACTTCAAAAGTAATTAGATATCTAAAAGTGTAATATAACAGATTACATCACTGATTATAATTTTACTTGTGTAATTTGTAATCAGTGACAGATTACATTTGAGAAGTAGTCTATCCAACACTGTCTGATTACCAAATCTCTGATGAAAGGTACTATACAGCCTGATTATCAATTGTATTATGGAACAATAATCAACTTTCATCTTGTCCTGGCAAAGAAATACAGCGTGTTTATATCCAAACCTGGTAGTCGACGGAGATGCCATTTGGCCAGCTGATACTGACATTGACAAGCACTATTCTCTCAGAGCCGTCAAGACGAGCCCTTTCGATACGCGGATACTGACCCCACTCAGTCCAGAACAGATACCTGTACATATACCACACACATATCCAAGAAATATACATTATTGATTTTCAAACCTCTATTTTTCAGCCCCCATTGCATTTCCTTTAATTGCTACTGGCAGTGTAATCATGATCAAAAACTCTCATGTTCACACGCACAAATTCACAGCCCCACTTTATGTTTTGAGACATTCCCTCACCCTCTCTCTGGATGCACAGCAATGGCTCGAGGTTTGTCCAGACCCTGAGAGACGACTACGTATCGGAACGAGCCATTGAGCCTGGCCACCTCAATAACATCAAAGCCTTGATCAGTCCAGTAGATGTTCCCTATTTACACAAAACACAATAGCAGCAATATGACCATAAATATGTAAAGCTGTAATTTGTGTGAAATCTTATATGTGTTTTAATTGTGTGGTTGTGAAATTGCACACCTGCAATCCAGTCAACGGTGATGCCTTCCACACGTCCGATTCCATTGGTCACAATGTCCTCTCTCCAGGTCTGGTCTCTCTTGGCTCGGCTGATAGTGCTCAAGCCCATGTCAACCCAGTAGATGGTGTCATTCTCTAAAGAGCACAAAAAGCACAAAGCACCTCACGCTACAGTAGCTCCATTGTAAATCTTTGTACTGCTTGTTCTAACTGTGTATAATCTGGTATTTGTGGACTCACCAGCATGGAAGTCAATGCCCACAGCTAGAGAGGTGCCTGACACTGGTACCAGGGCATCAGATTTATCTGATGGGTCCAGGGGGATGCCACGGATGCCCTCATGCACAGAGTACAGCAAAAAGGAGCCCATGCCTTCATAAAATAGTGAAGTACACACAAATTTTAGAACACAGTCATATAAAAGCAAATGGTGCACATCGGCAAAGTATGTTTTTGTGTGCTTTTATTACCTTCACAGGACTGTTGGCCACTCCTCAGGCTATATCCAGCTGTGCACATACAGGCTCTTGTAGTTGGTGAAGTTGGCAGGCAGAGCTGAGAGCAGTCGCCATTGTTCTTACTGCAGAGGTTGTTACCTAGATATCAAAGACAAACACATTAATAGCACCAATTGTATCTTCACCTATTTATAGTTTGTATTAAGGATGTCAAAAGTACCAGTACTTCAATTGATATAAAAAAAAAATATTTTTTTTTTTTTTAAATTAAGACTTTGTTTGGAATAAACAAATTATTACGTTTACAAATTATTACGTTTAAAAGAGTACGTTTACACGACAACGATGTACTAAAAACGGAAATGTTTTTCCTTTGCGTTTTTGAAAAGTTTCGCGTACAGACGATAACGTTGTCAAAATGATCCCCGTTCACACGGATCCTCAAAAACGACTAAAAAGGCTGTATTATGCATGCCGGGCCAGTAGTTGGCGATGTCACTTTGTAAAGAAACACTACGCGCCTGCGCATATAAGCATTCTTCCACAGAGCGGTGAATACAAACAATGAAGATGGCAACCGCTGGTCGTAGAAGTGATGCAGTAAATCTACACTTTGCTGGAGAAGCGTCAATAAACTCAATCTTGAGCAGCACAAACACAGTCCTGTAGTCTGCCATTGTAGTTTTGAATGTCTCGCACGTTGCTTTGAAGTACTCGCGTGCATGCCTATAGACTGAACACGTAATATGCGTGCGTATGACGTCATCGTTTTCACAAATTCGCATTTTTGTATGTTTACACGGAGACGATAACGGCATCGTTTTCAAAAACTTGCACTTTGAAACCCGTTTTCAAACGTTTGCATTTTCAGGCCACAAAACGCCGTTGTCGTGTAAACGAACAGCCAAATCGCATAAAACGTTTTCTGTTTTTAGTTGAAAACATTGTCGTGTAAACGGCCCCTAAATGTTATATACAGTATATATCAACTTTTAAAATATTGTACCACTCTATAGATGTAAAAACTGATTTTTGGCTAATATAAAACACATCTTTACCCTACAAAGTGCTAAAAGAACCTAAGAATATACAACAAAATGCATATTTTCCATTTCTGTTAGTTTTCCTTGAATCTGGCCATGATCTTGTATCATATTATCATTATTGCCATGATTGAGAAGAAATTATCACATTTACATTTTTACCACAGTATGCTTTCATAAACTTCAGTGAGTTAATTATTTTGTGCTGTTGCGCTCGTTCAGGTGGATTTTCAATATACTGTATAATCAATCATCACCCGCTGTTTACATTTAATGTAATTAAATGAGGATCTTTTTACATAACCAGTGCTTTTCTCCATGTCAGTGTTTCTGTTACCGGATTTTAAAGTAACAGTTTTCTCTTCAAATTTTCTCTTTCGTTTGATAAACCGAAAATAGCATTTTATGCCATTTTCGGTGGCCGAAATTTCGGTGCATCCCTAAAAAAATATCTATTGATAAACTTGTAAATAATCAAGTATGCAATGTATGCAAGGACCAATACACACCCAGGTGATGTACGGTCTCATTGTATATCTTCATATGCATCATGGGTGAGGTGTTATTTCGGAGAACCTTCCAGTTGCCCCCATCATTTTTGTCACATGTACCGATCTGATCTGTGCCTTGATCCGCCCACCACAGCTTATTTCCTGCACATAAAACAAAATATGCCAAGAAGTTATCACAAATCACATTTTTTATTCAGAAATCTAGATAGACACTTCTGAACTTTAAGAATTCATGTGGATAAACAAGTTGATTGTATTATCTCACCCATGATGGCAAGGGCGGTAGCTTTGGTGAGTTTGCCTTTCACTCCTTCAATGACCTCCAATCCAGAGCCATCCAGCTTGCAGCGGTTTATGGTGCTGTTCCCTGAGCTGATCCAGTAGAGCTGCTCCATATCAAAGTCAATGGACAGACCTGCCATAGGTCAAAACAAACACGTAAAACATCACCACCTAGAGATGTGTAGAGACTTGCCTGCCAACATTTATGTAGCTATGGGCAATGGAAAGGTGCACGATTCACCAGTCTAACAGGCTGCTTACCCACTGGGCCTTTCTGATTGGAGAAGAGCAATGTGCGGTTGGTGCCGTCCATGTTAGCCATACTGATGTTGTCGCCATCAGTCCAGTACAGCTTTCTGTAAACAAACAAAAGTCAAAGAATAAGAGGATATATAGCAGCTATGGACAGGGTTCAAACTTCTTTTTGACCAAAGACTTTCCATTTCTTTTTGCAGTTGTTTGTGATTACTTGATAAAGGCATCAATATACTTCTGGAGACATTCTTCATTTCAGGGGAAAAAAGAAGTTTGAAACAGCCAAGCAAATGTATATTGTTCACACCGCTGTGGGAGGTGTTTAGAGGTACATTTCAATATGAGAATGCTCAGTAAAACCTTAATTAATGTGACATTGAAATGACTTGATGCCTCGTTCTATGAGTAGAATTCACACTAGATCAGTAAAAGATGCTTTTTTAACCCCACGATGACGATTTAAAGTAATATATATGCAGTAGAAAATACGCAATTTGTCTGGTTTACATTCTGAATACATTACGCCAATGCGCTAATACGCTATACGTGGCCGTAATATGCACCGGTTACATTCTGTTATTGTAATTTATGATGACACCGATACAACTGCAAAGACTGGTGTATAAAGAGTGTAAATGGGAAGAATACAGACAAAAGAATGATGATAGGCATATCTTATTTTGGGCAGATGTGTGAATGGCTTTCACTGCAGATTGCACATGAGTGAAGCAGCATATAAAACAAAAGTGTGAATGGGCACTTAAGAGTATTTGAGTAAATTGTATTCCTTTTGTAGACTAATTAAAAGAAAAAGAAAAATATCACATGACATGCTGGCTGTTACGAACCACCGAAATGAATGCAAAAACACATGGGGGAACATGCCAAACACATGTCAAGTTACTCACACTGTCTGCATGCACAAGCCCATGATTTTTATTAGAAACGGGCAGGTCTAGAAACTAGCAAGCTGGTACTAAAAACTAACACATCTGGTTCACATCAGCCACACAGTAACAGATAGTGAAGTGAGAGTACGGGAAACTATAGTGCACCTCTTCAGTGCAATATAAGGACAGGCAGTCATATTCTCTGACTCAAGAGAAATATACATACTTTCTGCCTAATTCTGATCTTGTTCATTTGCACAGTCTACTCTTCCCCAAATCTCTGTCTACTCAAGTCTACTGTGGCTTCCAAAAAAAAAGCAGATCTAATGGAGGGAGAATGAGTGAATGTGTGTGTACTTAGACTCACCCCAGAATGGGATGAAGCACCAAACAGTGAGGTTTGTCCAGTCCGTGGATTACAGCATTCTTGAAGGACCCGTCCAGTCGTGCAACATTGATCTGTTTCTTATTGACATCATAGCTGGTCCAGAAGAGGTTTCTGGAGACCCAGTCCACAGCCAAACCCTGTGCGTTAGGGAGGTCTAGAAAGGATTGGAAAGTGAATTGCAAACTGATGCCACAAAATATGACAAAGAAAAAAAATGTATGCAGTATAGCACATAAACTATATGTAAATCTGTCTCTTTCAATGCCATCTGCTTCTAAGACACTATGTATTAAATTAAAACAATAGCTCTTGGCTTTGTGCTCAAACTGATATCTCACCAGCAGACACAACCGTCTCCACACCAGTCCCATTGATGAAGGCTCTTTTGATCGTTTGAGTGCGAACGTCAGACCAGTAGATTCGGTGTTCCAGAGCATCATAATCCACCACCGTTACATTGTCAATGTCAGGTACAGTGAACGAGATTATGTAGTTGTAATAGGGATTATCAATGTCCACTCCTCGGATTTCAATCTGACGAGCGTACAGCAGGAACTGACTAAACTCTAGATGAGAAAATTAATGGAAGTGAACAAGAGTCAATGACACTAATTATAACAATACTGTTATAAATACACAGCAATACTCGATGTGGAACACAAATGACTAGACTTGCACAGCAATTTCTTATTTTGTAAAATGCTAGATTTTTACACAATATTTTCAAACTGCTATGCAGAATACCGTCTTTCACAGAATTTCCATGGTAGTACTATGGTATCCTTGAAGTTCCTTAAAGAACCCGTTTCCACCTGATATTAAGATGCGTTTCAGGTGATCCGATCACATGTGGTCAGCCCAAAATACAGGTCTAAACAGGATCTGAAATGTTTTGTGATCGGATCACAAAAACCACATTCAAAAACGCATTGCATTTGAGGTGTAAATGCTAATGCGTCCTGTATGCGTCCCAGCAGCAGCAAAGTGCCACTCCTCACCTGTCAGTCAACCGCTGCGCTAAAACAATAGTTTAAACTTTGCAGGTTACGAGCGGCTTTAAAAGGAAATAACCGCCCAATCAGAAAATTAAAAAAGCGGATGCATACACAATCACGAGAGCTTCATGGATCTTCTTTAGTGTGTCTGATATCAACACAGATGACAAGCACGAACATCTGAAGCACTTTTAATACAGGTAATCCACTAAAATAACTGAGAATTCTGCTCAAAATGTTGCGCTTGTGCTTAGCTTAAATTTCAGGATACACATTTAAGCGACCAGATGTAAACAGCGATGCATCTCACTTGAGCACATATGATCGGATCACCCAAGATACATCGTAATACCAGGTGGAAACGGCGACAAAGTGCCATGTGCATACAATTTTCAGCAGTGTCCTGTGCTGTTACATGCTATAATTGAAAGCTAATTTTAAACTATTGTTTATTCAATTAGGATTATACATGTAGATTTTATGACCTCATATTAATGGAGAAACCTAGTAAAGGCAAGAGGGTGTTTATAAATTGTGCAAAACTTTTGTTTTACTTATCCCTAAAACATATATAAAATTGTAAATTAAAACCTTGATGTTGAATAAAACAAAGTTCATGGACATTTTATGCCACCTACCCATATACTGTGCAGTGCCATGGTATTACCATGTGATACTTATACCAAGCACTGTACCATGGTACCTCCAAAGTAAGTTTTTATGGGACGGATGCATCATTTGGGAGAATCCATAAGAGTGAGGATTAAAAACACAACTGAAAACCTGAAATAACTAAAACCACTATATAAATGCATTTCCGAAGAAACAGTTAAAAATCAGTGCTACCTGTTGCATAGGTAGCCAAGCTTTTCAATCTCAAACGCTGATCTACTAAACAAAAATACTGAGCTATGCACAGACAGCATGCTAAGCAGAGCCTACAGTCTTGTATGAAATCATGATCTCCCTTCTCTATAAGAGAATCCACATTCTACATTTACTATTGTTTTTTTTTTCAATTATGATTGTGCATGTAGCTTTTATGACCTCATATTAATAGAGAAACCTTTAAATGTAGAATGTAAATTTAGAATCCTGAACAGACAGAGAATGGCTCCTAGTCCTGCGTTTGCCACTGCCTAATGTCGCTGTTAAAATATCAGTGAAATTACAGGTAATCTGTTCCATTCAATCTTCTCTCCATTGGGAAGTAATGTGCTGCAGAATACTAAACACTGATTCTGTCAGGGCAGCAGGGTGCACTTTTACAGCCCACAAAAGACCACTAACAACCTCAAAGCTAGCTTTGAAAAACCTAACATTGAGGGTCTAGTGCCAATGTGAAAAGAAACTAAAACAAAAAGTCTGTGCCACCGTGTCCCACTTCGTATACTATCAATCCTAAATGGTGAGCAAGATAAAAATGATTGCATCTCAAAAATTATAGTACTGTATTTTGAAAATAGTAAGCCAAAGGATTTTCAAAGGGTGTTTTCACACTAGAACATTTGGTGTGTCGAATGACATCAAATTTGGTTCATTTGGGTGGTGTGAACGCTGTTTTGCGCACCCGGGTCCACTTGAAAATGTGGTCTGGGGTATGGTTCATGTGAAGTCTGGTACGGTTCGCTGATAATATGAACGCAATCGTACCAAATCGCGGAAGTAAACCGCTTATGATGACGTATGTGATGACATATAATTATAAAGACTCACGATCGCAATTATTATGGTATAATGCATTTCTCACAACTGCTTGTGTCCAAATACACCACCTTCAGAGGGAAGCTCACATTCTTCACATCTCTTGCAACGTATCCACGATTCCGTGGCAGACAAATGCTAATATTCATCACATCATTGCATATTCAATGCATCCGTGGGAGACAAACACAAGTGTTGTTCTGTGCATAGCAAGTTTTCGTGGTAAATCCAAAGAGACAAACTTTAATACTTCACTTAACACAGTGACGTATTCTCGAGTTGATACCTAGTTACAGCGGTAAACAGCTTCCGCTTGTACACACGTTTATGACTTAATCGGATGGTGAATCTGGCCCAGATAATAGTAGGAGGGGGAGGAAACGAACTTGGGTTCGGTCCAAGCAATCAAACCAAGTTTGAAAGCACCTTAAGTGTGGATTCAGGCATGTTTTTTGAGCAAATACTGCCCAGAACCATCATGGAAGTTTTCTAACCACTTTAGCTGATACAATTTTAAAATGTGTTTAAATGTATAATTTATTTATTTTTGTATCTACCATAGCAGGTGTGCTTGTCTGCTTTGAGCTTCATGAGGTGTGGGCAGGCACAGGAGAAGGTCTGGTTGTAGTTGATGAGGCACAGATGAGAGCATGGCCCTTTCCCATCATTAGCCGCACATGGGTTGGGAGCTGCAGGGAAGGAAGATTCACACAAAAATGAAAAGAAGAAAAGAGATATTTGCATGAGAGTCTTTAATGGGTTGAGATGGTGTCAAGGTAGTTGGGATAAGTCGTGTGCCTGTCTTCACAGGCCCTAAGAGTCTGTACTTTCTTTTTAAGAAGGAGATAAGAGACAGGCTCTCTGAGGGCCAAGGCTGCTACGTCGACTCTGTGGCTCCTTAAACATTCACACAACAGACTTTCCAAAACATTCATTCAGTTTGATAGACATAATCTGTGATATAATGAAAGGGTAGAGGTGGGGAAAAATACTGAAATATCACAACATTTTTCCTTATGATATTGTATTGATATTTGCAGGCCAAGTATCTATATTATTATTTACATTTTTTCAAATTATGGTGATGGGAATTTTTTTTATCTTAGCCAAATTGATCTAGGAAATCAATAGCAGTCCCTTAGAAGGTGCAGTTATCATGCTTTACACATAATCACCCACCGTTACTAAAATGTATTACAGTTTTACATAAACGAGGTATTTTGACAAAAATGTTAGTATCGTATTGCTAACCTTTTAGACTGTGTTGTAATAAATAATGATTTTGAGGTGTTTAGGCTGCTATTGTATTCATAAATACTGTAATTTATTTTTAGAAAGACTAGTCACATTGACTTAACCACAGAAATAAGGACCCATTATTTACATTTAGATGCTTATGGCTTTGCATTGTACATAGATATTAGGAAATAAACAGGCCTTGTGTCGTAAACTGGCACTTTTATATTAATTTAACAATGAATTTGGTGATTTGGTAACAGTTCTCTGAAGTCCAATAAAGACAAATGAGAAACACTGAGTGAAATTTCACAATATATCATAATTTTGAATTGCAATACACCAAAAATAAATCGCAATAATATCGTATCGTGACCTAAATAGCACTATAATATCGTATCGCCAGTTACCTTGTGAATCCCACCCCTATCGAAAACAAGCACATTTAAATCAGGGTTCGTACAGCTTCTTTTCAAGCATTGTCAAGGTACCTTAATCATCTTTTTCAAGCAAATTGAAGCTTTAAATATTATCCAATTCTAAATATTACTTGACATAAATGCAACGATAAAAAAAATACCCTCTGTGATTTCAAACATTGCCCAATCTATAAAAATGAAAGTTTTAACAATTTCATTAAACCCACAGACATCTAAGACTGGAATCCTTAATATGATTACAACCAAAGTCTTGCATTAACACACTGATAAAGTAGGCAACACCAGTTATCTATAGGACATGAATTACCATGGGGGAAAACCAATCCTGGTTATCCTGGTAGTTACTTATTCATTATCATGTGGAAAATGAAAAGAAATATCAAATAGGTTTGGCAATATTTTTTAAGAAAGTTTGTGTGGGTGTGATATTTTGTCCCCAGCTATTTGAATAAAGGCTAAAAGAAGAAAAATACAAGCTATTCAGTGACAAGATATGAGATGCATGTGGAATCTCACCTCTAAACATACACATCTGCAGCAGAAATATATTTAGTGTTATACACACCAGTATAAGACATGACTGCAATTATCAGGCTGATTTGAAGAATATTATGTTATTACTATTATTGAGTGATTTCAGCTGTTTTGACAGCTAAAATATGTAAAGAATAAACACATTCAACAAGACCTTAGAACATGTAACACTGCTTATCAAACTGGGTGTCATGTTTTCCACTTAATGAGTTCATGAAAGAATAATATTAATCAAATATAAATTTGTGTTTATCATATTAAAATTGGTAAATGTACCAGCATATAAATACATAGCTCATGAATAAACAACATTTACCTACAAATTATACTAAATTATTTCATGTATAGCGTCAAACATGGAATCCCATTTCAAAAGCAATCTGTAATATTATATTACTGTATTGTAATATTGGATGATTATTATTTAATATTAATTTCATTGTAGCATAACAGTAATATTTCTGTCGTTATTTCATTACATTCACACAGCACTGGTCCTATTAAACCCTCAAGCCTTTTTTAATGGTAAACTGAAGACATTTGTATTTCTCGCATAGTTTTTTATAAACATGCTCCTCATTTACAATGTGGTGAAATGCCACATCATATGCTGTGCCCCAGTGTCACGTTATTACAAGAATGTTTTGAATTACATGAAAATAAAGAGATGTCTTGGCACTTTGCATTCTCAACACATGTTATAAGAACAACCCACCACGCACTGATAGCGAACCAAACTCAGAACACTCCTGAGATGGATGGTGTTTGTTTGGGCTGTTCACTGTTTGCGAGAAATGGTGCTTAGACCATTTTAAACCAGACTTTAAGTACATTTATAAAGTAAAATTGCAGCCTTGTCTATACTGCAGCCATATCGCTATGCGCGTTAGCGAGTTGATTGACAGTCTGTATCTAAAAGGTGACTTCGGCGGGACTTCCTTTCTACATCCGTTGACAGTTGGGCGCACAGAGCTGCTTGGTTGAGCGTTCCAATTTCTCCCATTCATTTTAACAGAAGTGGCCCATCTCTGCTAAACGGTCTCTGATAATAACTATTTCAAATTCAAAATAATTTTAGACCTTATATAACTGTCAACAACCTAAGGAAAAATCAAGCATGTTCAAGGAACATATTCAAAATTCAAGCATATTTCAAACCTTGAAAACCTAACATTTTCACAACTTTCAAGACTCTGTACGAACCCTGTTAGATGCAGCAAAGCTGAATAAAAAGGCACTGAAAAGGGCAACCAGAATGAGGCATGCAAAAAAAAAAAACAAAAAAAAAACTACTTAGCTAAAGGTATTTCTGTGCTTTTTAACATTTGCACACTGATCACTAAAAGCAACAAAACATTGACAGCTTCAGATTTTTTCTGCCTAAATCACTGTTATTTTAACAGTTCTTTTTATTCAGAGAACATACACAAGGTTTGATTGTTATTTTTTTTTTTTTATAAAAGAATGACATTACATTGGATGTTATCATATAATTTTCTTAGTTCTATGTTCTGTGATTTGATTAGATAAATTATTGCACACTGGTTCTCACCCTGAGGTTGTCTAGATGGATGGAACACTTGAAGATCAAATGGTTGAGTGTTTGTTCTTTGCACCACTGTCACATGGTGTCCCGTCCATTTGTTGGCCTTAGCCAGAGTGTTGGTACGCCAGTCCGTCCAGTAGACGTCTCCTCCATACATGGTGACGGCGAAGGGGTGTGACAAGTATTCGTGACCCCGGAGCACCTCGATCAGGCCGGACCCATCATAAGCAGCAGAGTAGATGGCATCAGATCTAAACATACATTTGTATTGTTAAAAGTTCAAGGAGACCAACATTATAATATGTAGGGTACAAGGTTAAGGGCACCCCAGGGTAAAAGGCACTTTTGATTTTATTTTCTCCCAAAAACCTAAACAGCAACAAAAACTACCACAGTACTTTTCTTAACAACTGTTTGTCACTATACACTGCAAATTAGTCATGATCCATGAGAGCATTGCATGCAATGTCTAAAGTTGGATTTTGAGGTAATTTGATCTAATATTGAAATGTTTTTAAAATGTTGCAAATTAATGTTACTAATGAGAATCCCTGAAATTATCTAATTTATTTTTAGATAAAATACTTATTTGTCATTTTCATTTTTAAGGTGATTAAATAAAAAGTAAAAAAAAAAAAAAAAATTCTTTAAGGTGTGCCTTTAGCCCCTTGTACCCTACTTGATTAAATGTCTTTTCACACGGAGAACAAAAATATTTGCTTATGACTTAACACATTAAGTGATTAATTATATAAAAAAATAACTGCTAAAAAATGAATGCAATTTATCATGTCCCTGGAACGTAATAAGGAATATTCATACCATCAAGCAATTCAAGCTTGAATTTTCACCTGTTTTCTGCAGGGGGCAGTAAGTGAAACTCCAGCTACAGGCTTCGCACTTCAGGCTTGCTTGACACTAGCAACAGCACAAGATGAAAACATGTGCACAGCTGGATGGAGTGCAATTCTGAATGCAGGGTTACTGAGATACGTTTTTCTAAGTTTCAAACTACGTTTAACTTGACGCGACGCAACCAAAGTGAGAAATTCCAAAAGCATCCATCCGACGCATGTGTACAGTAATTTGACATGCCCTTATAACAAATCTATCTCAGACAGATTGACAACAAATTCAGCTGCAAAATGGATTGCTGTGGACAGTAGGCCAGTGATAGGATTATGTTCAATAATATAGAAATAAACAATATATTGCCTTCTAAAACCACTTTTTGTATTGTCTTATCAATGCTTCACTCGTCGATTTAATTTATAATATATATAATATATATTTTTTATAATTATTTAATCATTATATATTAAATTACTGTTATTTGAGGGCCTTTCTCAGTAAATATTTATGTGAATAATTTGATTTAATTAATCAGCATATCACGTAATTTATTAAAAAAAAAAAAACTCCATTTGTTTTATATTATTAACCACATTGCTATGGACCCATTCACAACATGGCCAAAAATCTGCCTGATGACAGAATGTTTTTCACCCTGATACATACTTCGTTTTTTTATCTTCCTTCACCTGGCAACAACAACTCACTTACCAATAAGTTTAAACACATCACAAGCTATTTTGCCAAACGACTTTAAAGATTTTTGTTGTGCCGAACCATAAAGACACTGCTGCTATTGTGAAATTTGTTTGCAAACTTTAAAGTAGTGTTTGGCTTCTTTCTGGTCCTGGTTTATAGCAGAAAGCACACCTGCTGAAAGTTGCACTGTGCCACCTGCTGTATAGTTTGTGATTGTTTTTGTTCAGTCGGGCATATATTTAATTCACCCTCAGTGTGAATAGCTTTCTCTTTTTGTGATTCATTTCTCTTTTTCATTTTCTTTCTCGCTTTTAGTGTGAATAGTGTGCGTGTATACCTGGCATCAATCCATAGAATGCGACGCTCTAAGTAGTCCACAGTGAGACCGTTAGGCCAGCCGCCATTCCCCGTCTCTCGGTGGATGGTCCGACGACCCTCCCCACTCATAGAGGCAGCCTCTATCCTGGGCGAGCTGGCATCCCAGTCTGTCCAGAACAGAATACTGGGAAAAAGAGACATGTTCATAACTTTTAACATCCTAATCCTGACCTTTGCGGATCACTGTAAAATAAGAGCACAGCCAAAGTTAAAAGTTTTTTACCCATCTCTTGGGTCAAGCGCAATGGCGCGTGGATGCTCCACCTCTCCGGCCAGCAGTGTCGTACGCATGGTTCCATCCAGCTTGGCCACCTCAATCTGATCCAGGTTACTCTCCACCCAGTAGATGTTTCCTGCGATCCAGTCTACAGCCAGTCCCTCTGGAGTGGCCAAACCATATTGAATCACCACCTCAAAACTGGTCAGAGCTGAAACAGGGACACATGGAGAATTTTTTGGACTAGAAATAAAGAACCAAGAGTTATGATCAGAGAGGAGAGTCGTACAACATATATGAGCTCAGATCACATTGAAAATTGGGCATTCGAAATTTAATTTAACCTTTGCTATATGCAACGCATAATTTAGATTAATTTAAACCAACTGATCTCAGTTCAGGAGACTCTGTGCTGTCAGTAAAGGGTTAAAATTTCGGCGTACGGAGCCATGTGACAAAACAACATGGCACCGGTCACAGCGGAGTTTGTCTTTGGGAGAAAGTCCAACAAAACTACATCTGGTAAGAAGCCTAATTAAGTTACGTTTTTACATTGATTAGAGTCTCTAGTTTAACCCGATATGCCATTTTAAAAATTTGAGCGATTTATCACGAAATGCCATGCTGCTAAACACAACGTGCACTAATGTGTACTTTAGCGCATTTTTCCCCCAAGAAATCCTTTATTTACTGTGCATTATCACATTGAGAATCAATGGGTTCATCCAAAAGCTGAAAATGTCAGAATTAATTATGCTAATTTCTGATGTAATGTCTGTAATGTCTCAAAAACACGAATAATTTATAATAATTATTAATAAATTTTAATTTAGTTTTTACTTTCTATTGCTTGGTATTATTTAAAATTTCACAACTTAGTCCCACTGTCCACATAAGTTGCCATCAATTTTTAGGAAAACTATTTGCTCTAGAATTTTTTTTTATTGTGTGCATGTTTATAAGGTGCTACTAGTTACAAATCAGAAAGGGAAATGGAAAATGCACACAGCAGTCAAGCTCGGGTCTCAGGAGGATAAAACTGGAAATGAATTAAACATTTTAGGATTTAAAAAATGTAAAACAAAGAAATGTTATGACATAAAATGAATAAGAAATATTTAAGATTCCGCACTATATCTAGGTCACAAATTTGTGAAATTGACCGTGTTTACTCCTTTGTGCAAAATGTCAGATTTCTCTGCTTCCATTAAAGCACACAATATGCTCTTTGGGATATTCTCAAATCATGCTTGGATTACATGGATCATCAGGTTCTGCATAATACACGTGGAGTCCATGCCAGCTCGAGTGCATGCTGTCGTTTAACCAAAATCCAAAAATTATTGTATAAAATTTGAAAAATGCATAGTAGAAGCATATTGTGGTGTCAGACTTTTGGACCCCACTGTATATCCGCTAATAAATCATTTGACTGTTTCCAGCCTGAAAGCCGTATAAATCAATGCTGCCCTAAATATCCACCACTCTGAGTTACAGCCATGTTGAAGAGAATAGACCATTCCCAATCTTAGCAACCCTTTCTCTGATCTCAGAGAGACTCAGTGAGTGTGGAAGAGTAGGCTTCTACACAGCAGTAATTAAAGGGCCAGATCTTTGTTGGGCTGAAGACAGAGTAGCCTTTCCAATGGGGGTTGAGAAACAACACTTTGTTACTTTGTTTCAGTGCTGGCAGCCTTGCTGGTCATATTTTTACTCCGTCAAAGAGGCAGCAGCAGGGATCTGAAACTTGGACACTGAATCATTTCTCTAGAGAGAGCGGTTCAGAGAGGGAGGGAGGGAGGGAGGTATGAAGTGTATGTGTGTGTTTAGAAGCAACATGGTGCTTCTAACCCTTTACTTTTTACTTTGCCTGTAGTCACGCAAACTAGAAGTGAGACAAATGGGTAGAGACAGAGGCTTCCAAATTCCTGTTTGAAGATCACACACACACTTACTCATTCACTCAAAAACACACATTGTGTATAGAGTACAGCCATGCTGTGGTTTTACCGACCGAACATGCTTGTAATGATTTCGGTTTAGTTTGGTATGCTGAACAGGACAATGTGGTAAAACGCAGCAAGACATCAAAGTCAACTCAGAACTCTGTCTTTAAAACAAGAAAATGCTATTGAAGTCCTCTTTTTCCCAAAGCCATTATTAACCTAATAAAGTTACTCAACCAAACAATATATATATATATATAATTCAGTTCATTAAAAAAGGCATTTACTTTAAAGGAATATTCTGGGTTAAATATAACAACCTCTTTCGATAGCATCTGTGGTCTGCTGTTGATTACCACAGAAAATCATTTGGAATTGTCCCTCAGTGTTAAAGATTATTTACAGTAAAGTTACAGTGAAAGTCTATGGGGGCAACTGTACATGTGTATAAACATGTTAAATATTCAATTATCACAATATTTTGCATGTTGAAGTCACACTGAAAGCCACAATACTTAAAATTATACTTGTTAGCATTAGAAAGTGTGATAAGTTCATCCACTAAACATACACTATATTGCCAAAAGTATTCGCTCATCTGCCTTTAGACGCATATGAACTTAAGTGACATCTCATTCTTAATCCATAGGGTTTAATATGACGTCGGCCCACCCCTTGCAGCTATAACAGCTTCAACTCTTCTGGGAAGGCTTTCCACAAGGTTTAGGAGTGTGTTTATGGGAATTTTTGACCATTCTTCCAGTAGCGCATTTGTGAGGTCAGACACTGATGTTGGACGAGAAGGCCTGGTTCGCAGTCTTCGCTCTAATTCATCCCAAAGGTGCTCTATCGGGTTGAGGTCAGGACTCTGTGCAGGCCAGTCAAGTTCTTCCACACCAAACTCGCTCATCCATGTCTTTATGGACCTTGCTTTGTGCACTGGTGCGCAGTCATGTTGGAACAGGAAGGGGCCATCCCCAAACTGTTCCCACAAAGTTGGGAGCATGGAATTGTCCAAAATCTGCTTGGTATGCTGAAGTATTCAGAGTTCCTTTCACTGGAACTAAGGGGCCAAGCCCAGTTCCTGAAAAACAACCCCACACCATAATCCCCCCTCCACCAAACTTCACAGTTGGCACAATGCAGTCAGACAAGTACCGTTCTCCTGGCAACCGCCAAACCCAGACTCGTCCATCAGATTGCCAGATGGAGAAGCGTGATTCGTCACTCCAGAGAACGCGTCTCCACTGCTCTAGAGTCCAGTGGCGGCGTGCTTTACACCACTGCATCCGACGCTTTGCATTGCACTTGGTGATGTATGGCTTGGATGCAGCTGCTCGGCCATGGAAACCCATTCCATGAAGCTCTCTACACACTGTTCTTGAGCTAATCTGAAGGCCACATGAACTTTGGAGGTCTGTAGCAATTGACTCTGCAGAAAGTTGGCGACCTCTGCATCCGCTGACCCCGCTCTGTCACTTTACGTGGCCTACCACTACGTGGCTGAGTTGCTGTCATTCCCAATCGCTTCCACTTTGTTATAATACCACTGACAGTTGACTGTGGAATATTTAGTAGCGAGGAAATTTCACGACTGGACTTGTTGCACAGGTGGCATCCTATCACAGTGCCATGCTGGAATTCACTGAGCTCCTGAGAGCGGCCCATTCTTTCACAAATGTTTGTAGAAGCAGTCTGCATGCCTAGGTGCTTCATTTTATACACCTGTGGCCATGGAAGTGATTGGAACACCTGAATTCAATTATTTGGATGGGTGAGCGAATACTTTTGGCAATATAGTGTATTGTGAGTAGTTTAACAATAACACAAGCTTCACACTTGTGTTTTTAACCTTCCGGTGCAATCACCCACTTCATAGACTTCTGTTCCAAGAGCATTATTTGTCTATAGACTAAGTTGTATTTAACCCAGAATATTTCTTTAAATGACTAATTTTTACAATACTAACCCTATCACTAGCAACAGTCACCCCTGTAAGACATGTCCAAGACATTTACTCACCTCCATTTTCAGAGAGCTTCCCACGATAGATCTTGTCTTCGACCACATCAGTCCAGTAGAGGGAGCTCTGGTTGAGGTGGAAATCCAGGGCAATGGTGTTACGCAGGCCGGGCACCAGCACACTGAATTCCCCCTTGTACAAATCAATCCGACGGATCTCATGCCGATTAGAGAAGATAATGAAGGGCTTGAATGGATCTAAACAGCATGAACATGGAACATTAGGTAACCACACAACAGTGCAACTCCATTACCAAAGACCAGTCATACACGTGTGCGATTTTTTAGGTACTTTTTGTTTGTACAAAGTGTTTTAAAGTTGTGAAGTGGATAACTAACTGTGATCCAACATTTACAGTTTTCTAATACTACTAAAGCCTTTGAAGTAACCCAGTTTTGTAAGCAAGTATACTCTTTTAATATAGATGCAACTACATTCTGCTAGTTTACTGTGCTCTTTCAAATTCAAAAGATTAACCTCAACATACCAGTACTGGGGTTGCTGGCACAGTGGTTAAAAGTTGATGAAAAAAGTTTGTAGGTTTAAATCCAAAAAGGGGTGATCCATGAACCATCATTTTGTTCAAGCCCCTGGGGAATTGTACTTAAAATACGTGTACTAAGGTTGGATATCGGCGACTTCCTCACAATACAATACACATTGCAATATAACAATATGACAAAATGTAACTATTCAATAATTGGAAATAAATGTGCATATAAATATATAACAAATATGCAATTAATGCAATATCATGAGAAGCAAATTCACAATATACTGATATACAGTATAATTGTAACAACACAGACCTAAAGTTTACTTTAAGTTGCTTTGGATAAAAGCGTTTTCTAAATAACTGCTTACTTAATAATGCCAAATAACCCTTTAAGCTCGGATGGGCCCGATAATAATTATCAAAATGTTAATAACTACAGTTTTGACCAACACAAAATAGGTACCTTTTAAAGCGTAGAAGCTGTACTTGTGTACTTGTGCATGTAGGCATTATGACCAAAACTGAAGTGGCTTTGAAATTTGATGAAATTTGATTTTTTATTTTGCACTGTACATATTATTGTAATCGGTAAAAACATCAAAATGATCAAATAGCCATGTGTCAAATGTTGTTGGAAAGCTCTCAAAGAGCTAAATACAACCAGCCTATTTGTTTTACTCACAGACAAAAATATAGCAAGTAACAGCTAAGTATATGTCTTTGACATACGTTTCATGCGAACAGGTATTGCTCATATGCCACATTTTTTGCTTATAACTTTACGAACAATAAACAGAATATAAAATATCACATACCATTACTTAGAGGAGGTGATTATCTTTAAAACGACCCAAAACACAAAGTAACTGGATGCATAGATCATTAGATAACCCACACGAAGCACAATGTGCATACAGCATCTGGTTATCAGGCATCTTGCTATTTGGCTAGCTTTCTTGGATCAGATAATGTCATCGGAAATGCTGTAGCATCATAGAATGCTAAACCAATCCGATTGGGTTCAGATTGCTCCAACCAGTTGTGTTAATTCTCCATCTTTGGGCAGAGAGTCATGTGATCAATCACTCTGATTACATATGGCCACCAGGAGATTGTGCCAAGAACATGACACAGATTTAATGATGACTCAAATGGCACAGAATGAAACCAATTCTATGAAATCTTATTACAAAAGTCATGTATGCATGCTATGCAAAACTTTAGTCATTGTTGTGTTTGCATGTGTAATTAGTTCTTATGTACAATTATTATGTTTTATTTGTTTGGAGACATTGGACACTAGGATTAATAATTTTTGTAATGCTATAACTTTTGATTGCTTTGTTGTATCAACATAAAATTTTACTCAGTTACATGTGACATGTTTGGGAACCAAACAAAAGCAGTTTTTTGGAGACTTATTTACACCCTGACATACATAATATCAAATCAGAAAAATAAGAAAAAAAGAAAAAAATTTTGTTCAAGTTTTTGTGCATTTTCAGAACTTTCTGAGGATTTTTAAAATTTCTTTAAAATTATACCAAACACTTGACCCTCCTTGTTTTTTGGTCGAGTTATAAGCCTTTAATTTTGGGTATGCCACTGAAACAAGAAATCTTTAAAAACACCCTCAGAGCTTAAAGGGTTAAGTTCATACTGCCACCCTGTTCTTGTGTAAATCTCACCCCAAAGACATAACACTTTCTTTCAGTCATTTCAAGAGGCCAAAAAAAAAAAACCAAAAAAACTTAAATATCATAACTGTATACAGTATGCTTTATCCTTCTCTTCTCCACCTTATCTCTCTCCCTGTTGCTCACCAGTGCTCTTGCAGCTCTCACTGTCTGGTCCCAGTGCCCAGCCCTCGTAGCAAGCACACTTAACAGTGGCCTTCTCCTGCACACAGCGCTGACTGCACTTGAGATGCTTGGCGCAGGAGCTCTGAATTTGGCAGGTCTTGTTGTCTGTGCCCAGCTCCATGCCAGCTGGGCAGGAACACAGGATGCCCTCACCGGGAGCAATGGTACAGTTATGGCTGCAGCCTCCATTATCTACAGAGCAAAGGTCTAGGAGGGGTGGAGGTGAGAAAGAGGGGGAGAGAAGGGGGTGTCAGCAGAAAAGAATGGAAAAAGGGTGTCTGAGAGTGACTCGCTGTAATTTGTCAGAGAATAAACAATGAGTTGAAGAGTATTATTCCATTTTAATTCATGCCTGACATTTCTCTGTCATATGTTAAAGGAATAGTTCACCCAAAAATGAACATTCTCTCATTATTCACTTACCCTGATGCCATCCCAGATATGTATGACTGTCTTTCTTCAGCAGAACTCAAATGAAGATTTTTAGAAGACTCTGTCAGGTCCTTATAATGGATGTACAGGTGTGCCAGCACTTTGACGGTCCAAAAGTCATAATTAGGCAGCATAAAAGTAATCCACACAACTCCAGTCAATCAATGAATGTCTTCTGAAGCAAATCGATATGTTTGTGTAAAAATAAATAAATAGATAATTAAAATGTTATTAACTTTTAAAACGTGCTTCCTGCCAGTAGCTGACACATTGTGTAGCTATTGCGTGACGTAAACGCGTCGACGAGTTCACGCGAGAATTCAGAAGCGGCGCTTATTTACAACAGAAGAACAAATGACACGCTAGAGTTCGGCCATTTCAAACTATATCAGAGCCCTGGATGGAAGCGCCGATATAAAGTAAAAAAATGTTCAATTAATCGACATGTTTCTTACATAAACCTATTGATTCACTTCAGAAGACATTCATTGATCGACTGGAGTCGTGTGGATTACTGTTATGCTGTCCAAATATGACTTTTGGACCATCAAAATGCTGGCACCCATGTCCTTGCATTATGAGGAACTGACAGAGCTCTATCTTCTTCTAAAAATCTTCAATTGTGTTCTGCTGAAGTAAGACAGTCATACACATCTGGGATGGCATCAGGGTAAGTGAATAATAAGAGAATTTTCATTTTTGGGTGAACTATTCCTTTAATGGAACACACAAGTATAGTTGGAGTGTTTTGCACTAACTTTGAAAGAATTAAGGGAATAGTGCACCCAAAAATGAAAATTCAATCATTATATACTTGTTCCAAATCCATGTAATTTTTTCTGTGGAACAAAACAAAGAAATACAACAACATTTAAGTAATTATTCACAGATAATCTAAAATAATTCTGAATTTATTTAAAATCTTGAATTTAAGTAATGTTTTACTAAAAATCTTGAAATTTACTCTGTTCCTCACACAAAGCTAACATATGACTTCAGAAGACTTGGAATTTAACACATAAGTTGCACTAACTAGTTTTATGCTACTTATTAATAATAATAATAATAAATAATAAAAAAAATAAATAAAAAAAAATAAAGAAAAAGGCTTAACATTTTAAAATCTCCTTTTGTGCTCCATGGAAAACATAACAGAATTCAGGTTTGGAACAACATGAGGGTGAGTAAATAATTGCGGAATGTTCATTTTTAAGTGAACTATTCCTTTAATCACATGTATTTGTGTTTGTACGTGCGCCTTACTGCAGAGCTTCTCGTCTGAGCCATCAGGGCAATCGTCCTTGCCGTCACAAAGTTTCTCAGTGGATAGACAGATGGAGTCATTGCTGGCACAAACGTGGTGTGAGAGCTTGCACACAAGAGCCTCACAGTTATCTTCATCAGAGTTATCTTCACAATCGCTGTCCCCATCACACACCCAGGCCTTACTGATACACCGTGCTGAAAACAAAAAATCATGCCAAAATTCAAGCGTGTCCAAACTTTTGGATGTATGCGTGTGCAAAACAAAAATAAGACCATGTAAGGACTCAACTGTGAGATCTTGATGGGCATGTTATGACATCAGTTAATATGTTGAGACATTTTGATTCCTGCATCCTGAAGGGGCTTCAATTTATGCATGACATCATATGAAAAGACACCCCAGCGAAGTTGATTTATTCTACTGTCAAAATCACTTACAGTATCATTAAGAGTTTATTAAAAAGTGCTGTCCTGATTTAACACCTCGACCATCTCAGTTACAGCTGCTGAAATGTTGTGAAAATATTAAAGACTGTGTACTAACCAGAGTCCCTGCAGGCGAACTTAACAGCAGGGTCGCACATATGCGTAACTCCTTCGCAGTTCTTCTCGTCGCTAAGGTCCATGCAGTCCGTGTCTCCGTCGCATCGCCACCTCATGGGAATGCACAAGCTGTCCATTCGGCACTGGAACTCGTCCGTATGGCAACCGCCGGGAGGCCTTGTAGCTTTAGAGAAAGACAGAGGGAGAATGTGCAATTATTACGCAGTTGTGAACATTGTTGGTCAAGTTACAAAAAAAATGTTACACTATAAAACAAGAGTTTATTTGTTAAAATTAGTAAATTCAATGGGTATCATGAACCAACAATTAACAATATTTTTTTAGAGCATTTATTTATCTTGGTTAATATTAATTTTTAATGTTAGTTTATTCATTGTTAGTTCATGTTACCTAATGTAGTAAACTAATATTAACAAATAAAGCACAGAACTGGTAAGCAGAAGGTTGCCGGTACGATCCCCACAGCCACCACCATTGTGTTCTTGAGGAAGGCACTTAATTCCAGGTTTCTCCGAGGGGACTGTCCCTGTAATAAGTGCACTGTAAGTCGCTTTGGATAAAAGCGTCTGCCAAATGCATAAATGTTAAATGTACTTCATGGAAAATGTCATAACAATACTAATAATTTCACCTAACTTACATCCCTACTAATATTTTTAAAGAAAAGTTAGTGTTTCTGTTTAACAAACTTAAAATATTGTCTGTATTTCCTCCTCGTTCATTATCACACCCTTGGGTTAGGATTAGATAAGGGTTAAGTTAGGGGTTAGGGTTAGGTAAAAATTAGTAAAATAACTTGCTAATTGGTGCACGCCCTTCAGCTGTCAAAGAAACGCATACAAATGCACATAACAGAAAGGTAATTCATGTTTTAAAAGTATTTTATGTAAATAATATTATTTTAGAAACGCGTGTAACCCAAGTAATATAACTGTGAAATATTTTGAAGTCTGTAACTGTAATCTGACTTCAAGGATTTAATACGTATTTCCATTAGAATTTAACTTTTTAAACAAAAAACAAACAAACAGTAATTACAACAGCAATTAGATTATAGCAATTTATATGAGGCATTAGGGATTGACATAAAGGCTATTCCTCATGGCAAAGGTTAGAGTCTGGCAGAGTTTGGCAAAGGGGGAGGGGAGAAACCAGACCATGTGTGTAAACAAAGAGAAGTGTGTCCTTGAACAGAGGATCTGCTGGAATGAACGACCCTGATGACATCAGACGCCTAACGATGCCAGAGCTGCATGAATTCACTGTCTCACACACATACATACATAAACGCTTTCCAAACTAAAGCAGTTAAGACTTAACAGTTTTCAACACTGATATCAGTGAAATTTCATGGTTTTCAATTCCAATTTCAATACCACAAGAACTAATATGCTATTAAATGCACACTTTTATTTACAAATTTTAATATATATATATATATATATATATATATATATATATATATATATATATATATATATATATTCATCACAGCTAGCATGACACAATGTAACATCTCTCATACAATTCATGTAGACAATGCTCTCTCTTAAGGGCCATTCACACAGGACTTCATTTTTTAATTGTTGGTCTCTAGGCAAACATGCGCTAGATTAACGTCTTTGTGTTGATGGTTTTACGTCTTTGTGTTGATGGGTCTCGTGGCATGAGCACCATGTTTTTAAGATGTCACGTCAAATTAAAAGATATTTAACGTGTCTTGAGACACCTGCATTCTATTCCAATGCGATGTGCCTAGTTTTTGAATGCAAGAACACATTATGTGAATGGCCCCTAACACTTCAAGATACCATAACACACACAGAAACACACCCACCCACCCTACGACACCCTGCTAGGGTCCCATAAGGCCCAGTACTCTCATTAGGCCTCTGGCTTGGTTCTGCTGTTTGAGTCTGAGAGTCTATTACGCACCAGCATGCCAAGGGGATTAGAGTGGCAGAGGACTGAGCACAGACCCAAAAAACAGAACACAACCCTCTTTTCTTGTTCCCTACAAGGCCTGGCTAACCACTGACCAATTACCAACTATGAGAAAGAAGCCACATGGAGCAGACATGTGGAGAGGAAAAGAGAGACAGAAAGATAGAAAGGAGAGATATGCAAAAATGCATGTATGTGTGTGTGTGTGTGTGTGTGTGTGTGTGTGTGTGTGTGTGTGTGTGGATACTCGTGTGGCTCATGCGTCAAGCATCCCGGCACATCTGTGCTTGTGTTATCCCTGTAGACGGCAGCTCATTAACACACTGCTCTCCTCAGGGACTCTTACTCCCTGATCTCCTCACACACATTATTCAAGCGCTTGTGGTTTATGTGTTTCACCACAGACCTCAAAAATAAAAGGATGACAGCCTGGCTTGTAAAATCATGATTCACTCCAGTCAATGAAGAGATCAGTTGCATTACTCACTGTGGTTTTACTCAATATCTAGAGGCACTTCAGAAAGCCCACACCAGTTAATATACAGTGGGGTCCACTTGCGAAAATGCTTCCAGTGCAATTTGAATCACACATACTGTGCACAGAGGGATCCGCAACACGCACACCCGAAGTATACTTTGGCCTTTAGAAAGTGAAAATGGAGATTTATAATAAAAAAGGACTTAAATATTTATCTGTTTCTCACCCACACTTATCATATTGCTTCTCAAGACATGGATTACACTAATGGAGTCTTATGGATTACTTTTATGCTGCCTTTATGTGATTTTTGGAGCTTCAACGGTCTAGTCAACATTCACTTGCATTGTAAGGATCAACAGAGCTGAAATATTCCTCTAAGAATCTTCATTTGTTTTCAGCAAAGCAAAGAAAGTCATACACATCTGGGATGGCATGAGGGTGAGTAAATGATGAGAGAATTTTCATTTTTGGGTGAACAATCCCTTTAATGCAAATAGCCAAAAATCTGGCTAAATCAAGACAGACCCCTCTGCTGTAAAGGTAATTTCCGGACTCACAAGGGTTGCTTCAGATTAAGTTCAGAACAAGACTCCTTTTCTGTATTCAAAAAGATATATGCTTAAACTCACCCTGGTTGGTGCAATTGGCGTGAGTTTCATCGCTATAATCTCCACAATCATTGTCTCCGTCGCAAGTCCAGTACTCTGGAATACAGCGACCGCTGTTGCATTTAAACTGCACACTGGAGCACGAGTGACTGCAGCCGGCCTCATCACTGTTATCCCCACAGTCATTATCTGAAGACACAAAGACATGGTGCTGGAGGTTATTGGACAGCATTGAGCCACTGTGCATGTGCTAATTTAAAGATGGTATTAGAAACTCACCATTGTCGCAGCGCCAGTTGACATTGATGCAGCGCCCGTTGGCACACGTGAACTGAGTGAGTGGGAAACAGGTGGGATATGCTGGAGAGAAAAAAATAATAGCGAGATAAAGAATTTGGCTATTTTACATTGAAACATATAAAAAAAAAATCAAGATCAAGATTTTAGCTTAAAATTTATTTGAATGTATTGGGTAAAGTGTATTTCGCAGCTCCATTTCTTTTTAAGGAATAGTTCAACCAAAAATGAAAATTCTCTCATCTTTTACTTACTCGTATGCCATCCCAGATGTGTATGACTTACCTCTGCTGAACACAAATGAAGATTTTTAGAAGAATATCTCTGTATAGCTCTGTAGGTCCATATAATGCAAATGAATGGTGACCAAAACTTTGAAGCTCCAAAAAGCACATAACTGCAGCATAAAATTAATCCATAAAACTCCAGTTTTTTAACCCATGTCTTCTGAAGCGATCCAATCAGTTTTGGGTGAAAACAGGCATAAAAAAATTTAACTCCTTTTTCACTATAAACCTCGACATCAGCCGTATACTTGGCGATCAAGATTTCAAGTTTGATTACACTTCCTAGCGCCATCTAGTTACATTTTGGTCTGTTCTCACCCAAACGTTTAGATAGCTTCAGAAGACATGGATTAAACCACTCGTATGGATTACTTTTATGTTACCTTTATGTGCTTTTTGGAGCTTAAAAGGTTTGGTCACCTTTTACTGGCATTGTATGGACCTACAGAGCTGAGATATTCTTCTAAAATTATTTTTTTTGTGTTCTACAGAGAAAAAAAGTCATACACATCTGGGATGGCATGGAGGGGGAGTAAATGATGAGAGAATTTTTATTTTGGGGTGAACGATTCCTTCATTTTTTTTTTTTTTTTTAACCATTTCTAAATCACCCTTGCCTTTGCTAGTTTGTTTTGAAATGGTACTGTGGTGTGACAAATACATTTTACAAAGTACAAATATTCCTTGTTGTCTCTCAATTGATAAAAAAAAAAACCAGCATGCATATTAATAATGAAAGAATCAGCAAAATGCTGTTTAAAATACACTGCCTGGCCAAATAAATAAATAAATAAATAAATCACCGTTTGGATTTAAATAAGCAGATACTTAAGAGACTATGATTGGACCATTATTGCAGTGATTAATATGTTTCAGCTGGCAACAATTCTTTAACTGATGCAGTGTGTAGCTTCTCATTTCTTAAACAACCACGTCAGAAGACGTATCCCGTGGTCATGGAAAAGATGTTCCTGTGTTTCAGAAGGGGCAAATTAATGGCCTGCATCAAGCAAAGAGAACAACCAAGAAGTTTGTTAAAATCATTGGAATTGGGTTAAGAACTGTTAAACGCATTATTAAAACCTGGAAGTATAGTGGTGAACCGTCAGCTTCGTGGAAGAAATGTGGTTGGAAAAAAATCTTGAATGATCGTTATTGGAGATCACTAAAACGCTTGAAGTCACATCCTAAAAAAAATCGACAGTAGAACTCACGGCTATGTTTAATAGAGAAAGTAAGAGCATTTCCACATGCACAATGCGACGAGAACTTACAGGATTGGGACTAAACAGCTGTGAGCCACTTATTAGTGAGGCTAATCGGTAAAAAAAAAAAAAAAAATGACTTCAATTTGCTAAGATTCATCAGGCTCAAATTGTGAAAGAGTGGTTCAGGGCGCATGAGGAATCATTTTCACATATGAATTGGCCACCACAGAGTCCTGACCTTAACCCCATTGAAAGTCTTTGGGATGTGCTGGAGAAGACTTTAAGGAGTGGTTCAACTCTCCCGTCATCAATACAAGATCTCAGCCAAAAATGTATGCAACTCTGGATGGAAATAAATGTTGTGACGTTGCATAAGCTTGTCAAAATAATGCCATGATGAATGCACGCAGTAATCAAAGCTAAAGGTGGTCCAACGAAATATTAGAGTATTCAACTTTTTTTTGGGGCCAGGCAGTGTAGCTTTAGATGAAGTAGGACATGTCAAGTATTTCACATCAACTTCGTAGAATGACATAAATGTCAACCTTGTTAATTTAATGAATGAAAAAAAAATAAAAGACAATAAATATAAATACCACAAGATGCTGGTTCATCTGAGCGGTCTCCACAATCATCATCCAGGTCACACGTCCAGGAGACAGGGATACAGCGGCCGCTGGCACATGGGTACTGGTTTGGAGGACACGTGCGTGCTGGGAGAGAGACAATAAAACAAATATAAACACTTTTAATTCAAGTGCAAAGTGCTGTACTTGAGGAGATGCTTATGTATTTTGTCATTTACTTTTCTGATGATAAATGTAAAGTATTAATAGATATCGGCCAATGTTTGCCCATTTTGACATCATTGACCCATAACTGTGCCTGATTGGCCGATTAACAGAAGTGGTCTTTGTCTTATGAATCAGCACATTTTCTGTTTTCAAATATTTTTTAATATATTTAAATGTTGTGTAAAATGTGTTTATTTACATTAAGGATTATTATTTTTTTTTACCTCTTATTTTCTATCTTTAAATTGTACTGTATGTATATATATATATATATCGACCAACAGCCACCCTGTTCTCTAGATAGTGGCCATTAAAAAAACCTTTATCGGTTGACCACTAGCTTTAAGAATGGTATTAACATGTATTTTCTTCAAAGTTTACCACACAGATTTCAGAGTTGCCAATACCTAAACAGGTGCTGTTCGATTCATCTTCGTCATTGCCACAATCATTGTCTCCATCACACAGCCAGCGCAGAGGGATACAGCGGTTATTCTGGCACTTAAAGCGATCTGTAGGACAGGTGTGCTGGTCTGGAACAGGATAAACAAGACCATTTAATTCACAGCCATAACAGCAGAAAACAATTTTCACAACCTCATGCAAACAGTTTAAATTTTCTTGATAAAAATGATATCAACAGTACTTAAAAACACAACAGTATAATCATTCTGTAAACATAATGATTACAGTGCTGTTGCTTTTGTTTGAGTATCTAAAACAAGGGGCCTGGGTAGCTTAGCAATATTGACGCTGACTACCACTCCTGGAGTCGCGAGTTCAAATCCAGGGTGTGCTGAGTGACTCCAGCCAGGTCTACTAAGCAACCAAATTGGCCCGATTGCTAGGGAGGGATAGAGTCACATGGGGTAACCTCCTTGTGGTCGCTATAATGTGGTTCTCGCTCTCGGTGGAGCACGTGGCGAGTTGTGCATGGATGCCACAGAGAATAGCGTGGGCCTCCACACGCGCTACGTCTCCGCGGTAACGCGCTCAACAAGCCACATGATAAGATGCGCAGATTGACGGTCTCAGATGCGGAGGCAACTGAGATTCGTCCTCCGCCACCCGGATTGAGGCGAGTCACTACGCCACCACGAGGACTTAGTGCGCATTGGGAATTGGGCATTCCAAATTGGGGAGAAAAAGGGGAGAAAAAAAAAAAAAAAAAGAGTATCTAAAACAAAAGAACGATACTAACGGCACAACTCGGGGGCCTCATCACTGTTGTCCAGACAATCGTTGTCCCCGTCGCATTTCCAGCGGTCTTGAATACAGCGATTATTCTTACAAGCAAATTCTCCAGGTTGGCACTGAGAAGGAGGGACGTATGAAGGGTTGGCTGGAGACAGAGAGAAAGCACAACAATATTATCAGTATTAACAGAAATATCTCTGATCTCGACATAATATGGTAACATACAGTACACATACTTCAGAATGCTTAAAGAACAGTGTAGTCCAAACCCACCTTTACAGGTTTTGTTGTCATTGTCTAGTATCTGGTCATCTGCACAGGCGCAGGAACGCCCGGTGGGCGTGAGCAGACACAGACTGCTGCAGCCACCATTATTGGCACGGCACACATTGGAGCCAGTGACTAGAAACATATTAGAAACATCCTTAGCAGATCGCAATAAAAGACACAATAAAATCCCCAAATCTTTGAGCTCTTAAATTGTACATATAACCGTTGAGACGTGTTCACATAAAACAAGATAATTAAGTCTCAGTCATGTTTGATGTGTCAGCTGTTGCTTTTTATATGACTCATGGGTTACTAAGATTTAAAGAAATGCAGAGGTTGTTCCATACTTTGTTGTTGTTGTGCATCATAAGTGCGAATCTCGTAGATTGGGGGTCGTTCATTACGTAGCAGTGTGACTTTCTTGGTGATCTGGTCCAACTTGTAGATCCCTCCACCACGGTACTCATTCCAGAACAGGAAGTTCTTGTAGTGGCACAGGCCAAAGGGATGGTTCAGCACTTGTCCTTCATATATGGTCTGGACAAACAGAAAAGTATTTTTCTTTTATGATTTTTGAACAACACATTCTGAACAGCACAGGTTTTTTGGGATGCATAGATTTTGAAGCTCTGGCTGATACCAATAAGCCGATAAATATTTTCATGTCATGGCCTACACTATTTGAAGTACGGTGCCCCTTAGAGGACAGGGCAGTTTTGCTTGCCCTTGCAATAAGTTTTGTGTTCCCTCGCATTAGTTTTGCATGCCCTCGCAATAGCTTTGTGTTCCCCCTCAATAAATTTACCATGGTTTTACTACAGTAATCGTATTTTATAACAGATATATAACAGATTTGTATACTGATATATATATATATATATATATATATATATACACACACACATACACATACATACATATATATACATACATACAGTTGAGCACAAAAGTTTGCATACCTTGGTAGAAATTGTGAAGTATTGGCATTGATTTTGAAAATATGACTGATCATGCAAAAAAAAAAAAAAAAAAAAAAAAAAAAGTCTTTTATTTAAGGATAGTGAACATATGAAGCCATTTATTATCACATAGTTGTTTGGATCCTTTTTAAATCATAATGGTAACAGAAATCACCCAAATGGCACTGATCAAAAGTTTACATACCCTTGAATGTTTGGCCTTGTTACAGACACACAAGGTGACACACACAGGTTTAAATGCCAATTAAAGGTTAATTTCCCACACCTGTTGCTTTTTAAATTTAATTAGTGTCTGTGTATAAATAGTCAATGAGTTTGTTAGCTCTCACGTGGATGCACTGAGCAGGCTAGATACTGAGCTATGAGGAGCAGAAAAGAACTGTCAAAAGACCTGCATAACAAGGTAATGGAACTTTATAAAGATGGAAAAGGACATAAAAAGATATCCAAAGCCTTGAAAATGCCAGTCAGTACTGTTCAATCACTTATTAAGAAGTGGAAAATTTGGGGATCTCTTGATACCAAGCCAAGGTCAGGTAGACCAAGAAAGATTTCAGCCACAACTGCCAGAAGAATTGTTCGGGATACAAAGAAAAACCCACAGGTAACCTCAGGAGAAATACAGGCTGCTCTGGAAAAAGATGGTGTGGTTGTTTCAAGGAGCACAATACGACGATACTTGAACAAAAATGAGCTGCATGGTCAAGTTGCCAGAAAGAAGCCTTCACTGCACCAATGCCACAAATGACAACACCTTGACACACCTCACAGCTTTTGGCACACTGTAATTTGTAGTGACGAGACCAAAATAGAGCTTTGCGGTCACAACCATAAGCAATATGTTTTGAGAGGGGTCAACAAGGCCAATAGTGAAAAGAACACCATCCCCACTGTGAAGCATGGTGGTGGCTCACTGATGTTTTGGGGGTGTGTGAGCTCTAATGGCACGGGGAATCTTGTGGAAATTGATGGCAAGATGAATGCAGCATGTTATCAGAAAATACTGATAGACAATTTCATTCTTCTGCACAAAAGCTGCGCATGGGATGCTCTTGGACTTTCCAGCATGACAATGACCCTTAGCACAAGGCCAAGGTGACCCTCCAGTGGTTACAGCAGAAAAAGGTGAAGGTTCTGGAGTGGCCATCACAGTCTCCTGACCTTAATATCATCGAGCCACTCTGGGGAGATCTCAAACGTGCGGTTCATGTAAGACGACCAAACACTTTGCATGACCTGGAGGCATTTTGCCAAGACGAATGGGCAGCTATACCACCTGCAAGAATTTGGGGCCTCATAGACAACTATTACAAAAGACTGCACGCTGTCATTGATACTAAAGGGGGCAATACGCAGTATTAAGAACAAAGGGTATGCAGACTTTTGAACAGGGGTCATTTCACTTTTTTAGTTGTTGCCATGTTTTGTTTTATGATTGTGCCATTCTTTTATAACCTACAGTTGAATATGAATCCCATAAGAAATAAAAGAAATGTGTTTTGCCTGCTCACTCATGTTTTCTTTAAAAAATGGTACATATATTACCAATTCTCCAAGGGTAACTTTTGAGCACAACTGAATATACACATTGTCCTATTGTGTATTTCCATATATACTTTATTTTCTACTCACTTTTACTTTTATTTTTGTATTATTATGTCTATCTTGTTGCTGTATTGTTTGTGCACTGTAAGCTCCTGTCACCAAGACAAATTCCTTGTATGTGTAAGAATACTTGGCAATAAAGCTCATTCTGATTCTGATTTAACCATGATATTCGTAGTGACACCATAGTGATAATACAGGAAAACAAAAACAATGGTAATAATTATGGTAATACTATACAAATACCAGTTTAACTATGGTTTTACTATAGTGTTATTGTACATTGTTGTAACTATAGTTTTTGGCACAAATCATGTTTTAGTAATATTGTAGTAACCATGAAATGTTAGCATATTTTTTTTCTTGTGGTTACTATTAGAGGTAGACCAATTTACCGATTAATCAGTGCCGATAGTTGCAGATGGGTTTTTAAATATTATTTTTTTCGTACAGTATAACAAAAGCCTCTAGAAGTGAAATAAAAACAATTACTGACAACTAGTGGGGATTTGTTATATCTAAATCTTTCATCATTGATAATATTCATCCATATTTTTATCCTTCAATCCATATTTTGTTATTTTGATTAGATAAATCAAGTGTTAAAAATTGAAGCAAGATCATGCAAAGAAAAATGTGACTATATAGAAATGTGCCCTGCAGCACATACATTGTGACTACAACTTTCTTATGAATAATAAAAATACATTTATTTATTTTTAAACTCACCTGGTGATAAAGTCCTCAATCTGGCGAGTATAGGCTATACAATTTTGGTAAATACTTAAATATAGACCATCGTGACGCTCCTGTTCTACCTGCTCCGTACGGGACTCGAACCGGCGTCTCCAGCATGGGAGGCGGGTGCGCTAACAAGGAGGCTAAAGGCTACAGCCCCTAGTGTCAGTCGCTAGTGCACCTCTTGAGGTCAGGAGAGTGAAGTTTATACACATTGCACAGCTATCTATCAGCTGGCCACAGTTACACCATTCTAAATTAGCCAATTCACAGTCATTTCAAAATAAGAAATAAGTAACTGTATTTCAGGCTTGTTTATAGTTAAAAGTCCTTAATTTTTTCTGGTTATTATTGGGATTTGGCTGCACAATAGACTGAATCTGGAATTTTGTTCATTTTGGTCTCTTGTAGACTCTGTCTGTGCCCATTGTAATATGGAAATACTAAGACATTTTTTTAACATTCTATAAACTGATTTTAAAAACTATCGGACGATTAATCGATTATCAGCCTATTCGACCGCCTTAGCTATTGGTAAAATCCACTATCGGTCAACCTCTAGTTACTACGGTACCAAAACCACAAAATTATGATTTTTATTACCATAGTTTTCATTTTCCTGTTTTATTACAATGATTTCACTACGAAAATCAAGGCTAAAGATATGGTTACTTTAATAAAACCATGGTAAATTTATTGCGAAGGAGCACAAAACTTATTGCGAGGGAATGCAAACTACTGCGAGGGAACGCAAAATGTATTGCAAAGGCATGCAAAACTATTTCAGAAAAATAATTCCCACCCTGTCCTCTAAGGGACTCCGTATTGAAGAGATAAACTCTAGTTTTATATTCTATGTAATTAAGTGATTAATTTTTTAATGCATGAGCGCAACAGCTCTGCTATCATTACATTCTGATTCTTGAGTGCCTGAGTTTGAATATGTCCTTACTGCATTTGCAAAAACACTAAATACACTAGTTATTGCATATTATACAGTATGGCCTCTAAATAAACTCTATATACACTAAAACCCTTTTCCTCCAGCTATGATGCTCTTCCTATAAAACCTTGAAACTATTCCTCACCCTGCGTTCTGTGGTATTTAGAAGTACCATCTCGATACGGTCGTAGTATGCATCCACCCAGTACAGGACACCCTGCTGGACGTCCAGGCTGAGGCCATTAGGCCAGAGCACAGTTTTAGAAGTGAGCAAGATGCCAGCATTCGAGCCATCCATCCAGGCCTTCTTTATACTGCCGCGATTAGTCTCTTTAGGCTCCTCCTCCCAGTCGCTCCAATACATCATTCTGCAACACGACACAGGAAATGATCTGTTCACACATTCATTCAAATACAGTATGTGGTTTCTAGTAAACAACTCTAATGTAACGCTAATTTATTAATCTATAAAAATGATCTCAAACGGTCAAAAAAGACACCCTGAATTTGCCATTGTAAAGGACAAAATAAGGCATCATACAAACAGGACTGAATGAAAGCTGATAATATCCCTTGATCCCCTCACTTACCCATGTGCAGGGTCCACTACTATGGCCCGGGGATGGGTCATCTTGCCCTCAATGAGAGTCTTGCGAGTCTGAGAGGCTTTCTCCAGTTTGGCCACGCTGATGGTCTTCTTGGGTCCATCATCAGTCCAATACAGGTTCTGTCCCATCCAGTCAACAGCAATACCTTCTACTGTGTGAATACCTGTGGAATACAGAAACAAAAGGGATGAGAAAGGTGAGAGGGTACTGGATGAGGTGAAGGAGAGAGTGTTATGGGTGACCTTTTCGTCTAATTACTCATTCCTAACCCAACTTTGAACTGAACTCACAAGGCACAAAAACATAGCTTGTGAGAAAACATAAGCTACAAAAAGGAATTTTACATATTCATGCATATACTGTGTCTAAAACTAGTGTCTCTTTCACTATGTCATGAAAGTCACATAGTTTGCTATATTAGGAAAATGTAAGCAAATATGAGCATATTAGGACACACATTTATGACGTTTTATATATGGCACAACTTATGATGAAAAAACAACTTCAAATCTGAATTTCAAATCATGTGTGGAATGTGGATGTGATTTGGATTGGGTCTGTAAACATGACATTTCTGTCTGAGCAAGGTCTGTCACCCCAAACACATGATTCTTCACCAGATATCAGTTGCGGCAACATTTCTTTGTGATTCTGTACACACCATCCTTCACTATGATGTCTCTCTCAGTGCCGTCAATCTTCTGTCGGCCGATGATGTAGCTAGTGGCATCGGCAAAATAGATGAATTCAGTCTCAGCATGGAAGTCCAATGCTCGCGGGTTATTGAGGTTCTCAATGGGGATAATGTGCTCATCATACACCAGGGCATGCAGGTCCATACCACGGATAACACCTGGCCGACCTTTACCGTACACCAGGAACAGCTCATGCTCTGGTTCTGTGGAGGAAACAAATAAAACATATAGCAAATTACCATTATATCCAGTAATTTTAAATTTTTCCCTTGATATTGTAAAAGCAATTATTAATGTTGATTATAACAATTTACATGACATATTTATTTTGTATATGGCAACTGGATGCCATTTTATTTATGTAGGCTACACATTCAAAACAAGCTTAGAACTGTGTCCCTTAAAGGAATAGTTAACCCAAAAATGATAACTCTCATCATTTACCAACCCTTATGTCATCTAAAACTTGTTTGATTTTCTTTCTTCTGTGGAACACAAACAAAGATATTTTGATGAAGATATGAGGTGTTTTTGTCCATACAATGCAAGTGAATAGTGGCCAAATATTCATGTTCATAAAAAGACAAAGGCAGCATAAAGGTAATCCATTTGACTCCAGAAGTTAAATCCATATCTTCTGAAGCAATCCAATCTATTTTGAGTGAGAAAAGACCAAAATATAACGTTTTCACTATAAATCTTGATATCAGCAGTCTTCCTTGGCGATCATGATTTTAAGCTCGATTACACTTCCTAGTGCCATGTAGTGCTCTGTGTATGCGTCAAGCACTAGGAAGTGTAATCAAGCTTGAAATCATGATCAATGCAATGGCAAGATGTGCAGTGAAAAAGGAGTTGCATTTTGGTCTGTTCTCACCCAAAAAACGATTGTATCGCTTTACTTGCATTATATGGACAAGCAGACATCTTATCTCCATTAAAATATCTTTGTTTGTGTTATGCGGAATAAAGAAAGTAATGCGTGTTAGACGACAAAAAGGTAAGTGATCAGAGAATTATAATTTTTTGGGTGAACTATTCCTTTTATTACTTTATTGCTGTTTTATACATCAGCAACATCTAGTGCATCCAAAATAATTCCGAATAAACATTCAATAGGAATAAACCTAAATGGTATGTTGTATTCCGCACTTTTCATGATTAGTTCATTTTGGCAGCCATAATAATTTTTTTTTTATTTTAGTTGTGTAGGCCTATTATAGGCACAACAGAAGCCCTGTCATGGGAATTCTGTTATATAATGCTGTTAGGGTGGTTTTGAGCATGCTGGTGTGAGATTTTACTCACTCTTGCAGGACTTTCCATCACTTCCCAGGCTGAAACCGGATCGACAGCGGCAGGTTCGGCTTTTGTGACTGTTACCCAGCAGGCAGATATCAGAGCAGCCGCCGGGCTTCCCAAACTGATCCGGGGCACATGCGTGACTCCGGACTTAATGGTCATACACAAAGGCATAATTTTAAACCAAAGAAACCAGAGGGAATGACTGGATCTGATTTCTCTCCCAAAAGAGTGAATTATGTTGTCTTAAAATTAAAATGCTTTCAATTTCAATTTGTGTGTTATTTCTGTGCCTCTAGTGGCACCAATTATAATTTAAAAAGTTACTGTTTTCAAATAAGTTTCCCAGAGAGCTATTGTAACATTGAAAAAAATGACACACTTCACCTTTAAAGAAAAAAAAACTACAAGTTAGGGGGAGAAACAGTGATTTTGAAATTCAGAAGAAAAGTCGAGCGATGTGAGAACTAGCATTGGGCAGTGTTGTACCTGCAGGCTGGCGTCTCTGGTGGTACACATGAAGGGCCCCGCCCTTATCGACACGTGTCACCACCTGGAAGTCAGAGCTGTTGAAGCGGTTAACTCTGATCACACTAGTCTTGGGCTGCATGTTGGCATTGTCAGAGTTGGTGGCATACAGATAGTTCTCAAACACCGTAAGACCATAGAGATGTTCAATCTAAGAAAAAAAAAAAAAAGAAAAAAAAAACACAAGAGAGAAAATCTATGTTATTCAAAAGTGTGTGCCAAGCAGTGTAATAAACATATGTTATTGTGCTAACCCTTTAAACTCGAATGGGCCCGCGAGAAAAATGATGACCAAAACTAAACAAGTGCTTTGATATTTGCAGACAAATCAGAAGTGTTCCGTTTTAATCATTTATATATATAAAAAAAAATAATTGCACTGTAATTATTGCAATCAGTAAAAACATCAAACTTTTCCAATAGCCATGTATCATATGTTGTTGGAAAGCTCTCAAAGAGTAGAATACAGCGAGTCTATTTGTTTTACTCACAGTCAAAAATTTTGCGAGAAGTATGTCTTTGACAGTTATCTTGGTGTTGCTTATATGCTGTGTTTTCACTTATAACTTCACAAAAAATAAACAGAACATAAAATACCACATACCTTAGATGAGGTGATTATCTTTCAAACGAGCCCACACACAAGATAAACGGATGCACAGATCATTAGATAATCCACACGAAGCACAATTTTACATATGGTCACCAGGAGATGGCACCATGTAAATGACGCAGACTCATCGAGTCAAAATGCACTCATTCTGTGAAATATCATTACTAAAATCATGTCTGCATGTTATGCATACCTTTAGGCATTGTTGTGTGCACCTGTGTAATTAGTTCTATGTACAATTATTATGTTTTATGATAATGTTCTATGATACATTATTTTTGTAATGTTTTTGATTGCTTTATCGTATCAACACAAAATATCATCAGATACAGTTGACATGATTCGGAACAAAACAAAACCAGTTTTTTCGGCGACACCTTATTTGCATCAGGAGATATATAATGTCAAATAAGAAAAAAAGAAAAGTAAATTTTTGGCTCAATTTCTTTGTGATTTTTCAGCAGTTTCTTAGGCTGAGTGTCTTAGAATGCATCATAGTCTATACCATTAAAAAATGTAAAAGTTATCTTTACAATGACACCAAACACTTGACCCTCCTTGTTTTTTTGTTGTCAAGTTATAAGCCTTTACTTATGAGTATGCCACTGAAACAGGAAATCTTTAAAAACACCACTACAATATTGAGAGACGTTTTCTGGTTCTGTGAACTCCGGATGACCGCCAGAGTTCCCTGTCACTCAGAAGATGCGAGAAAGACGTTCTGAGGCGGGGTGCTGAGCTGCAGTAGCTTATATTTCCCTCAGCTCGGCTTACGTCACTACGTGACTTAGTTGGTAAATGTTTTCGACATATCTGGCTGGCGCTGCGAATATCCACTACTACTATAGCACCATCTCAGGCAGTCATCCCAAATTTCATTCATTTCATCCGTAACCAGCATTTCTGTGACAGGCCGGTCAGGATGCTCAAAACAACTGAGCAATGTTTTGAAAGCACCACAGAGCCAGTGCTTACACTTTTCAGGGGAATCAACCTGTGAATGGATTACTTATAGTTGACATACATATTAGGCTGGAACAGGAGAAAGTATTTTACCATCAAAATTATACATTTTGTATTTTCTAGTAGGAATTTCTGAACATCTACAGTGGAAGTTAGTACAACCTAGCCTTTGAGGCAATTCAACTCCAGTCCTAGAGTCCTGCACTGTCCTGTAGTTAAAGGGATTGTTCACCTAAAAATGAACATTTTCTCATTATTTACTCACCCTCATTGCATCCCAAATGTGTATGACTTTCTGTCTTCTGAAGAACACAAAGATTTTTATAAGAATATTTCAGCTCTGCAGGTCAATACAATGCAAGTGAATGGTGACCAGACCTGTCAAGCTCCAAAAATCATAAAGGTAATCCAGTGGTTTAATATAAATCTTCATAAGTGATGTAATAGGTGTGGGTGAGAAACAGATCAATATTAAATTCATTTTTTTACTATAAATCTCTACTTTCACTTTCACATTCTGAAAGTGGAGATTTACAGTAAAAAAGGATAGAAATATTTACCTGTTTCTTACCCAAAGTGACCACATTGCTTCAGAAGACATATATTAAACTACTGGAGTCATATGGATAACTTTTATGCTGCTTTTCTGTGATTTTTGGAGCTTCAAATGTCTGGCCACCATTCACTTGCATTGTATGGACCTACAAAGTTGAAATATTCTTCTAAAAATCTTTGTTTGTGTTAAGCAGATGAAATAAAGTCATACACGTCTGGGATGGCATGAAAGTGAGCAAATGATGAGAATTTTTTATTTTTGGGTGAACTATTCCTACTGCAAACTGAAAGACATGAAAAGTTTTAAAGGTGCACTCAGTAACTTTTGTCTTTGTGTCATCTTGGACTAACACTGACACCTAGTGGCTTGGATGCAGCATCATTTAAAATCAATAGGTTTCAGTTTCAGATGCCATTGTAGACATTTAGTATTCACAGTCAGCCATGATTACTTTAATCAATGAGTGAAAGTGTCAAATAACAGGACGATTACTGAGATTAAGTGAGTAGTATTCCGCTGGTCATGTGATTCTTACATGGTAGCCTCCATGTGCGGACCCTCTCCATGTAGAATAAAACAGCTTTTATAAGGTTACTGATATGACTGAAATCTTAATTTTAATGTGAGTCGTCATGATTTCCTACATATATTGCAAAATTACAATTCATGTCTTTAGGAGTTAAACTTTTATTGAGTAAAAAATTACTGAGTGCACCTTTAAGATGACCTCAAAAAAGTGACGCTAAAGCACACTTGCACAATGCTCAGTTTGCATTGCTGCAAAGACTAAGGTTCAGGATGAGCTAATGCTGATCTTTGAATTCTGTGAGAAATGTGATGTTCTCAATTCTGTCCACAAGTGTTGACGACAATGTAAGTGACATTCTGTAAGAAATCTCTTAATCTCTGACATTTCTTTCAGCACATATGTATACATATAGGTGAGGATGTGACATCCAAATATACAAATGAACATCCTAAAAATGACACTTCACACGTACTAGTAAGCCCTGAATGATGGTGTGTCTGTTCTTGCCCTCGTAGTCCACCACCTCGATATAATCCAGGTAAGCGTCAGCCCAATACACCAGTTTGCTGACCAGGTCCAGAGTGATGCCATGAGGGAAGACGATTTTACTGTCCACCAATTTGGTGCGATTCTGCCCGTCCATGTCGCAACGCTCCACCTTCGGGATCTGTCCGTAGTCTGTGAAGAAAATTTTCCTGAAAGAAGACAGAAAGGTAAAGGAAATACAGCCAATCTAATTCATGTAAGCCTATAAAATTGTAGGAATCTCATAAAGAATGTGTCTGGGTCTTACTTCACTCCAAAAATCTAAAAATAAGAAATTCTATTTTGCATAAAGAAAATAGTCATTTTTAAGACCATTAAGATTTGTTTGCACAGTAGCATTATTTTCTAGACAATGAAAATTAACATTCTTGTTATTCTCAATCATGGATCTCTTTAGATTCGCATTACGCTAGTAATAATAAAAAAATTAAAGGCAACACAAAAGTACTACCATGATGATGAATACTTTAAAATCTAAATATTATTATTCCACTGTACAGTGTACATTATAGAAAATGTTTATAATAAATAATGTCACAGTGCAATAAATAAATACATTTTAATGCTCCACATGGGTTATATTTCACCCCAAAATAAAAATGTAAAAACTGTTCCTATATAATTTCTTTCTTTTTTATTTTGAGGTGAAATATAACCCAGACGTGTTGTTAAAACACTTCTGAGATTCACCCAAATCTTTATAATTATTATACACTACCAGACAAAAGTTAAGACACATTTGAATTTACGAATAATAACTTAATTTCTGAGTTTCTCGTTATGTTAGAATATCTCAAAATATAATGTGTGTCTTTGAATTTCTTTCTTTAAAGATTATAAAACTGTAATCTAGGCAACAGGTGGCAACTCTGAAGAAGCTAAAATGTAAGAGAGTTTTGACTTGATTTTTTGGTCACTACATTATTAGCATACTTCTATTTGTGTCATTTTATAGTTTGACTTTTCTCATTATTGACTCATTGCAAAATTGTAGTTGAGGAAGTGAAGATGCAACCATCATGAAAAAAATCATGTGATGGAAAGAACAGATGGACACTAGTAAGAGCCGATACAAGGGTAAGGTTCAAAACCATGAGGTAATCACAAGGACAGTGTCAACACTAAAAAGAAAATTGCATATGCCTGCAGAGGTCTAAAAACAAAGAAATTGTTGGGAATACTAATGATCCACCCTATGGTCCAGAGACGGGCTTGGGGTGGGCATAGTCTCACCCCATGGCTGGGTCCAGTGCGATTCCTTTGGGGTTGTAGAGTTCCAGGTCCAGCAGAATAACGCAGGTGGAGCCGTCTTTACTGCACACAAATATGCGGTAGTCCACATCATCCACGAAGTAGAAGTTTCCCGTCAGCCAGTCGATGGCCATTTGCTCCACATCTGAGTTTGCGGGAGGTGGAGAGAAGAGGAAAGACAGGAAAAGAGTGAGGGGGACAGACAGGGAAAAAAAAGAGAGGGGAGAGAGTGTTTTTTAGTGTTTGATTTATTTTTAGTCTTCATCTTAACTGCAGCTTCTGTCTGACTCAGCAGAAAGATGCTGCATCTGTTGGAACGTGAAACGTGGAGGACTGGAAAGGAGGAAACATCTACAGAAAAGAGAAGATAACTTTATTAGAGCTACAAGGTATTTGTATTTAAGAGAAGCTGAAACAACCCATTGTCTGAGAAGAACGAATAAGTTTAGCTAGAACAGTCAGACATGTTTTCATTTTCTAATGTTACATCCTAGCCAGGCACCCACATCCACCTGAAAAGGTAAATTGGGTCAGGGTTTTTTTTTTTTTAACTTTTTGATGCCAAGAACAACAAAATATGATGATGCCTAGTAAGGGACCCGCATTCAAGAAATAAACACAGCTATGTATTTTCATGTATAAAGACCCATTTATACTGAGAAAGAAAAATAGTAAACAGCTTTACAGCTCTAATAATACATGAGTTTTAACAGAATAATTAATGTTAGTGCTTTTGAAAATTATAAGCATCACATTTCTGCATTTAAACCATCCAAAAATTGGTCCCATTCACTTCCATTGTAAGTGCCTCACTGTAACCTCGATTTTTGCTTTTTTTAAAGGATGGACAGACGGTCAAATGACTTTTTTTGGTAATCAACATTATGCCACAAATGCTGTCGATTAAACTTAAAGCAGGGGTCTTCAACCATTTTCAGGCCAACGACCCCTCGGTGGGTAGAGAGACGGGGCCGGGACCCCCGTTAAATATTGTATAAAATTGAGTGTTGCATTTTATGCCTATAAAAACGTGGATGGTGCTACAGTACCATATTATTGTATGTATACTTCATGATTTTTACATTGCAAAGCCACTGCAATAATCATTAAATGCTGCCCTGCTGAAAATTATGCTTGTTTTAGCTGGTTGCCCAGCCTGGTCATAGCTGGTCAGGCTGGTTTTAAAGGGGTTTTGAACACTTTTTTTTAGCTGGTCATGCTTGTCTTAGCTGATCAGGCTGGTCAGGCTGGTCTTAGTTGGTCAAGATGGTCTTAGCTGGTCAGGGTGGTCTTAGCTGGTCTCCCAGCCTGACCAGCTAAAAAGTGTTCAAAACCCCTCTGAAACCAGCTAACTGACCAGCTAAAACCAGCCAACCAGCTTAAGCTAGTTTTAGTTGGTCTTTTCAGCAGGGATGTACAGCAGGGTTCTGCAACATTTTTGGCATGAAGTGACATTTTTAAATTCCCCTGTAAATCCCTGTGCCAAACCTCCTCTAAAAAGAAAGAAAAAGACAGACAGATAGATAGGCAGGCAGAATGGAGTCTTCATCTCATGTGTGATCGATTTTATACATATATTTTAAAATTACTGTAGATTTCATTGAGTAAAAATTTGTAATGCGGAAAACAATGACTGAGTGCACCTTGAATTATGTTGATTTGAGAGTCACCGTCTTGTGTGTGTGGAACGTTAAGGACCGTGTATGCCATCTTGATAATCTCAGCGGTAACTATTTTTTTTACACCAGGCAAGTACGCTGTTGTTCGGAAAGCAGGCTGTCATCTGCTCAACGCGACCAACGCAAAGCAGACGCATTTACTCACGCGATCCTCCACTGCAGCGCTGCTGAACCTGATGTGTCTCGCGCATTGTGCGACTCGTGATGAGCGGTGGTCATGTGAAGGGCTTGTTGCGCTTCTGCTGACTAGCGCTGTTTAGTCACACTTTAAGATTTGGCATGCAGCTGCGAAGGACTTCAACATGTAACGATAATTCATACTCCTGTCTCTCGCTGTCGCTCGCGAGTGAGTGATTATTATAAATGCCATCAATGGTGGATCAAACAATAATTTGTGGACCCCCTGCGGTACCACCATGGACCCCTTGTTTGCAGACACCCTGTTGATGACCCTTGATTTAAAGGATTAGTTCACCCTAAAATTTACTCACCTTTAAGCCATCCCAGATGTATGACTTTCCTTCTTCAGCAGAACAGAAATGAAGATTTTTATGGCACATTTCAGCTCTGTATGTCCATACAGTGTAAGTGAATGGGTACCATCAGGTTACTGGCTGTTTGATAATCCAAAAGGCATATTTAGGCAGCATAAAAATAATCCAAATGACTCCAGTCGATCAATTAATGTCTTCTGAAGCAAATCAATAGGTTTGTGAAAGAAACAAATCAATAATTAAAAATGTTTTAACTTTAAATTGTTACTTCCGGTCAGCGCTGGGATGCTGTTTGAAATGACCTAACTGTCACGTGACGTTCGTTCCTCTGTTGTAAACAAAGTGTGCGCTTCCGACTTCACGCATGAACGCCCCATCATGCTTACATCACGCGACAGCTCCATGATGTGTCGACTGCTAGCGTTTTTTTAAAAGTTAAAGTTTTAATTATCGATTTATTTTTTTACACAAACCTATTGATTTGCTTCAGAGGACATTAATTGTTCGACTAGAGTCATGTGGATTAATTTTATGCTGCCTAAATATGACTTTTGGACTGTCAAACAGCCAGCAGCCTGATGGCACCCATTCACTTGCATTGTATGGACATACAGAGCAGAAATGTGCTTATAAAAATCTTCATTTCTGTTCTGCTGAAGAAGGAAAGTCATACACATCTGGGATAGCTTCAAGCTGAGTCAATCATGAGAGAATTTAAATTTTTGGATGAACTAATCCTATAACTTATATTGAACTTGGGAATATTCTTTAACATTAAAAATTTTCTGATTGGCAATGACTTTTTCATTGTGGACAAAAACTTACTTGTTGCATTGTGCCTAGTTAGGACACTAACTAGTTAGGACACTGTCCACTCTTCCTACATTTTTGGGTTTGGACTTACATTTTGCTATTCTTCTTTCATTGAAATATCTAAATACGGATCAACAATATAAAGGGCCTCAAAAGAAACAACAAAGTTACAGTCAGTCAGCATGAGAATGATGCGAACTTTACAAATCTGTACAGGCTTTGTTTTTTCTCTGGAAAATCACGAGTGAGCATGCATGTCTCTGTGTGTACTGTATGTGTGTATCTGCCAAACTCTGACTCATTGTCACAAGATGAATATTCACACAGAGAGTGCCTATTTTCACCTTTTTCACTTCAACCCAAAACCTAATAGCAGAAATTCTGAAATACTTAAGTCTACACAACTAATACACAATTCTGTGATGAGTCTCCTAAGTCAGGTGAGGTGTGAGTTGGGTTATTCCACTCTGCCTAAACCTTCTCCACAAGTTCAAAAACATGACATAGCCAAAAAGCCACAGACATCCTTCTCCATTACTTCACCTTTCCCTGCACACATTGGGAGGTTGGACTTGGCCACACAGATATCCTCAATTCTGGGAAAGAGTTTGAAATGGTAATTTAGTGAATACTGAGTTTCTCTTTCTCTTCTCTGACAATGAGAGTCTTTCTGTAAGCACCATGAAGCCCCAGCTGTGCAGGCTGCAGTGCCTCCCATGTTGCCTGGTGTTGCAACAGCTGCCATTGCACTTCCTGTAAGGAGGGCTTCAGCAGGAATCCACTAATCATAAAAAGACACGAGGGCATTGTGGATGTGCAAAACTACATATTTTTATAATCGAAAAGTTGGTCCGCTGCCTTAACAACTACTTGACTAATTGTTCTAAGGAAGCCCTGTATAATTAGGCTGGTTTTGGATTCACCTGACCATATTGGAGGCATTTTTGGGGGGACGTTTGCATAAGACACATTCTTGTGTTCAAAAACATTTAGATGGAGCAGAATGGAATGGAACAGAACACAGGGGTCCTGAGACCTGTTTTTAAAAGTTGGACTATTTTTAACTTGACACGCAGTCTTAAAAACACAATATGCGATGCAATGGATAAAAGTCGTCCATCTCAATATGTATGGCTGTAACAGTGGTGTTTTAAAGTGGGCAAATTTAAAGACCCATCTTTTCCTTTCTGCAAGCAGTTTCTGTAAAAAAAATTCTTTTTTACAAATTTAAACTGTACTTTTATGTACAGATTTTACCGTTTCAACCTTGACACAGACCTTCAAAATTAAACTTACAAAATCCATTATATATAAAAAATGTAATATGTTTAAAACTATAAAAAACTAAACAAAGAGTGAAATAAAACCACTTCAATATGTATTGTTTGAAAATTGTTTCTATTAATTTTTTGACAGTTGTGACGTCATTTCCACCACTCCAAACTATTTTATTTTTAGGCAGAGCCTATTTGCACTAAGTGCAAACAGCGATAGATGCTATTTACACCCCTATTTAAATACTAACTAACAGTATAGGGGAATCCCAAAGATAACCTATATCAACCCATACCCCTTAACCTAACCTTCAATTAAAAAGATTAACCATGGTTTTACTACATTAATCATAGTATCACCATGGTATTTTGTAGTAAAATCAAAGTGACCACAAAATTAAACATGGTTATATTAACACCATATTACTCTAGTAACACCATGGTTCATTGCATCAAAACAATGTTTTCTGCCAAAAAACAAACAAACAATCATGGTTATTACAGTAAAACTATAGTAAAACCATGTTTAATTTTTTTTTAAGGAAAGGTTAGGGTTAGGTTTAAGACCCAACCTCTTGCCTAGATATTAAACCCTTCTCTCAACTCCCTGACCTTCACCGTGACCAAATCACTGTGAGGAAATCAACTGTTATATAATTTGTTTATTTTTATTATTAGTAGTAAAATAAATATTAAAAGTAAAGACAGGAAACAGGATGGGAAAAAGTGGGACAAAGGCAGATTTGATCCCGTTACACCCCACGTCATTGCAGTGACACTAATTGTGCAGTTTGTACTATGTTTCTGTTTTTCCAATAGACTTCTGGAGTGCAAAAAGCCGCGGTGTGCAGCATGTGTGATTTGCATCTTGTGCAAATAGTCACTCCATTTTAAACCCATTAGTGTACTTGTTAACCAAGTCAACAAAGGTGTGAAGACCTTGCTTGAGATGTAAAAATAGACAAGTGATGTTTAAAGACAACACAGAAAAATCGATGTATATATCCCTTGTGAGGAGAATATTTTTATTGGATGTCATTACATTTTTTTTAATGTAATAATTTTTCCAAATTATGCAAAAACTTAGAAATTAATTAAAAAAAAAAATAAAAAATGCAAATTCCTTGACGCTGACTACCACCCCTGGAGTTGCGAGTTCGAATCCAGGGTGTGCTGACTGACTCCAGCCAGGTCTCCTAAGCAACCAAATTGGCCCGGTTGCTAGAGAGGGTAAAGTCACATGGGATAACCTCCTCGTGGTCACGGTTAGTGGTTCCTGCTCTCAATGTGGCGCGTGGTAAGTTGTGCGTGGATCGCGGAGAGTAGCATGAGCCTCCACGTTCTGTGAGTCACCTCGATGTCATGCACAATGAGCCACGTGATAAGATGTGCGGATTGACCGTCTCAGAAGCGGAGGAAATTGAGACTTCCTCCGCCACCTGGATTGAGGTGAGTAACAGCGTCACCACGAGGACCTACTAAGTAGTGGGAATTGGGCATTCCAAATTGGGAGAAAAGAGGATAATAATAATAATAAAAAAAAATGTAATCCCCTTTTCTCCCCAATTTGGCATGCCCAACTCCCACTACTTACTAGGTCCTCGTTGTGGCGTGGTTACTCACATCAATCTGGGTGGCGGAGGACAAGTCTCAGTTGCCTCCGCTTCTGAGATAGTCAATCCGTGCATCTTATCACGTGGCTCGTTGTGCATGACAACACGGAGACTCACAGCATGTGGAGGCTCATGCTACTCTCCGTGATCCACGCACAACTTACCGCACGCCCCACTGAGAGCAAGAACCACTAATCGCGACCACGAGGAGGTTACCCCATGTGACTCTACCCTCCCTAGCAACCGGGCCAATTTGGTTGCTTAGGAGACCTGGCTGGAGTCACTCAGCACACCCTGGATTCGAACTCGCGACTCCAGGGGTGGTAGTCAGCGTCAATACTCACTGAGCTACCCAGGCCCCCACCACAGAATTATACTAAACACAATACAGAATTTGAGATGTGGTGAAAATGACACAGCGGTAGAAAAATGTTCACCACTTTGGCTAAAAAATGGGCTTAAATCTCCTGTGATGAATACACTGTTGGACATTGCTAGAAGAAAACAAGTTTGTAGAAAAAAAATATAGATAAACTAACTGCAAGGCTCGTCAACCCTCATGATCCATCCGTAGGGGAAATAATCTTGTTGTGCAACCAGTTAACCAGACACAAACTGCTCTCTCATACTTCTAAAAAGTCAGTAAAAGTCTAGTAAACAGCAGCCCTACCGGGAAATGCAGATCTACCTTCATCTCCGTGAACCCCCTTTTAAACCCTGCACCACCTCCGCACACCACAAAACAAAACAAAATAACATCAACAGTACCTGTTGCGCAAAACTGTGAAACACACATTATTTCAGAGGACATTTTGTCCAGTTAAAACGTCTTGACATTCTCGTCATGTAGAGGGCTGTAAAATCTAACTGGGTTACTCCTCTTTCTTCACCCCCTTGTTTCTCCAAAGGGGAAGATAGAGTGCAACTGTGAAACAATACGTGGAATGAACATCTGTAACCAATCAGAAGCTAAAAAAAAAAAAAGCTGCAGCTCTGTCAAGGCTAAGGGAACACATAGTTAAAGCCATACGGTTATGGATTCCAACTGGGGTTTGTTAGTCTGAAATGTGGCAAGCGCTGCAAGTGATTTTAAAAGGAATAAAGTAAGGAAGAAATGAGAAAAGTTGGCAATGTTCCTGTAGAAAAGGGAAAGTAAAGCTTAGATTACACAGCATTTTTCTAAATGCAGATCTAAATTACTATAAGTGGATACAGATATAGGCATGTGACTACAAATATATCAAGTGTAACTGCGATAGATAAGATGTGGTTACAGCTACCAGTAAAGTGAGGCTTAACTACAGTATATCCGTGAAAGAGACTGAAGGGTGGGAGAAACATGAGAGATTTGAGAAGGGTGAATAGAACAAAGTGCTGAGTGTCTTTAAGGTCTGGGACACGCTGATGGGATTCTTATGAATAGACAACTATTTTCAACAAGGGAACACTTACAGAAGGCATTGGATGTATGGAATACACAACACTGATGAAGAATGCTAAAATAATTTATATTTATACACTCCAACATCTAAGGCAGGTGAATTAGAGAAATATTGTTTAAAGGGATTGTTTAAAAATGAAAATTCTCTCATTATTTACTTACCCTCATGCCATCCCAGATGTGTATGACTTTCTTTCTTCTGCTGAACACAAACAAAGCTCTACAGGTTCATACAATACAAGTGAATGATGACCAGACCTGTCAAGCTCCAAAAACCACAAAGGTAATCCAGTGGTTTAATATAAATCTTAATAAGCAATATAATAGGTGTGGGTGAGAAACAGATGAATAAAAAAAAGTCCTTTTTTACTATAAATCTCATTGTGAACGTTAAAGTGGAGATTTATGGTAAAAAAAGGATTTACATTTTGATCTGTTTCTCACCCTAAGTGATTGCATCCCTTCACATGAAACCTCTGGAGTCTTATTGATTACTTTAATGCTACCTTTGTGATTTTTGAAGCTTCAAAGGTCTGGTCACCATTCACTTATATTGAAAGGAACTACAAAGCTGAGATATTCTTCCAAAAATCTTTGTTTGTGTGCAGCAGAGGAAAGTAAGTCATACACATCTGGAATTGCATGAAAGTGAGTTAATGATGAGAATTTTCATTTTTTGGGTGAACTATCGCTAAAACGGTTTAAGATTAAGTCTCGTATATCACACTGCATGACACTGCTGTCACTGCCTGGAAATGTCAACTACCCCAAAATGCAAAAAAATAAAATAAATAATGTATGGGATGTTCACACCAAATGCATTTTTGCATCCATACGTGCCATTTTTCAATTGTTTTCACATTTTAACATGTGCTAGACGGACAAAACGCGTTTCGTGACACCTGCGCTCTGCTCCGTTATTGGCTCTGCGTCTAGCTTTTTTTAGTGCAAGTATGCATTCGTTATGAATGGCCCCTAAATAACACATGTACAGACTGATAAAGCAAGGAATGAACAAACTAATGTATGAAGAAACAAATGTATGTACATACAAAAATTGACAAATAGACTTACAAACTAACATATAAAGGAATGTACAATACAGCTATGACTGAACAAACAAACTTAACAAGCTTATGTACAGTCGAAGTCAGCTTACATACACTTAGGTTGAAGTCATTAAAATTAATTTTTTAACCACTCCACAGATTTCATATTAGCAAACTATACATTTGGCAAGTCGTTTAGGACATCTACTTTGTGCATGACAGCAATTTTTCCAACAATTGTTTACAGACAGATTGTTTTACTTTTAATTGACTATATCACAATTCCAGTGGGTCAGAAGTTTACATACACTATATAACTGTGCCTTTAAACAGCTTGGAAAATTCCAGAAAATGATGTCAAGCTTTTAGGCAATTAGCTTCTGATTGGCGTCCATTGGAGGTGTACCTGTGGATGTATTTTAAGGTCTACCTTCAAACTCAGTGCCTCTTTGCTTGACATTATGGGAAAATCAAAACAAATCTGCCAAGACCTCAGAAAAAAAATTGTGGACCACCACAAGTCTGGTTCATCCTTGGGAGCAATTTCCAAACACATGAAGGTACCATGTTCATCTGTACAAACAATAGTACGCAAGTATAAACAACATGGGACCACACATCCATCATACCACTCAGGAAGGAGACGCATTCTGTCTCCTAGAGATGAACGTAGTTTGGTGTAAAAAGATCTTACTTTTTGGAGAAATGTCCTCTGTCAGATGAAACACAAATTTAACTGTTTGGCCATAATGACCATCGTTATGTTTGGAAGAAAAAGGGTGAGGCTTGCAAGCCAAAGAACACCATCCCAACTGTGAAGCATGGGGGTGGCTGCACTGTGATGTGGGGGTGCTTTGCTGCAGGAGGGACTGGTGCACTTCACAAAATAGATGGCATCATGAGGAAGGAAAATTATATGGATATATTGAAGCAACATCTCAAGACATCAGCCAGGAAGTTAAAGCTCGGTCACAAATGGGTCTTTGAAATGGACAATGACCACAAACTTACCTCCAAAGTTGTGGCAAAATAGCTTAAGGACAACAATGTCAAGGTATTGGAGTGGCCATCACAAAGTTCTGACCTCAATCCAATAGCAAATTTGTGGGCAGAACTGAAAAAGCGTGTGCGAGCAAGGAGGCCTAAAACCTGACTCCGTTACACCAGTTCTGTCTGGAGGAATGGGACAAAATTCCAGCAATTTATTGTGAAGCTTGTGGAAGGCTCCCCAAAATATTTAACCCAAGTTAAACAATATAAAGGCAATGCTACCAAATACTAACAAAGTGTATGTAAAATTCTGACCCATTGGGGATGTGATGAAACAATTAAAAGCTGAAATATATCATTCTCTCTACTATTACTCTGACGTTTCACATTCTTAAAATAAAAGTAGTGATCCTAACTGACCTAAGACAGGGAATGTTTTTTACGATTAAATGGCAGGAATTGTTAAAAACAGAATTTAAATGTATTTGGCTAAGGTGTATGTAAACTTCTGACTCTGACAACTGTATGTATGATCAAATCTACATACAAACAAACATATGTACAAATGGATTGTGTAAATGTACCAAGAATCAAGCTAACAGCTGATTTGCAGCTGGTAGATTTGCAGACTAGACTAAGCATACTTTGTAAGAGATATTAGTCACACTATGCTACAGTGTTTACATTCTTCTGACTTCTTAATTTCTAGCAAATCATAACACAAAGGATTGGCTGTGAACTAATTGTTCAAGTACTTGTACAGCACTTCTAAAGTGCAGCCAGTCTCTGGGAGAGCAAAATAAAATACTAGAATTATTCCACTGTATAGGAAGACACATGAATCTTGTCTCATGACTGAACAGTGGTACCAGCAGACTCGCTTTTGGAGCTCAGATGTATCTGGACTAGATAAGGGCCATTTTTAAAACTGCAGGACAGCTATTACACAACCAGCGGCAAGTCGTTTTGAGTCAATGAAGTGTCGTGACATCCTCAGGCACAAGAAAGGGTGTTTACACACTTGGTTCAATTGCATCATACAAACTGGAGTTCAAGTCTACCCTCTGGTCCTTTTCACTTTGTACATTTGGTTTTGAACTACTCTATGTTTGAGTACTAGTGGCAGCTGTCTACCACTGTACCACTAATTAACAACTCACGATGCAAAGATGCCAGCTTTACCAATTTATTTATGTTTTGTTCCCTTTGGATTTACAAACAAAACTTTACATGCACAAAACAACACTTGCATTTATCTGAGAAGGTTATAGCTGCAGGCAGTGCTCCAAAAAGAGGCGGGAGCTCCAAACTGCCATAAAATGTATAGGGAGCCATTTACCTAACCCTTTCCCTAACCTTAAACGTGAGTGGAAGTGACTTTGAGTTGGCACAATCCCTTTTTGGAGTAACCCAGCCCCTTCTGGAGTAACCCCACCCTTTTTGGAGATTCTGCCCCCATTTGGAGGTCTCCGGTCTGCAGCTATACCTACTTGGTTTATCTGCCATACAGTTCGCTGATGCACACCAACTTCAGAAATCCAAACTTTGAAACACGGTTCCACACCAAAACCTTTGGTATAAAGTATTAGTGGGCAACTGATACGGTTGGCAGATGAAAATGTAGATATCTTGAGAGCAGGGTGGCCAGTTGCCAATATAATGCATATATAAACAGACAGCTATTTAATGATTGCAAATAACAGGTACATAAAATTTCGGAAATAAAAACAAACACTTATTTTATGCAATATTTACTCAAAATCACTAATAATAGTTGATAAATGTACAAAATTCAATTGACTTGTAGATTTTAGAACTAACACTAAGTAGAAAGACCACTTCAGTTAATCGTCCTAAGTGGATAATCTCAAAACAGCCAAATATAAGCCGATTAATCGGCCCAGGTGATATATCGGTCTATCACTAGAAAGCACCATAACAGAAGACTGATATTCACTTCCCAAGTTCATCAGTCACAGTGGAGTCACTCCACCAATCCCCTTCCTTGACAGCTTTGCTGAGGCCTGTTTTCTGGATTTTATTTTATTAATGGGGGAGAGTGGTCACAGGGGCACATCTGGAGTGCTTCTCTGCCCAGCATACAACAGTTATAAATCACTCCCCCAATTGTGAACCTGGGACACTCAAGTCAACTGCAGCACTGCCATTAGAGCACAAACACCCCTGCAGCAAATAAATCTTCTTGCATTACAGGACTGTCTACTGCTTATGCTCTCATTAAAAGGACTCATCTGTCTAACCTCATGCCCAACCATTTCTTCCCCACTTGCAAATTGGCCAAACAGAGTCCTTAAAGATGTGTAGGTTGAACAGTCTTATATACACTGAAAAGCAGAGGCTGATGATTTATATGTCCGGTTAGAGGGAGATCAGAACTTTGATAACATTTAATTATCTCAGGCCTCACGACGTACTGTAGGCCCTCTGGACATTGCGTAATTGAATAAGGATACTTTGATTTATGGCCACTTTGAGGAAGTTTTGTGGCTGGTTTCGTAAAAGGCTTGGGAAGCAGCATGATTGGTGTAAGTGTTCAATGCACTAAACATACAATAAAGAAGAAGAGAACAAATGATCTGCCGTCTTTGAGTACATCATATGTCAATTACAAAGGACACTGACAAAGCATTCTGAGAGTTTATGTCTGTTTAAAAGGTTCATATTCTAGCCCATTTAGTACACCTGAACTACTGTACCATTAAATAGGGCTGGGTATTGATACATATTTCCAGATTGGATGCGATACTGATTTCGATAAAATTGGATTCAATTCTGATTCACTTGGGTGTATTTTAGTTATAATGTCCACTTTGCTTACATATGACAGAAGTTTTCTAAATAGGAGTGGGTCTCGATACAGATTTCACAATTTTATTTGATTTCAATTCACAAACACTCAATTCAATCTGATTCCAATTTAGATCTTAAATAATCTTTCATGAAACATATGAAAGAAATCCTCTCAGCTAATACTGTAAATTATACAAGGAACCTTCTAACGTGGTACATCATATCAAATTGTAAAAATTAACAACAGGGCCAAAACTATGCAGTTCAATTGCTCGTTTATTATTATTTATTTAACAGATACAAGAATCAACACAACCAAAACTGTAGTAAACTTTTAAAGTAAAAGATGGATATCGGGAATGTTCAAATGAAGATTACAATTAATCAGAACATCGGTATTTTTACCCAGCCGTACTACTAAATTTAATGTAATACTGTACCTTTAAGACTTCTCTCTGTATATATCTAGAGATGCACTGATCATTCCAAAACAGAGATAAAAAAATACATGTGCGACCATTTAAATTGGTCATGTGGACCACTTATGGTACGTTTATGGTGTTTTGCATAATGTTTTAACCTTGAAAGCTTCAGTGTCCATTCATTATAACGGTTTTCATCTGAATGGAATGACACAAGGGTGAGGAAATGACAGAATTTTCATTTTTGAGTACTGTACTTACTTAAGCCCTTTCCCACCTACAGTCCTGGTAATTTTCCTTTAGTTACTTTCTAGATGAGAACTCTTACGAGGAACGCAACACCCAAGGAGACTTTCCCCTGCTGCATTTGCATTCACAGTTACCACCGTAGTGACGTAATCTTGTATTGACCATTTTTCTTCTTACGTCGTTGGAATGCATGATTCAATAGCAACAACAAAAACTAAATCAACAACACCGACAGAGGACGCCGGAATTGGAGCTACACATTTGTTAGGTCTGCATCCGAAAACGTAGGCAGCTGCCTATTCAGATAATGGTTTAAACGACAGCATTTTTGGATGAATTGAACCCTAATGGAAACTGATCTCTGAACAGTTTAAAAAGCACCTTTTTTTCATCCTACCTCCATTTCCCTGTTTTCAGATGCAGTCTGTGTCTTCAGGTTACAGTTTAATCTGGCCACAAGAGCTGTGCATGCGGAGCTCTGTGCTGCTGCAGCCACAGTGAAATATGAGATGAGCGGTCAGACTACCACTCAGCACAAACTGAACTCAGTAGACAACATGTTGAAAATGCACTATAAACCTATTTATCAACACAATCTTTTACAAAAAAGGCTTTAATGACTCAACATAAACAACTGTACTGAAATACTCCCTCATTACCTTACAAAATACGTCTTGATGCAAATTATCATACAGTAACAGTCACGTTACAGTAACAAATACTTCCCTCATGTAAACTAGATTTAATGATGGGTCAGTTAGAGTTCAATTACCCACTCTCGATAAGCATCTAATTATTTATATCCGTCATCCCAGAAAAATTTTGATGTAGTAATCCAGAAATCACTTCAATTTCACATGGTACAAACAGTACAGATGCGATGAAAACTCAAAGCGTGTATCCCGACGAAGTTACACACACACACACACACACACACACACACACACACACAGGCATCATGCCCATTCAAAGTAAAGGGGTACGTGCCCCGTCAGATATTTGAGCCAAGAGGATTTTAAATGGATTATTTGAACTTCCAAAAACACATTTTTACCTTTGATAATTACATTGAATGATTACTACATGTAAAAAATAATGTGTATGTGGCAGAAATCTTTATTCACATTCTAAATGTAGTTTTTTTGTCAGTCCAAATGAGTCACATGTTCCACTAAAGGCGACGTCCTGTGGTTGCCTTGGATCGTGCTCACGGGGAAGGTCGAGCACATATGGGAAAGCATGATGTTAAGCTAATTAATTAAATCAACCTATGTGCAGTTAACCTTTCCTAACTGTGTCTGTCTCTGTGGAACAGTCAATCTTTATTTTTCATAGTCTAATAAAGACTGTCAATATTTTTGTCTTTCAATTCCTTTGGTGCAGAAAAGCATTTGAATGGTTTTGCAGCGTAACACTCTCTTTTCTTCATGATTAAAGAAAGTAGCAGTTCCTCTCCTTTCCAGTCATTACAAAAACTGAAAAAATGTTTAAGTTATGAAAGGCAGTTTTGCATGGTTCCTCTGTAGCAGCAGATTTTGTATCTGTTAAGAAAGGCGGCGGGCGGCTGAATGGGTCGAGATGACCTGCGCTATTTACATTCACTGTCTAGGGGAAAACTGTAATGTGTCAAACAGTGATGGCAACTGCGATAACTGGCGTGATGAAGAGACAGTATTCCGTGTTTTCTTGGCATGTTTCAGAAGATGAAAGACAAACAGATACGGTTTGCTTGGCGACATTTCCACAGTATTCGTCCAATCACTATTATTGTAAACAGTGCAGCGACATTCTCATCTATGGGTTCTTCTCTTTTATAAAATTGTACATCCTCGTTCCCTTTCCTTGCATCATTTCTTCGCGAATTTTCAATGAAATATCAAGAGTATTTTTATTATTTACTGTGAGCATTTTTGGGTGGAACCATGTTATTTTCTTTTTGATTCTCTCATGAATAAAAAAAAATAAAAACTTGTCTCTGCGGATTATAAAATGCTGGCATTTAAAACACATTTCATTTTGACGTGGTGAGGCCTATGTTTAAAATTCGATGCCCTGTTCAGTTCATTATTTATTTTAAATGCATCAACAGATTATTTATTTTTATAGCCTAAATATGAGCCATTCATTTATTATCATAGTATTTTGAAACACTGACATTCGACCTGGAATTTAGACTCTTAGACTATCATCTAAGAGTGAGTTAGGCAATCTTTTGTAAATTAATGTTTGGTTTGATTGAAGTTAATATTTTATGTGTCATTTTATTTCTATATTTAGATTTTTTTAAGTGTAGGTTTAAATACTCTGTAGATGAATTTAGAGATCAAACTAAAGAATTTAGCCCTTGGAATTAATTTATGAAATAAATAGAGGTAGGCTAAATTTGTGCCTCATTAAAAAACATTAAATTATTTCACGCCTTTGTAAATGTACTTTTACACCATATCTATTGTTTTTTAGTGTTATTAGTGCTCTCATTTCTTGCTTTGTACTTAGTTAATACACCCGAACACATATATCACGATTTTATGAGCAGTTATGCGTAATGTTACTACCCACATGCTGTTTTAGGCATTCTAGGTGTTTTTATTTGTTCTATTGCTTTTACTTCATTTATATTCAAATTTATGAATTTTACTCATTAGGTAATGAAGACACAAACAAAAAGAAGTATTGATAAAACATGCATCTGAGGGTGAAAAACACAGCTACACCAAAGCACACTAACAATATTTTACTATCTGACTTTTCCGCTCGGATTTTGATGGCTTTGACAGTTTTGTGCAAACAAAGGTTATAGTTATTAAGCTTATTTATTTTTTGAATGTCTGTTATCCTATTAAAGGGCTGTGCTTAGTGTCTAAGAAACACGTCTGATTGGTGTCTTGTGGAAATTACTCCAACCTAATTATACAGGGCTTTGACTAATCATCGACATAACCGATTTTATGTCGATAGTCGATTTTGAAATTATGCCGTTTTATACATCCCTAGCCATTGTGTTGTTGAAATGTAATTAATATATTCATTATAAATCCTAATAACTCATGATGCACTGTTGTATGTGACAATTATACTTTATTAAAACCACAAAGGTGAAACATGAATTAGAACTGTTGTGCCAGATGATGGCCCAGCAATGCCCTCTTAAAATGTAAAAAAAATGCCCATGAAAAACAACTCCAGGGGTCAAATATTGCCCCTTACTGGAAAGGTTAATATATATCACTCTGGTATGAACGCCAACAGATACATATGTACTCAAGAAAATTTAAAACTTCAACCTAGGGAACATGCCCAGACCCCCCTTGTCAATAAGGGTACACTTTTCTTGGTCAGGTTGTTGTGTGTACCCTGAGAATAAATCCCGCAGGAATGCAATTCTGACATATTTTTCTTGAAGAAGTTTTTATTTCATTTTTATAAAATAGAAAGTAATGGTAATAGATACATGTTAAAAATAACTAATATTACTTTAGAGTGCTTTTAAGTGTCAACCAAGCCCCCAGCCATGACATCTATTTCAAATCTACTGAGTTTGCATGGATGATTTAAAGAGAAATAGAAGACACAAAATACAAACCATTTTATTTGGTTAATTTTCTTTTAGTAAGTTCATTTAGTTAGTTTTATTATCTATAACTTACACTGAACATGGAAAACTACATTTACAGTAATCTCATTCAGGGGAAGGCTACATGTTCAACTTCTTTAGAGAACTCTCTATCGAGCTGAGACACATTTTTCACTGCCTCGTATGACGTGTATGGAAAATATGTGCACAAAAAAAGTGGCAAGAGCAGATGAAAGTGATGTAAAACTGTCTGAAGATGTAAAAATACAATCGAATGCAACATTTACTGATACAATTACTGATTAAAACAGGTGTTTTATACCATTTCCTGTGATTTATACTGCTTGTTGCAGCAATATGAACTTTGCATAAATGGCGGTGGTAGGCTGGGTTTGGTTGACCCTGGTGCCACCTCAAAAAATGTGAAACGGGTGATCCTCTTTGGATACTTTGTTGATTTTATTTTATTTCTGTTAAGGGAATTGTAAAATTAGTGCAATCTTCTGAGTAGCAGGGTAGCGGCTAGTTGTTTACAAATGGTGGCTGTGGACTCTCCTTTCTCAATGCTTTGAGCATCATAGGTTTTTGACCAATCAGGCTGCAGCAACCCCCACAGTCAGTCACAGTCTCTATATGCCCCCAAAGTACCTACTCCAGAATAGGAGCTAAAAATCCCCCAAAACGGTTTCGAGGAACTATAGTTCCTGAGGTGCGAAAGCGACGAAAAGTACTAGTCCCGGGGAAAACTACCTACAACGGGCTTCAGTACCGCCAGTGGGAAAGGGCCTTATACCTACTATATATACACTAGTGGTCAACTGATATGGGTTTTTTAATGTCCGATGCCGATATCCAGAGAGCAGGGTGGCCGATAGAATGCCGTTTAATCACACAATTTAATATAATAAATAACAAACTTTCAAAAAATAAATACAACTCTTTTTAGGACTATATTTACTCACACAAAACATGTAACAACAAAACAAACTGTGATTGGTCATTTATATGCAAGCAGGTGATTCTCGGCACCCTTGCGGCCTTAAGAAATCGACCAAAAGGGAAAATTTGTTGGCCGTAATAATACAGATAATTACAAAATTCAGAATATCGGCCGATTTATCGCCTCTGCGATATATTGGTCATTAACTAATATATACACAACTATAACTTTAAGTGTGGATTAACTACCCAAGTTTATGCTTAGTTCAGCTATGCACTATGAGGATACACTAAAACAATGGGGCAGGATCTGGAGCTGAAGTTAGTCATTGGGATTCATTCCTGTATGCTCTGGTAGACAGCTGAAGCTTGGGATAAAGGAGTTAGAGCCAGAGTCTTGGCTGCCGGATTACGCAAATGAACCTGATTGGGCTTCAGATCACAACACAGGTTCTGAGTCACTCATCTGATGCTGCATCTATAGTCTACTACCTGTTCCATTCAGAGTCACAAATGCTATGAAAAGAGATTGAGTCATTGTTTCCTATTGTCTGTCATGCATTTTAATGGATTTTAAATCAGAGGGCCAGAGATAGCACAGGGCCCAGACCTCCTTTAAAGCCACTCTGTGACACAGAGTCTGTCAGACGAGCCACTGATGGTAGACATAACATTAATCTAGTGAAATTATGAATATGATTTGCAAGGTGAAAGCAGCTAGAATCCCAATACCTTCAGTGTTGCTTCAAGCAGAATGGCAACAATCACACAAACTCTGCAAAAAACAAAACCCACACCACAATGCAGGACAAGTTATGAGTGCCTAGCTTGCCTTAGTGACCACTACAAATAACACTGTGAGCTACTTCTGCTCAAGCCCTAGGAAGTAAACAGACCCTGATTCCTAGTAACAATAAACTACTATGTTCTAACTCACCGTCCCACCCTGTGCACCCTTTCTGCAAAATTGCTTCCTTGGTCTCTTGGTGAGTGGCTTTCTCTGCTGTTCTGACATCATACACAGACAAACACACAGAGAAGGCATTGCTTTCTGTGGGAACACTGGGTCATCTCAGACTGCTGTCTTTCTGCACCCATTATTCCTCTAGGCTAGAACACAACACCACACTTGGTCGTGTCTTCATCAGATAGCAGCCAATATTTAGTCCGAGTTGGCTTTCAAGACATATCCATCACTGAGAATGTCCAACATTTATCAACAACATGAACAACACAGTATTTGGTATCCTGTGAATCATTGGGGTAATTAAGTGAAGGTTATACCATTTCATGGAATTAGCAGGAATGAGACTGATATGTGTAGTAGAGTTTTTTTTTTTTCATTGCTTTTTATATTTTAACAATTTGAGTTAAAAGGTTAATTGATAAATTAACATGAATTTGTGAATTTCTTAGTATATGGCATGTCCTCCTTTTGATTTAATGACAGCATGTACTTGAGCCGGCATGGACTCCACAAGTTGTGCAAAACCTGATAATCCATGTTATCTCAGCATGATTTGAAAACCTTTCCCAAAAAGCATCTTGTGTGCTTCCACTGAAACAAGAAAATCTGACCTTCTGTACGTTATACTGATTTCTGTATTCCAAATTTTTGAAATCCTGAAACAACTTCTATTTACAGGTTTAAATTAGATTTTTGATTCCAGACTTTAATGTGGTCTCAGACACACACACATATATATATATATATATATATATATATATATTTGCATGCATGCATATGTGAATAATACATGATTGTCCATGGGAGCTGACAACAGGCCAGGCTGCAGAATGCAGGCTAGAGTGAACTTGTGCCATGTCAGCATGCTGCTCTGTTCTTTTTCAAGTAAGTTGTATGAAGTGGCATGACGCACTTTGTGGCTGGACTTATTAAGCACTGCATGCTGAGGTGTCAAATCTTTGGACAGGTTTTAAAACAGGAAACATGTATGGGAACTTCTTTCACCCGCATTCTAAACTAACCTGCATGTAGTTCGATCTTGTCTGAACACAGCTAGGAAAAAAAAAAACGTTCAGGTGGAAAATAAGCCATAGACCTAATAATGTAGAAAATCCCTAGGGCAAGAATGTCAAGATTATGTGACAGTTGGTTTTATAAGTTATAAAAAGTGTTGTAACAATTGGTGCATAGGTTTGGCAGTAAACAATGTACTCTCGGCATCCGAAATCACTGTTATTGTGTTATCAAATCTAGAATAAACATGTCATCGTCAGCACGCCACTGGGAAGAACATAATTATAACGAATTATAAGTTTCCCGGACAAATGTTAAGCCTAGTCATACACTTAGTGGAATAAAAAGTAATAAATTCTGACTGACAGGAAGATTAAGTCATTTCGCTTTCCGCAGATGGGAAACACGGCCAAAGACATGTCACTCACTGGAAAGTAAACATCACCTTAACGACAAAAATCTGTAATTACGTTGAATCACAAACAAGAAGTGCTCATGAGTATAGATCTCGTAAACCATGAAGGCACTTGAATGGCCAGTAAACATATGTGCTAAGAAATTTGGATCATATGGTCCAACTAGGGCTGGGCGGTGTGACTGAGCAATATGGCTACAAAAATATCTCTATATTCTTGCCTTTTGACAAGATTCAGTATATATGTAGATATTTATGTACTTGCTCTGAAATGGCTTAAAAGCCACTATTAATGTGTCTTATGCTCTCATATATGAAGGATGCCTTTGGTTTCGCTAGCCTTCCTTGTCAAGCAAGGATTGCAAAACTAATTACGTGATCTTTAAGAAACTTACCGGTAATTGCCAAATAAAAAACCATATTAAAATCATTGAAATATTCTCAATGTTGCACAATTTTATATTGCCAGTAAGATCATCGTGAAGATTTTATGAATAAATGACATACAAAAAATATCTCTCCATTTAAAAAACGTCTATTAAAACGTCTCAGTGCTCTCGTACTTAAAGGTAGCGAGAAGATCAGGAAACAAATTAAGTGTTTTTTAGGAAACCGTAATAGCCTAAAAAATTTATTCAAATCATTGCAATATTCACTACTTTGCCAGTAAGATCATCACTAATCTTACGGGACTGATTTTCCAGCAAAAATTTAGTATTTTAATTTTTATTATTTTTACTGTTACTGCGATATAACATTACTCATAGTGTGATATACAGTGGCAAGAAAAAGTATGTGAACCCTTTGGAATTACCTGCATTTATGTATAAATTTGTCTTAAAATCTGGTTTGATCTTCATCTAGGTTACAATAATGAACAAACAATTTTTTATTTTTTACTAAAAACACAAATTATTGTATTGTTCTTGTACATATCGAATACATCATTCAAATAGTCAGTGTAGGATGGAAAAAGTATGTGAATCCCTTGGATAATGACGTCAACAAAAGCTAATTAGAGTCAGAAGTTGGCAAACCTGGCATGCAATTAATGAAACAAGATTGGAGGTGTGGGGTTTTGCTACTTTGACTTATAAAAAGCACCCAAGAGTTTGCTATTCACAAGAAGCATCTGCTGACGTAGACCATTCCTTGCAAAAAAAAGAGATCTCAGAAGGCCTACGGGCAGTGCGTCACGTTGCGTCAAAAGCAATAGAACCCCATTATAATCAGTGATGCTGTCTACACTGGAAGCGTCCTTTGTGGCACGTCCATCGCACCGACAGTGAACAGGTGTCCCGATCCATTTTGTGCTGCAAGCCCTGGCGCTACTACTGCCAACATCAAAAATAAATGGTTTAGAATGTTCGCGTTGACACGTTCAGTGTAGACAGCCTCAAGCTATTGCGGCGCATAGTGTCAACGGACGCACCAGGTGTAGACAGGATGTTAGATATTCATCTGTCCACAGTTAGACAAATTATCTATAAATGGAGATGATTTAGTACTGTGGTTCCTCTCCCTAGAAGTAGCCATCCAGCCAAGATGACTCAAAGGGCACACCGCAGAATAAGGTGGTAAAAAATAACCCTAAGTTGACAGCTAAAGACTTAAAGGAATCATTGGAACTGGGTAATATATCTGTTCATGAGTCTACTATACATAAAACATTAAACAGGCATGGTGTCCATGGCAGGACATCACGATGGAAGCCGCTGCTTTCCAACAAAAACATTGCTGCGCGCCTGAAGTTTGCCAAAGACCAACTTGGCACTCCACAACGCTACTGGGAAAATGTTTTGTGGACTTAGGTTGAATCGTTTGGGAGGAGTAGAAGCACAACATTTGGTGTAGAAAAAAAAAAAAAAAAAAAAAAAGGTATGAAGAAAACCAGTTAATTCCAAAGGGTTCACATACTTTTTTTTTTGCCACTGTATACCACCCACTTCTAGGCCCAACAGATCCTAGACAACCAAATAAAACAAACCCAATAAACACATAATTAAAAGCTTGGTACTAACGATGCAGGCTGAGCGAGATATTGATGGTCTTCTCCTCCGTGAAGCTTTTGGCATTGAGAAATTTGGCACACTTGAGTTGGGTGGCAGCAGGTGAGTCGCCCATATGGATCCAGCACACGGTCTCCTTGGCGTAGATAAAGTCCATGGCGGTGGTCTGCTTGGTGTTGATGGAGATGGGGTTGGCTCCACTCAAAGACGTGGCTTGAATGTTCTGGGAGTTGGCTATGAGGAGGTATGGATGCCGATCTACGGGGTCTTAAACATGAGAAATCATGGAGGAACCTTGTTATTACAAAAACAAAGGATTGGGCAGAAGAATGAAGAACCACAGTAACCACACCTACTGATGAATGAATTTCCATGACTATTCCAGTCATTCGTGATTACTGGATAAGGAATTTTGGTAACACTTCACAATAAGGTTTTATTTTTTCACATTGTAAATGCATTAAGTAGGGCTTCACAATCATATTTTATCCGCGACCACGGTTTGAGGCCATATAGCAATGCCATGTGCTAAATTATTACAGAAATATATTACTATTGTATATTGCAATATAATGATAAAATAATTTTAAAATGTCTCTTTTAAAGAGTATTCAAGTGCGAACACAACTCTTTCTATTGCCAGTAAAAGCATGGGCAAAACATGACTTAATTTTGTTCAAAAGGAATCACTTACTAGTTTGTAGTTTTAACACCTTGTTCAACATGAGCTACTGTTTAATGTAATTTATTTAATTTTTTTCCCTTTTAGAATTTATATCTAAACTGTGGAAACAGTGTTTTTTTTTTACCCAAACTGTGCAGCCCTATAATAAAAAAAATTCTCAAATGACAGAATAATCACGATTAAAACTGAGCAAAATAATCGTGATTATCATTTTCACCATTATTGTGCAGCCCTAGTATTAGGTATCATAAATAAACAAACATTGCTTACAGCATTTGTCCCTCTTAGTTAATGTTAATTAATGAAAAACAATTGTTTATTATTAGTTCATGTTAGCTGTTATTATATACAACATTTTAAAAATACATTAGTAAATGTCAAAATTAACAAAGTTTTTATAAGTTTTATAGCAACAATTTATTTGGGTGAGTAGGTGATGCTTTGTTGTTGTCGAAATGCTATAGCATTGATGATACAAATGCGATGTGGCCATACGCTCCCCTTACAAAAGTAGTCTGAGTGATCGGATTGACAATGTCACTGTTTCACAGAATGGACATGTCAGGTATACTGAAGATATTCCAAGAAGTCTCTCTGATTTTAGAAAAAATAAATAAATAAATAAATAAATAAAATGCATATACATGCACAAGACTTCTTGGAATATTTTCAGTATGCCTGAAATCACCATTTAGTGAAACGGTGACAAAGTGAGCGCTGTCAATCTAATCACTTAGATTTGGAAGGGGAGCATATGGCCACATCGCATTTGTAGCATCAAAGCTAAAGTGTTCAGACAACAACAAAAGATCACCTATCACCCAAGTAAATTGTCACAATAAAACCTGCCATTAAACCAGTGGCATAGGATTCATTTAAACAGTTGGGGGTGATGGGGGAATGTGTTTCAACCATCACAACAAAATATATGCTTCTCTTTAAAGCTGATGTGTGCATTTTTGTTTTAAGATACTTTATTTTCACCAATATTGTGCAGACCTAGGCATCATAAATAAACAATGAACAATAATAGTTTTCAGCATTTGTTCATCTTATTGTAAATAATTAAAAAACAATTGTTTATTGTTAGTTCATGTTGGCTCATAATGCATTAACTGTTAATATACACAACCTTTTAAAAATGTATTATTAAATCTTAAAATCTACTTTAACCCAGATTAATACTGTAAATGCTGTAAAAGTGTTGTTCATTGTTAGTTCATGTGAACTACTGTAGTTAAATAATATTAAAAAATACAAACTTATTGTAAAGAGTTACCAGAATTTTGTAAAATTTTTATAGAGATTGCACTCACAAAGAGCAACTTATAGCCAATTAAATATTTTAGAAATATTTTTAGAGAGGAGCAAAATGTAGAAATTTTTTGAAAAATGTATATTCAATTTAGAATTTTCCATGACTTTTCTAGGACTCAATTTTAAAGTTTCCAAGGTTTTCCATAACCGTGGGAACCCTGAAAAACAAAGGAGCAGCTTCGAGTGTTTGATTCCTACCGTTCTTGGCCTTGCAGGAGCGGTTGTCTGGCTGAGGCAGGTAGCCCTCCACACAGCTGCAGGTGTAGGAGCCCTCTTTGTTTGTACATGTCTGACTGCAGGTCCCATACACTGCACACTCGTTAAAGTCTGAAGCCAAGAAAACCACACGGTTGGTAAGAGTCAGCCACTACCTCTTCAAAAAGAGATCTTTAATCATGAAGATACGGTACAGTACAGCACCAGAGCTCACCTTTGCATGTCTTCCCATCCTCTCCCACCTCATAGCCATTCCTGCAGTAGCACTTGGGGCCTGACATTGTGACTGAACAATTGGACTGGCAGCCCATGATGGTGCAGTTATGTGCAAACTCTACAACATACAAAACAAAGTAGAGAATAAGACTGTAAATATAGAGTCACCAACTAAGATCAGCACCAGCAGTGGTGGTAGAATACAAATGAAAAACTAAACATAGAACTCCTGAGATTGGAATAGTGGCTGATTATTTCTTATTAATCCCTAATGGAAAACTACCGATAAATCGAGATAGTCTATATCTATATATATTTAAAAGTGTGTTTTGGAACATGATTAACCAGGTCACAACAAGCTTAGTCAACATGGTGTACCAGCTTTAACCAGGTTGACATACATGGTCTACAAGGTCGACCTTGGGCCCACAAAGTAGTTGTCCATCAGATTAGCCACCCAAACCAGCTTGGACCAGAATGGATCAGCTACAAATATTTTACATTTTATGCATATGGCAGACGCTTTTTCCAAAGTGACTTATGGTGCATTCAAGGTATACACTCACTGAACACTTTATTAGGAACACAATGGTCCTAATAAAGTGCCTGACGTGGTCTTCTGCTGTTGTAGCCCATCCGTCTCACAGTTTGACATGTTGTGCATTCCGAGATGCTATTCTGCTCACTACAATTGTACAGAGTGTTTATCTGAGTAACTGTAGCCTTTTTGTCAGCTCAAACCAGTCTGGCCATTCTCCATTGACCTCTCTTATCTAACTGGATGTTTTTTGTTTTTGGCACCTTTCTAAGTAAACTCTAGAGATTGTTGTGTGTGAAAAATCAGAGGAGATCAGCAGTTACAGAAATACTAAAACCAGCCCGTCTGGCACCAACAATCACGCCACGTTGAAATGACTGAGATCACATTTTTTCCCCATTCTGATGGTCGATGTGAACATTAACTGAAGCTCCTGACCCGTATCTGCATGATTTTATGCACTGCACTGCTGCCACACGATTAGCCGATTAGATAATTGCATGAATAAGTAGCTGTACAGGTGTTCCTAATAAAGTGCTAAGTGAGTGTACATTGTATCAGTTTGTGTTCCCTGGGAATCGAACTCATGAGTTTGGCATTACTAACGCCATGCTCTACCAGTTGAGCTACAGGGACTACCAGGTATAAACCATGAGAAACCAGTTACAATCAAAAGTTGTTTTTACCCTGTGTCCTAACCAGACATGACCATCCTTTCCATGTAAATCTGAGTTTATGTTATAACTACTTTCTGCAGGGATATCTGAGAATTATTCTTAGACTATAACAAAGGTTCTAGACAGGTAGAGATGTATTAAAGGTACTCTGGTGTACTGTGGTATTATCGTTAGGCTGAATCAAGTGATGTGCTGTAACTCTTGACTCAAGGGTCTCTGTTTAGTGTGTGCCGATCAGAAAAACATTTGTGGACTTTTATGATGCTTATGCTGGAGATATCAGTGTTGGGGGAAACCGGCTTTTTCATACCTGAATACCTCTGTAAACTTAGTGTTTTGTGTACAGTGAAGAGTGTGGATGAAACAAAGCCTTTATTGCCTTTAGAGGAGACTTTAGGATATCTTGGCAAAATATGAAAGCGCGAGGGGGGGCTTCAAAGCTCAACCAACCAAAACCACACAGGCACAGCACATATGATTAAAAGGTTTGGGTGGAGACACAGATGAGTGAGCTTGGTTTTATACTGTGGGTATTACTGTGCTGCCAAACCCTGTATCACTGTCCACCAAACACTGTGTGAACTCAGACTGCAGTTTCTCTCAAACAAAAAACAAGCCTCCACTTGCCCACCAGATACACACACACACACACACACACACACACACACACACACACACACACACACACAATGAGACCGGTCTCAGAAAGCCACATCCATCACAACAGTCATATTGCTAGATGTCTTAATGTGGGAACGGTTCAAGGATGTGCAAGTCAAAACAGTAATATTTATTGTAGGAGCTCCTTTATAATCCTTTGTCAACTGTAGGGCATTTGTAAGACTCTGTCTAAACCTGGTATTAATACTCACCTCGGTTGATCTGCTCACAAGTGGACATCACTGAATACTGGGGTAAACGGCTCCAATGCGTCTTGGAGATGCACTGTGATCTAATCACTCCATGGAAAGGATGCATATTGCAACAGCACATTTGAAGTGTAAATGCTAATGTGTCATGGTGCATCCTAGTCAAACCACAAAGGACCTCCTGTTATGTAATTATTGGGCCAAAACAAATGTTTTAAACTTTTTTAGCTCGGTACAAATTAAACCACTGTTTTAATGGCAGGTTTTATAGCGACAATTTACTAGGGTGAGTAGGTGATCCTTTTTTGTTGTTGTCTGAATGCTTTAGCTTTGATGCTTCAAATAAGATGTGGCCATATGCTCCGCTTCCGAAAGTAGTCTAAGTGATTGGATCGATGGCGGTCATGTTACCTCACCGTTTCACAGAATGGTGATGTCATGCATACTGAAGATATTCCAAGAAGTCTCACTGATTTTAGAAGAAGAAAAAAAAACATGCATATACATGCACAAGACTTCTTGGAATACCATCAGCATGCCTAACATCACCATTCTTCAAAACAGTGACAAAGTGAGCGCCATCAATCTGATCACTCAGACTACTTTCGGAAGGGGAGCATATGGCCACATCGCATTTGCAGCATCAAAGCTAAAGCATTCAGACAACAACAAAGGATCACCTACTCACCCAAGTAAATTGCCACAATAAAAACTGCCATTAAACTAGTGGCATAGGTTTCATTTGAACATTGAGGGGTGATGGGGGAACATGTCCCCACCATCACAATCACCAAAACAAAATCTACACCACTTTATATGAAGAAACAATTATAAAGGAAGACATTATTAGGTTGATTTCCAATAAAAGTGTAAACACTGCAGCTCTGTGGCTCTTTCAACATTCCTGTTTTTGAGCAACCCATCCAGCCAGACATATCAACATTGACTGAACCAATGGCAGATGAAGGGTGTGTTCAGAATTGTTTTAATGTTTTTTTTTTGCAATTCCGTTTGGTGATACTAATGGCACAGAAATTACACACTTCAGCTTTAAATCTATGCCTGTATTAACCAGTCTATTACAGGCTTTTTCTTTAGCAAAACTGAAAAAGTAAAACAATCATAAAGCACAAAGCAATTCATTTAAACCTTTCTGTAAAAATCTGCCTTCAAAATATAGTTGACCCTCGCCTTAATGTATGCCAGTGTGGTATGATTGTGTTTCCTTGTTTACCCAGCTATAACAAAATTATAATGATAGCGAAAATTTACTTTAGAACATATAGAGGATAGAAATCATCAAAAATAATTCTAATTTGTGATGGTTTCGAACTAGGGACTTCACAGAACATCTTCAGTATGTCTGACTTCAACATTCCGTGATTCACTGATGTTAATTAGAAACTCTACCCTAGAAAACTGATAAAATCATATCAAAAGTGGTCACAGGGGACATGTTTGAGTCATGGTGTAAGTTTTGTAAAAGCATGAGTGACATGTTATACCAGCAATGATGCATAACATTATATATATATATATATATATATATATATATATATATATATATATATAACAATGGAGAGGGAGAGGGAGAGAGAGAAAGAGAGAGAGTGAAGAGGAGACTCTACCACACAACTCACACAAAGACTGTGGCACTGATGGGCACAATGAGGCTTTTGTGGAATGTGTAGAGAGAGGAAGATGTGCAGGCAAAACACTGTGGCCTGAATCAAATCAATTCCCCAAACCAATCCCAGCCTGTGCCAGGCCAAGCTCATACACTGACCTCACATCCACAAACACACCAAAACACTATTCCAAACAGAGCAGAGGGAATTAGGGGTGTGGCATAAAGTATTTCAACTGGCTACCGGCAAAACTGTCATGACACATCATTAAAAAACAATTCACAACGGAAAGAAAAGTGCAGCTATTCCCACAGCCATGCCTTGCCCTATAGGTATGCTGCCTGTAACACTCCAATGTGGTGGGTTACAATGGAATTTAACCCACGTTTTTTTTGGTTTAGTGAGGCAATGACAATTTTTTTTGAAGTAACCTTAAAGGAATAAAGTCTTCTGAAGCATTAAAATAGCTTTGTGTGAGAAACAAACCTAAATTGAAGTCATTATCTACAGAAATGTCAGTTTTCCGCTGTCCGCATCAATTCAAGTAAGGCATGTTTATAAATGGTTTGATGTCATGACATCAAAGCAGCATGACCAAACACCATTGACAATCGCATGTAACAATCAGCCACAACTTGGCAAGTTTGAAAGCTATAGCAGATGGAAAGAAAAGTGAATAATGATTATTGATAATTACAATTAACCCAGTGAAGTGCTGAGAAAAATAAAACAAGAAAGAGTGTGTAAAAAGAAAGAAAGATGGAGAGAAGTAGAAAGAGCTGTATGATTTAATACCACACCACAGAAACGGTCTAAGGCAGCAACTACCAAAACACTGGCAGTCAGACCTAAAATTAGACTTTAACCACACTGCGTGCAAACCACTCAACCTGTTATAACACAGCTATTAACAACAGGTCCAGCCTCTTCAGAAACACATCACTGTGGTCTGACTGAGCATTAGGGCCGAGCAATCAGGTTGCAAAACTGCCTATTTTGGCACTTGTGATTTTCATCAATATTTCAGTTGATGAGTGGGGGGTGACTAGCCAGTGTTGGGAACTAACTAATGAAAAACAGTGATGTTGCTAACTTAATTACATTTTTCAGTAGTGTGAAAGTAGCTCAGCTAGTTTTCAGAATAGCGCAGTTTTCACAACAAAAGCCAATATTTTCCAACTATTTTCTACATCAATGTTTTCATTTCATAGTTGCACATGCAGCTTTAAACAGGCTGAACTGGAAAAAAAAATCAAATGCATTCTCCTAGAATCTCCTCTCAGTCTTTTATTTAAATTTCAGCTGACACTTTTATCCAAAGCAACTTACTGAATGAGGAAGGATACAACATAAGCGATTCATCTTAAGGAGACAGTAACACAAAAAGTGCTGCATCGATTTTGTAGCAAAATACATCTTTAGTTCAGCTGTTTGACTGTTTGTCAATCTTTTCAATCAAGTTATAAAAAAATTGCACTGTCTCAGTAGCGCTCCGCCACTACTGAATCTCCAGCACCACGGCAAGAGAATGATACTCAAGTTGTGATCTTGCAGTCTGAATTCAATGTGATGAGATAAAAAGAATGTGTTCCGCAAAATAACGCAAAAACAACACGTCTTTCTATTGCATTGTGTAGGGGTGAACAATCCATTGAAATAAAATCGAAATTAAGATATGACCTTACGAATATTAAACTGTAAAGGCTGTGATTTAATAAAGCAAACAGTCTGCACGCGCCACTCGCTGCTCTGCGGAGCTCTGTCCTGAGCGAACGTGAGGTGGTTCTGTCTGTGCTTCCTACAGAAATCTCATCTCATGCACAGAATAAAGCATGTGTTGTGTTCAAATGTATTTACAGAACTCTAAATTCACTTTAACTGGCCACTACATGTTACTATACAATTACAAATCAAAAATCTCATAACACCAGGTTTTTTTTTTTGTGGACAGAAGCGGAGAGCATTTTACCATATTGGAATTCACATGCACTTATTCAAAGGCTTTTGTTAACACAACTTCACACAGAAAATTACTGCATTTTTTAAAACAGATCTCATAGCAATGCCGCATACAAATTAAGAAATTAGAGAAATGTTACTTGTATTATAATAATAGGGCTGTTGTTATTAGTTATTATAATACATTTGTAATAAGGGCTCGACATTAACGCTTGTTTTTTATTTCGGCTGGACAAATATCCTGATTAAAACTTCAAAAATGGAAAAATAACCGGCTATATTTTTTATATTGTCTAGGCCTGTGCCACATATTACAAAATTAATATTCTTACTAATAATCCAGAATGCATAACTGTATAATTCGCTAGCAATCGTCTTGTGTGTGTGCTGAACATGCGCATGTTTCGAGAATGCTTGTGGTGATGCGCCTGAACAGTCAAATCCATTTCAATAGTCAAATACACTGCTGTGTATTAAAGGAATGTTCCAGGTCCAAAACAAGTTAAGCTCAATCGACAGCATCAGGGCATAATGTTGATTACCACAAAAATGTAATTTGACTTGTCCCTCCTTTTCTTTAAAAAAAAAATAATTAAAAAATTCAAGGTAACAGTGAGGCACTTACAATGGAAGTGAATGGGGACAATTTTAAGAGTTTAAAGGCAGAAATGTGAAGCTTATAAATTTTTAACAACATTTACATTAATTCTTCTGTTAAAACTTGTGTGTTATTTGAGCTGTAAATTAGTTTAAATCGCCCTTTTTGCAGCTGCTTTAGGGTTTTGGGGTTTACGGCATGGCATCGTCATAGCAACGAAGTTGTAAAATCGGATACAAATTTACACAGAAAAGGTTAGTGAGTGATTTTATCACACTAAAATCATGGTAACATGCATAATGTTTATGTCTTGTGGCTATACTTTTAAAACAGTAAGTATTTAAGTGCCTCACTGTTACCAAGATTTTTTTTTTTTTTTTTTTTTTTTAAAGAAAAGGAGGTTGAAATGTTTTTTTGTGGTAATCATCATTATGCAACATAGTAGTCAGTGAGTAAAGACACACTGACTCCAGCCAGGCTTCCTAAGCAAACAACTGGCCCAGTTGCTAGGGTGGGTACATGGGTTAGCTTCCTCATGGTCACTATACGGTAGTTCTCGCTCTCAATGGAGCACGTGGTGAATTGTGTGTGGATGACGCGGTCAATAGCATGAGCCTCCACACATGCTGAGTCTCTGCGGTCACGTGCTCATCAAGCCAAGTGATAAGATGCATGGGCGAACTGTCTCAGAAGCGGAGGCTACCGAGATTCAACATCCGCCACCCGGATATAGGCGTGTAACTTCGCACCACAAGGAATTAGAGATCATTGGGAATTGGGCATGCCAAATTTGGGAGAAAAGGAGATTTAAAAAAAATTCATTATGCCACAAATGCTGTTGATTGAGCTTAACTTGTATTGAATACTGGTTTATTCAGAAGGCTGCTTGATAACAATGTTTATTTTTACAATTCCATTCGGTGGTGCAGAAATTACTTCAGCTTTAATGTAAATCATTTGAAATTGTCAACTTAATTGATATCCTCAGTGTTTCTGTGACAGATAATAGCAGATGTTTTGGGAAATTATGCCTAAATCTTGCTACATCACCTCACATCCTTATGGGAACCCTCTGAACATTATATTTATGTCTTCAGTTTTTAATCACTGCAGCCTGTCAAATAAAAAAAATGATGGCATTTAATTCAAGTGGTGGAGGAAAATGACCATTAAGCCACTCTGCATAGGCATGCTGAACTGACGCATTGCATGCATTAAAAATGTGAAGCACTTTATGAACTTTCAAATGTGGCGTGTTTGTGTGTAATATTTCTCATGGTTGAGATTTCCCTGTCTGTCTGGCAACAGGCCCCTACATGCTTATGTGTGTATGTGTTTTTGGTAATGACTGGGAAAGCTGTGTGAAAAACTTTCCTCAGACAGTGAGAGAGCACTTGTGTCAGGTCAGGAGTCAGTAAACTCCAGCTTTGGTCTGCGTGTGGAGTGTGATGTGCGGTAATGATGTGAACAAAAATTTGTTTAGAAAGCAGTTTTGGACCATTTTGCAGTATACAAAGTTACACACAAAGACCAACACTGAAGTTTATTGACTCTTAATCCGAGAGAAAAAAAAAGAAAAAAAACATCTAATCGCTCAGTCTGATATAAAAGTGCCCTCAAGATGAACTCAAACAAATACCTAAACCAAAAATGAAAATAACGGCAAACATCTATTTGATTTGAAATAATTAATTCACATTCTGTCATCATTTACTAACACTTATGTCATTCCAAACTTGTATGATTTTCTTCTGTGGAACACCAAAGGTGAAATTTCAATCTGTTCTTCGAACAATGATGGCCTTCAAAACATCGGAGCGATTTATGTTTCTGCTGGTGGGTGCCCTAAAGATGCCCATTAACTATAAAAAATTTTTTATCCTAAATAATAGGAAGGAATATAAGATTGTGCATGATCAGCCTGCTCAATTACATTTGCTGTTATTTTTTCAGGAGGAAAGTTTTGTTCTCCATGAGGCGGTGCGCTTGACTAATTCATTATTCAAGATTTCAATCTGCAGTTAAGTCTCATAAAATCCAATCAATAATTTCTCTGGCTCCAGATCTCCCACGATCCCAAAGTGAGATCCACCAATCAGAGAATTTACTAATTACCAATCGCTTTTTTTTTTTTTTTTGCTGAAAATCAAATGTTTTAATGTTGTTAATTAATATTAGAGCTGTCTGGTTTGGGTTAAGGTGGAGAAATATTTATTAAAAAAAATTTTTTTAAATGCCTATGGTGAAAATGAATGGGAAAAATCTCGTGCTTTTATGTGGGTGTTCGGCCACGGGATCGGCTGTGCTTCAGAGCACTTTGCATTGGCCACTTTTATAATCCTTTTATGGTGCTTTTGAGTCCTTTTTAAGCTTAAAAGCTCCAGCTTAATTTTTTGTAATTTAAATGATAAAAACAACTATAAAATTATAAAAATGTCTCCTTCTGTGTCACAAAGAAAGTCACACGGGTTTTGAACGACATGAGGGAGAGTAAATAATGACAATGTGAACTAATTCTTTCATTTCAAATAGATGTTTGCTGTTATTTTCATTCTCGGTTTAAGCGTTTGTTTGAGTTCATCTTCAGGACACTTTTATATCAGAATTTTTATTTTGGATGAACTATTTCTTTAATCTAAGAAGTACATAGTGGTCCAATCAATACTGCTGATTGGCCTCCCTGTTCTGTCACAATATTATGCAGTAATCGGAGCCAACCTCATCTATCACTGCAGTGAAAACATTGTGAGGCCCTACAGCTGAATAGAGACAAATGGATAAGCCATTGCCCATAATGATAGGCTGTTGCCAGAGCTGAGAGCCAAGCTCAGACAAAGTTGCTTTTCTGCTAATGGCTTCTGCCCATAGCATTGCAAATTTGTATTTAAAAGTGCTAATCGCTCTTGTAAATGCTGCATATTTGCTCACTTGTGTGCACAGAGACTGTGTGAAGTGGTCAGTGAAACATGAGCAAACAGAGAAATAGCCCCCTAATATGAGGCTAACAGAGGAATAACACAAGATAAACATCGGCATCATGGCCTACTTTTCTCTGATCATTAGCACACAGTGTTAGGGAACCTACAAGAGTAGCAAGTAACTAGCCTGGCAAGCTACAGTTTCAATTTAAAGTAGTAAGGCAGCAGTCAAGTTAGCCATATAAAGTAGTTAACTAAACTACAAGCTACAAACAAAAAGTAAATTATTAAATTTAAGTTTAAACGTCTGAGTTTTTAATGTTAAATTAAACGCAATACAGTCATATTATCAGAGCAGTATTCACCTTAGACCAAATACAACTAATGAAACCAAAAACACTTTAATTCAGTTGAAAGTTAATCTAAAACAGTGATAAACAGAAGTTAATATTTATTAAAAAAATTAGCTGTACAGGGACTTCTGGGGACTGTTTTGAGTGATGACTCAAACAAATCGGTGAATCAATTCACTGAAATGAATTATCCAAACCAACTGGTTTGCTTAAACGAATAAGATGGATGCTACACTGCTACGTGTGGTCATGCTACATTGGTACTTGTCAGAGAAATAGCTAATTACTGGAAATGTTACAATATTTTTTGGGCAAAAAAGCATATTTTAGTACAGAAATGTTGTAGACTTTTTACTGGAAGCAGACACACACATATGGCTCACAAATAACACTTCACAAATAACTCATATTGTTAGCCTCACATTTTTTAAATAGTCATACACACAAAAAAATAAAGGTAATTTGACAGTAATGCAACGCTCTGCCTTCCTATAAAAGTCGTAAAAAGACTCTTAAAAGAAAGAAAGAAAGAAAGAAAGAAGACATAAAAGCCAGATTTCCCGCTCTTATCTCTGACTTTCTTGCCAGTAAAATGAGGTCAGAAGTAAAATTGGGAGAGGGTACTCTAGATCTTGAAAATGTTCCTTTCAGGAAGATATTTTCCTCTCAGTTCTGTTGTGAAATAATCCAGTTTAAGGAGTTAAAAACAAACCAAAAAAAAAAAAAAAAAAAAAAAAAAAGTACATTCTAGAATGAGAGCATCTAAGAGCAGTCTGTGTGACCAGAGATGAAAAAAACATAAACAGGAATTTTAGTTTAGACACAATTGAAGTCAAAAGATAACATACACCTTTTTCACAACTCCTGACATTTAATCGTAGAAAACATTACCTGTCTTAGGTCAGTTAGGATCACTACTTTATTTTAAGAATGTAAAATGTCAAAATAATGGTAGAGAGAATGATTTATTTCAGCTTTTATTTCTTTCATCACATTCCCAGTGGGTCAGAAGTTTACATACACTTTGTTAGTATTTGGTAGCATTGCCTTTAAATTGTTTAACTTAGGTCAAACATTTTGGGTAGAATTCCACAAGCTTCTCACAATAAGTTGCTGGAATTTTGGCCCATTCCTCCAGACAGAACTGGTGTAACTGAGTCTGGTTTATAGGCCTCCTTGCCCGCACACGCTTTTTCAGTTCTGCCCACAAATTTTCTATCGGATTGAGGTCAGGGCTTTGTGATGGCCACTCCAAAACCTTGACTTTGTTGTCCTTAAGCCATTTTGCCACAACTTTGGAGGTATGCTTGGGGTCATTGTCCATTTGGAAGACCCATTTGTGACCGAGCTTTAACTTCCTGGTTGATGTCGTGAGATGTTGCTTCAATATATCCACATAATTTTACTTCCTCATGATGCCATCTATTTTGTGAAGTGCACCAGTCCCTCCTGCAGCAAAGCACCCCCACAACATGATGCTGCCACCCCCATGCTTCACGGTTGGGATGGTGTTTTTCGGCTTGCAAGCCTCACCCTTTTTCCAACAAACATAACGATGGTCATTATGGCCAAACAGTTCAATTTTTGTTTCATCAGACCAGAGGACATTTCTCCAAAAAGTAAAATCTTTGTCCCCATGTGCACTTGCAAACTGTAGTCTGGCTTTTTTATGCCGGTTTTGGAGCAGAGGCTTCTTCCTTGCTGAGTAGCCTTTCATGTTATGTTGATATAGGACTCGTTTTACTGTGGATATAGATATTTGTCTACCTGTTTCCTCCAGCATCTTCACAAGGTACTTTGCTGTTGTTCTGGGATTGATTTGCACTTTTCTCACCAAACCACATTCTTCTCTAGGAGACAGAATGTGCCTCCTTCCTGAGCGGTATGATGGCTGCGTGGTCCCACTAATTAACAATTGCTCTCAAGGATGAACCAGACTTGTGGAGGTCCACTTGTGGAGGTCTTGGCTGATTTTTTTGTTCTCCATGATGTCAAGCAAAGAGGCACTGAGTTTGAAGGTAGGCCTTAAAATACATCCACAGGTACACCTCCAATTGACTCCAATTAGCCTATCAGAAGCTAATTGGCTAATTGTCTAAAGGCTTGACATCATTTTCTTAAAGGCTACTTAAAGGCACAGTTAACTTGGTGTATGTAAATTTCTGACCCACTGGAATTGTGATATAGTCAATTAAAAGTTAAACAATCTGTCTGTAAACACTTGTTGGAAAAATTACTCATGTCATGCACAAAGTAGATGTCCTAAATGACTTGCCAAAACTACAGTATGCTAATATGAAAAATGTAGAGTGGTTAAAAAATTGGTTTTCATTTCTTCAACCCAAGTGTATGTAAACTTTTGACTTCAACTGTAAATGTAAAACTAATGTTGCAAATCATCAGCTAACTGTATTATTTTGTTGGCAATAAAAACACAGTCTCCCGTTTTTGGCCGCAGTATAAATTGTGTTAACCTGAATGTGACTTCATCTAAATTCATCTGTATAAAAGGAATTAAAAACATTTATTATACAATTGTTTGTGAACTATCTTTTAAAAAGACGATTTTTAGTGCATATATTCTGTACAACAGCAAAGTACTGACAGAAACTAAGACATGGCTATATCTTCAACCAATGGATCATTTGTTTAGTGCCCTATATGATCACTGTAAGTCTCACGCAATCGACCCACGATTAAAGGGATAGTTCACCTAAAAATAAAATTTCTGTCTTTATTCACTCACCCTTATGTTCCATTCCCATATGACTTTCGTTCCTCCGTGGAACAATATGTTATGGTCAGACAGCCTTAGTCACGACTCACTTTCATTGAATGAAAAAAAAAAGTGAATGTTGAGTAAATGATGATTGAATTTTTATCTTTGGGTGAACTCTCTCTTTTTGACTGTTCCTCACTCAGTTAGTGATTGAATTTGACAAGATGAATCAGTCTAACATTACCATGGCAGATACAGCATATCAGTGGTCAGTAAGAGCAGTTAGCATTCCATCACTGATCTCCTGATCCTGCTCTGCACTCCTGTAAATCACTACATTATTAATACAGCAGCAAGACATATTGCACCGTGATAAAATTCATACAAGCCTCCCTCCTCTGCCGGTCACTCCCCTTGTCAACAGCTCTATGATAATTACTCAGAAAAATAGACTAACAAAATGTGTTTTGAAATTGCCATGGCTGATTTGCTAGCACAATCTCTGCATCTGTTTGGGACAAACAGTGCAATGCTTGTGAAATGGCAAACCTTTCTGTGAGACCAGAAACAAGCAAACATCCAACAGGAAAGGCATGCGAGTATAAGTTTGTGTGTTCCATGCACTTCTGTGTATGCTAGTGGTTCATGTGGAAGGGTGTGTTTACCTCTGGGTTCAAAGTGTTGGCATTTGAGCCGGCGGATAAGTGAAGTGTGTGTACGTGTGTGAGTCTAGGCTCAAAGCGCTGAACAGGGGCCAGGTCAGGAAGGTACATTATTTATAATTTAGCCTTTAAAACCTCAAGCACAGTCTGTCATTGTAACATTCCAGCAGTATGGAAAGATGGCTAGGATAAACCTGAACTGATGTTACTAAGATATATATTTGACCTCACATTCACAATCTAATCACTCTGTTCCAAATGAGATTTAACTGTCCGTTTGATTTTCAGTACTTTAAAGATTTTATAAGCTGTATGAGCACATCTGCATAAGTACATTGGACACAAACAATATGAGTGCTAACTCATGTGGTGAGGCTGACATCAGGGGCAGAAAACAACTTTTCCATTAGGGGGCAATATTTGCATTTCTGGCATTTCTTTCCATTTTTTTCTAACATAATAAAATGATTTTGTGCCATAGTTTTATGCCAAATACTTCAATTGAATCAATTAATTACATTTTAATGAGATACTGTAGGCTGTTACCAATAAAATTAAATCAGCATGAACTAATATTTGTAGGGAAGGGTATTGGCATTGATTTTTCTATTTAATTTGATTCAATTAGATCCCAGTTTTGATTCAATTCTTACATACAGTATTGCCTGACCTCTAAACTGCATAATGTGCATTGTGACAAACACATTCCTGCATATTTTTTTTCTTATTCACAATGTACAAAACTAATATAAAGCAGCAATATGTATTATTGAATTAAAGTTCTATTTAACATACCCAGGTTAATTAACATATTCATATTATTATTATTAAGTAAATTGTAGCATTTTGTTACAAATACTGTATATTTTGTGATTTTTCAGACCTGATTAACTTACTAAATAGGCTATATGCCTCTAGACTCCCAAAAAATCTGCACTAGGGACACCAGGCTGCAAATAATGTTTAGCCAAAATTTAAGTGAAGATTGCGATGTACAGTATGTATTTGTAACTAGAAGTTATTAATAAAACAACAGGAACTAATTTGCAAGAGCATTTTTTGCCCCCTTATTTTACATTTCTGGTGCATTTTTGTCAAGTTCGGTGGAATTTTTGCCCCAAGCTCCAGTTAATTTCCAACCCTGGCTGATATTAACCAGGCCTCTTTAAGAGCCACATTTTTGTGGACAAAACATACTAAGGGTTTCAAACACAGACTTTGACACTGAAGTGAAGCCCACAGATTAAAATAAATGAAATTTCTTTATTTGCTCACCCTCATGCCATTTCAGTGTATGACTTACTTTCTTCTGCTGAAACAAACGAAGATTTTTAGAAGAATATTTCAGCTCTGTAGGTCCATACAATGAAAGAGAATGGTGACCAGAACTCCAAAAGCTCCAAAAAGGAGATAAAGTCAGCATAAAAGTAATCCATAAGACTCCAGAGCAGATCCATGTCTTCTAAAGCGATCCTCTTGGTTTTGGGTGAGAACAGACCAAAAATTTAAATCCTTTTTCACTGTACATCTTGTCATATATATTTCAGTCTGTTCTCACCAAAAACCAACAGGATCACTTCAGAAGACATAGATTACTTTTATGCTGACTTTTTCTCCTTTTTGGAGCTTTTGGAGTTTTGGTCGTCATTCACTTGCATTGTATGGACCTACAGAGCTGAGATATTCTTCTAAAAATCTTCGTTTGTATTCAGCAGAACACCCACCCATAACTGTAGTATGGCAAGCCTAAGTGAAACAGCAGTGTAACTGCAACATCAGGCATGCAATGTGCTTTCATACTTTTTTCTGTTTAGAACCTCAATTCTGCATTGCTACACTGAGCGAGTTTACATGCACGATCTTATACCGATTATGCTTGATAAACGACAACGTGGTGTGGTCATGTAAATGCCTTAAATGGCTTTCCTTTATCGGGGTCATAAACAGGTTTGGCAAAAACAGATCAGCACAGGTATATTTTTGTCCATTATCCCTATTTCTTGTTGCATGTAAACACCTTTCCCGGTGTATCTGGCTTATCCAAAGTGTGCTAGTGTTGTGTGGATGCCTGTTTATGTTTTGATGTAAAGTCTCACGTAAACAGGGTTTTCTTGCAATGTTTGATTTTTTGAATAAGTTGATTTTTGGTTCTTAACAGCATGTAAACATGCTCGTTGAGTATTTCTTTAAATAACGGCCATAAATTATAAAATAGTTATGGAGTGGGCCATTGAGAACTATTACAAACATGATCATCATGATGAAATGGGAGAACACGTTAACATCAAAATGATAATGAATCTACATCGAATAGAACCGAAAAGGCAAAGTATATCTATAAATTGCTTAAATCGGCAAACTCCACACTCAGGACACGTCTACACGAATACGTTAACTTTTGAAAATGCATTGATTACACTTACGCCTTTAATCCACACTAGAACGACAGTTCGAAATGCTCTGCATTACCACATACTTTGGAAAACAATGACGTTAGAAAACTGAATTTTCAAAATAAAACTGATTATTGTGGATGTGGCCTAATTACCAAACTACAGAATCTACACTATAAGATTTAAAGCAATGTTTCTCTGTTTCAGTGTTGGCTTTGTTACTTTGTAGAGCAAAATAGGTGAGTAGTTCACTCCATTATTTTGTTTATTCATCAAACACCTATATTGCAAAAAATAGCGTTAATAAACAGGTTTACAGAGCATCTCATTGTATTTTCTGCTGAATATTAGGCTTGCCAGCAAAACACAACTTGTAGCTACGCTTCTACGCAGCACCGCGCTGCTTACAGGGCAGTGTGAATGCTGTTACTTGTTCATTAGAGTGGCAAAACAAATATGTGCTGCTTATTTTTGTAGTGTAAAGTAGGCCTGCAAAGTATATCATGTGAATAGTCTCAAAATTGTGATCAGACTGAATTCTGCGGGACAGGATGTGTCTGCAAATGTGTTACCTCGACAGTGCGGTCCCTCGTCACGCCCATCTGTGCAATCTGGGACGCCGTCACACAGCTTGCTCAGGTGAATGCACACATCTGTTCCTCGACACTCAAACTCATTGGGAGGGCACTGTGACACCTGGGTGTGATGGCCTGTAAACAAACACAGCAGACAAACACAAGTTAACACATTTCAACGATACACAAAGAAATGCAGTTCCAGTCAACTCTTTCAAACTTCTTTCAGCTAGTCTAACAAGTCATGTTTGTCTTTTAGAACCTTAACAAGGTAAGCAACTGAGTGATCCCACTCATGATAACTTGCACACTTCAATGACAACAGATTGAGAATTCTGCAGCAAAGTGGCTGTGTAGGTGGTTTCGAGACATCTGTTGGAGTTTCAAATTCTTTTAAAACTTTAAACTGTGTTTAAAGTTCTAAGCCCCTTTTTCAACAGTTTTTCAACAAAACACAGGCTGAGACAGCAATGCTGCTGATGTCTACAAAATGACACATTAATTACAGAGTACCCAATTCTTGCAAATACTTTAGCCTAATGAAAATACTTTTCGAATTCCTGTACTGTTAGCAATTAACAGGTTTCCCACACCAGAAGATCAATGAATTACCAAAACGTTTCCAATCATTCATGATCGCCGATTAATAATTTTTAAAAATGATTACAGATATTGCATGCACAAAAGAACAATTTCTTGCAAATGAAAAATGAAATTTTCACTATTGTAATTCCAGGACTTTTTAACATTTTATTAATTTCCATGATTTTTCCAGGCCTGGAAATCATGATTTTAAAATTCCATATTTCCAGAATTAACATGGTCACTGTATCCCTGATTGTATTAGTAACAGGCTTGTTTTACATATGTATCTTAACCTATGTGCTTGCACATTTCCAGTCTCAGTAACATATTTCATATGTTAGGAGAGGAAAAGGTCTGTCAGGCCAAACGTAAGAGTTGGGGGGGGGGTGTTGGGGGAGTCAACTGCAGGGCATTGTCATTGGCCTGCTCCATTCACTCTCAACGCAGCCTACACTACAAAGCAAATGTATTGTCTTGGATATTTCTCGGATATAGGAAAGCACAAGGCCCCAATGGTGTTTCACCCACTTGTCTAAAATCCTGTGCTGACCAGCTGGCCCCCATCTTCACACAGATCATCAACAGATCACAGTGTGAAGTTCCCTGCTGCTTCAAACACTCCACCATCATCCCCACCCCAAAGAAACCCAAAATCACAGGATTTAATACGATACATTTTATTAATCCCCACAGGAGAAATTCAATCCGACACAGTAGTACATAATAGTAATACATATACATAATAAATAAATAAATATACATGAACACACGCTTTAAACACAGTGTAAAAAAGAAAACACACGCATACATAACAAAATGAAAAATTAAAACGTTTAACACTTAATCAATAGAGTGACTACAGACCCATTACTCTGACATCTGTGGTCATGAAGTCATTTGAGAGACTGGTGTTGGCCCACCTGAACGACATTACTGAACCCTTTCTGGATCCCCTGCAGTTTTCTTATCGAGCAAACAGGTCTGTGGAGGATGCAGTCAATATGGGAACACATTACATACTTCAACATCTAGACAGACCAGGGACTTATGCATGGATACTATTTGTTGACTTCAGTTCAGCTTTTAACACCAACAACCCCGCTCTCCTATGGACTAAATTAACCCAGCTCTCTGTTCCTGCCTCTATCTATCAATGGATCACCAGCATTCTGACAGACAGTTAGCAGCTACTGAGAATGGGGAAATTCACCTCCAGCAAATGTACAATCAGCACTGGCACCCCCCAGGGATGTGTGCTCTCCCCACTACTCTTCTCCCTCTACACAAACGACTGCACTGCCAAGGACTCCTCTGTCAAGCTCCTGAAGTTTGCAGATGACACTTCTGTCATCGGCCTCATCCAAGATGATGATGAGTCTGCATACAGAAGGGAGGTTGAACAGCTGGCCATCTGGTGCAGTCAAAACAACCTGGAGCTGAACACGCTTAAAAAAGTGGAGATGATAGTGGATTTAGGAGGAACACCACAGCATTAACCCTGCTCACCATTCTGAACAGCACTGTGGCTGAAGTGGAGTCATTCAGGTCCCTGGGCACTACCATATCACAGGACCTGAAGTGGGAGACCCACATAGGCTCAATTTTGAAAAAGGCCCAGCAGAGGTTGTACTTCCTTCACCAGCTGAGGATGTTCAACCTGCCACAGACGCTGCTGATACAGTTCTACTCAGCAGTCACTGAGTATGTCCTCTGCACTTCTTTAACTGTCTGGTTTGTTTCAGCTACAAAGTCAGACATCAGAAGACTTCAAAGGATAGTTTGGACAGGTTAGTGCTGAGAGGATTACTGGCGCTCCCCAACCCACCCTGCTAGAACTGTACACATCCAGAGTGACGAAAAGGGCTGGTAAAATCACTCGACCCCATTCACCCAGCACAATTCGTTTTCGAACTGTTGCGCTCTGGCCAGCACTACAGAGCACTGAGCACCAGAACAGCTAGGCACAGGAACAGTTTTTTCCCCTCAGGCCATCCACCTCATGAACAGATAAAAACTGCCCCCCAAATACTTTCCTTTTGTCAATACAACCATGTGCAATATTCAGTCCGTCCGTTCCTACTTATATCCATATTTCACTTATATTCTTTAACTTATCCTACCTCTTCTTAAATACATCACCTGCACATAACAGTATATCTGTATATAAAATAATCTGCTCTATTTTATATTTCTCTTTTTATTTATCTGTTATATCTTTTTTTATGTCACTATATGTATCTATGTTCAAATGTATATTTGTAGATATGTATATATGGTTGCATTCCCTTTGCACTGGAAGCTTCTGTCACCATGACAAATTCCTTGTGTAAGCATATTTGGCAATAAAGCGCATTCTGATTCTGATATTTTTCTTCCTTCCACGTCCTCTTTCTCTCTTCCCCTCCACCTCTACTCATAACATCTGCTGACCCATTTTAGGAAAACACAAGAAAAGGAAAGGGGGAGGGTGAAGATTAACTCCCAAGTAGGAGAGAAGCACTGTAGATTTAGCCAGGTTAACGGCACACACATTGCACCACAGAGCTTCTTCTGAAGGTCCATTAGGTTTCTCAGCTGTTTATGCTGTGTATTTTTGAGTATGACCTTCTGGGATGGAAGTGAAAGGGTCAACATGTTTATCTGGCTCATTAAAGCTTAGCAAAATCAGACAGGAAAAATGTGGGAGGCCTCCAAAGATTTAATTTCATACCACGGTCAACACTGAGTTTAAATTACAGCTCAAATTGTGTTCTCATGTAATGTGGACAGTTTAGAAAATTATGCAAATGCAGAAAAAAGCCTGTATGACAACATAATGAGTAGAACTGTTAAAGACGCATTAAACTCCCATGATATGACATTTCTGAGTGAAACAATGTGAATACTGGAAACAATTTGGGTTGGATCTTGGTTTTATCAATCAGGATTTTATTGGATGATGAAAACTGAGTGGATATTGGTTACTTATCCCCCACCCACATGGGAGTCTTTGTTACATCAGCAGAAAAGTAATTTCAGGGACAAAAGACAGTTATAAGATATGGATGAAAGATTATGAAAACAAACATTGTTTCTCTCTTTAGAATAACTTGTACTGATGAATTGTGCAGACCAGGGACATTTATTAAGAAAGTAAAAAGGGTACATTTACTAACCCAATAGCAAAATAACTGATAGTTAACCAATTGGAGCAACTATGGTGCATGTCACAGAAGCAGTATGGAGCACATGGTACAGTGATTTTTACATATGTGCTGGGCCCTACATAAAATCATCTCAAGTCAACACTCAACAGCACAATGACAAGTGATGGTTTCCTTAACACCCACATTCACTTGATCAAATGGAGCTCTTCTGATCTCAGAACAGCCCCCATCTTTCCAAACTTGGCTCTGTTTAATTTCAGCTGTTCCACTAAATCCATGGTGGAACACAGTGTTACACCAACATTGCTTTTAATCTCATATTTATAATGGTTCTGAATCGTGACACATGACAGCTCCCATCTATCAGCTGTGAGGAAGTGCATCAATTTAATTATATATATATATATATATATATATATATATATATATATATATATATATATATATATATATGTGAAAAAATGAAGAGACCACTGCGAAATTATCATTTATCTGGATTTACTATTTATAGGTATGTGTTCGAATAAAATGAAAAATGTTGTTTTATTCTATAAAGTACTGACAACATTTCTCCCAAATTCCAAATAAAAATATTGTCATTTAGAGCATTTATTTGCAGAAAATGACAACTGATCAAAACAACAAAAAAGATGCAGTGTTTTCAGTCCTTGAATAATGCAAAGAAAACAAGTTCATATTCATTTTTAAACAACACAATACTGATGTTTAAATTAGGAAGATTTCAGAGATCAATATTTGGTGCAATAACCCTGATTTTCAATCACAAGACACTGTGGCTTGAAGGCCTCTATATGTCTCCGTCTAACCATTAGTCCACCAGGTGGAGGATCGGTAATAACCTGGGGGTGCTTCAGCAAGGCTGGAATCAGGCAGATTCATCTTTGTGAAGGACGCAGTAATCAAGCCACGTACAAGGTTATGCAGGAAGAAAACTTGCTTCCTTCTGCTCTGACAATGTTCTGACATTTGTGTGGCAGCAGTGCAATGCATAAAATCATGCAGATACAGGTCAGGAGCTTCAGTTAATGTTCACATCAACCATCAGATTGGGGAAAAATGTGATCTCAGTGATTCTGACCATGGTATGATTGTTGGTGCCATATAGGCTGGTGTGAGTATTTCTGTAACTTCTGATCTCCTGGGATTTTGCGATCAACAGTCTCTAGAGTTTTCTCAGAAAGGCCCAAAAAACTAAAAAACATCCAGTGAGCGGCAATTCTGCAGATGGAAATGCCTTGTTGATGAGAAAGGTCAATGGAGAATGGCCAGACTGGTTCGAGCTGACAGAAAGGCTGTGGTAACTCAGATAACCACTCTGTACAATTGTAGTGAGCAGAATAGTATCTCAGAATGCACAACATATCAAACATTGAGGCGAATGGGCTACAACAGTAGAACACGACGTCAGGTTGCACTTCTGTCACCCAAGAACAGAAAGCTGAGGCTGCAGTGGGAACAGGCTCACCAAAATTGGACAGTTAAAGACTAGAAAAACATAGCCTGGCCTGCAATAATTTTGCAAAAACGTGAATAATAAAAAATAAAAAATAAAATAGCAAATACAAATTTTTGCACTATGTATTTGCAGTAATAAAGCAATATTTTGACATTTTTTAATGCACTTTTTTGGTCGACTTCAGTACCAAAAATAGGTGGTAGGAGTGGTGATTATTTTTTGTGAATCAGTTCAAACTGTCCTGTCCTGTCTAAACTAATTCAACTATTTATTTGCATCATCACTCAATGTTCACAAAAAGTCTCTATGAAATGATTGTTCCTCTTATTGAGAGAAAAAATGCTTTTAAGCCATTTATGATTACATAAATCTATAACATGTTCTTTTTTTTTCTTTTTTTTTTTTTACTATACAGCCAAGCTCTCAGATATATATTTTGAATTGAAATATGGAGAAGAAAAAAAAGGCTATTGTGGATAACTACATGCTCTGTGGTTTCTCTGACCCTCTCAGTGCAGGTGCATTAGGCTACACTTAAGCTTTGTGATCCTTCTTTCAGGGTTTGGGGGTGCTGGCAGAGTAACAATTCAAGCACAGCCTAAATCCAGCTCTTGAAGTTTAACAGACACCCCTATCCATTCACTGCTGCACTTTTACAACACCAATCTAAATGGTTCGGTGACTAGTGTTAAGAAGAAGCTGATCAGAACAAAAGTGGAATAAACTGTTTAACTAATCCTGATTCTGGTCAAACTGGACTACTAAATACTAAATATAGGAATGAAAAATATGTGTGTAAAATAATTTATGTTCCAATAATGTTAAATTCTTTATTTTCTTCCAGCTAAATATAGTGAGGCAACTATAAGCAAGCCATTGGTAGGTTGATTTTCCCCTGAAAAATTGTAAACACTGACTCCAAACATTACTCTGTTTATCTGAGCATCCTGAACTAGCCTGACACAGCAACATTGGCTCAACCAATAGCATGAGTTTGGGGTGGGATCTGTTTGTCCAACCAGTGTTAGACAGGGGAGTGTTCCAAACTCTGTTTGGCGATTCGTGCCACAAAAATTACACACTTCACCTTTAAAATAAATGTAGGGTCCCCAGAGTGTGGTGAAACAAATGGAAAACACCAAAAAGGGGTGATGTTAGTACACAAAATGCAGTTTTGCACAGGAGGAAAGAGTGAGAAACAGACAGATGTTCAGAATCTGTGAGTGTGTGTGTGAGTGAACTGAGGACAGAGCTCTGTGATCTTAGAGTGAACTGGGAAGTTGTTGGCCGTTTTTTAACAGCAACTCTCTCATTCAGGCGACGACTGCTTCCTTCCTGCCCTGCTACCGACACCCTGAAACACATGCACTAAAAACAACAGGGAGAGTGTGGGGAAATACAACAAAACCAAGGAGGGACAAAGGGAGAACGTATGCACCACATGTCTGACAGCTAATCAGATCTATGAAATGTATCAAGAAAAATAAAGGCTAGGGGGGCCTGGGTAGCTCTGCGGGTACTGACGCTGACTACCATCCCCGGAGTCACGAGTTCGAATCCAGGGCGTGCTGAGTGACTCCAGCCAGGTCTTCTAAGCAACCAAATTGGTCCGGTTGCTAAGGAGGGTAGAGTCACATGGGGTAACCTCTTCGTGGTCACTATAATGTGTTGTTCTCGCTCTCGGCGGGGCGTGTGGCAAGTTGTGCGCGGATGCCGTGGAGAACAGCGTGGGCCTCCACATGCGCTACGTCTCCGCGGTTATGCACTCAACAAGCCACGTGATAAGATGCGCGGACTGACGGTCTCAGATGCAGAGGCAACTGAGATTCGTCCTCCGCCACCCGGATTGAGGCGAGTCACTATGCCACCACGAGGACTTAGGGCGCATTGAGAATTGGGCATTCCAAATTGGGGATAAAAAAATAAAAATAAAGGCTAATTTTAAACATTTTAAAAACACATCTGGATGTACACCATGACTGCTGTTGAAAAATCATAGATTGACATGCAAATAAAAGAGGGAAGTGCTAAACGAGATTTCACTCCTATGTACTTCACTACTATCACTGTACAACCTTTTCAGTGAGTAACAAAAATCAAAGAAAGAAGGCCAATGTTGATGGAGGATAAAATATAAACCCTTTTTGTTGTTGTTGCAACAACCATTTTTGTTCATTATACAGTTTACAGAGGCATTCCGATGGCTGGGAATTGCAGCTTTGAGTTAACCAGGACTTGCTGTCAAGATGAGCTCTACTTAAGCACTTGAGAGAAGCCACAGGGAGTCTAAATACTATGTGAGCAGTTTGTATATGTGTCTAAACTCAGCTAAGCCTACCCCTTACCGTTAGTTATATAATGACCTCCCAATTGGCTTCCCTGTTGTGCTTTTGTTAATTGTGTGTGTTAGAGGCACCATTTCCTTCCCCCCACTGAAGGGGTCTGTCTCATTCATGCTGCTTTCAGCTCTGATGAACACACCCAGCATACTGACAGGCCCCTAATAATGCCTGCCTGCACCGGCCCCAGCGGTACTATCTAAAAGTCCTTTGCTCTGTGCATATTGCAAGCTTTTATCACGTCATGTAAAATAAACGCTACAAGATTCAAGATACATGCATTCAATGTGTTTAAACACAAACAATTATAATCTTTCATATCTTTATTGAACACATCCCATTAAACATTCACATTGCTGTGGAAAATGTAAGTGAACCCTTGGATTTAATAACTGGTAGATCCTCCTTTGGCAGCAATAACCTCATCCAAGTGTTTCCGCTATCTGGGAATTAGACCTGCACAACGTTCAGAAGGAATTTTGGACCATTCTTCCTTGCAGAACTGCTTCAGCTTAGTCATATTCTTACGATGTCTGGTGTGAACAGCTCTCTTGAGGTCATTCCACAGCATCTTTATTGGTTAAGGTCTGGCTCTGACTGGGCCACTCAAAAACGTGGATTTTCTTTTTTTTTTTTTTTAAGCCATTCTGTAGTGGATTTACTTCAATGTTTAGGGTCATTGTCCTTCTGCATCACCCAACTTCTACTGAGCTTCAGCTGGCACACAGCCACCCTGAAATTATCCTGTAGGATATCTTGGTATACTTGGGAATTAATTTTTCCCTCAATGATGGCAAGCGGTCCAGGCTCCGAAGCAGCCACAAATCATGATGATCCCTCCACCGTATTTCACCGTTGGAATTGTGTTTTCATGTTGGTATGCAGTGCCCTTTTTACGCCATACGTAGTGCTGCGTATTCTTCCCAAACATTTCAACCTTAGTTTCATCAGTCCACAAAACATTTTCCCAGTAGTGTTGTGGAGTGTCAAGGTGGTCTCTGGCAAACTTCAGGCATGAAGCAATGTTCCTGTTGGAAAGCAGTGGCTTCCTTCATGGTGTCCTGCCTTGGACACCATGGCTGTTTAATGTTTTCCATATAGTAGACTCATGAACAGAGATGTTAACTAGTTCCAATGATTCCTTCAAGTCTTTAGCTGTCACTCTAGGTTTTTTTTTTTTTTTTTTTTTTTAATCTCATTGAGCAATCTACGGTGTGCCTTTTGAGCCATCATGGCTGGACGGCCCCTTCTAGAGAGAGTAACAACAGTACTAAATCATCTTCAAATAGAAAATTTGTACATTAACTGTGGACAGATGAATATCTAAGCTCTTTGAGATAAGTTTGAAACCCTTTCCAGCTTCATGCAAAGCAACAATTCTTGATCGTAGGTCTTCTGAGATCTCTTTTTTGCGAGGCACTGTCCAAGTCAGCAGATGTTTCTTGTGAATAGCAAGCTCAAAATTTGAGTGCTTTTTATAAGTCAAAGTAGCTCTAACCCACACCTCCAATCTTGTTTTATTAAGTGGACGCCTGGTTTGCCAACTCCTGACTCTAATTAGCTTTTGTTGACATCATTAGCCTAGGTGTTCACATACTTTTTCCAATCTACACTGTGAATGTTTGAATAATGTATTCAATATGTACAAGAACAATACAAAAATGTGTGTGTTATTAGTTAAAACATATTGTGTTTGTTCAATATTGTAACTTAGATCAAACCAGATTTTAAGACAAATTTATACATAAGCGCAGGTAATTCCAAAGGGTTCACATACTTTTTCTTGCCACTGTACATAAATCATAGCTTAAAGTGATAGTTAAGAAAAATGCTAAATTCTGTCATCATTTGGGCCAATTACGATTACAATTTAAAAATGACAATTTTGACAACTTCACAGCTCAAGTAATACACACGTTTTAACAGAAGACTTAATGTAGGTGCTTTAAGTTGTATTGAACATGGAATGTTCCTTTAAAAATCTAAATTATTTATTACTCAGTAACCATTGCTTCTTGGGCTCCCTGCTCACTAGAGAGCTTGAGGGCAGAACAATCTCTAAAATCCAAATTGGTCTTTAAATGTAATGACCTTGACCTGTCACAGCAAAGTCTTTTTTTTACACTTAATTTTATGTGGTCTTTGATAAGCTAATCCAAGGTCAGCAATGATGCACTATTAACCCAGTGTCCTTGCAAACATTCTGTTCAGTGTTCCCAATAAAAGCAGAAGTGTTTTTTTTTTTTTTAACACATTGGCAGATTGACTACCCACACCAAGGACTGAATGAGCCAATGACAGCTCTGTAACATCCAGTCTGTAAAATCAGACAAATGTGTGAGGCGACGCCCAATTTGCAGCCGCACAAATGTGCTGGACTGAAATGCCCTTAAACTGCGCCCACGAGGTAGCCATGCCTCTGGTAGAATGAGCTCTCAACCCCTCCGGAGGTCGCAAACCCAGACTATTATAACTTATTATAACATATCCTACCTCTTCTGCCATTACATTCCCTTGCACTATCTGTATATAACAGATTTGTTTTTATACATACATACACACACATATATATAATTTTTTGTCTTATTGTGTATTTCTATATGTACTTACATTTTCTATTCACTTTTTATTTGTATTAAAACAGTTTATTATATGTCTTGTTTTGACAAATTCATTGTATGTGTAAGCATACTTGGCAATAAAGTTCATTCTGATTCTTATAATATAATAGCTTCCACTACCCAATGAGACAGGCGCTGTCGTGATATGGGTCTGCCTTTACGAGAACCAGCCCAAGAAACAAAAAGCTGATTACTCTTCCTCAATGCCTTAGTTCTCTCCATGTACAAACAGAGAATTAACTGGACACAGACAATTAAGCCGCTCGGCAGAGGGTGAAAAGCCAGCAAATCCACCGGCTTACAGCTGAGCCCGGAGTCGCTCACCTTAGGCACAAAGGTTGGATTCGTTTTAAGAGACACTCTCGACAAATCCACCGCAAAGCGCATACAAGGGTGATGTACCGACAAAGCATGGAGTTCACTAACTCGCTTCGCGGTCGTCAGAGCCAGTGACAAAGCTGCCTTTAGCGAAAGGAGCTTCAATTCCATACTTTCAACTGGCTCAAAGGGAGGCTGAGAAAGCACGTTCATAACCACGGACAGATCCCATGACGGAACTAGCGGTTTTGACACCCTGTTCAAATACCAAGCGTCTCTCATAAACCTGCAAACAAGTGGGTGTTGACCTATTGTACTCGAGTCAATTCCCACATGACAGGCCGATATGGCAGCGAGATGAACCTTGATGGTAGAAAAGGCCCTGCCTTTATCCAAAAGTTCCTTAAGAAAACACAAAACGTCTGCCACCGAACAAATTCGAACAACGTGTCTGTGTGCACACCACTGCTCAAACACTCCATGTCCGATTGTACGTGGAGCGCGTTGAGGCAGCCCTCGTGCTCTGAATCATTTCAATCACCCTCGGGGGTAAATCTGTGACACTCAAATTTAGCCTCTCACAGGCCAAGCCCAAAGAGCTACTTGGTCCAGGTCAGCACCACACTTAGCTCTTTTGCACAGCAAATTGGCTATTTCTTCCTCCAAAATCTGAGCTGTTGACATTAACACCTTGTTGAAGAGAGGTGGTTTTACAGTGAATTGTAGGCGATAACCCCATTCTATTGTAGATAAAACCCAGGAATGGACTGCGCATGTGTGCCAACTTTCTGCGTGAGCAGAGAGGGGCCCGCTGTAGCTCTCACTCACCGATGGAGCTGGGTATTGGAGCTCTAAATTGGACATTATTTGGGAGATTTTTGTGTTTATTTTCACATACTGTTGTGCCATGGTCTGGGTCCTGCATCCAGAATGCCCACCTCTAAAATGGGTTGGGAACCCAGAACGAGAAGGCTACGGAGCTCGAGCAGTGACTTTTCGGGGAAGGCAAGTTTCAAACGCCTCCCCATCTTTCTTTCTTGAATTGCACTGCTGCCGCATCGTAAAAACCGTAGCCCCCGAAAGGGCTTTTGGTTCCACCGGGGCATCCAGGACCCATGCTGCGGCCACAGCTCTAGACAGCTCTAGACGTGCGCAGGTTGAGATCCGCAATAACACAAATCTCCTCCCACAATGCTGCGTCCAGCACCCCGGCATAAATTTTCTGCCCCATCTCCTCCACCAGCTCGGCCTGATAGGCTGTGAGGAGCAAGGTGGCATTAAGAGCCCTTATGGCTAAGGCTGAAGATCAGTAGATCTTCTGATAAATGGAGGCCGACTTGAAGCCGCAATGAAGGGGGAGTGGACGAAAAGGCTGCCCGATGTTGCCTCGACCGGAGGGGAGCTGGACATCCATAGATCATCCATCCCATGCACATCCAGCCTAGAGAAACATTTAACAGGCACTCTGTGAGAAAACGGCATCTCCACGACGCACGCTGGGATGGCAGGAATCAATTATTTTACCGGGGCAGCAAGAGTCAGCAGCCATTCACTGTCATACAGGTCTCCTTCTGCACCCTGGCTCACCTGCTGTGACGGCCAGTCAATGGAGAGTTTGGCTGCCACCCATCTACACATTTCAACCAGGTCCAGCTCTCTCTGGACAGGAGAGGGGGACGCGTCCCTCACGCTGCCCAGCCGAGAACGAGCAGGGAGAGTAGCACCATCCTCATCCTCCTTGCCATTGTCCACTAAAAGGATCCCTATTATTCGACGCTGCGACCCGCACCCTCCTTTCCAAAACTCACCGAACAAACCGGGTACAGTGCGGGCAACACTCAGGATTAGCGAGTGCAGCCTGCGCATGTCTGACCCCAAGACAGGCGATACAGAGTGGGTGGGAATCCTTTGGCGAGATCATAGATCCACACGCGCACGGACGGTAGGGATCCTTCCACTTCGCTCCACTGCTCGGTGAGCTCGCAGTCGCTATTACAGAAATCTGAGCTCAAGAACACAGAGCCAGTCCACCACAACGTGCCACTCGATTCTGTGTTAATCCCCGGATCTCTCCTTATTAGGGCTGAAACAATTAGTCGACATTATCGACAATGTCTACAATAAAAAATTGTCTACAAATATTTTCGTTGTCGAATAGTCGTTTGATGTCAATTAACGTAACATGAGATCATATGAAACTCTAATGATGATGCGGGAGAGCAGTACTGCAGCTGAGGAGAGGAAGAAAACACAGCTCACAGTCCAGATGCACTCTAAACTTTCCAAATAGCTTCAGGTGATGTAGATCGCAAAGTATGAGGGAATTATACAAAAATACAAAAAAAGTAAAAACTAAATACCCCATAATTTACTGCAACAAAATACATTTTTGATGTTTTTGTTTTGGCTTATTTTCCAATATAAATATCTGAAACTCCTTCAAAACAATGTACATTTAGCTATACTGCAGAAGAAAAAATTGTTATCTGAGAATGTTGAATATAATATTAAAAATACAAATATTTTAAAATATCTAAAAATCCTTTAAAAAAGATGCATTCACCTGAGAAGCAGCATATAAGACATTTAGACTTGCTTTTAGAGAATCTAAATATATAGATCTTGAATATGAGTAATATGGAAAACAAGACAAAAAAAACTTGATAACAATAGGATTATTTTGCAGTGAATTTTTTACTGAATCAAACTTAATAAACTGTTTTTCCTTAAATTCAGTGAATGTCATTTAGAGGTATTTTTAAAAGATGATTTTGTCTGCTTTATTGTTAGCGAGTTTAATACATACAAGTCAGGGCACAAGCTGAATACTCGTTTAAGAGCTAATGATTAATCGTTGCAATAATCGCCCGAATAGTCGAATAATTGTTCAAATAATCATTAGATTAGTCAATTATCAAACTAATCATTAGTTTCAGCCCTACTCCTTACTGTGATAAGACCAGCCAATCTGCCACACCATCACAAAATGCAGGAGAGGGTAGAAGCTATAACAGCTTTCAACTCTACCGAAAAAATATGTAAACCCAACTTGAGGTGCTGGTTTACACCCGGAGAAACAATATCGACACAACAGAAAAGTATATTCACTTCGACAGTGAATATATTCGCAAAAGAAAAAAAAAGCTGCCTCTGCGACGTTCCTGAACGGCACGTCTAACGAACTGTTTAGCAACCACTCCTTGCGAATCCTGCTGAGGATAGCTTAAAATAATCATCATGGGGAAGAGAACGAGAATGAGAAGAGACCTGTGGTGGTGTCTTATATAGGGAGGTGGAGCTCCCTTATCACTGCTGTGATTGGTCTGTCAGCTGACAGACGTGGTGTCACTGCTTCTAGTATCAGATACGCCTGAGGCGAATTCCCATAGTGAGATACCGAACGAATGTTAGAAAGAGAACACCTCTGATCTCAGTTTTTACCATGCATGATACTCATTATCCCCATTAGCTACCAACATGGTACTCAACAGACCATCTAAACCATATTTCTTACTTTATTCCAGGACTTCCATTCATTCACATATTCCAATGTTACACTCTTGTACCTTTGATCTCAAACTCATTCATGAACTTCACCTCTCTCTCTCACTCTCTCACCTTCCCTCTCCCTATATCATCTGGTGTTTATGCTGAGGTGTGACATACAGAGAGAAGCGAGAAAGCCTTGATTGGTACCGATTCTCCAAATCACAACTTGTTCATGTTCATGTGGCCAGGATATACAGGCACACAGCTTATCACACTGCATACTAACTCTGTGTGTGTTAGGGATGGGTCAGGATGGTCGACTAGTCACTGATTTGTGAGATTGACTAGTTGTGTAGTTTTTGTGAATGCCCTAGAAATGCATCTGATTGGAGTGTGATGGACATGACACTAAATCAAACATATATGGCTTCCTTAAGAACGAATAGTCAACTAATCACTCAGTCAACTAACCAATTATGAAAATATGTAGATTTACAAATCCCTAGTGTGTGTGTTAGAGAGAGAGATAATCAGGAACAAATTCACCAGAGGGGCAGAAATTCAGTTATCAATCTTGCACCTTTTCCTGTAGGTCACATGTATGATGACTCTCAGCCAATCTAATCTATCAGTGTAACAACATGGAGAGATATCAATCCCTTCAGGGGCGGTTGTGGGTGGAAGCAGCCTTACACAAGTGCAAATTGCACTGCATAATCACTCCTCCTCAGCCATTCAATCCAAGAGTTTAAAACAGCATCTGAATGTGAAAAGACAGGAGCATTTACATACACACTCAGATGCACATTACCCCACACTGAGCGCTATCTTCTCCCAAGGGCTTCTGGAACAAGACTGCTGATTCAAGAATACATTTGGTGCAGTTAGTGTCTATTTTTTAAAATCACATCTCTTATGGCCCAAAACTGACCTACATAGATTACGTTTTTTCTTTTGAAGACATCTAGTCCTGCTTGCTGCCCCGACTACAACCATGCAGGCCATGAAAGCATTCTGTGAGTGACAAAATATTCTTATTGTGAATGCAGTTAAAAAAATAAACCAGTCACTCATAATAAAAACCATTTCAACTGCACTTTCTTCCACAAAACATTAAAAAAAACAAAAGCTGTGGTATTGAGTTGCACTAGTCCAAATATGGCCCGTTTTAAATAACTGTTTTTCAAAGGCAGATTTAAAGGCTTTTTTTTTTTTATATGACGAATCGTTTGATGTCCAGAGAGAGCTTTGGACAGAGAAAAGAGGAGGAAATGGGGAAAATGCTGATGCTATCAGTGTTTCTCATTGAAAGGAAGATTTTTTTCTTTTTCTTTTTTTTTGTCTTGGAGCAAACAAACCCGCTCTTTCCATCCAAATTTTCTCATTTTTAAGGTAGGAAACAAGAATGGAAAAAAACTAAAGCTTTGTCCCAAATGACGCACTATAAACTATGCACTTACACAATACGTTGCTAGATTTACGCTACTAAATAAGAAAGAAACGAGTCACAGTCTGTGAAAAGGGCCCAATACAGTATGACATTAGCATGTAGCTTTAATTAGATGGAACTATTGTCTACCTAATCTTCACAGTACTGAATAAAATTTAGGCTGCGTCTCGTTTGGAAGGCTGCGTCCTCCGGAGGTTGCATTTCTCAGCTGCATAAGTCATTGAGGCTGTATCGTTTCAGAAAAGCGAGTAGGACACTTGGAATGCAGCCTTCAAATTTGACCTCCTTTCGTGGGAATTCGGAGGATGCATGAGGTGTATCCTTCGTGGGCATTCACAACCCACAATTCTTTGCTTCAACGGAAATACCTAAAAAAAATTATAATGCCAATTTGCCCGTAAATATGATGTTCAAACGCAAGTAATGTTAATTCCCAAGTTGAAGTACCTCAGTAGATGGGTGCAGAGTATATAATATGTATAATTATTTTAATATATAATTAAAATAAAGTATTAGACTAAAAGTACACCTGTAAAATCTATTTTCTATTCTCTTTACATCATAACTCTCCTAAAATTTACCTCATATATTCCCTTCTAAAGGGACTTCGTTCCCTTCTCACTCAAAGCGCTCGCGCTTGTTAAAGAGTGGCGTGCTATCATAGCAACCATGTTACGTTACGTTTCCATTTGTCCTATGAAGGCCGTCTCGTTTAAACAAGACTTGTTTAAAGGAGGACGCTCGGTATACTGCAGCCTTCAAAAGGACGCGTCCTACCTAGCACGCAGCCTTCGAAACAAGACACAGCCATAGTTCCATTTAAAATATCTAACTTTGACATTTTCTTCTCTGTGAGGATAGATTCGATGCTGCCTCTTGTGGCCAAAACAAGGTACCTTATAAGGCAGCGTAAATTTCCTGCCTTCTTTATTGAACAGCCTTTGTGTCAGGAACATTTCGATGATGCCTAAAATGATGTCTAGGTAGGCAGCTCACCAGGGTTTGGAACAGAGCCTAAATGTAAAATCAAAGAAAAAGACAAACAAATCTGCAGAGCAGCAGTAAATGACAACAAAACTGGAAAAATGTCACAAAGCCTAAGAGAAGATATCTCATTTAGCTTTTATGAGTGGGTCTGGGAAAGATGAGTCAGATGACATGCCTGCAGTATGATGCCAAGACAGAGCCAGACTGTGAGAGTCTGTCTTTACTTCTGCAGGGTAATTGCAGCTTAGGTAAGACACCTGGGAACTGCTGTGCAATTAAGACACAATTAAGACGCATTCAAATACACACTAACACCCCTGAAGAATCAATCCCGCATGCATCCATTCTGCCTAACATCATCTTTTGTCTTCCATGGAAGAACAAAAGTCACAGTGGTTTGGATTGGAATGACACGAGGGTGACCCTTTGAATTTCATACTGTCAACAAAATAATTACAAATATATTGTAAATATTCACTATACTGCCAAGCTGCGATTAGAAATGGGGTAGATTACATTGTCAGAGCCTCTAAAATGTTAAAGAAATTTTGTTGAAAGAGTTCCTCATTTTTCTCAACTCTTATCTCTGTGGTTTTCTAATGATTTACTGACCTACTTAAAGGCATAAACAAGCCCTACATTGGGCAAAGGAGCTGCAAGGCTTGTTGAAATCTGATTTACACCCAGAGAGAAATGGAAAGAAACAAAGGTGTGAAGGATAGAGGGAGGAAAAGATAGAGAGAGATTTGCAGGTTCTGGCACCGTGGCATTGGTGGGAACTCCAGTCTGTTAGTTAGTAAAAAACTTGAACTAGTGAGATGAAGTAGAGGAAACAACCTTCAAGCACACAGTTCACCTTATATTATTTGTAGGTGTTACAAAAACAAAAGAATCGCTAAACAAGTTTAAGCAATCCATCTCATATTATCTCTTAAATCCCACTGTTACTGAGTCTGGTAACTCAAATGCCACAAAGAAACTTTTAAAATAAATGTGCTGTTACATGTCAATAAATCCAGCAGACACCACCTACTGGCTTTAAAAGTCCCTAATGACAAAAATTATGTTAAGACCAGGATTAGACATAACACTGATTCTGAATTTACATACAATCTCATTTACAATAATGACAGCTGGTAGAGACATTCACATGGATTTGAAGTGTTGGAAATGGCTTTAACAAAGAGGATTAAGTGTGTAATGTGTGTAATTGGCAGGAACAGATCATGATAACTCAGAAGGTCAGAGCTTCCGTTTCATCAAAAGGCCTCTTTGTCTGTTCAGCCAAACTGCGTTAGGAACATTGAAATTATATTAGCAGCGCTTTTCGAGCGGCAGATGGTGCGAATGCAGTGGAAAGTTTGTTTTGGGGTGGAAAATTCCTTGATGTTTATGTGCTTTCAGCAACTCCTCATTTGAGGCCTCAAAGGCCCAGGAGCTACTCTGTGTAGGACATCCAAATGATGAGCAGTTTATTTCGAGGAGTCCTGTGTGTATTTCTGAAGATAGCCCTGAAACTACAGCTGTGCATTTCTGAAATTCACTTGGCGAGGCTAGATGATGCATACAAACTAAGTACCAATTTTATTTTTATTTTTATTTTTTTAATGTTCCATGGTATTACCTTGGTCTGTTGCAGACCATGGTAATACAATACATTACCATGGTACCAATGTTTTTTTTTTATTTTTTATAATACTATGGTAATGAATGATAACCATACTAATATACCATGGTAAGTACATGGTACTCCAAGGTACTTCAAAACTACTATTGTATTAACATGGTGCATATCCATAAAACATGCTATTTTCATGATAACACCAGAAACAAAAAAAACATGGTAATACCCTGGTACCATATCCAAAATCAGGATAATACCCTTTTTGTAAGTGATATATATAAAAGTAGTGTAAGACTGTGGTAATTGTTCAGTACTTTAGCATAGTACCATGGTATTACCATCAGAGTACATTTTGTAAGGGTTATACTATGGTATTAAATAATTACCATACTCATACTGGTACTGACATGATACTCCAAGGTACTTCAAAAAATACCATGGTATTACCATTGTACATATCTATAAAATATGGTAATACCATGACATCATGTCCAAAACCACGATATTACCATGGGATTGTGTCCAATAATATGGTAACATCATGGTACTCTTTTGTAAGTGATATATCAATGTACCATGCAATATAAATATGGTAATCAAAGTATCAAGGTATTACCATCCGATACTATGACTGAACCATGGTACCAACACAGTACTTCTTTTAAGGGATAAACTATGGTACTGAATGATTGCCATACTCGTATAACATAGAAGTGTGATAGTGTTCCAAAGTACCATGAACTCTGCTCAAAAACAATAATAATGGTTCTAAGTGATATAGTACCATAGTATTACCACCAGATACAAGGACTGTACTATGGTATCACAGAACTTTTTTGGGGGAGAGAGAAGGAGGGAGAAAAGAGAAAGACATAAAAAGGTAAGAAAGCAGCAATAAAGAGCACCCCACAGATTCTGCCAAGATAAAGGAGTATAATAAGTAGTGGCTGAAAGTTGAAAACTTTCAAGTGTAAACAATGACTACAGTACACAAGAAAGAAAGCATGTTTACATGGACCTTTCTGTATCTACATGTGTAATGTTTTGTTTATCAGCCTGCGAGGACGAACAGGCAGCTGCAATTAAAGCCCAGAAGATCATATGTAAACATTTAAATAGCGGTGTCTATCCTACTGGACAGTAATCCACCGACTTGGAGCTGATGGTGGACCCGTCATGGCTGCCTGCCGTGATGCTGTCTGGCTTCTGTGACAGATGTGAAGTGAGGTGCGGTAGAACGCAGCTTCATTAGGTCTGTGTGCGCGTAAACATTTAGGAGCTCATCACTGTTAAATGAGAAGAGCCAGGGATCTGTTTTTGTGTGTTTGAGATGAGTTCACACAGATCACTTGGTTGGACACTGGCTGTGTGTAAAGAGCCAGACTAAACAGAGCAGTTTAATTAGTGTCATTGCTCAAGAGACACACAGTGCAACCTTCAAAAACAGACTTTGCTCTGCGGTCTACGTGCAACCCCCATGTGTTAACCTGAATAACACATTATCCGCATAGGTCAATGTGCTGCTTTATCAATGACCAGACAGGAATTTAAAGTAGTTAGGTACATATAATCATATCCATTTCTGAGACTTCATTTGCCCTCCTAGGAAAAGCAAAATAAAAATATCACACCCCCAAAAAAATATTCATAAAAAATAAGTCATCCATCTGACTTTATTTCAAGTCTTCTGAAATCATACATATCAGAATTTTAAAATCTCAACAAGTACCACCTGGGATTTCATCTCGAACTACCTTGAGTTTCTAACGCTGTGAAACAAGCCACAACCAAAATATATCAGCTCTACCACGATGGTGCTTATCATAACATATCTGTCATGATGTCATGTACTAAAACTGTGGAGCAGATAAAGTGGTGTACTCACAGATATCTGCAGCTTCGTCAGAGCCGTCAGGACAGTCTTTCTCTCCGTCGCAGCGCCAGCCTTTGGAGATGCAGGTTACCTGATCTTTACACACAAACTGCTTCGGGCTGCATGTCTTCGGCGCTGAAACAGAGAAACACATTGAAAGCAATTCAATTTTACTGCATTTTGCAAATGACAGTGGTATACTAAATACTGAATCAGACAGCCCAATTAACCAGTCAATGTTTGCCCATTTTGAGCATGAGACCACTGAAATGTAAGTGATATTCATAAACCAAACACTCAAACCAGAGAAGCATGTCATATTAACAATTTTCAGTGTTTAATCATTTTTAATAATACTTTTCAAACAAATGTTTTTTTTTTTTTACTTTGTATAATAAACCATTCTGGAACAGTGTTTGGAGGGGGGACGTGGTCGTGTGTCTGTCAGTGGGGAGAGAGAAAGCGGTAAGAGCCATCAACTGGTGATTATTGACTCTAAACACCTGTGTCTCATTTCAGTGACAGTGGAGACGGGCTTTAAAAGGCCGGCAGAACGCCACACCGGGAGAAAGAGTCAGAGAGACACACACACACACACACACACACACACACACCCCCACACCCCCACCCCGGAGCTGTACGCTGAAAAGCCATTTGAATAATATCATTATTGAGTATATTTTGACTATTATCATTGAAAATGTGTGTGAAAATGTACATTCTTGCTGGAAAGCCTATGTTGAGTTAAGCCTTGAGAATAAAAGAATACACACGTGGACTCACATTTTCTTTTTGCCACCCACTCTGAGAAATCTTACACACTGCTATAGATATCATTATTTGCCAATGAAAAACTCACATAGGTTGACCACAAGACGGTTCAGCAGTAATAAGTTTAATTTATGGTTAATGGGTCAATTTATCTATACCACTTATGATATAAAGCAAATACTTAATTGAACTGCAAATTTGACTAGACAAATTTACATTTTAGAAGAACAACCCTGTGGACGTGGTAGCAAACTTTGCTGAAACTACCGTTCCTCATGCCAAAGATAGTTGATTTTAACACAGAAAATCAGCTGGGTCACTGCAAGTTTACTACTGTGCTTTATATTCCAAGCCTGCTTATTCAGAAACTAACATTAGCCCACTTATTTCAGCATAGGTGCCTTTATGATTTTTTTATATTCCATGTTCTGCCCTCAAACAGTGGTTTTAAAATGGTACAATATCATTTTGTTGTTAATTTCGGTACCATATTAAAGTATGCTGCCATTAGCAAAATGTAATGTAATGTGAGTTTTGAGATTAAATCTAAGACCATTTGAAAATAATCATAAAAAAGCCTCTATATGGCCAAGTGTGATCATTAAACAGCAGAAGGATGTCATTTAATGAAATAATATACAGTCACATGTGCTTTGTGCCACAGTAGGAATAAGAGGTGCCTCTCTGCCCTGTCATCTCCTTCACACACAAACAGGCACACGCATGAACACACACAAACGCAACATACACTACGTACATAATAATGCTTGATTTTCATGCAGTGTGTCCAATAGTATTCATCTGCAGAGCAGTGTGTTTAGTGTATAAACGGCTCTGAACTCTCAAATGAACGCTTTCTCCATTGCAGCTCGGCGATTTCAGCTCACGAGTCCCGGGAAGCTTGATATAACGAACCCTTCACAAATAGGAAGAACTTCAAAGATTTTTCAAAATAAAAGTCCTGCTGAAATGAGAGCTCTATTCAACTGATTGCGTGAAATGGAAGACATTACGACAGAAAAATATTACTACTGTATAAAAGTGTAATATTCAAAGCAGTCCCAATAATACTCATAGCAACAATAATATAATATTAAATGGTTCTATTATTAGTATTATTATCTGTAAGCAATATCACATAAGCAAGTGTACTGAATATCAGCATGTTGTGATTCAGCCAAGGCAGTCTATTGCCTCAGGTAATCAGATTGTTTTCATTTAATGTTTTCATGAATACTTTTTTTTTTATTTAAGTAAAATATATATATATATATAGTTGAAAAGTATTATATTTTAATTTTTCATTTGAAAATAATTTTATCATAACATTTGATTAAAACATTTAACATGTAATCCAGAAAAATTTAAACAGAAAAGGCATATTTTGTATCTATAAGACTTTATGTAGTTCTTTGTGGCGCTGCCCAACTGCTGACACTGGTCCACTCAGCTAGAAGTTAGGGATACACAGCAAAACCGCTGTTGTAATTAAATCATTCTGTCTGTCCTTTCTGCCAGCAGCTGTATTCCAGTAAAACACTGCAGCTCCCATTCCAATACCATCTGTGGGTGCGGCCCACTAGCATACACAATTGACCACAGGCCTTTTCAAAAGACAATATACAAATGAAATGGCAAAATGTGAAAGCTTTTTGGTAAAATCTGAAAACATTCAAGCAGGATTGCATTTTGATAGCAGTGGGAATCGCATGGGAATTTAACGATTCTAGCTCTGACTTCAATAACTCATAGGCTTTGTCCACACTAATCCATTTTCGTTTCCTAACGACATACATTTTTTAAGTGAAGTAGGTGGTAATAGAAAGCATTTTCAAAAGCCTCTGTTTTCAAACGCTGTTCCAGTGTGGATGAGAGGCATAAACATTTTCAAGTGAAAACTTATTAGTGTGGACGTGGCCTTTTAATGATTACATTAACGATTCTTTTAGACTCTCAAAAGCGATATAAGTGTAGGTGAGAAATGGATCAATATACCAAAACTCCTTTTTTACTATAAAATCTCCACTATCACTTTCACATTCTTCTTTTGTTTTTAGCGATTCGCATTCTTTGTGCATATCGCCACCTACTGGGCAGGGAGGAGAATTTATAGTTAAAAAAAAAAAAAAAGACTTCTCGCTTCTGAAGACACAGATTTAACCACTGGAGTCTTATGGATTACTTTTATGCTGCCTTTACATGCTTTTTGGAGCTTACAAATGTTGGTACCCATTCACTTTCATTGTATGGACCTACAGAGCTGATATATTCTTCTAAAAATCTTTGTGTTTAGCAGAAGAAAGTCATACACATCTAGGATAGCATGAGGGTGAGTAAATGATGAGAGAATTTACATTTTTGGGTGAACTATCCCTTTAACAACACATGGTCATATGAACAATTATTCTAATTGGAGTCTCACAAGCCATTAAAACAGTAACATTTCCAATCAAACATGAATATACTTGCTGTTCATTAAGTAACATAAATTTAGTAATCTCTCAGACTGATTCAAATTTGTTTTTTGATTCACTAAAAAGAATCAGTTCATGAGAGTAAATCACACTGTGTGCTTTATGTTGTAGATTCAGTAGCTGCGCAGTCAACAATGTCACTGACAACACAGAGTACTTTAGGCCACATCCACACTAATCCGTTTTCATTTGAAAACTCAGTTTTCAGTTTCCTAACCTCATAGTTTTCCAAACTATGCAGTAATGGAGAGCATTCGAAAATTCTTCATTTTCAGTGGAGGACAGCTGTTTTCCAGTGTGAATAAGAGGCGTAATTGCATCAAGCTCCATGTGTTTTTAAACTAAAATGTATTTGTGTGGACGTGGCCTTAGTACAGTGTTCTGTCCATATAGGAGGACTAATGCACATACTAGAACCGTCCGGTTATTAGAATAATTTGATTCAGGTTGATTTTTTAAAATGGCACTTGTTCTTGATTCCCAGCCCTAGATTCCTGCAGTACAAAATGTGATATTAAAAGTACGCCCAACGGCTCTTTATTTCAACTGGTCAATGTTTTACCAATGCTTTAGCAAACAGAACAATGACTACAATGACTAATGGTGGTGTACTGTATTTCAAAGAGCAGATCAGCATCGAAGAGGACAGTGGTACAGTATCTGATTGTGATTCTTAGCAAGACTCTCCCCCTCCCTCCCCGACACCTTACCCCCTGCACACTTGGCAAGCAGAGAGGTGTTTTGGGAAAGGGAGGCAAGAGAGAAGCTGCAAGGGGAAGAGGATGTGACTGCAATCACAAGAGAGAAGGGGGATGAGCATAGCATCAGTCACATTTCTGTACATTTTTTAAAATGCTGAAATAGCTAGACCATTAACCTCTCTTATCTTCACTGCTCAAACTGTCGGAGTGTTGTTGTATGGTGTAAAATTAAATCCTAATGGACATGAGAGGATAACAGACATGATGTACTGTGGGTGAAATCCTGAAGATTACGTGTCCTTGTTAGTCAAATGCTACAGGTGTGGGTAGAGTACCTGACTATCCATGTCATTAGTTTTGATCCAAAATGTAGTGAGCTGCCTTGGCAAGGTCAGATTTAATTATATTGAACTATTTATCAATAACTTATGGTACTGAATGAAATGCATATATTATAAACATTTATAATAATTTATCTCGACTCATCCACTATCTTGGATGGAATTTTTCACTGAACTTGTGGCAATGCATTCTGATTGCCTTCTCAGTCCTTGCTAGTTTTGTCACAAAACCAAAATTACAGTAGTCGGTACCAATACCAGTGAAACTTATATTTTGTAAATTGTGCCAGAGAAACTGGCATTTCTCTGTGTGAAGTGTCCCGATCTAAGGGGAAGCGACTGAAACTGCACCCTGCTGTTGCACACTCTGTCACGGGGACGCTCATTTTACTGAATTAAACTTAAAAGTATTTTTTCCTTTAATTCAGTGAATGTCATTTAGAGGTATTTTTAAAAGATGATTTTGTCCATTTTATTGTTAGCAAGCACATTTAATACAAACTTTTAAGTCGGGCATAAGCTGAATAATCGGTTAAAAGCTAATGATTAATCATTGCAATAATTGCCCGAATAGTCGAATAATCATTCTAATAATCGTTAGCCTATTTAAAGTTACATTTCAATGTAAATAATAAATTAAAAGATATGCATGTTTCCTTCAAGTGTTTCTAACACATTTGTTTTTAAGCAAAATTTTCGAGAATTCCATGTTTAAAGTTTAATTTCATTTCATTATCAAAATGGTGTCAAATCCAAAAATGTTCCTTAAACTTTTAACAAGTAAAAAATAGAACAATTATTTATAAACATACCATTGCATTTTTAACAAACTTTTATTCAGTACAAAAGCACTCTTGCTTGTGATATATTGCAATTTTTAATTTGTATTATTATTACAATCATTATTCATTAATCATTATCATTATAATAATTATTATTTCTACAGTGAGGATTACATTTTATTATACAGTTAGAATATATTTCTGTTGCAATTTCTTCAATTTCAGGTGTTTAGCTTTTATTATGGACCGTGCTATTATTTTGATGTGTATTTTTGAGAAGTTTAACCTCTCCAAATAAACAGTTCGCTACATGGCTCAGTGTGATCATCAAAGTGCAAATGCTGTGATTCAATTATATAAAAATAATGCTTCAGAGTGGATTAGTGCTCTACCGTGTCCTCTCTCATACAACGCAAATTATTCTCATAGTTTGTTGAGTTTCCAGTGTATGAGCGGTCTGCTTCACACATTCATTTAAAGCTCATGCAGCTCATACAGACTAAGATTGCAGCATTTTGCGGTTTAATAATCACACTAGGACATATCACAATCTTAATTTGATTAGATGTGCATTTCAGTGTAAAAGGAGTAACAAAGCACACAATCAAATAAGTGTGTGAGCATTTGAAGCAGACAGTACTACCGGTACTGTAGAATCACTGGTATCGTTACATCTTTTTTATTTTAGTACCGACTTTGTAACGAAGTACCAGTACTTTTGACAACACTAGTCCTTGCTAAGAAAAACAGCTTAAATCAGCCTAAGCTTGTTTGCTGGTCTTATTTGGTCTCCCAGCCTAGTCAAGCTGGTCTGTTTTCTGGTTTTAGAGGGGATCCGGGCACTTGTAAGTAGAGGTAGACCGATATATTGGTTTTATCAATTAATCAGTGCCGATAGTTGCCTTTTGGAACATTTGGTTATCGGCAAAAAACTATGCTATACTATAATTTTTTTCCTCTAATTTTTTATTCCTCATTGAATAAAAGATCATCTGGTGAAATACATATAAACTCATAATCTGGTGAGTATATAGGTTAAAAAAGCTTCATTTGGTGAATACTTACATGTTGAGCACTGTAAGTTAGCCAAGTCTCTGTCATTTCAAAATAAGAGTCACCTGTGTATTTCTGATTCCAAATCTTAATTTTTCTAGTTATTATTGAGAGTTTGGTAGCACAATAAACTGCTTTTGGGATTTTATTCATTTTGGACTCTTGTAGCCTCAATGTCTGTACTCTTTATAGTAAGGAAAGACTATGAATATTTTTATCCTTCTATAAAAATGATTTTAATGGGCCGATGAATCAGTTATTGGCCTTTTTCACCAGCTTAGTTATCGGTATCAGCAAGATCCACTATCTGTCAAACTCTACTTGTAAGCTGGTCAGGCTGAGTGATAAGCTGGCCTGCTAGATAAACCAGCTTAGACCAGCAAACCATCTTAGTCTAGGAAAGGATACATATGATACTGACTTAGAATTTGGCCTAAAGAAGGTATCTTAGAAGGCAATGAGCCATACCACACACGGGAAAGAACTTAAACCTTGCTGTGAGTTCTTGAGAACCACTCCCAGAATCCAATAAACACAACAAATGTCAACATACAGGACTTTTTATCCTTTCCCAAACAGCCTCAAAGAACTAGGCTATGTTCCAGAGCAACAGTTCAGCTCTCCGAGCTCTGGTCAGCAATAGAATTTGTAGGATGATGGATACAAAGTGGAAAGTGCACATGAAACTCTGCAAGCCTCAAATGGAAGTTGAGGAGAGGAGTGTAGGAGAGAGCAACAGATTGGAGAACCGCCAGTGATGGAGACATGCAAATCCAGTACATACACCCCACCTACACACACCAATGCCCTAAAGAAGCACTGTAGCCAATGCTGTTGGAGAGAGAGCAGCTAATCAAATCCAGATGGTGAAGAGCACACAGAACAGGGCATTTCTACTACACCATTATCTAGTGGCCGACAGATATGGCAGGGCAGTCTCATGACGAAGACATCACTATAGAGACTTTTTGCCTGCATTATATATTTACATTTACATTTATTCATTTGACAGACACTTTTATCCAAAGCGACTTACAAGAGAGGAAAACATAAGCGAATCATCTTAGGAGACAGTGGTATAAAAAGTGCTGTATTACAAAGTAACACTAGCATCATAATAGTATTCAAAATAGAATAAAGTGCAACAGAATTGTTTTTTCTTTTTGAAAAAATTATGAAAACGTCACTGTTATTCCATTCTCACCTCAGTTCGGAGCATTACGTCATATGCTCAGCAATATTCTGATTTATTGTGTGTGTTTAACGGCAGTATTTCATTACACTTATAAATATATATGAGTTTAGTTACATTGTATTGTCATATTGATTTTAAGATCCCCTAACCCAACCTCACCCCTAAACAAGCCTAAACCTAAACAATATAAAACATGTAACAGGCAGGAAAATTTTGTCATAATTTTAGTTACATTACACAATAATATAGATATTTTTTGACCACCTAACCCCACCCCTGTGCCTAAACCTAATCAATTCTCAATATAAAATACATAAGCAGATAAATGTAGTAGTATTCCATGTATTGCAAATGACTGATACAGAATTTAAAGTCTTCTAATAGTCACAAGACATGTGAGAGCCAATGGCATTTGACATCACTGACATCAAAGGGTCATAATGCTTCTTGAAGTGGCAATTGTTTAATGTTTAAATGATTGCAGATCAGGATTTGAGTGTTATGGCGGATGAGAACGATGAAGACATAAATTTAGATCTGTTCCTCACACAAACTCATCACACAGCTTCAGAAGATCCAAACTACACCGCACAAATAGAGGATTACTTTTATAATTATTTTATGGTGCTATCCTCATTATTTGAATCACAGCTCGGGCATTCGGAAAACTCACTTTGTGTTCCACGGCAATAAATATAAAAATTAAATGATAAATCAATTAGTAAACTTCTTTTTTTTTTTTTCATTTTACATTATTAATTCATTATATTTTAAAATGTAGCCTTGAGCAAAATATTAAAATCCTCCTAAATTAGTTGAATTAGGCATCAGAGTAACATTTAAAATACTGTATAGACCGAGGGTGACATTTTGGTGGTGCAGACAAAAAAAAAAAAAGTGCCACTAGTGTCACAAATGGATTCACAATTGGTTTTTTTTTTTTCGTTTTTTTATCATTTCATACAGACAAATCAAAATTTAGGCTTATTAAATGGCTTGTGCAATATATCGGTCTATAACCACCTGTTATCTATCCACTGGATCATAACACATGAATCCTATCACTTTAAGGTTCAATCACACCTGCTCAAGCTCAACTGGTTAATACCAAATCAACACCATTAAAAAATAACTGTTAGACAGTGGATCAAACAGACCCTGTGACGCTTAAGACTGTCACCCGCTATAGTTTCCAAGGGTTTAAATCTTCCAGCCAGACTACACTATTCTCAGCACTCAGGCCACCGATTGTGCATGAAATATTTCTAAATTTAATGCACGTTCATACAGCAGCGCCGGGTGACCACAAGCAGGACAGTCTGCGACTCTAATTGGAGGTTGTGGGGTCGATAGTGGAACAGAGTACACTCTCCCACAGAGCTTGCCTTCATTCAAAGCGCACTTAAATATTTCAGACAGAGATGTGGATTGTTAATTCAGACTGTGTTTTTTTTTTTTTTGTTTTTTTCTCAAAGGCACAGCAAAACTACTGACAAGTTTTGAAGGTGCAAATCAAGGGGAACTGTTAATCATTTCAGAGCATCTGGGTCTATGGTGGTGAATGAAGAAGGCCTTTATTTGTTTTCTCTGGGACTGCACCCAACTGCAAACAACAGGAGCATCCCAAAAAGGTGCACTGACCAGGACTCCGCTCGGTATGCAAGCCAAGCAACCCCAAATCACACTGCTGTCGCTCTAAATACCACAATCCTGTTTTAACAAATGCTGTTTCCACACAGGGGCTGTGAGCCGGCCAGAAAACTAGTTAACAGAGAAGAAACTTCCGTCTCATTTATTTGGTTCTTTGCACTTTGACCTCTTGAAAAAGGCAAGCAAGTTTTAAAATTAGGCACCCTTTACAGGTTAAAAACATTCAGGGTTCTCGCACCTTCTGACCAATGAATTTCCATGACTTTTCCCATTGTCCCTGGATAAGGAATTAAAAAATAACTAACAATTTTAAGGCTGAGCATAACTAGAAAAACTTGAATTCCCTATATAAATTTTCATGCCTGTTCTATGACTTTAAGATTTTACTAATTTCTGTGACTTTTCCAGGCATGGAAATCAAAATGTAAACTTTCCTGATATTTCCAGGTTTTTCATAACCATAGTAATGTCAAAAGGATCGGTACTTCAGTACCAAGTCAATACTAAAATGAAAAAGATGTAACGATACCAATGTTTCTACAGTACCACTAGTACTGAGCAATGACTCAATTCGGTCCCCACATGCTGTCTGACTAACAGAAGGCTAGTTACAAATGCTCACACACTCCTTTGAGCGCATGCCCTGTAACTCCTTTACACTGAAATGGACTGTTAATCAATTAAAAATTGTGATATGTCCTAGTGTGATTACTAAACTGCAAATGGATGTGATTTAATTAATAAATATACAGTCTGAATGTGATGCGCGCTGCAAAGTGAATGTGTGAAGCTGCTCGCATGCTTAAAACACAAACTGATAAAAACACCAAATTTTATGAGCATCGAGCACTGTGCGTGATTACAGAACAGAGCACTCATTTAAGGTGACGCATGCAGCACCTGCAAATTATATAATAATACAATTAAAGTGCAGCTTTTTGCGCTTCTATAATCACACTAGGTCATATAACCAACGTCTTATACGGAAGTGTGTAACTACAGACTTCATGTCAAAATAAAAGTTTAATTCAAAATAAAAGCTTGACGCACAACATTTAAGAAACTGCGACAGAAATATTTTACTAGTGTTTAGTAAAATGTATTTTGTAATTATTTTTATGTTAAGCCTACAGATCTGGAAAAAAATAAGAGAACACAGCAAAATTATCAGTTTCTCTGGATTTACTATTTATAGGTATGTGTCTGAGTAAAATGAAAAAGTTTTTATTCTATAAGGTACTGACAACATTTCTCCCAAATTCCAAATAAAAATATTGTCATTTAGAGCATTTATTTGCAGAAAATGACAACTGGTCAAAATAATAAAAAAGATGCAGTGTTTTCAGTCCTTGAATAATGCAAAAAAAAAAAAAAAAAAAACACAAGTTCATTTTCATTTTTAAACAACACAATACTAATATTTTAACTTAGGAAGAGTTCAGAGATCAATATTTGGTGCAATAACCCTGATTTTCAATCACAGCTTTCATGTGTCTTGGCATGCTCTTTACACAGTCTTGTCTTTCACATTGCTGTTGGGTGACTTTATGCCACTCCTGGCACAAAATTAAAAGCAGCTCGGCTTTGTTTGATGGCTTGTGACCATCCATCTTCCTCTTGATCACATTCCAGAGGTTTTCAATGGGGTTCAGGTCTGGAGATCGGGTTGGCCATGACAGGGTCTTGATCCGGTGGTCCTCCATCCACACTTTGATTGACCTGTCTGTCTGGCATGGAGTGTTGTCCTGCTGGAGCACCCCCAGATCATCATGTTTAATTCATAAATTGAATTAAACTTTAAAACACGAAATTCAGAAAGAAAATGGAACACGTGGAATTTGGGAAAACATTTAATAGAATTTAGAAAATAAAATATGACTGATTTCTTGGGTCCTACTTAAAAAACCTGAAGCAATGTTTACTTAATTGAGAAACATTTGAAGGAAACATGCTATTGTTTTAATTCATTATTTACACTGAAATGTAACATTTAAACATTTCAATAGCATATTACCTATTTTTGCTGTGGTAGCGAAACTGGTATCGAGAATCGTGAAATTTTACTGGTATCGGTACCGACAACAGAAACATTGGTATTGTGACAATACTTACAGGGAGTATGATAGATTTCTTCTTGGAATTCTGTAAAAAGAAATGAGTCAATTTAGCTAATTTACAATTTATATCCTCCAGTGTTAATTTTCTAGGACAGATCTCTGTGATTTATTAGTTGAGCTAGGCACCCCAGAAAGAGGCCAATTTCTAATGAGGTGAAATTCCCCCCTACCCTCCAGGCTGACAGTGGGATGGAATGCATGCCATCTTTTTTCACAACATCTAAGGAAGCTTCTGTTTGGGTTTTAGTGGAGTTCTGGAAGTAAAAACCCCATTCATTTTCTCTATAATTATATTGTTTTTTTTTTCTCCCCTTTTCTCCCCAATTTGAAATGGCCAATTTCCAATGCGCTCTAAGTCCTCGTGGTAGAGTAGTGAGTCGCCTCAATCCAGGTGGGGGAGGACGAATCTCAGTTGCCTCCACGTCTGAGACCATCAATCCACGCATCTTATCACGTGGCTTGTTGAGCGCATTACTGCGGAGGCTTCACACTATTCTCCACGCCATCCACGCACAACTCGCCACGTGCCCCACCCAGAGCGAGAACCACATAATGGCGACCATGAGGAGGTTAACCCAACGTGACTCTACCCATCCTAGAAACCGGGCCAATTGGTTGCTTAGGAAGCCTGACTGGAGTCACTCAGCACGCCCTGGATTCGAACTTGCAACTCCAGGTGTGGTAGTCAAGAGTCTTTACTTGCTGAGCTACCCAGGCCCCCCATGAAATTGCTTTTTTTTTAAAATAGCATTTAATATGACAAGAAAGACCCACCATGAGCACAGAGGTTAAGCAATAATATACAGTATGCTTCTGTGAAAGCCACAAGTCAACTTAATCTTAATAAAAAAAATAAAAAATCTTGTTTAATTAAAAAACTACACTACCCATAATCCTGAAGAGAGATTCACCAATCAGAGAAGCACCGGTTACCACAGAAAAGGAATCCAAGATGAAAGAGCTCAGCAGCAACTACCCATTCAATTAAAGCATTGCAAATGACTTATTAATCGAGTTAGTCTCATAACACTCTTTATATACTTTGACTAGGGCTGGGCGATAAAACGATATTGATATTTATCACGATAAAAAAAAAAAATCCACAATATCGATAAGCTTTTGAGGAATTTTCGATATTTAGTGTGTGTCACAAAAAACGCAAGCAGTTCGGCTTTCTCGGGCTGCGTTTCCACTGGCATGGAAGAAATCAGCCTGTTACGAGCCTTTAATAATGAACAAATCGATTTATTTTCTAATTTTGTTCAAATTAATCAGATGTCATCATCTCTGGAATGGATGACAAGGAAAGATAATACAATTACTAGTTGATAGCCTAGTCTTTCTCACTTTAATGAAAATATAAAAATGTTCCATTCAGACTTTTACATTTTCTAAATTTTCTCTCAGGGGATACCGCTGAACCACCATACAGCATCATTCCACAGTCACAAGGGCTTTTATGCCCCTTTACTTGGGTATCTGAATCTAAAGAAATATAAAAATATTTCATTTTAATGTAAAAATATTCAAACAAATACTGGACTGCTCTCATTATGCTTAAAAACAAACAGATGATCTTTTAACATTCATTTTCAAATGCACTCAATTGACAAACTATAAAATATTTTAATATTTTGGTAAAAGTTCCCTCAGAGCCCACTGCTTTGGCTGTCTCTGGACCCCCAGTGCAGTTTTGTAGTGACTATTTTGACTGTTTAGAATGTATTTGTTCTTCTTTTCTTCCACCAACTTTGAAATAAAAAAATGTGAATGTATATCATGATAAATATCGATATCGAACAATATGAAAAAGAATATCATGATAACAATTTTGGCCATATCGCCCAGCCCTAACTTTAACTAATTTATATATGTATATATCTGAATATTTCACAAGAAGCTTAAAATATATTGCTTTATACTCAATCTATTACAATAAAACAATACATTTATATTGTACCATTGATTTTAATTCGATTACATTGACAATATTTCTTGGGATGAGTAGTTCATGGCTTCATAAAATATGTACAGTATGTCTTGACTTGTACCTTTGTCTTTTTTACAATTTCCATATGCTTTTGCTTCAAATCAAAGTTTGTAATGTTGTAAAATAATCTCAAAGCAGGTCGGCTTTGTTCATGACGAAGAACTTTTAAATGAGAATTTCTTTAAATTCCTGTGGAGAAAACGAATGGGAAAAATACTTTCGGAACCAGAGAGGCAGAAAAGTTTGACGGTTACTGTTGCGCTCTATAAGGTCAGATATCAAAAGGTATGCATGGATCACAATGCGGTATTTAATGCATTCCTATCAATAACAGTGCAATTAGGCCTAACCCAAATGTCAGATTCACAAATTAAAAAAAGCACTGTTTTACAGAAGGAAAAACTATGGATGGAAATGAAAAGAGCATATGTGCACGTGTATCACTGCTTCAAGGCTGTCATCAAACATTATGAATGCGATCATGATCTTGGCTCATACCAAAACAAATTTAGCACACTCTACATTAGGGACATAAAGCCAAGATTTATGATTATGAAGTATTTTAAGAGTCTGCTCTCATAAACTCAGCCAAAAAAAAGTGTCCTCTCACTTTCAACTGCTTTTATTTTCAGCAAACTTAACATGTGTAAATATTTGTATGAACATACAAAGATTCAACAACTAAGACATAAACTAAACAAGTTTCACAGACATGTGACTAAGAGAAATGGAATAATGTGTCCCTAAACAAAGGGAGGGTCAAAATCAAAAGTAACAGTCTTTATCTGGTGTGGCCACCAGCATACTGCAGTGCATCTCCTCCTCATGGACTGCACCAGATTTGCCAGTTCTTGCTGTGAAATGTTACCCCACTCTTCCACCAAGGCACTTGCAAGTTCCCGGACATTTCTGGGGGGAATAGCCCTAGCCCTCACCCTCCGATCCAACAGGTCCCAGACGTGCTCAATGGGATTGAGATCCGGGCTCTTCGCTGGCCACGGCAGAACACTGACATTCCTGTCTTGCAGGAAATTACGCACAGAACGAGCAGTATGGCTGGTGGCATTGTCATGCTGGAGGGTCATGTCAGGATGAGCCTGCAGGAAGGGTACCACATGAGGGAGGAGGATGTCTTCCCTGTAACACACAGCACTGAGATTGCCTGCAATGACAACAAGCTCAGTCCGATGATGCTGTGACACATCGGCCCAGACCATGACGGACCCTCCACCTCCAAATCGATCCCGCTCCAAAGTACAGGCCTTGGTGTAAAGCTCATTCCTTCAACGATAAACGCGAGTCTGACCATCACCCCTGGTGAGACAAAACCGTGACTCGTCAGTGAAGAGCACTTTTTGCCAGTCCTGTCTGGTCCAGCGAAGGTGGGTTTGTGCCCATAGGTGACATTGTTGCTGGTGATGTCTGGTAAGGACCTGCCTTACAACAGGCCTACAAGCCCTCAGTCCAGCCTCTCTCAGCATAATGCAGACAGTCTGAGCACTGATGGAGGGATTGTGCATTCCTGGTGTAACTCGGGCAGTTGTTGTTGCCATCCTGTACCTGTCCTGCCGGTGTGATATTCGGATGTACCGATCCTGTGCAGGTGTTGTTACACGTGGTCTGCCACTGCGAGGACAATCAGCTGTCTTTCCTGTCTCCCTGTAGCGCTGTCTTAGGCATCTCACAGTACGGACATTGTAATTTATTGCCTTGGCCACATCTGCAGTCCTCATGCCTCCATGCAGCATGCCTAAACACATTCACGCAGATTCCCTGGGCATCTTTCTTTAGGTGTTTTCCTGGAGTCAGTAGAAAGGTCTCTTTAGTGTCCTAAGTTTTTACAACTGTGACCTTAATTGCCTGCCATCTATAAGCTGTTAGAGTCTTAATGACCGTTCCACAGGTGCATGTTCATTAATTGTTTATGGTTCACTGAACAAGCACGAAAAACATTGTTTAAACCCTTTACAATAAAGATCTGTAAAGTTATTTGGATTTTTACAAAATTATCTTTAAAATACAGTGTCCTGATAAAGGTACGTTTCTTTTTTTGCTGAGTTTAGTTAATCTCTCATAACAGCTGTTATGTTCTCTTGGATTGGTTCCTAGTTTTGTTGAGAGATATGAGAATAGACAATAAAAATTAATGTTGTCTCCAACACAGTGGCCTAACCAGCCGAAACAGTGACACTCAATTTTCTTCCCAGCCCTCACCAAAAACCCACTTGACCAAAACCTCACTCCTAATGTTTATCATGTCAATCCTCACGTATGTCACTCCTCATGTATACATGAAACATAGACGAGGATAGATTGATTGTGGAAGTTGAAAAACATCAGATATTTATTATGACAATCTCTCAAGTTCCATTTTCATCCAAATTTTGTCTAGAAAAGCATTACACAAGTATTGAAAATTCCTTAGTTGCAAGTATGAAAAAGCAGGCAAACAAAGAGAACTCAACCACATACTGTTTTCATTGGCTGTGATTATGTTGTGTCATGAAGCATTTTCGTTTTCATTGTGGAAAGAAAAAGTGCTGGGTTTTTGTTGCATCGTGGCATTTGGTTAGGACAGGATGTAAAGTGGAACCAGACTGGCTCTTTGGTCCATTTATTCAAATATTTGACCAGAGAATACCTGGAATGTAGGAGCCCCTTCACACTTCTACTGGAAAGCATCATGCAAGCAGATTGGAAAACATCTGTGGCCTTGAACAAGGGAATCAAAATAAGGACAGACGAATCTTTAACTTTATTTACTTAATGTGTTTAGCTTTATGGTTGTTTCTTCCAAAAATTTTAACCTTTCTGCTAATTTAATTTCTTTATGAAGAAAACAAATCCCAGATTATCAATGTGGTCTCAGACTTTTGGACCCCTGCATATAACAATGACTAAGAGCACCTACACACTACAGTTATAGATTTCAACAGGATTGGTACCTCTAAAGGACGATGAGGGAAAATGCAAGGGTTTGCGATAGTGACGCTCTGTCCTGCGACCTAAAGTTGAGAACATTTCAACTTTTGCTGCAACGCACTCTAACATAGGCATGCACTGACCAATAAGAATCTCAGAAAGGTGGGACTAGCTGCGCTGTGAAATCGAAAAAACATGGAGGACAAACTCATACATGCGGTGTATTCATTCCCTGTCACTTATTATGTTTCTCTGCCAGGCTACAAAGACAGTTAGTGTAGACGGAGAGCCTGGAGAAGTGTTTTAGTGTTTACTGGTACATTGTCAAAAAGTTATATTTTAGATAGCTATCTCTATCTTGTTTTCAAACTGAACCACTTCTTCCCTCGGGTGCATGCCTACACTTTCCCTAGTGTGTAGGTGCCCTAAGGCATCAATAGTCTATCAAAAGTGCTGTTTAATTACAAAGTGAGGTGTTGAACCTTTGCCTAAATGATGAGTCATGGATCTAGTTTACCCATTTATATTTAACTGAACAGATAAAAACTTCATACGTGCACAAGTAATCAACTAATAGAGTACTCATTTTGCACCAGCTAGTCGACTATTAAAAACAGTACTTGAATATCGCAAATTTATTTTACTTTGCGCATTTGCCTGCCGTGAGCAATGCTGAATTATACTGTACTTTCCCTTTGAATCTCTCACCAAATCTCGCAGTTACAATTGAGTCCACTGGGGTGTCAAGGTGTTTGATGCGAGGAGATCTGGCATCTTTGCTGTGTGCTTTCAACAAGTATGGCAATATGTGTTATAATATGATTCTTATTGAATTCTACTCTATTGGTATTTGGTTTTTGTGTCATGCCTACCAGCGGACGAGGATCTGCTTTTATGGTGGTAAGATAATGCGAAGCGTTATGAGAAACTTTGAAGATTATCAGACCATTATGTGTGTACGTGCGTTAAATCTCTTAACACAGAGCACATTTTATAAAAGCTTTCACCACCTGTTTTTCTGAATAATACCATGTGAAATTATAAAAATGTGATGGCCTTTATGCAGACTTAGAGCTTGTTAACAGTATATGCATTACCCTAATGCCATCAGTATTGGTTTCTATGCAAGCTCTGGGTGAGTGCAAATGTTTTTGTTATTTTTACATCTTTTTTTCACAGATTTTCATTTATGCATATTGTTCAGTAATTTTTTTTTTCCAAATAGGAAGTATTGTTTTTTTTTTTTAATCGTACTTTTTATTTTAAACTTTCACTTTAATTAACAAATAATTGATTACTAGTTTTTTGTGGGTTAGAGTACTCGACTACAAATCTACTCGAAAATGCACATCCCTAATAAACACCAGGAGATTATAAAACAAATGACTTCTCTTCAAATCAGAGATGTTGAAAGTCTACAAAATTCTCCTCAAAGTTCATTTTCATTTTAATCTGAACTGAAATGAGGGAAGATATTGAGTCTTGGGTTGCAAGTGATAAAAAAAGGAATAGGGAAACCACGGTGGACGCAGACAGGAAAAGGGAGAGAGACCTCCTGGGCTCATCTCACCTGGGGTTCCCTGCTCAAGCAAGCTGCTGCAGTGTTACCGTTCTGTGTCATGGTGGCAGTGAGGCAAGCTGTGAGGAGCCTGAACCACTTTCATCCCCTCAGTCTCGACTTCCCTCTGCAAAGCACACCACCCCTTCAAATCAGTTCCAGGCCTCAGCCACACATTCCAGCACCTTTAAATTGATTTCATCTGCAGACTTGTCTTCTGCGAGGATAATGGCTCGTAAAAGATGAGTTCTCTGGGGTATTAGCTGGGGCATTTTAATGATGCTTGCTAAGACGAACATCACTAGCTACTAGTCATATTAAGGGATCTGAACAAACCCTGTATGCCAATTATTAAACTTTGGTGCATAATTCATCCTGCAACGTTTGTGCTACGGACATTAATAATACCTCAAACTATGCAGCTTGTTGAGGAGAGGTGGGCTTTTCTCTGAGCAATCGGATGTACAATTTTCACCTGGCAGATGAAAACAGGCCAAAAAAATACCATAGATTTACATTGAAGAAGGACCTGAGCCATACCTATGGACCAGAAATATCACAGAGACATAGAGACAGTAAGCAGTCACTTAGCAAGACAGTAAGCAGCCACTGAAGCAATGCCCCAACAACTCACCCTAGCATCATCAGAAATGTAAAAATCCATATTTATTTGTAGCAACACCGAAAATATCTGGACGTTCACAAAACAATATTTCGATATAATATTAGAAATTCCTGAAGGTCCTGTTTGCAATTATAAGTTGTAGATGGTATTGAGCCTAAAATAGAGAAAACAAGCACAGAGTGAAAGAGAGCATGATGGAAAGCTAGAAAGAAAATGAGAGATCAGAGGCAGGACTGGTTCTCAACAGCCTACACTGCTTTTCTCCCTTCAGGAATGTCCGCATGCCGCACAGACTTGCAGTTGACAGTCAAAGCTAAACACTGTGAATAAATTACACCATTGAAGTGCAATCAAATAAAATTATTTATTATTTAATCGTTGTAAATGTTATTGACCTTTTATCAGTCTGCTTGTCCTGTCGGGCAAGTCAAATTCTCTTTCACTTGCCCCTACAAAAATCCACTTGTCCCAAACAAGCGTTAATGTCGAGCCCTGCAACCAATGTGTTTGATTAAATTACTACTAAAGCACAAAACTGAATACAAGAGCACAAAGTTCTTCATTGATCTAGCCTCTTAATTTTGCTCTTAAAATACACTAGATTGATGCATTTAGCTTTAGAATGTACAACATTTTCTTACAGGGGAGCATGCCCTCGGACCCATAGAGGGTCAGAGGTCCACCCACCACAGTCTCACAGAATCCTGTGGGAAACACTGCTGTTTATAGAGCTGAATGTCAAGTCCAGTGACCTGTCTGAGGAGCATCATACTGGGCAGCAGGGGCCGGGGGCCTCCAAATCTGAAATGTAGGAGTACCCAGGAAAACACATTAAGTGTACTTACACACTCAAGCATGCAGATACACACAGAACAGGACAATACATTGATAAAAGCATGGAACAGAGGCCATCCAAAAGGAGCATTCTAAGTCTCTGGCTCCATTTATCAGCTTGTTGCTCACATATAATATGGCCAGGCCCTCTGAGCTCAAGCCCAAACAGTCAAAGTGACCAAGCAGGCACTCAAAAACAGCAGCTGAACATTTCTGCTCCTATTTTGCCTTGCAGAAAGCATACTGACACAACATAGGCACTAAAACTAACTTAGGAAAAGATTATTAATGGCATTTGCTGAGTGAAGCACTGAGTTAACACAAGTCTAAATAATGCCAGACCATCTACTGGCTTTGATCAGATTTCCACACTGCTTGTTACACAGTCATGCAGTGCTGTGATTCACCACGGTATCTTGAAAAAAGTGACTTCTTGTTTATAACCCAGCATATAACCCAAATGCAAATGTACAAAGCAAACTTTGTACCCATGTTTGTGAATGTTAAACAGGATTTGGTGCACTGGAATTCTCTTCCTTTCTCTTGGATAATACAAATATATGATATTACCTAGACTGCTGTATTCCATCCAAATGATATATTTTCTAATCAAGTGATAAAAGACCTGAAAGGTTCTTTTATATATGCAAACCAGAGGCTTGAAATTAGGGATGGTAATGATTAAGCAATGAACGATCTTTATTTTATGTCTTTATTATATATTTTATCTAAGGTTAAAGATTGCCAATTTAATAGGTTCTGACAAAATGTTCTCTGCTTCAATCTATGCAAAAATGCAATAAAGTTGTAAATCAAATATATAAATTTGAAATGTCCTAAGTCCACAAGAGGGTGCAACAAATACATTATAAATCAAACAGCACCTTGTAATTATTGCAACAACAAAAACAAAAAAAGATAAAAAAATCCTGTTAAAAAAAACTGCATAATAAATAAAAAAACAATTTAACCTGTTACTCACATGCCAAGTAAAAAGCAAAACAA